>NC_044039.1:161030054-161650407 GCF_901765095.1 Microcaecilia unicolor
GTTGGCGGTGGTGGAGAAGGGTAATGAGAGGAGGGATTTGTCCTGTGAATGGAGGTTTCGGGCGGGAACGTAAGGGGAGATGAGGGTAGAGAGGTAGTGAGGGGCAGCAGACTGAGTGCATTTGTAGGTAAGAAGGAGAAGCTTGAACAGAATGCGGTATCTGATTGGAAGCCAGTGAAGTGACCTGAGGAGAGGGGTGATATGAGTATATCAGTTCTGGCGGAATATAAGACGTGCAGCAGAGTTCTGAACAGATTGAAGGGGGGATAGGTGGTTAAGTGGGAGGCCAGTGAGGAGTAAGTTGCAGTAGTCAAGGCGAGAGGTAATGAGAGCATGGACGAGAGTGGTGTGTTCAGAGAGGAAAGGGCGAATTTTGCTGATGTTAAAGAGGAAGAAGCGACAGGTCTTGGCTATCTGCTAAATATGCGCAGAGAAGGAGAGGGAGGAGTCAAAGATGACTCCGAGGTTGCGGGCAGATGAGACGGGGAGGATGAGGGTGTTATAAACTGAGATAGAAAGTGGAGGAAGAGGAGAAGTGGGTTTTGGTGGAAAGACGATGAGCTCGGTCTTGGACATGTTCAGTTTCAGGTGGCGGTTGGACATCCAGGCAGCAGTGTCAGATAAGCAGGCTGATACCTTTGCCTGGGTCTCCATGGTGATGTCTGGTGTGGAGAGATACAGCTGGGTGTCATCAGCAAAGAGATGATACTGGAAACCATGAGATGAGATCAGGGAGCCCAGGACAGAGGTGTAGATTGAGAAGAGAAGGGGTCCAAGGACAGATCCCTGGGGAACACCAACAGATAGCGGGATGGGGGTGGAGGAGGATCCATGAGAGTGAACTCTGAAGGTGCGGTGGGAGAGATAGGCGGAGAACCAGGAGAGGACAGAGCCCTGGAACCCAAATGAGGACAGTGTGGCAAGAAGTAAATCATGATTGACAGTGTCAAAAGCGGCGGATAGATCGAGGAGGATGAGGATGGAATAGTGGCCTCTGGATTTGGCAAGGAACAGGTCATTACAGACTTTAGAGAGTGCTGTTTCTGTTGAGTGTAGAGGGCGAAAACCGGATGGAAGTGGATCGAGGATGGCATGAGAGGAGAGAAAATCAAAGCAGCGGCTGTGAACGGCGCGCTCAAGTATTTTGAAGAGGAAGGGTAGGAGGGAGATGGGGCAGTAGTTGGAGGGACAGGTAGGGTCAAGTGATGGTTTTTTGAGGAGAGGTGTGACTACGGCATGCTTGAAGGTGTCAGGGACAGTTGCAGTGGAGAGAGAGAGGTTGAGGATATGACAGATGGAGGGGGTGACAGTATGAGAGATGATGTTAAGTAGGTTGGTGGGGATGGGATCAGAAGAGCAGGTGGTGCATTTTGAGGAGGAAAGAAGGCGAGCGGTTTCCTCCTCAGTGATGTCGGGAAAGGAGGAGAAGGAGGCTTGGGTTGATTGGTTGAGGGAGAGGGTTGAAGGGTGAAGAGGAGGAGATGGCTTGGTAGTGAACTCAAGGTTGATCTTTTGCACCTTGTTGCGGAAGTAATCGGCCAGTGATTGAGGAGAGAGCGAGGGGGTGGGGTGGGAGCGGAGGACACTTTAAGGAGGGAGTTAAGGGTGACGAAGAGACGACAGGGGTTGGAGCTACTGCAGCTCCTTATGATCTTGGGCAAGTCACTTAACCCTCCATTGACCCAGGTACAAAAACTTAGGTTGTGAGCCCTCTAGGGACAGAGAAAGTACATATAATGTACAGCACTGTGTAGGTCTAGTAACGCTATAGAAATGAGTAGTAGTAGTAGTAATATCCTTGGTGCTTATAGATTGAAACAGGCCAGTCATATCCAAACCGTCCATTGACAATTGACCTTGGTCTGGATCTGGCCCTATAGATGGCCTTCATCTTTCCTCAGTTCAGAAATAAATCCTATTAAAGGGTGATATGGCCTGAAAAGGCACCAATACCTCCTGAACATGTTTCTCAAAGATCTCCTTGGGGTCTTTGAAAGGTCTTTTGGAAGATGGAAATGAGAAAATAATTACGTTTTAGATGTACTCTGTAGAAGTTTTTGTTTACTTTTGCAATATATGTATGGATGTCCACAAGAAAAACCTCACTCATTGGCCTTCAATCTCCAGAATAGCGGTGGTAAATCTCCAGCTTTGAGATTTGCCACCCTTGGTGTCTCTGAACTCCTTTACTTTTGCACGTAGGGATACCAAGCCCCACTAGTCAAAGAAATGGACTGCTGCTGCTCCTCACTGCTTGTTTCTGGGACTGAGCAACATGCCAGGACTTCTCAAACAAGTATACGTGAGAATTCCTGACATGCTGCTCAGAGCCAAAAACAAGCAGCGGGAAGCAGAGGTAGTCCACTTATTTGGCTGGTGGGGCTCGGCATCCCTGCCAGCAAAGGTATGCCTAGTGTGCTCGCCTGAAGGGGAGGGAGGAGAGAGGAGAATGTTTTGCTGCCTAGTCCACCTAGTGGCACCCCCAAATTGAAGGGCTGGCTATGCCCGGAGAAAGAGCCTGTTGTTAAAAATTTCCCAGCACACCACTGGATATAGTGAATGTTAGGGGTCTGATGGAGGAGGAGTCAGTAAGGTTCTCAGATTTAACACCTGGCTGGTACTTCAGACTTCAGATCTTAAATGGGAGCTGGTGCAAAAGAATGTGGATTTAAAAAAATCTAGATGTGTCTTCCTACTGTGAAATGTGAAGTACATGTCTATGTTTGGGGCATAAACAAACCACCCCCACCATTAAATCTCTGTATCCCAGGGAGATATACACCCCATTAGCAGCTGTCTAAATAGGTATTTTGATGTCTATATGATCTAGATGAATGTATGCAACTATTTACACATCTAAATGCTTCCAAAATGACCTCCTTTGTGTATCAAATGTGCTGTTAATTTACTTTTTTAACAAATACTGTTTCGAACTGATGTAAATGTGTTGTGGAAAGCATAACAATCAACTAGTTCACAAAAGTGTAACACCTAGATTTTCACAAAATGCATGTCTTTGTTTAACAGAATCATTATTTTCATATAAGAAACTGTTCAAAATAAACATATCTTTGATAAGTACCCTGCACATTGCAAGGATGTTTGGTCCCTTTTGGCTTCTGGAACCTGTAAATAAAAACTTTCCATCTGAAAACAAGGCATTGCATTTACAATGTAATTATCTTTCCCCAGAATGTGCTGAACTGTCAAGCAGCGTAACTCCATGATACAATTGGGACTCTTCCGTATCTTTGGATGCACTAATTGATGTTTATATTGTACAAGTAACGTGCAAATCTTTCATCAGTAGTGATGTATAAAATAAACTAATAAATGTAAGATATCAGAAGAATTATAGGAAAAGGGATCATTTTACACTTTTAGACCTGATTTTATAACAAGAATCCTATATAAGAAGTTTTAAAAGGTGCTTATGTTATAGAGAGCCAAGTAAACTCTGTAACAAAGAAAATGTTCTATTCAATGTGGAAGCTCAAATGATTAAAACCTTTCTTCCCAAGAGCAACTTTTCGATACCTAATACAATCAATGGTCCTAAGCCATGCAGATTATTGCAATGGAATCTACGCGGGCTGTAAAGAACAACTCATAAAAAAACTCCAGACCACCCAAAATACAGCAGCCAGGCTGATATTCAGCAAAACACGCTTCAAAAGTGCCAAACTCCTCTGAGAAAAGTTGCATTGGCTCCCAATCAAAGAACGGATCATCTTCAAAATCTGCACCTTAGTCCACAAAATCATGTACGACGTAGTCCCAGGATACATGACAGACCTTATAGACTTACCAATAAGAAACAGTCAGATCGTCAAGATCCTACCTAAACCTACACTACCCAAATTGCAAAGGACTGAAATACAGATTTCTCCTACATAAGCACGCAACTATGGAATGGGCTCCCAAAAGCTGTGAAAACAATCCACAACCACTTGAACTTCAGGAATTCACTAAAAACCAACCTCTTCAAAAAGGCCTACCCCAACAACCCCACATAACCCTCTTCACCTACCAACACAGCATGACTGTGTTCAAATAGGACATCACGCAATCTTCATCCATTCCGACCCTCCACTTATACCTCATACAATCACTATACAACTTTGTATTTGTTATCCACCGACTGGGCAAACGCCTTTGACGGTACTATGTAAGCCATATTGAGCCTGCAAATAGGTGGGAAAATGTGGGGTACAAATACAACAAATAAATAAATAAAATATGTATTTTAGGAATGTTTATTCAGTATTTAGCTGATGCCTTTCCAATGGTAGCTCAAGGTAAATTGCATTCAGATACAGTAGTTATTTCCTTGTCCTCAAAGAGCTTACAATTTAAGGGGCCTTTTTACTAAGGCACACCCAAAAGTGGCCTGCGTTGGTGTAGGCATGTGTTTTGGATGCACGCTGGTCCATTTTCTGAGCATGCCTGGAAAAAAGAAGATTCTTTTAATGTGCCAGGAAATGGACGTGCGGCAAAATGAAAACCAGTGCGCATCCATTTTCAGCCTGAGACCTTAACCCCGCCCATTGACTTAGCGGTAAGGTCTCACATGCTAACCTGGCAGTAAGCATGGAGAGCACACCAACTGCCAATTACCTCCGGGTAAGGGTCCTGTGGTAGAAAATATTTTCTACCACGTGTTTTGGGCACGTGCCAAAAATGGAATTACTGCCTGGAGCACATGGTTTCCGGTGGTAGTGCCAATTTTACTCACATTGGATGTACGTAGGCGCCTATGCACCTTTGTAAAAGAGACACTAAGTTTATAAATGAGGCAACAGAAGGGGAGTCAGTGGGATTTGAAGGAAATATGTCAGATCATGGGGTGGAGAGGAGGAACAGAAGGAAGGAAGAAAGAAATAGAGATGGGTCACAGGGTGGAGGGCAGGGAGAAATGTCAAATCATAGGGTGGAGGGGAGAGGGGAGGGGAGAGATTTTAGATCATAGGGTGGAGGGGAGGGAGAGAAGATGTTGGACATGGGGTATATAGGGAAATTGACGAGAGATGTTGGACATGGGGGAAGGGAGTCAAAGGTGCATAGAGGGCAGATGCTGGATCAAGGCAGGTTGTAAAGGGAGATGTTACACACAATGAGGACATAGGAAGATGGAGTGAAGATGCTGGACACAGAAAGGGAAATAGGAAGATATGGGGAAAAGAGTGCAGGTGCTGGATATGGGAAGAGATCAGGAGAGCAAGTGCAGCTGGTGGACACATGGGAGGGGGGAATTGGGAGATAAAAAGGAAATTCTGGACATAGATTGACATAGGGAGATGCAAGTAAGATATGGGGCATGGGGGCACATGAAGGTGAAGGGGAAATACTAGACATGAGGAGGGATTTGGGAGATGTTGAGCACAGGGAAAACAAATGAGACACATAGATGAAGGGGGTTGGATACAGGGGAGCACAAGAAGACGGGGATGTAAGGAGATAGAAGAGAAATGGCTGGACACAGTGGGAAACAGAGATGGAGGGAAAATGTTGGACATGAGGACATAGAAAAATGGACAGGATATGCTGGGCATTGGGAGGGATAGGGAAAGAGTGCTGATGCTGGGCACAGGGGGTAGTAATTGAGAGACAGGAGAGATCTTAGACTCAGGGGGCATAGGAAGATGGAGGGCAGATGCTGGATACATGAGGAGAGGAAGAAGAGGGCAGATGCTAGACATAAGGAGGAGAGAGGGAAGGAGGAGAGATGCTGGAAACAGGAAAGGGACAGCAAGAGAGAGACATGCGTGCTGGGCATGAGGGAGGAGGGAGAAAAAGCAAAAGAGGAAAGAGAGAGAAGATGCTAAGGGGGAAGTTATCAACATGGGCTACTGTTAAGATGGCTTATTTTACCACATGTCATACTGCTTTAGCATAGTGTCTCATTGCATAAAATGGGACCCTGTACTAAAATAGTATGATTTGTGGTAAAATAACCTATCTTAATGATAGCCAATGTTGATAACTTTCACTTAGTAGAGGAGAGCAAGGAGCAGATATTGGATAGAGGGGGGAGAGATGAAAGACTGAGGAAAAAGAGATGGGGAATGATAGTTAGAATGAGGGACAGAGATGCAAGATGTAGGTAGCTGCAGTAAAAAGAGGGAGATTGAGGAGTGGATGGTAAGGAGGAGGTGTGAAATCTTAGTGGGAGGAGAAAGAGAGAGAGAGTAAATAGAAGCAAGCTGAGAGATAGAAATCAATATCCAAGATGGAAATAGGAAAGAAAGTGAGGTGGACATGGGGGGAGAGAAGAAGTATCAGATGGACTGGAGAACATGGACATAGAGTTAAGAGAAGACAGGACAGCAAAAATCAGAGACTGAGAACAACATGAGTATAACTAGTATGATTAGAAAAATGAAATTGGATGTTATGATTCTGCTAGATAGGCAGGGGAATGAGTGGGACTCGCTTCTGATTGACCTGTTAGGGATTGAGCTGACGTCTGAGGCAGCAGACGTCAGAAGTCAGATCTATTTAAACCTACCTTTCCCAACAGTCCATGCTTTAGCGTTGATCCCTGTCATCTGAAGCCTGTTATCCTCTGTCTGTGCTAGTAGCAGACCATGCTTTAGTGGGAGTTTGTTTACTCCTCTCATTGCTCGTAGCATCTCTGTGTGCTGGTTGTTCCCAGCATATGCTTGTTTGTTTCCCTAGCTAAGCTGCTTTCCCTGATTACCTTGCTTCCCTGCACCTGTGGGTGCTCTGTTGCTCTGTCTCTGTGTGCTGACTGAGTTCTGGTAAAAACGTTGTTTGTTTTTCCCTTTTGATAGCTTTTATCCTTTACCTGCAGTGTAAGCCTACTTCTCCCTGACTTGGGTTTAGCAGCCGTTCCCTTTAACCTGCTTTTACACTTTGTCTGCTGTCCTAGTTTCCTGATTCTTGTGAACATTGCCCTTATCTGTTTGGTGTATGTAAAGGCAGCCTTTCCTGTTTGCTTGCTTTTCCCTTTGTCTCTAGTATCTGCTATCTGACTCTGTAGCACAGCCTTGCGTACTCCTGTGTCATGTGCCCCATATAAGAGGCTTGGGGAGGCTAAGCCTCCCCAGCCAGCCCAATCGTGGACATCCCTTGGCTGCTAGGTGGGGCGCAGGGGGAGCGGTCGCTCCCCCAAACAGATCTTTGTGACCAGTCTCTGCCTCCGCCCTCCCGCATGAGTCTTGCACCCAGGGCCCGTGCAACACGCCGCCACACCATGCTTACCTCACCCTCCCACTCCCATGTCCCAACTGCCTGCCCTCTTCTCCCCCCCCCCCCAAGATCCCTTTCCATTTTTTTCTTTTAAATTTACCTCCGAGTCCGGCAGCACAGCGACAGCGTCAGTGAAAGCACTCCCAGTGAAAGTGCTTCCCTTCGCTCAGTGTCCCGCCTTCTTCTGATGTCATGACGTCAGAAGAAGGTGGGACACTGAGCGAAGGGAAGCGCTTTCACTGAGAGCGCTTTCACTGACGTTGCGCTGCTGGACTCGGAGGTAAATTTAAAAGAAAAAAAAAGGAAAGGGATCTTGGGGGGGGGAGAAGAGGGTGGACAGTTGGGGCAGGGGAGAGAGGAACATGGATGGGATGGCAGGGCTCCGGGAGACAGGGGAATTGCTGGATATGGAAGAATGGAGGGGGCAGGAGAGAGAGGAGCATGGATGGACATGGATGGGAGTGAAGGGCTCAAGGACAGAGGGGAATTGCTGGATATGGGTGAATGGAGGGGGCAGGGGACAGAGAAGCATGGATGGACATGGATGGGAGGACAGGGCTCAGGGAGAGAGGAGAATTGCTGGATATGGATCAATGGAGGGGGAAGGTGAGAGAGTAGCATGGATGGACATGGATGGGAGGGCAGGGCCCAGGGAGACAGGGGAATTGCTGGATATGGATGAATGGAGGGGGCAGGGGAGAGAGGAGCATGGATGGGCATGGATGGGAGGACAGGGCCCAGGGAGAGAGGGGAATTGCTGGATATGGATGAATGAAGGGGACAGGGGAGAGTGGAGCATGGATGGGAGGGCTGGGCCCAGGGAGCGAGGAGAAATCACTGGACATAGAGGGGAGGGGCAGGGGGCAGCAGCAGCATGGCGGGGGGCCCAGAGTAGTCTCAGTGCCCAGGGGCCCAGAGTACTCTCAGCCCGCACCTGGTGTGTTACATCCTTTAATATAATGTCTCTTGAGACATTGTTAAATATAATTGCTTTGTTTCCATAGGTGTGCATGTGGTTTAGTATTGTTAAGAGCTTGAAGAATGAATTTAAAATATGTAAAGTTTTGTACACAATTCATGACAGCTGTTTACGTAAATATCAATTTTTAGGTATGCAGAAAGAAATCATTTGTCAATAAGAGTATAACTAGTATGCTTAGTTATACCTGCTCATACCTGTGTGCTTAGTGTCGTCATCTCCCCCCCCCCCCCCCCCCCTGCCCAATTTAACTTTGGGCTTCTCCAAAACATAAATTCTGATTAAGCCACTGCTTCAGAAAGGGGTCAAGGTCCAGACCTCCATGCCAAGGATTCACTATGATGGCTTGTTAGATATGGAAAAACCCTTGGCAGTTGTAGATGAAGGCTAATGCACCAGAGCCCAGAAAAAGCTGATTATAATTCAGCTAAAGACCAATGAAGCAGAAAGAAATCACCAGCCCAAAAAACTATTATGAAAATGATAAATGATGAGTAAAAATGGATAAGGCATTTGTATCTGTCATTCTTACTATTGCTAAAGTATTATCATTGTGGAATTATAGCAAAATAACAGACCCTTTTGCATATAAAATAAAATAAAATTAAAATAAAAAATATGTATGAAACCTGTCTGAAAATAGGATCAAAGATGATCTTAGTCATCAATAGTTAAGTATATTTTCTTTGATTGTTACAATGAAATAGTTAACAAAAACAGCAACAAGATCTGTAAGAAACAGACATAGGCATATATATAAAACTGTACAAATGTTTTATAAAATGAAATATATATATATATATATATATATATATATATATATATATATATATATATATATATATATAATGATAATAACAAACAGCAAATGTATTGAAAACCATTGGTCTATGCGAAAATAAAGTCACAAATGACCAGACAAAGGAGTCCTTTTACTATGCTGCGGCAAGCACTAATGTATGCTTCCTTCGGCTAAAAATGCCTTACCACAGGGCACGCTGCACAACCAAGGTACTAAAAAATAGCATTTACTTTTCAGTGCTGGGGGTGGGTCTGGGGGCAGAGAGTGGGCAGACTCTGAGCTCATATGGTTTCAGCAGCTACATTGCCAAATGTTAACTGATTAGCACGCGTTTAGCACATGAGCCCTTACTGCTACAAAATAGGTGCCGTGGGGGTGTATGCGCTAATGGCCACACGTGGCCAATAATAGTGAAAATGAAAAAATTGGCCAGTCTACCCAAGCGGTAAAAATGCCCTTAACACATGGGATTGATCTGCTTAAGGATGCGCTAAGGCCACTTTTTACCGCAGGTTGGTAAAAAGGCCCCAAAATCTGTTAAACTGTGAAAGCCCCAACTCATGTTTTGGGTAACTTACCAGCCTCTCTTGAGAGTGTGCTGGATGGGTTCCAGCTCTGGCCATTGTCAAATCTAGGCTAAAGGTCCACCTTTGTGAAGCTGCTGTTAACTCCTAACTCATATTCACTTGTTCAGTTTTATAATTCCCACCTTAAGTAACTCCTTTATCCCTTATTTGGCCTGTTTGTTCGTCTTGAATAGATTGTAAGCTCTGTTGAGCAGGGACTGTCTCTTATATGTTCAGTGTACAGCGTTGTGTATGTCTAGTAGTGCTATAGAAGCGATTAGTAGTAGTAGTAGTGTCTTGTGCAGATGGAAGGTGAGAAACCCATATAAGAGCACAGTCATCTGTATATATTACTCAGTATTTTGGAACAGTTGGAAGTATCTTGACTTTGCTGAGGGCTAAATCTATTCTTATTCATCCTGTCTACCCTCACAACTATTGTGGGACATGTAAAAAGAATCTTTAGACTGATATTTTGATTGTTTGCCCTTTTTTAAATTTATATTTGCAGAACAAACATTTATGCCTATCTAACAGCACCATAATCCATTGATTTTAAAACACAATCTTGGATGGAAACGATGTATACAATTTTCTTATCGTTCAATGCTCAAAATATACAAAATCAAATGATCATATTTAAGGAATTTACCTTTAATATTAAAAACATTACTTAAAGCCTGATATACAACAGATATTATTTAGTTTTTATACCTTTGGAAATAAACACCTTATAGTAGGGATGCACATCTCTTACAATGCATTCAGTTCAATTAACATGCCTTTAAAAATTTAGGGCCTGATATTCAAATTGAAAAAAAAAGCTCCTCAATTTGGTCACCAAATTAGGGAACCCTTCTACTAAGCTGTGGTATATTTTGCATTGACCACACTGTTAATGCAATAATTACTGAACCGTAAGTGCAAAGGCTGTGCAGTAAATGCAGGTGGCAAGGCCTCCATCTGCCCTGCGTTTACTGCACAGGGCAGATGGTTACCGTACAGGGACTGTGCTATCCGGCACCACATATAATATGGTACAGTCCATAGTGTAATATTGCTATAGGGCATCCATCTATACAGGGAGCAGTTGTCCTTATATGAATCAAATGAACTACACCAGTTATTCTGGTTGCTTTCAGTAATATGTCCTATGTAACTGTCAACCTATGGGCATAGAGGAATCCCAACATAGGGAATAGCTATAACTATGGCTACATAATGCAGGGTTCCATATTATTTATTTATTTATTGCATTTGTACCCCACATTTTCCCACCTATTTGCAGGCTCAATGTGGCTTACATAGTACCATGAGGTGTTAGTTGCCTTTGATGGAAAACATATACAACGTGATGTTATTATCAAAGAGGTTCATGTGTTACAAATACATTAGGAGAATCATTGAAAAGAAGAGTTATATAGTGTTCTTTACGGGATTTTGTTTCGTTGTGTTGTTGGATTCAGGCACTTAAGTTGGGTCAGTGGGGTAAGCCTTTTGGAATAAAATGGTCTTTAGTGATTTCCGGAAGTTAAGGTGGTCATGGATTGTTTTCACAGCTTTTGGGAGGCCATTCCATAGTTGTGCACTTATGCAGGAGAAGCTGGATGCGTAGGTTGTTTTGTATTTCAAGCCTTTGCAATTTGGGTAGTGTAGGCTTAGGAGTCACCACCCAGAAAGATCTAGGTGTCTTTGTTGATGATACATTGAAACCCTCTGCTCTGTGTGCAGCGGTGACTAAGAAAGCAAATAGAATGTTAGGTATTATTAGGAAAGGAATGGAAAACAAAAATGATAATTTTATAATGCCTTTGTATTGCTCCATGGTACGACTGCACCTCGAATACTGTATGCAGGTCTGGTCACCGCAGCTCAAAAAAGATATAGAGGAATTAACAAAGATACAAAGAAGGGCGTTAAAATGATAGATGTGATGGGATGACTTCCCTATGAGGAAAGGCTAAAGAGGCAAGTTTCCTTCAGCTTGGAGAAGAGAAGGCTGAAGTGAGATATGATAGAGGTCTATAAAATATTGAGTAGAGTGGAATGGGTAAACGTGAATTGCTTGTTTACTCGTTCCAAAAATAGAAGGACTACTAAGCTACTAAGTAGTAAATTTAAAACAAATCGGAGAAAATATTTTTTCACTGAACGTGTAATTAAACTGTGGAATTTGTTGCCAGTCATCTTAGCAGGGTTTAAAAAGGTTTGGATAATTTCCTACAAGAAAAGTTCATAGGCCATTATTAAGATGGACTTGGGAAAATCCACTACTAATTTCTAGGAAAAGCAGCATAAAATCTGTTTTACTATTTTGGGATCTTGTCAGGTAGTTGTGACTGGATTGGCCACTGTTGGAAACAGGTTATTGGACTTGATGGATCTTCTGTCTATCACAGTATGGCAACACTTATGTCCTTATCTCTAGGTACATGCCTACTGAACCTCTTAGCAAATGCAACACTTAACCCATCCCTGCACATTAAGGAGCAATTTTCATTGGTGTTTCAGCCCCAAAATGGCATTTTTGAAAATCACTTATCCTTTGAGTGTAATCCTGTGTCTGTATTGCCAACCGCTGTTCCTTCTAAGCTGAACGAGAGTCCTGCACCTATAGTCCTACCAGTGGAGGGGTGGGAGGTTGCTGTTACTTCACATTTTCAATAGTGAGAGAAGGCAAGCTCTGCAGGACTCCAGGGAATCTATCAATTCATAACAATT
Organism: Microcaecilia unicolor; assembly: GCF_901765095.1. Classification (NCBI taxonomy): domain Eukaryota; kingdom Metazoa; phylum Chordata; class Amphibia; order Gymnophiona; family Siphonopidae; genus Microcaecilia; species Microcaecilia unicolor. The sequence continues at coordinate 161,042,335 of NC_044039.1, forward strand.
GAAAACATATGTAATCTCCCATTATATAGGGATTACTGAGTGGTGTTGGTTTCTCCATGGAGTCACTGGGTGGACAGTGTGGGATGTCTCTGTGTGGGAGGGAAGCCCAGTCCAAGGGGAGTGTTGTGAAATAAGTTGCAGAGGGAAATGTTTATAGTTAATGATTGACAGTAGAGGTAGAGTTTAAAGGTAATAAAAGTCCTGTTCGTTTGAGCACATGGTCTTTCTTTGGTTGCCTTCACCCCCACCAGGACCCTTGGAGGAGAGGGGCTATCCTGGAAAGGCTAGATAACCTAAGGCTGGATTAAGGGGGAGTTATTGTCAAACCAACTGGTGAGTGGAGTGCTCTTGGTGGGCAAGAGGAGCCCAGGTCGAGAGCAGGAACAGGGAAGAGCCTATTAAAAGCCAGAGGGTGCAGCCCAGTGAGGTGCAACTCTGGAAGAGAGGACAGACAAAAGGGTCTGATACTGGAGGAGTATTTATGCAAATGTAACCAATGATGAGGCTCTGGAACTCAGATTATGAAAGAGTCTCAGAAAAGGGAGTTGGATGCAGATACATTGCACTGCCTGATTTCAAAGAAAACTCCTCTGCTTAAATCATTAGTCTCGTATGGAGGCGTATTTTCAAAGCACTTAGACTAACAAAGTTATATGGAGGGGCATTTCTGATATGATTTCGAAGAAGTCCAATTTTGGACATTTTGCTAAAAATGCCCCAAATTTAAGTGGGGAATATAGCCATTTTCAAAATAGAAAAAGGTCTATCTTTTTTTTTTTTTTTTTAAATGGCTATTTGCTAGATGTTTTTGTGCTCTGTACATTTATCTTTTTGGTCCATTTTCGGAAAAAAAAAGTCCAAGTGAAAAATGCACAAAGACAATCCATTGGGATGTAGGAGGAGCCAGCAGACTGACCGCACAGACATCCCAGGAGAGCATTGGGGCACCCTAGGGGACACTGCTATGGACTTGAAATAAATGCTCCCAGGTACACATCTCACTGTTGTTCCCTTATCTTGTCTGCTGAGCCCCTCCCCCAAAACCCACTACCCCAACTTTACACCAATACAAGAGACCTTATGGGTGAAGGGGGCACCTATATGTGGGTACAGTGGGTTTCTGGTGAGTTTTGGAGGGCTCACAGTTTCTACCACATGTGTAACAGGTAGGGGGAGGTATGGGCCTAGGTCCACCTGTCTGCAGTGCACTGCACCCATCACTAGACTACTCCAGGGACCTACATGCTGCTCTAATGGACCTTGAGTATAACATCTGAGGCTGTCATACAGGCTGATAAGTAATATTTTTATTCACATTTTGGGGGGTGGGAGGGGGTCAGTGACCACTGGGGGAGTAAGAGGGGTCATCCTTGATTTCTTCCAGTAGTCATCTGGTCATTTAGGGCACCATTTGTACCTTATTTGCTCAAAAAACAGGTCTAGACCAAAACATTGACCTTTCAGCCATATACGTTTTTGTTTTGTTCCATTATGGCTATGAAATGTCCAAGTGTTAGGAACACCCCATGCCTATCCTAATCCCACCTTTAAAATGCCCCAACATGCTCCCTTGTGATTTGGATGCACAGCAGATGAATTGCATAGATACACATTTGCAAAACAGGTTTCGAAAATACAAATTTGGATGTTTTGAGATTTTCATCCAAATGCTGCTTCATGATACTTTCTAAACATTTTTCTCTTTTGAAAATGAGCCTCAAAGATATCTCCATATAAACACAACTCAGAAACCCACGCACATATATCTCTCACAGATATAAACAAACACCCTTGCCCTACACATCTCCTATATTTCATCCCTTATCAGGCATATACAATATCATGTACCCATCTTTACCCACATACATCTTGCCATTCTACTGAATGTGACATACTTTTCCATGCCCCTCACTACAGAGTTCCTCACTGTATGCACATTCCAGCTTGTCTGAAATAATACAGAATGTGGACTGGACAAATTTCACAGCATATGCAGAGCACATGATGTGAACTTAACATGAAAGGTTCTATTCTGAAAAAGTCATGAGCTGCATAACTGGATGAATACCAGGATCCATTTGACTGACATCATTTTTACTTATGTTGCCCAAAAGATATATTCAGGCAGGCTTAGAAGATATCTTCTCTTTTCCATGGAGATTTGCTCCCATGAATAATTTTTTCTGCAAACCTAAGCATTTTGCAGAATAAAGACCAAACAAAATAGCTCAACATAGCATATTGATAGTCAGGGATAGGAAAAAAAATATTCCAATATTTATATTGGGCCATTGTAAAAGCAAGATCAAGTATAAAGTGTAACTCCCCAGGCATATTTCCCTTTTATGAAATACTTTCAAGCCTTTCAGAGCAGAATGCTTTTAGTTTGATTTGAATTTCTCATGCTCTATTGTGATTCAATAAAGCATTTGAGTTTCTATTTCCTGTATATTCATGTTTTATTATGTACTGAGACAACTTGTTAGAAGTAAAAATGTTTTGAGAAAAAAAGAAGTGCTGAAGGATTTAAGAAAAAAAAAAAAACAACTAAAATACTGAATTTAATTTTTGAGACAAACTCCTGATATAAATGGCTTTTATTTGAATTCCAGTCTTATTTTTCCCATCACAATGTATTCTGGTATATGATGAGGGCAACCACTGAGAAGTGTGATTTAAAAAAAAACAAAAATCTTTTACTTGATTTTATGATTTCTTTTAATACTTTTTATGTATGTTTTTATTGTACCATACCTAGAACTATGGAAATATTTGAAATAAATACCCCATAGGAGCTCTTACTAAGCTGTGGTAATATTCACAGCAGGATTTTATCGTGGGATAACACTCTTTTATTGACAAAGCACCAACAGTAAAAAGACCCGACATCGGGTTGTGTTTCGGCAGAGAGCCACCTGCATCGGGGTCATAAGTGCTCTGTCAAATTTATCTTCAGGAATGAAGATGTTAAGTCCAAATCCAGGGTCAGCAATAAAGCATACAAAAAAGAAATCACTGCTGGCATCCAAGATTAAGTGGCTCCATGTTGGGTCTTTTTAATGTTAGTGCTTTGTCAATAAAGAGTGTTTTTATACCTGATATGTGGATGTTCCTTGGCCCACCATATCCAAAGTTAGGCAACAAGAGCAGACAGAGTGGTCTGGGCCCCCGGGCATTAGTACATACATAAGTACATAAGTATTGCCATACTGGGAAAGACCAAAGGTCCATCAAGCCCAGCATCCTGTTTCCTGGCAAGATCCCAAAAAAGTACAAAACATTTTATACTGCTTATCCCAGAAATAGTGGATTTTCCCCAAGTACATTTAATAACGTTCTATGGACTTTTCCTTTAGGAAGCCGTCCAAACCTTTTTTAAACTCTGCTAAGCTAACCGCCTTTACCACATTCTCTGGCAATGAATTTCAGAGTTTAATTACACGTTGATTGATTCTCCGATTCGTTTTAAATTTACTACATAATAGCTTCATCGCATGCCCCCTAGTCCTAGTATTTTTGGAAAGCGTGAACAGACGCTTCACATCTACCCGTTCAACTCCACTCATTGCAGACCATTGGACCTCCTCCCCCTGTTCCTGGTGTCACTTCCCCCTGGTCTTGCTGCCTTCCTTTCCCCCACTACTCACCTTTTCCTGGTCCTGCAGCTAAATCGGCCATCTGCCGCTGACACTGGAACTTCCCTCTGCCGCGGCCCGTGCTTGTGGAATAAGGAAGTGGCATCAGAAGACCATGGCAGAGGGAAGTTCCAATTTAGCTGTTGGTGCCCCCGTCTATGAAGGGGGGTTCAGGGATGGGAGCAAAGGAGGGGAGACGGGGCATCCCAGTGCCAGAGGAGAGAGAAGGAAATCACACATTGGGCACTTGGGAAGGAAGCACTGCACTGCCCCCCCCCCCCCCCACACACACCCACACACAGCCCTGGGCCCTTGGGCACTGCCTGGTTGCCTGTATTGTCAGTCCGTCCTGTTAGGCACCATTAAGATCCACACTAAGCACCAGTTCTAAAAATTAGCGCTAAGTAATTTTTATAGAATAATGCTTCAAGCGGATTCCCACACCCAAATTTTGTGCGTGAGGACCTACTCCTGCTGAAACCTGGTGTAAATCCTCGCGCCCAACTGATGGCAGTCGAGTATAGATATCAAGTATTCAGTAACATGGCACTTAATTTCTGGGAACGCCCCTGACCCATCCATTCCCTTCCCATGACCACACTCCATTTTGAGTTGCATGCTATGAAATTTAGGCACCCATAGGGCAGATGCATGTGCAACTCATAATTAGTGCCAATTAAATGGCAATTAACTCCAGTAGTTGACTGTTGCCACCTAATTGACTAATTAGTTTCCATGTGCATCTGGGATCTGTGCCCAAATTTGGGCACCCAATTTTGGGCGACCACTACAAAATCTGGGAGTTAGTACCTTGGGCATTAGTGGGTTAGCACAGGGTATTTATAGCACATTAGCCCCAAAATGCCATCTATGCCCATTCTCTGACCATGCACCAATCACAGACATTTTAGCATATGGAAACCACCAAATTATTGCAAAGCCCCTTAAGGTGGTATGCCATATGTTAAGGATTAGATTCTATATATCGCACTCGATTTCCGCATGGAAATTGAAGCGTATTCTATAAAGTACATTTTAATTTAGGTGTACTCTATGCTGAGTGCTGCTCTGCATGACTAAATTTAGTGGCAGTCAATTACGCCAACTATAACCTGGTATGAATCCAGACACCTAACTTAGGTGCAGAGCAGGTGTATTCTATATCAACGTGATAGATTTTAGAAATGCCCATGACCCGCCCATTCCATGCCCATAACCACACCCACTTTTCAGCTATGTGACTTAGAATTCATGCTCATCACGTTACAGGATACACTTAGCAAGTAGTGCACATAAATTCTAATTAATGCCAATTAGTGTTGATAATTGCCTGTTAACATCCAATTATCAGCACTGATTTTCTTGTTAACTAATTGTTATGTGCATAGCTATGGAATATACTTCGATTTCCACATGGAAATTGAGGCATGATATATAGAATCCCGGGGTAAGTGCTTTACATACTTCAGTGAAAGGGCCTCTTAGTAGCAGACATGGGTTGGCAAAAAATCTCAGATATAACTAGAGCTCATCAAGCCTATCAGTCTGGTGGGGTAGTTGATTTTAAGTCTAAGGGCCTGATTTACTCAGGCTTTTTACCAGTTCTGGGTTAAGATCATAAGCAACTTGAGCATGTAAAACTGCATTTCATGTGCTCAAGCAGGTGCTTACAAAATTTCTCCAATGCTAAAAGTATATCTCATCTTAAGGCCCATTACTTCTCCACAGCTTTCCCTCCTGAAATGAGCTGATACCTACCAGACCATTTGCACATCCTCATGGTTATATTAAGAAAGCCATTTTCTCTGCCTTAAGGTTTTCTCCCTTCCTTAGTTCTCTCCTTCATGTAATACTATATTATCCCTTCCCACGCCTTCCCCTATTGTTTCTACAAGTTCCTTGGATTATCCTGTATTTGTCTTTGTCTCTTTCTTCACCCCCCCCCCTTTTATTTTTTAGAGGCACTTTTACTAAGCTGCATTAAGCGCTAACACACACTTAATGCAGGAAAAATGGCCTAATGCAGGACGTGCTAAAGTGTTCTGCATCTGTTTTGCATCTGTGTATGCTAAGCATGCAGTATTTATTTAATTTTATCTTTTGGGATCTATTGCAATCAGTTTTTTTGAAAAAGGAATATATAGAGTACTTAGCTTAATACAACTTACTTCTTTCATTAACTGTCATCAGGAGTTTGCACCTAATATACTCCATGATCACTGAGGAGACTGTTCTGATGACAGTTAACAAAAGAAGAAAGTTGTATTAAGCTAAGTACTCTATATATTCCTTTTTCAAAAACCTGATTGCCATATAGATGAAATGAAAAAAAAGCATAATGAAAAAAATATAAAATATGATGCTAGGATCAATGACGATCACATGCTCACCCTGATCTTTGGCTTAAGTTAATTTTGCCAGTGTGGTGGTTGCATTCGCACCTGACAAATCCAATAGTAATTGCATTTTGAAGTTTTTGCAATTAAGAGACTGTGATAGGAGCTGGGCGTTATTATTGGTATGCATTCTGCCTCTTCCTTTAAGAGTGTTTTAGGTGCCAAAGATATTGAGGGACGGAGAATGGACATGGAAGCACTATTCAGCTAACTGGTTAGTGCATCCATGACACATGAGCCCTTAGCAGCTCCTGAATAGGAGGTACTAAATGCTCCCATGTTCATTTTTTTTGTAAAGGTCTCAGGCTAATGCTGACATCACACAGTCATGAATTTGCCTCTTTAATAGATGCACTAGAAATGGACAAAGGGACCTTATTCTATAAAGGTTATGCTCCTAAATTGACGCTCCTAAAATTTATGCTCCTAAATTTATGAGCATAATTTATGCTCCTAAATTACAAGCATACTCTATGCTCCAAAATAGATTATGCTGATAATTTAGGAGCATACATTTTAGGATCGTCAATTTAGGAGCATAACCTTGATAGAATAAAGCCCTTAGTGTGTGAAAAACCAGCTTTAGGATATGCTAAGCCCACTTACTAGTGCAGTTTAGTGAAAGGGCCCCTTAATCATGTAAACCACTTAGATTCACTTGACTTAGGCAGTATCACATCTAATAAAACGAACATGAATATGAACATGAATCTAGGAAAATATAACATCTTGTAAGAGATCTAACTTGTTTGGCAGCATAAACACTGCTCTTAAGATGGTGCAGGAATAGCCAAAACATACAGAAATGGATGAGCAATACCACAGCAGTATTATCACTAATACAGTCCTATGGCCATAATACAACAAACAAAAAGTATATAAAAAAAGTATTAAGAATATGTGTATGCTCATCAAACACACTGAATTTAATAAAGAGACAACCAGATATTCCCAATGTCCTTCCTGCCTTAGTACAGCCATAGTATGTATATAGATAAATATATATGTTTTTGTTTTGTATAATGCATGTGTATTTATGGTTTTTATTTTATGCTTTGTTTTAATTGTTGTGACTCCTGAAGCGTGTGGATTTCCATCAAAATACTGTCCCATATCGGGTCAGTCAATCGCTATGGTACTTAATAAAGACTGTGTTACATAGTTATTGGCTGCAAGGTCGTCTTTGGTCCATCCCTACTCTGTTGCCTTGATGTCCATTGCTCGTAGCAGATGTCTTCCTTTTGTGGTTCAGGTTACAGAGGTGCACATTAACACACCTCTAATGCCCAACAATGACAGCATCTACCAACAGCATGGACCACAGAACATGTATGAGAGACTGAACTCAGGTGCATCCCAAGAGACATTTGAGTGTTTTCTTGTTTAATGTCTTTTAGAGGATGTTCTTTCCCTAATCAAGCCTATGGGGCCTGCACTAAAAAGTGGCCTTAGCACATGCTTACGCGGGTCTTTCTCACATGCTAAGACCATTTTTCCCACATGGGTAAAATGGCTACTTTTCTCTTTTTTTGAATTAATGGCCATGTACTAATTTTCTATAGATAAGAAAAGAATAGTTGAAGAATTGGGGGGGGGGGCAGTAAAAGGTCCATGGCATAGACATGGTTATTTAAACCGAGTACCAGAGAGACTCTGTGCTGTATAGACTGCACTTTGTGAGTGTTTTTCAGAGAAACAATTGAGGAGTGTGAGGTTCCCAGCCCATGGCTCTATAGAGAAGAGGAGGAGAAGGATCAGTTTGTAAAGAAGTGGCCAAGGAAGGTACAGGAGTTGGTCCATAACAACAGACTTTTAAATGAACTTTAGATTATTATAAATTGATTTTCTTCTTTATAATATTTGATTCTTTTTTGTCTGCACCTTTAAATTGGGGACATCACCCATTCAGAGATGATTTTGGGGCTCTTTTACCAAACTGTGGTAAAAGGTATCCTTAGCGCATCCTTCAGTGGGTCATTCTGACACGCTAAGGTTATTTTTACCACCAGGGTAAAATGTCCGACTTTTATATTTTCCCTATTAACGGCCACACGCTAATTGTCTCATTATCATATGGTCATTAGCACATGAGCCATCTCTCTCCTCTCCAGTCTGTCCAAAATTCTGCAGCATAACTTATTTTTCACCAAAATCGTTATACCCACACTAGCCCACTCCTCAAGTCACTTCACCGGCTCCCTGTCTGCTTCCACATACAATTCAAACTTCTCTTACTGACCTTTAAATGCATCCATTCTACAGCTCCCCATTACCTCTCCATTCTCATCTCTCCCTACATTCCTCCCCGTGAACTCCGTTCACTGGACAAATCTCTCTTGTTGTCCCCCTTCTCCTCCACCGCTAACTCCAGGCTTCGTCCCTTTTCCCTCGCGGCACCTTATGCCTGGAATAGACTTCCTAAGCCTGTACGTCTAGCTCCATCTCTACCTGTTTTCAAATCTATGCTGAAAACCCACCTTTTCACCACTGCTTTTGGCTCCTAGCTACTACTCAATTACCTCCCCTTGTTCCTTCTCACTCAGTACTTCCCTCGCCCTTAATTGTCTTGTCTGTATTATTTTTAGATTGTAAACTCTATTGAGCAGGGACTGTCTCTCTATGTCAGGTGTTCAGCGCTGCGTGCATCTGGTAGCGCTATACAAATGTTAATAATAATAATAATAATGGCAATAATGCCGTGCTAACCAATTAGCACAGAACACGCCAACTCTCCACCCCCAGACCTGCCCCAGCACTAAAAAACACATAACATTTTTTAGCTCATGAGTGGTACACGCACATCCAAAAATTACTGTGGGACTCCTCAAGTTTTATGCTGTGGTAATCACAGCTTAGTAAAAGGGCCCCTTGTTATTATTATTTGGGGGGGGGGGTCTTTTACTAAGGTGTGCTAGCGTTTTTAGCTCACGCTAAAAATCAGCTGGTGCTAAACACTGAGATGCCCATTATATTCTTATGGGTGTCTCAGCGTTTAGCGCCAGCTGATTTTCAGTGTGCACTAGAAACACTATCACACCTTAGTAAAAGATCCCCTAAGAGTACAAATCTGAGTGGGAATTTTTGTGAGTGGAGTGAGAGTCTTCATTAAAGTTTTAGAGACACCTGGTGAAAGCTTTGGGGCATCTTAACTTTCCCTATTCATCAGGACCCACATTGCATACTCCTTAGGCTGGCATGCTGAAACTACCAACCCCAGCTGACCCAGGCTTTATACTCTTTGTAGATGATTTCATGCTTTGTAGTTTCTGTGATCATCATTTAGAGGAATGACTTTGAGTACTAAAGAACATTTCTAAGCTGATGGCATTTGGTCTCAATAAATATGCCAAAGTGTCTTTTACTAAAGGAATTTAAAACCAAAGACATCTCCTTGACCAAGGTCTGCAATATAATAGAATTTGAACCGAAAGAAATGCATAAGTAGATGAAGATGCAAAAATTCAACATAAAACACTGGGAGGAAAAAAAGTACAGAAGACTGAAACTAGTATTGTAAAGTGCGTTAGGAGCATGGAATAAGGTGCAAATTATTAGTCATCTTTAATGGAACTTTGAAATCAGATTTGCTTCAGATACCTGATTGGTTGAATGTAAGAACAAGGAAACTCCTTTATGCTCACTCTCTAATCAGAACCAGTGCAATGTAAGAGCTGATTACACATATACAATAGAAAACCTCAAACTATGTAAACAGATGTCATGCTAAATCAAAAAATAGTTTGAAACTGTGCATCTCAGTCACCTGTTCATATTAAACTTAGCTTTAAACAACCAAGACCTCAAATCTCCCCATAGGGACACATACACAAGGTATTGCAACCACCACTGTCTTTCAAGGGAGTAAAGTGTTATCATTGGTCCATTTTAAAAAGAAGAGGGGAAAAAAAAGAATCAGCATTAAAAATACGTAGAAAATCTACTGATTCAAAAAAACCCCAAAAAACCCTTCTCTTGAAATTACAATAGAATAAAGTGAATGAACATACAAAGATTTTGTTCAAAAATTCAACCAATCCTTGATTCACAATTACATTTTAACCTATCAAGCTGAAAACTAGCAAGAAGCTTACTGCATATAGTGTCAATGGAACAAAATCAAAGGAACATTTATAGAAAAAAACAAAAGAGCATGGCCAGCTGTGAAAAAAAACTACTTAGCTGCAACAGCCGCTCGTATATGACTCCATGTATCCCCTGATGTAATTCAAACCACATCTCACCATCCGACAAATAAAAAAAAAAAACAGTGCACTGCCAGTGCCCCTTGGTACTTCTTAAGATTCTTCAACAAGAGCACCTTGTTTCACTACTCTCACTGCTGCTTCAGGAAGAATCAAATCATGTCCAAGGATTAAAATCCCGCCATTGCTGGCTCAAAGATGGCACACGTACAATAGACCCACAACCTACTTAATGGGAATCAAGGTCAAACATGAAAGTAAATGGCTACAAGCACTTTCCATCAAACCTGCACAGGAATTTGGAAGAACACAAGGATGGAGGCATCCTTTTACTAAGCTGTGGTAAAAAGTAGCTTGCAGTAGTGTGGGTGCATGGTTTTGGTGCATGCTAGGCAATTTTTTACTATAGCTGTGGAAAAAAGCTAAAATTAAAGTACCACATGGATATTTATTTCCTAAGCCTTTCCACCACCCATTGACTAGAGAATGACATGGAGATAAAGTTTGTCTCCGTCCCCGCCCTGTCCCCATGGGTTCTGTCTCCATCCTGGCAGGTTCTGTCCTCGTCCCTGCCCCATTTCCATGGGCTCTGTCCTTATCTGCAGTAGCCTCAAACAATTATGATTTTACTAGTAAAAAAGGCCCATTTCTGACACAAATGAAACGGGCGCTAGCAAGGTTTTCCTCGGAGTGTGTATGTTTGAGAGAGTGTATGTGAGAGTGACTGTGTGTGTGAGAGAGAGAGTGAGTCTGGGTGCGAGTGTGTCTGTGAGAGAGAGTATGTGTGTGTTAGAATGAGAGTGTGTGCAAGTGCGTATATGAGACAGTGTGAGAGAGAGAGAGAGAGTGTGTTTCACACAGATACAGTGTGTGCGAGAGAGAGAGAGAGTGTGTGTGAGACACAGACTCTCTGTAAGACTGAGTGTATGAAACCAAGAGAGTGTGTGAGCGACTGTGTGACACATAGAGAGTGAATGTGATACAGTGTGAGACATAGAGTGTATGAGAGACAGTGTGTGAGAGTGAGAGAGAAAGACATTGACTGTGAGAGAGAGAGAGAGAGAGTGTGTGAGAGAGAGAGTGTGTGTGTGACAGAGATACCTCCCCCCCTCTCTGGTGTCAGCCCCCCCCCCCCACTCTCTCTCTCTCTGGTGTCAGCCCCCCACCCCCTCTCTCTCTCTGGTGTCTGAGCGTTACTGTGCAGAACGCTGAGCTCTGGCTGTGCTTCAAGGAACTGACCAATCCTATTTAATAGAATGCACCTCCAACATTCTGAAGCCGAGAAACCTTGTGTGGTTGGTCACTTCTGCTTGTGACGAACCCGGAAGTACGTGATGTCAATTCAGGAGATGGATACAGAGAGCAGGAATGCCTCAGCCATGCAGTCAGCTTCAGAATGTTGGAGGTGCATTGTATTATATAAGATATTTAAATCTTTTTATGACAGTATAAAAAGGAACAATATGCTGTGCAACTGTTGGGTATAAATTATAAATAGAAAACAATAATAACAGCGAGCAGCTATAATAACCATCCTCACCACTACTCTCTACCCTTCCAACCCCAACAATAACTGATTTCTACTACCTCCAGGAATCCTAATCTACCCTATTAAAATGTCCAAGGGTACAAAATACAACCCGTTCTGTATGTCCTAGAGGGGAGAAGTATGCTGTATGAAGCACTGTTATGATTTTTTAAATCTGTGGATGAATAAGAAGTCATCAACAATCTCAGGATTCAGTCTAGCTCTCCTGTCTTCTACAGTCCTTCCTGCAATAAAAGATGTCTTCTTAGAAGATTTGCTGGTAGGAGGATGTACAGGATCCCCCATGCAAATTTTGCTAGCTGTGGCCAGCATGTTTGCTTATTTTTCCCCAAAATCAAAATATCACTGTCTGCATCACTCAAACATAAATAACAATCCAGTTCATTAACAGGCTTCAAAGTTGAAAATGACAGGGGGACAAAGTTTGTCCCCATCCCTGTGGGCTTGTTCCCATCCCTGCCCTGTCCCCATGGGATCTGTCCCTACCCCATCCCCGCAAGCTCTGTCCCTGTGGTTACTGCAGGTCCCCATCCCCGTGACATTCTCTACCATTGACCTAGCGATAAAGGCTCACATGCTACACGTATGGTAATGATGCAGCGCACGTCAATGTGGCCATGCTGCCAATTACTGCTGGGAACCTCCACCCCCACCCTCACCCACCCCACCCCCGCAGTAAAAAATAGAAAAATATTTTCTACTGTGGGAAGCAGCACGCACCAACTTCAAAATTACCGCTGGGTGGGTATGCTAACTGGGCGGTAGTGTTGATTTTGCATGCACTACATGCATGATAGTCCTATCGCTACTTTGTAAAAGAGCCCCTGAATTGGAGCCAAATGTGCAAATAGAAATAGTCTACATAAAGACAAATTTAATTAATTCAATTTATTTTGGACATGTATACTCCACTCAACAAGCAGCTCAAGGTAGGGTGAAGAAAATATAATCCCAATCTACACTTAGCATAGAACTTAACCATTCTGCAAATCCTTTAAGATATGTGGGGTTAATACCCCTACATAGCAATATCTGACACTGAACTACATCATCATTCATCAACAACATAAGTTAAACAATCCCTGTTTCCAACTGATTAATGCCTCCCTAATCATACACATTATACAATAGCATTATTTTTAATAAAGGCCTTCAAACAGCCAGGTTTTCAAGGCTTTGTAATGCTGACCATAGGAAGCTTGTTTTCTTAAGTCCAAGGGAAAAGAATTCCACAACTCAAGCTCTATTTTCCACCACTGATCTTTTCTTATGATTTTGCAATTGGAATTGATGGATACTGGGCAATGTTCCTTTAAATTGTCTCAGTGCAAACTGCAATCAGGTACATACCAAGAGACCCAATATTTTATAGAAGCTGGAGACATTCTGTGTAACATCATAAACACAAATAGTAACAGTTTAAACTGTATATGAGCTCAGGCTTGAACCAGAAAACAAAGAAAAACAAATGGCAAAAGCACAGAGTAAGACATATGAAGCGTTATTTCAATTAACACATAGATCAGAACTTAGCATACAAATGGCCGAAGAGGTGATTGTAAACCTCAAGGTAAAGAATCAATAACTGTAGCACTGGACAGTGAACTACACCCAAGATGGTTTCAAACACGCACAGAACCCTCCCCCCCCCCCCCCCCCACCCATGAAAAACAGACACTATAAATTATGTAGCACTGAAACCGTAGACAATCTAATGGTTGGATGCAATGTGCTGATGTCTGAAGGCAGAATAAAGAAGCATGCATCTTTCACTAGAAACCACATAAACACTATAACTTAGCACTACCAGGGAAACACTGAAATCACATTAACACTAGTGCAGAAAATAAATAAGGTGTGGTCACATTATGATATTCACATATCAATAGGTCAAAAGTTTCATACCAAAAATACAAACAAAGATAAAAAAAAGACAAAGACAAGAATGGTATTGTTAATCAAAATGCTTGTACCAAGCAACTATTCTGTTCCAGGTAGAGCGAGACAGAAGATCATTAAATACAAAAGATACATCCAGAGGCTGAAAAAAATGTTTCAGAAGAAAAACAGAAATAGTCCCACAGTCCTAATAAAGGTAAAATAGAATGTGTCTATTAATCAGAGTAAGTATATTATATATTATGGAATCAGTTCCAGTGAGGTTAACTATCTGACTTTGGCAGCTAGGCAGCTAAATAAGGCCCTTTAAATATTTACTGTGACTTGAGTAACTCAATTTAGGTGTATAACTTCACAAGGTTTCTAAATATGTGTGAGGTAAGGAGTGGGTTTCAGTGAGGGGAAGCAAATTAGGTGGTTAGCACTAGAGATGTGCATTCCTTTGAATCAACATGAGAAATGCACCTTGTTGTTTTATATCATATCTAACCTGAAACAAAAGAATAGACCCTAAAATGTCAGGTTTCCTTTTCCCAGTGCTAATAACTATCAGATACTAGCGAATCTTGAAACTGTGCGCTTCAGGTTGGAAGGCAGCTGCTTTCCAGGAGGAGCTATTCTCCCAACTAGCTGTGTCTTATATTTCTGTTAATCTTAGTTCCTGTTTCCTGATTTGCTCTTGGCTCCTCATGCACCCTTTTGTTGTGGATGCACTTCATGGAGGTACAATGATATTAAGACTTACTTGAGCAATCCTAGTTCTTGTCTTATTCTAGTCTAGTATTTAAGTTTCTTGAGTCCCTACTACTGACTGTGACAGAATGAACCAGCCAAAATAAAGGTACTGAAATAGTAACTTACATCACCGAAACAAAAAGCTGATAGAAGAAGTCAGCTAAATGTTGAGTCTAATCCCTAGAAAGAAAGGAAAATGATTGAAACATCAGTTGTTTCCCCATTGTTATTGCATTTCAGCATTTTTTCCAGTATTAATAGTTATCAGTTATAAACCAGTCTTGGCCCTATAGCCCTTGAGTTTAGCTAAGGGTAGGCAATTCCAGTCCCTGAGAGCCCCGGCATATCAGGTTTACAGAATTTCCACAATAAATATGCAGGAGATCGATTTGCATGCCAGAGAGGCAGTGTAGGCAAATCTATCTCATGCCTCAGTCTTCATTGCATCCCTTGAGTTCTCACTGCTTTTTGTGTATCTGGTATTTTACAAATGACACATAATTGCTTATATTTCATATATGAAATAAAAGATGCCTTTTTGAACATGAAAAAACCCCAACTGATATTAGCAGCCAAGTATATATGTAATTTAATTTGGACATTTATAATCCGCTTAACTGTTAAGTTCTAGGCAGAGTGCAGTCAAAACAAAGAAACTGAACGTTAAACCTTGAACTTTATACATTAAATATTAAACAGTGTGCAGTAAACAAACATTATTCTTACAATTATAGTTGGCATAATATTGGTTAGAAAACTGGAATCTGAGAACACATGAACTATACATGATTGGGGTCATGTATAGTTGTCAGCAAATAGAGTAGACATGGTAACTGGCTACATGTTTGGTATCATATGCAAGATTGGCACATGATAGCTATATATAAGCACATAGTGATTGGTTGCATGATAAATATACAAACTCTGGGTATGTGATTGAATCATGTGTGGTGCTTGATTATGTTTCTAGATAGTAGGTCCAAGGGTCAGCTCATTATAGTCATGTCAGGTTATGATGTTCATTGCTGTCATATTTGGAGGTAATTGGTGTGTGAAATGTTAGCAGTAAAGTGGTATGAGCACCAGGGTGGTATAGAAGTTTTTACAGAGGTATAAGAGTGTTGGAGGGGAATTCTTAGGTGTTTGGGCTATGGTTTGGGAAGTTGTGTTTCTAAATATTTTTGGAAGAGCCATGTTTTTATTGATCTCCAGAAGTGCATGTATTCTAAGATCTGTCTGATCTTTTGTGGGAGAGAGGTCCAGAGTTCCACTCCTTTGCCCCTGTTGTCGTGTTGAAGGGTTTTTTTTCCCGTCGGTAATTCCCATGGGTTCTGTGTTGAAAGTCTGATATCCTGAGTTGATCTGAGAGATATTTCAGGTTGGTATATTTGAGTTAGTCTTTGTAGGTATGGTGGCATCAGACTATGGACGTTTTTGAAGATAGTGATGAGAATTTTGAAGTCAACCCTTGGCTTAAGGAGAAGCCATTGTAGATTTATTAAGAAAGAGATGGCATGATCGGTCCAGTGTTCATTGCCCATAAGTTTTGCTGCTGCGTTGATGGATGCAATTTTTAAAATTCTTTTTCTGGCAGACCTAGGTGTACTGTGTTGCAGTAATCAAGACCTAATAGGACTATGGCTTGGACCACTATCAGAAAGTGTGTGGGATCCAGAAGGTGTTTCATATGCCTGAGCAGTTTCACCTACTCTCCTACTCTCCTCTCTTCCTTCCCGTTCACATTAATTGATTTGATTTGCTTACTTTATTTATTTTTTATCTATTAGATTGTAAGCTCTTTGAGCAGGGACTGTCTTTCTTCTATGTTTGTGCAGTGCTGCGTACGCCTTGTAGCGCTATAGAAATGCTAAATAGTAGTAGTAGTAGTAATTTATCTGAGTGGACATGGACAGATGGGAATCCAGCCAGATTCCTAGGATCTTTATTACCTTATCAGTGGTATTGTTGAGACAGCTAGGTTTGGGAGATTGCGGGGGGGGGGGGGGGGGGGGGGATCCAGTGTGCTGTTGCCCAACCATAGGATATTTGTTTTGTCCAGATTGATTTTGAGGTTGAGGGAGCAGAACCATGAGTACAGATCCTGGAAGAATTTTTTCATCAGTGAATAAGTTGTTAGGAGATTGTGGGCCAGGAAAAGTAGAATGATGTCATCCAACTAAGAGTAGTAGTTTATTTGATAAGGTTTTAGGATGTTTCCTAAGTTGTGTAAGTAGAAGTTGAAGAGATTGGGGGATAGGGGTGATCCTTGGGGAATGCCTTGTTTCATGGGCCAGGGCTGCGATTGGAGTTGTTGTCATGTTACCTGAATGGTTCTGTGTTTCAGGAAGCCTGTGAATCAGTTGATGACTTTTCCTATACCCACCTCTGCTAGTATTTTTAAGAGTGTGTCATGCTTGACTAGGTCGAAGATGGTGGATAGGTCCAATTGCATTAGGAAGATTTGTTAGTCTTTGTCCAAGAAAAGGCAGAGTTCTGTTAGCATGCTTGCTATTACTGTTTTGGTGGTGAAAAGATATTAGAATCCTGATTGCATTGGGCCTAGAAGTTGGTGTTGGTCAACGAAGTCTTGCAATTGGTGTGCTACTGTCACATCCATGATTTTTTGATGATGGGGATGTTTGCAACCATTCAATAGTTTTTTGGTATGTTTCTGTCAAAGTTTTCTCTTTTGAGCAGAGTGGTTAGTATGATCCTGCCAAGTTCCTCCAGGAAGATGCTTGTATCATGTTGATTAAATAATTTATTGATTTAGGGGTTGCCATTTTAAGGAGGTCAGCTCTGCATGTGTCTAGTGCACAGGCTCCATTCGAGAATCTGGCAATAGTCATAGTGAGTTTTTATGAGGTGGGTTCCGTGAATTTGGACCAGAAACTGTCTACTGGGATGTTGTCTGTAGGGTGGTCCATCATTGTTGGTGGGTAGTATGGAGTTTTCAGAATTAAGTTCATTAATTTTTCTGGTTTGGATTGAAAGAATGTGGATAGTTCCTCAGTAGTTACTTTTGTTTCTGCCTTTGTTTGTGCAGGTTTTGTGAATGATTTTACTAATTAAAACAGAGTGTGGGTGGCATTATTGCTTTCAGAGATTATGAGGGTTCTCCAGGCTGTCTTATCTTTTAGATTTTGTGTTTTTAGCCAAGTTTATTCAAGTTTTCTGCATGACTTCTTAAGGTGTAGTATTTCTTGGGTATACCAGGGGTTGGTGGCTGTTCTGGATACCTTTTTCGGTTTTAATAATGCTATATCATTTAGTGTGTTCATCAGCGTTTAGTTCCAGGTTGTGATCATTTCTTGGGGGAAGAGGTCTAGTTTCTTTGAAAAATCCAGTTGCTTTTCTCTTTGGGTATTTCTAGGTTTGGATTGTATGATAGGGTTGAAGAATTCTTGGAGGTAGTGGTCAGACCAGATGAGTGGTGATGTGGTCCATCCAGTTTTTATTTGTTCCCATAGTAGTGTTGGAGCAAAAATGGCATCAATCAAGTGCACTGCTATGTGGGACTGGCCTGTGTTGATTAATTTAAGGTCTAACTCTTGTAGGAAGGTTATGGTTGTTTGGATCTCTTTGTTCTCCTTGTCTTCCAAGTGTATGTTGAAGTCCCCTACCATGATAGTCATAGGTAGGGATGCCAGGCTCTACATTTTGAAGGACTATAGTTCTTCCATGGTGGCCTGCCAGGCCCTGGTGATCTGTCTAGAACATAAGGCCTTGGGTGTGGTTGGGGTAATATTTTCATAAAGAGTCCTTCGCAATCTTTCCCCATTAGACTATCCATAAGTTCAAATATGTTACAGTGTATTACAGAAACTCCTTCTCATTTGTCGCTTCTGTAGATTGAATGGATGGTATAGTTCAGTGGGTGTAGTTATCATTGTACCGTTATGTCCTGTGGTACTAGCCAGGTTTTGGATATGCATATAATATCGTAGTTTTTCTCTTCAATGATGTCCCTGATGGTATTGATTTTGTTTTTAGTGGGTCTGGCATTGAAATAGCCTATTTTGAGCACATTATAGTCAGTGTGTGCCGTGGTCTGAAGTTTTATGTTGGTTGAATGGATCAGTTTAATGAATCTGTAGGTTTTGGAGTTGTTCTTAGATATGTTGTGTGTAGTTCATGTGAGCGTGAGAAGGTTTTGGGTTAGAAAGTGGCTGGTGCTCCAATTAGCACTTGGGTTTGTTGCGTGCTCCGGACACTTTCTAGTGCAGATGAAAAATGACTACAATTGGCTTTTGGTTTTTTAATGGCCATGCGCTAATTCTGCATTAGCATATAACCATTACCACCAGGAGCCCATACTATCACCTATTTAGGTGATGGTAAAGGCTCCCGTGCTACTCCTGCATTAATCAGGTAGCTCGGTAATGTGCCCAACCCGATTAGTGCAGGCACACCTACTCTCCGCCTCCAGATACCACCTGCAGCAAAAAATAAGACATATTTTTTACCATGTGAATAGTCTGCGCTCCTGCCCAAACTACCGCAGGATGCCTCAGTCCGTCCCACAGTAAAACCCTTTTACCGCATGGTAGCCCTGAATTGGGCCTACTGCGCCTTAGTAAAAAGGCCCCTTATCTGCATTCTTATTTTCCTTTTCACATACACAGGCATGAAATGCTGTTATACAAACACAAAGCTTGGCATTTACACACGTAAATAACTGTGCTAAATTGTCAGTGATTGCTGGGAGCAGTTATGCTCATTAGAAAGACCATTTCTTCTTGCATAAATGCTTGTTTTATTTTCTGAATGTAGTTAATCTAGTCAACCTGAAGAGAGGCATTTCATTTACAATAATGTGACTGATGACAAATTATCTCACCATGTTAAAAAAAAAATTATAGTAATAAATAAAACACTAAAAACAACACTTTCCTTCCTGAGGGTTTTTTTTTTCTTTCTGTTTTGCATTTTGAAAGAAAATGACATGAGCAGCAACAAAACATAGAACTTCCTTAGCCTTAGGAGTTTTAACTTAATTGAGGTGACAGGCATGCACACAACAGCTCTCACCATGTAAAAACTCTCTCTACTTCAGGAAGCAGATTAAAGTTCGGCTCTTCAACCAGGCCATTAATGGAAGAACTAACTAACTTGTTTGTCTTACACACACACAGAAGGAGTGACAGTGACACGGGCTGCACATACTGCAGCAGGACATGTTTATCCACTCCTACCCTAGCTGAGATAATGAGTGAAATGTTTCTTCCCGAGGGAAATATTCCGTAACTTGGTACAATCCATGGTACTAAACCATTTGGACTACTGCAATGGAATCTATGCGGGATGCAAAGAACAAATCATAAAGAAACTCCAGACAGCACAAAACACAGCAGTCAGGCTTATATTTGGAAAAGCAAGATTCGAAAGCGACAAACCACTATGAGAAAAACTACACTGGCTCCCAATCAAAGAATGTATTGCATTCAAAATCTGCACCCTGGTCCACAAAATCATCTACGGAGAAGCCCCGGGATACATGACAGACCTCATAGACCTACCAACCAGACACACGCTTAGATCGACAAGAACATACCTAAATCTCCATCACTCAAATACAATTCTCTTCAACTTAATGATGACACCGTTGGCCAAACTTCTAGCTAATCAAAACTTCAACCCCTACATATGTCACAATTTACATACCGTTCAAATAAGACCTAAACGAAATCACCAACGAGATCAACCAAAGCCTCCAAATCATGCACTCCTGGGCAGATGCATTCCAACTAAAACTCAACGCAGAAAAAAAAAACAATGTCTTGTACTCACCTCACAACACAACACAAACAAATACTCCATGATAACTACACCATATTGCACTCTTCCCGTGTCACAAAATCTGAAAAATCTTGGAGTTACCATTGACCGAAACCTCACACTTGATGCCCATGTGAAGAATACAATGAAAAAGATGTTTTACTCCATGTGGAAACTCAAAAGAGTAAAACCTTTTTTCCCCGAGACACATCTTCCATACCCTGGTACAATCAATGGTAATAAGTCATTTGGACTACTGCAATGCATTATACGCCGGCTGCAAAGAACAGAATATCAAAAAACTCCAAACAGCCCAGAACACCGCCGCCAGACTCATATTTGGAAAAACTAAATATGAAAACGCAAAACCCCTAAGAAAGAAACTTCACTGGCTCCCACTCAAGGAACGCATTGCGTTCAAGATCTGCACAATGGTACACAAAATCATTCACGCAAACGCCCCAATCTACATGCTAAACTTCGTGGACTTACCTCCCAGAAACGCCATAAGATCATTTCACAAATTTCTCAACCTGCACTTCCCCAGCTGTAAAGGACTAAAATACAAGCTGATACACTCCACAACCTTCTCTTACATGAGCACGCAGCTGTGGAATGAACTACCTACAGCCCTGAAAACTACTGACGAAACAACTAACTTTCACAAATCCTTGAAGACACATCTTTTCAACAAGGCCTACAAAGAGAACCCATAGCCTTACAAACTGCCCCAATAACCCACCCAGCTATGACAATCCACCTTCTACACTATCCCCCTAACACCTTCCTTGTCTCTTCACATACTTAAGCTCTGTACACTACCAATTGTATCTGATATCCTGTACTGACTTTGTCATAACAATACTCTGTAAGCCACATTGAGCCTGCAAATAGGTGGGATACAAATGCAATAAATAAATAAATCCACCAACTTCTCCTACATAAGTACACAACTATGTAATGCACTGCCAAACGCCTTGAAAACAACATATGACCACCTAAACTTCCGGAAACTACTAAAAACTAACTTGTTCAAAAAGGCATACCCTAGCGATCCAACCTAGATGCCTTAACCCAGCGGCATAATGAAACCAAAGATAGAACTGGACATAATTTAACTCTTCTTCCTTACAATTCCCAATGTACCTATCACACACTGACCTTTGCTCTACCTCACTCTGTATTTGTTCAAACCGGTATTGGCGATCGCCTCTACTGTACTATGTAAGCCACATTGAGCCTGCAAATAGGTGGGAAAATGTGGAATACAAATGTAACAAATAAATAAAATAAATAAATTTAACCATCTCGCTGACCTCTTGTGCAGCTTTCTTTAAATTAGTCACCTTGGGGCCCTTTTACTAAGCTGCAGTAAAAAATAGCCTGCGGTACTGTGGGCACGTGTATTGGGCATGCTCCGGGCCAATTTTTACCGCGTCTGCAAAAAAAGACCTTTTTTTAATGGGACGGGAAAAGGGCCTGCAGTAAAACTGAAACCAGCACGTGCCTAAAACTGGCCTGAGCCCTTAATGCCACCCATTGATCTAGCGGTAAGGGCTCACACACTACACACATGGTGACTGGTTGGTGCATGCCAAGTGCCGATTACTGCCGGAAATGGCGCATATGGGAGGAAATAAATAAATAATCCATCCAGGCATTATGAGTGTGTGCCAAATCTGAAATTACCACCGGGGGGCATGCTGGCCTGGCAGTAGTCTTATTTGAGCGCACACTGCATGTGCGTAGAACCTACCGTGGCTTAGTAAAAGGGCCCGCTTATTTTCTAACTCCTCTCACTCTCATACCTATCTATATGTTCCATTTTAGCTTATACCCTACACTGTCAATTCAAATACTCTATTACATATTATGATGACATTGTAAGTAGTATACTATGCCGTACTTTGTATTGTTATTTGAATATTTTTACTGTTGTAATTGTCTATTGTTCATGTTTGATTTATTCTTACTATATACCACCTTGAGTGAATTCCTTCAAAAGGCGGTAAATAAATCCTAATAATAATAAATAAATATAACATCTTGAATATGGAAAATTGTTTTGGTTTGACTGCACAGCCGTACGCCTTCCATGATGCACATAATTACAGGGCACACTGACAGTAGTTACTTTTTAATTGCTTTAAATTCATCATCATAATTTTTAATCTATCATAAGGAGGATTTTAATTATTTCTACAATTATTTGATTGGTATCTGAGCACAGAAAGGTTAATGTTTTAGAGAAAAACAACAATTTGTGCTCTTAGTCATCAAAATCATGCTATTGGTCACAAGGGATTTGTACGTGTGTATCAATCTATATCATCATACTTTTAAAATTACTGTATAAAATATGTGAGAGTTCATCTCATTTGGAAATAAATACAACTGTTCAAGATAATTATTAGACTACACAAGACACATAGGCCTCCATACTTGAAAATTCTTGCACAGTACCTGTAAATATGTTTTCTCTTCAAAATTCACCATTGTTTATATATATTATGTTATTTTAATTAAGTAATTAATTAATTTGACAATTGTATAGTCTGCTAATCTGAAAGCATATTCATCAAAAGCAGATGAAAACCAACATACAACACTGAATGACACATCATATAAGGCCCCTTTTACCGAGCTGCGGTAAAAGTGGCCCTGCGGTCACATCAGCATGTGGATACTGCAGCGGGTAAAAGGATTTTTTATTTTAAAAAAAGGAAATGGCTGTGCAGTAAGTTAAACACTTGCCGTGCAGCCATTTCCTGGTGGAGCCCTTACCGCCACCTATTTAGGAAGCAGTAAGGACTCCCGTGCTAACACAGTGCTAACAAGTTTTTTAAAATGTAAATGCCGGAAATTGCACGCAGTGGGGGGCCGGAACTACTACTGGGATCCTGCAGTAGCTCAGCAGTAATGCCGAATTGGTGTACTGCAAGCCCACGGTAGGCTTGCTGCACCTTTATAAAAGAGTCCCATAGACATTTAAATGTTTCTTTACTCGATGTGTAATTAAACTCTGGAATTCAGGGAGGAAGTGACATCACTGAGCAGTATGGCAGGTTAAGCACTGATCTTCATACTGCCCCAGGCAAATACGTAGATTTTCTCAGGCATTTCCCCGTTCCCGCTGCATTCTTTTGTCTCCCTGAATAGCTAGAGGAGATCCGGATTTGCAGTGATGGGTTCAGCGCCACAACCCATGTATTTATTCCACTGAGAGAGATTACACTTACTATTCCCAAGTGCATGACACCTATTCACATATAGATTATTGGCTAAAGCATCCTACATTAACACAACTTATTGATCAACATATTACCCCACAAACTTGGTGGGATCATACACTTGTGGTTCTTTAATTAGGCTTTACAAGCAACCTAGGGGCTTGGTTTACTGGCGCTTGAATGATGCCCTCCTAGCTGACCCAATACATGTTATTCTATTGGAGAAAGACCTCCAGAACTACCTTCAAATTAATGATAATGGGGAAGTCACTCCAGTGTGGGAGGGCCTCAAAGCAGTGATAAGGAGTACGTTTATTGCATTGGAAGCCAACCTGCGTAAAACATGGTTCTCACGGGAACGGGAATTATGAAGCCAGCTAGACCAACTGGAGTCACAAAGCAAGTATGGAAGGGATCGGTTGACTTAGAAAACCAAGCCCATCAATTATGTATCAAGATTAATGATTAGTAAAAGACTAATGTCTCTTTGGAACCACAGGTGGCGATCCTTCTACAACACCAATTCCCCTTCTGCTGGAAGACCCATTTTATACGATATTTGAGTATTAACGTAACTCCAAAGTTAGATGACTTATTATATGTAACCAATTTTCCCTCAAAACTTCAAGAGTTTTTTGATGATTTGGACAGGAGGAAGGGCTTTAATTGTTCGTGGAGTGGACGTATCGCAGCCGTTAGGATTATGATTTTATACCTTTTTTATGGCCCTGCCACTTCCAATCCCTAAACAATTTTTTATTTAGTTACAGCGCAACACTTTCACCTTTATTTGGCGATGGAAACCTCTGAGGGTAATACATGCCATGCTCTATCAAACTAGGTTGAAGGAGGGGATGGGAATAACGTGTTTTTGTTTATATTACCAAGCTGTCATTGGCTGACTCCCTGAAATCATGGGTGGCCTTAGAACAGGGTTATTTTGTGCCAATCCCTTTATGAGCTGTAGTTTGGCTTCACAAAGTGATCAGGTGAGCTCCACTAATTTTCAAAAACCCTCTACAAATTTTGGGGGCTATTTGGGCAAAAATATTTGTCTAGGAGGTTGTACTTTTTACATATGACAATTCATTTTGCACCAGGGTTTCACCCACAGGGCTTGAATACTACATATTGTTATTGGGAATGGCATGGCATGGGCTTCAGTATTTGGTTCAGATCTAGTTTTTAGATCTTCAGGAGGCATATGGGCTCCCCCCACCCCATCACACTTTCCAATACAGACAACTTAGATGTATGACTGCTGTACTGAATGTCTATGTCCTCTTCGGTATGGAAGTTGTGTCTGTGCTGTCCTATAATAAATGGAGTTCATAGTTTAAATTAAGTTATATGTTATTTGTATATTTTTTTATATGTAAACCGTTCTGATTTGCTATGCAATAAGAGATGATATAGTAAATAAATAAACGATAAACGATCATAGAGCCTGGGGTGAACTGCAACATAACAGAGACCCAGTTGGAAAGGGAGCTGTGGAGAGAGAGTGGACGGGGATGTATTTCACGGTTATATAATGCATTATGATCTTATGTTTAAATACTTGCTTAAGGATTCAATTGCCAGTAATCTTCAGGAGAGTGGGTATAAAATTTTATATCGTTGGTACTTCACTCCTCACCACCTTGTTAAAATGTTTGGTCATTGGACAGGTCTTTGCTGGAGAAATTGTGGCACATTGGGAGATATGTACCATATATGGTGGTTTTCTCCTTGGCTCAACAGTTCTGGACAGAAGTTTTGCACTTGGTTAAACAAATGATTTGGGCTCCATATCCTGTGAAGACGGAACTTTTCTTATTGCATTTTAAACTGAGAGGGGTAGAGTAATGCCGGAACTTCATAAATTAGTCACCAGTATTTTTGTCGCAAGTAAACTAGTATTAGCTGTGACTTGGAAACAGCCTACACTCTCTCCTATGGCAGTTGTGTTTCATAAAGCAGACTACAAATCTACCAAATGACAAAGCTTACAGTGATATAATCTAGTCAGATCTTTCCCTTCCATAAGGCTTGGGATGTTTATTGCAACTGGAAGCAGTGCACACCTATGGAGGTCTACTCCACACCCTAGTCCCCTGCAGGGTATGGTGGGGTGCTTCTTGATTCCGTGGCTGGGAGATGGACTGCTTTTGTTTGGCTGGTTACCTGGAGGGGTAGGGAAGGCTTTTCTTTGTTGATAGGGGAAGGGGGTAGAGGGTTTAGAGCCTTGTAGCATTTCCATTGTTGTTCTGGTTTTGATCTATAAGTGTTGTTTTGTTTGTTTGATACAATAAACTTGAAAAAAAAAATAATTTTAAAAACTCTGGAATTTATTAGAAAATATTGTAAAAGTAGTTAGCTTAGCAGGGTTTAGAAAACGTTTCGATAATTTCCTAAAAGAAAAGTCCATAAGCCATTATTAAGATGGACTTGGGAAAATCCACTGCTTATCTAGGATAAGCAGCATAAAATCTGTTTACTGTTCTGGGATCTTGCCAGGTACTTGTGAACTTGATTGGCCACTGTTGGA
Organism: Microcaecilia unicolor; assembly: GCF_901765095.1. Classification (NCBI taxonomy): domain Eukaryota; kingdom Metazoa; phylum Chordata; class Amphibia; order Gymnophiona; family Siphonopidae; genus Microcaecilia; species Microcaecilia unicolor. Next base: position 161,068,289 of record NC_044039.1, read on the forward strand.
AACAGGATACTGGGTTTGATGGACCTTCAGTCTGTCCCAGTATAGCAATTCTTATGTTCTTATGAATAACATAGCATAAAATCTAAACCCAAAGCATTAAATAAATAAGCTATAACTCTTTTTTTAAAACAAAGAGGGAAATTATCAAGGCTTTTGGCTGGGTTATTTTGAGGGGCATAATTGAACGAAAACGTCTATCTCCATGGGCGTTTATCTCCGAGAACGGGTCCGTGAAGGGGCGGACTGAACCGTATTTTCGAAAAAAATAGACGTCCATGTTTTATTCGACAATTTGTGAGCTGGGCGTTTTTGTTTTTCAGTGATAATGAAAAATGAAAGCGCCCAGCTCAAAAACGAATAAATCCAAGGCATTTGTTCATGGGAGGGGCCAGGAGTCGTAGTGCAGTGGTCCCCCTCACATGCCAGGACACCAACCGGGCACCCTAGGAGGCACTTTTACAAAAACAAAAAAAAAAAGGTAAAAGAGCTCCCAGGTGCATAGCACCCTTCCCTTGTGTGTTGAGCCCCCCAAGTCCCCCTCAAAACCCACTGCCCACAAGTCTACACCATTACTATAGCCCTAAGGGGTAAAGGGGGGCACCTACATGTGGGTACAGTGGGTTTGGGGGGGTTGGACGACTAAGCATTAAGCAGCACAATTGTAACAGGTAGGGGGGGATGGGCCTGGGTCTACCTGCCTGAAGTCCACTGCACCCCCTAACATCTGCTCCAGAGACCTGCATACTGCTGCCAGGGAGGTGGGTATGACATTTGAGGGTGAAAATAAAAAGTTGTGAAACATCATTTTTTGTGGTGGGAGGGGGTTAGTGACCACTGGGGGAGTCAGGGGAGGTCATCCCCGATTCCCTCTGGTGGTAATCTGGTCATTTAGGGCACTTTTGGGGGCCTTATTCGTGAAAAAACAGGGTCCAGGAAAAGTGCCCTAAATTCTAGCTACAAACGCATACTTTTTTTCCATTATCGTTGAAAGGCGCCCATCTCTCCTCGGCCGATAACCACGCCCCAGTTCCACCTTCGCCACGCCTCCGACACACCCCCGTCAACTTTGTACGCTTCCGCGATGGAGTGCAGTTGAAAACGTCCAAAATCGGCTTTCCATTATACCGATTTATTCGTTTTTGTGAGATAAACGTCTATCTCCCGATTTGGGTCGAAATCTAGGCGTTTTTCTCTTTCAATTATAAGGTGGTTTGCCATCATTTTAGGGCTATATTCAAGTGTTTACATCATCGCATTATGGAATTTTTAAATCAGAGCTTCCCAAACTGTGGTTCGGGATTCCAAATGGGGTCACAAAACTTATCTTTGAGATCACAAACTAGATGGGCTCTTCATAGGTGCATCATTTTCTACACCTCCAGAGGGATCACATAATTTTATTTGGCCACAATCATGGGGTCACAGCCACAAAAAGGTTGGGAAGCACTGATTTAAATTGTAATGAGCTGCTGTACACGCATTTGCATATTTTGCATCTCATTACTAGGTACTATGGGGTGACTTATTTAACGTTGTATTAGGGCAAGAAACCCAGTCTTAGAGCCCTTTAAGTTAGGGCTATTAAGGGGCTATTATCACAGATTATTGCCCTAACACAGCTTGATAACTTTCTCCCTAAAACATCCTGTTCTTGCTGGATTTTCACTGGCATCACACTCCACAAAAGTATGCCAACAATTTACAAAGAACAATCCGAACCTTTAGCTTCTGGATGTCCAATGGACATGGGCGATGGAGGTGAAGGAGAGTATTGGGGGTGGGGGGAGTAAAAGTCAAAAATTGAATAGGATGTATTTGTGGAGATTTTCTGTGTTCTTTTGGCTCTGTTTTGTTGCTTTACATTGTTATGTTGTGTTGCATTCTGTTTGTTAATAAAGAGATTTTCAAAAAAAAAATAAAAGAGAGAGAACAATCTGGCATGACAGACCAATGAGCCTGTTATACCGTAGGAATGGAAATAACCCTGCATTTGTCAACCAAAGTGATTTCACTAATGAATAAAGGAATACACGAAGGGGAGCCTCATTAGGCAGTAGCATAACCACCTTAAATTTCACATGTTAGAGGACAGGCAGCCAGTGCAAAGACTTCAGATAAGGGATAATAAGATTATATCTGTTACATTTCATCAACTTGCTAGCTGCACAAATGCTGTGCATATATTAATAGAAGGGGCATCCAATTAAACAAACAGCTCATCGGTAAGTTGTGAACCACCAGCTTGCATGTGTGTAACTCCAGGGAGAAGTAAAGGGATTAAGAGAATAAAGGTGTAATTTTCACAGCAAAGCTTTTTTTATATTATGATGATAACAACCAAAAGAAACAACAAAATATGTCAAATATGTAATACAATTTGTGGATAGTGCAAGAATAATATACATCTATAGTTAAGATATATTGTACATATTCAAGTGAAGCCTATGGCTGTGCTATCCAACAATTACAAATACAGGGACCCTTTTATTAACGTGCTTACCACAGGTTAAAAATCACTACTGTAGTTCACACTCAGGTGTCCCACGGTAGTTTTGGCATCTGCATGCACTTTCCACGCTCTAAAAAGTACCTTTTATTTTTTTAGTGCTGGGGGTGTGTTTGGGGGCGGAGAGTAGGTTTGTCCAGTGCTAATTGGTTAGTGCCGCTGCATCAAGTATGCTAACCAATTAGTGCTGGTTAGCAAAGGAAACCTTACTGCCTATAAAAGGTAGTACACGATTGGCCACATGCTAATTGGGAAATTAACGCATAGCCATTAATGGGTGAAATAGGAAATGCGGCTAGTCGTAGAGCAGGCCATTTTTTAGTACAGCTTAGTAAAAGGGCCCCATAATGAACAAAAGAATGTTACCCTACTTCCCCCCTCCCCCACAATTACAAGCTACCAGAGTATGCAAGAGATATTTGTCCAATTGGATGATTCCTTTTTCTTTAACATTATATCTCAGTGTTATTCCCAATCTCTTTAGTCTTAGATAGTAACGTAGTAGATGACGGCAGAAAAAGACCTGCATGATCCGTCCTGTCTGCCCAACAATGATGAATCCGCCTGAGGAGCCACCCCAACCACGATCCCATTAACAACCACCAGAGGGAAAATTGACAAATCTCCATTACCTCCGAAAGCCCTCTGGCAAATAAATCGGAAAAATTCGACCATAGATAAGAGACTGTTATCATTTTCCTTTTATGTCTATCATTTAAAGGTGTAATTTTCAAAGCCCATTCTATGCATAAGACAGTGGCTTCTCGTAACATGTACTGGAACCATATGTGGTTAAAAATCTGGACATAACAATTTGTGCATACTTAATTGCCTGTAAAATGCAAAGGCATTTCTGCAGAAGTAGCTGAGGTAAGAGTTAGACTTATTCTTTTGTTTTTAGTTTTTTAAAACCATGCATATATGTATTTATTTATTTATTTATTTATAGCCCACTTATCTTAAAATCTATGTGGATTACACTAAAATATACATAATTAAGAAAAAAAGCAAATAAAAACTATACAATTGTAAGTATAAACTCACTGGAAAATTATGTGCCTATTAAATAGCGGCTGTAAATATATGTTCATATTTTTGATGGGGTAATTGTCAAAGGGAAATTATGTGAATACTTTCCTTTTGCAAACTGGTGTAACTTACATATATATGTTTGATGCATAAGTCAGGTTAAGCGTTAACCTATTATCTTCTAATTGAAAAAATCTTGCTCTGACAGGGTCCCTGATGGTGCAGCTTTGAGTAATGAGTGGGGCCAGATTCTATGTGCCAAACAGGTACAGAAAGGAAGCTGTTAAATGAAGCTATCTATAGGAGTGAAAAAAATGTTTTTTAAGACCTGGAAAAGCCTGAGCCCTACAGAATCCCTACAGGATTAACTAGAATCTGTCTAGTTGGAAGCTCAGAGAAAGACAGAGGGAAAGAAAGACTGTGGAGTCCTTTTACTGAACTGCATTAAGCAGCTAGCAGGAGTTTTATTGCCTGGTAAACATTAACGCCAACCTGCACTTATAGGGGGTCTTTTAGTAAAGCTTCATTTGAGTTATCTGTAGCAGGGCCCATTTTATTCCTATAGGCCCTACTACAGATAACTGAAGCTAAGCTTCAGTAAAAAAAAAACAAAAACCCATAACGCAGTAAAAATACTGCACTAACTGCCTAACGTGGCAATGGGCGTGTCTGGGTATAGTGGGTAGCGGTCTCTCCTGACAGAGAGGGTGGTAAGCAATTATTATTAAAATTTACTAAACCACATCAACTGACAGGCAGGACAAAGCAGTGTACAGACTACATTTAAAATCAGTTCTGGAACTTCAGAAAAAGATTTTAAAAAAGAGTCAATCAACCAAAACTGAAAGTTGAATCAATCAAAACAAACAAATCATGATAAATCACAGGTTAAAATTGCAGAAAAATGGTGATCAAGCACCACCAGACCCCATCTGAACTAAGGAGGTCTTTTACTAAAGCTTTGCTTAATTTATCTGCAGCAGGGCCCATAGGAATAAAATGGGCCCTGCTGCAAATAACTCAAGCTAAGCTTCAGTAAAAGACCCCCTAAGTGTCATAAGCCTGTTGAAATAACCAGGTCTTAATAGCAGACTTAAAGCATTTTAGTGACAATTCACTACAAATTTTTAATAGTAGACTATTCCAGAGGGAGGAGCGGTGAAGAGAAAAGCGCTATGGGCTCCTTTTACAAAGCGGTGCTACTGAGTAGCATAAGCTGAATGGGAAGAAGCCCATGGGAATTGAATGGGCTTCTTCGTATTCAGCGCTCTGCTAATCGGTAAGGCTGCTTTGTAAAAGGTGCCCTATGGTAGTTTTCAGCTGGGCAGCCTGAGATCCAAGAAGGACCAGCCTGTGATCACTTAATATTCTAAGAATACAAGTAAGGGTACAGGGATTAGTCAAGGTTGCTAAATAAGATGGGAGGCACATTCGGGATGCTTTAAAAGTGAGATTCTAAACTTAACTTGGGATTCAACAGGAAACCAATGGTACTGCTTAAGTAAAGAGGTGACATGATCCGACCTAAACGAACAATATCTCTTTTCCAAGCTGAAGAACCCTAACCTCTCTAGCCTTTCCTCATATGAGAGAAGTTCCATCCCCTTTGTCATTTTGGTTGCTCTTCTTTGAACCTTTTCTAATTCAGCTATATCTTTTTTGACTGAACCAGAATTGAATGCAATACTCAAGGTGTGGTTGCACCATAGAGTGATACAGAGGCATTAAAGTATTTTCAATCTTATTCACCATCCCTTTCCTAATAATTCCTAGTATCCTGTTTGCTTTTTTTTTTTTGGGCCAACGCCGCACACTGAGCAGAACATTTCAGCATATTGTCTACAAAGACACCTAGATCTTTTTCTTGGGTGCTGACTCCCAAGGTGGACCCTAGAATCTGATTCTACGATTTGGATTATTCTTCCCAATGTTCATCACTTTGCATTTATCCATATTAAATTTTGTCTACCATTTCGGTGCCCAGTCTTCCAATTTCCTAAGGTCTTCCTGCAATTTTACACAGTCCTCATGTGTTTTAACAACTTTGAATAGTTTTGTATCATCTGCAAATTTAATCACTTCACTTGTTATAATTTCCAGATAATTTATAAATATATTAAATTGCACCGGTCCCAGCACTCCACAATTCACCCTCCTCCATTGAGAGAAATGGCCATTTAACTCTATCCTCTGTTTTCTGTCCAATAACCAACTCCTAATAAAAAAAAAAAAAACAGAACACTGCCTCCTATCCATGACTCTTTAATTATATCAGGAAAGGTTGCTAATGTTGACATTTTCACCTGTATATTCACTATTATTAGATAATTACCTATGTTCATTTGTTATGGTAATTGTAATGGTAATGGTAATGATGCTTGTAGTCCGCCAACTCCTAAATGTAGGTTCAAAGTTCATAACATCAAGATTAAATTGTACAGTGACGACAAGAGAAGGAACATCAATAAAATAGCACAATAAAAGAATTTCTTAAACAAATACGCCTTCATTGATTACCAAAATTTCAGTTTCTCCTCCTATAATAAACAGGTAAGTTGAAAAAGTAATGTTTAATCTTAATTGCAGTTTCAGAAAGTCATTGCCTTGTTAACAGAATTTTTATAAGAACAGTGTTTGCAGATTTGAATAAATCAGAAATGATTCACTACTAATTAGGAGTTGAACTGGCAATTCAACAAAAGCTCAGAATTCCTGTAACTGGCCTACAGCATATGAATCTACTATTTTTTTCCAAATAATTTGCTCAGATTTTGAATGACTCACCGTGAGCACATTAGCTTTATATGCTTTATAGTTTTCTTGTCTGTTCATTTCCTATTTTCAACCTTTAGCACTTTATTCTAAATCAGTGCCTCTATCTCTGGATTTTGCTAAAAGGCATACAGACATGGTAGAAAAACTTTCATATCCATTTCTTAATGCACAATGGACATTTTAAACCAATTTGAAACTAGTTTTGTGTGAAAGTTAAATTAGATTTCTAGTGTTCATGAAAAAATAAATTTCTTTCATTATACTGTATGTCCAAATTTAATTTGCCTTTGAGACATGAACGTACACACCTTACAGACATTCACACACACTTAAACACATGCATGCACGTATCATGTGAAAGGCAGTTCTATGACCTCGGTGCTCTTGCACATGTAAATTTTAGAATATTAGCTCTTAAATGTGTAAATGTACACTTACCTACACAAGTGCAAGCAGGTCACCTAATACTGGGCCCTTTTACAAAGTGGCGGTAAGCCCAAAGTGGGCTTACCATTTGCTAAAAGGGAAGTACTTCTGGTCTACCGCAGCAGCCCGGCAGTAGTTCCCTCCCCCAGCGTATGTCATATCCGGCGCTACAAAAATATTTTTAGTTTTGTAACACCGGTGTGTATCCAGTGGTAATCGGGCAGTGCCACATGCTGTCCGGTTACTGCCGGATTAGCGTGGGAGTCCTTACCGCCACCTCAATGCATGGTGGTAAGTGCTCCCCCCGAAATGGCTGTGCGGCAAGTGCTTCACTTGTCGCATGGCCATTTTCTGAAAAAAAAAGACTTGCCTTTTACCCACTATGGTAAAAGAGGGCCTTGGCATGCGTCAAAACTATGCAACGATGCAGTTTTGTAAAAGGGGCCCATTGTTCTGTATGAACACAAGTAAGTAGCATAAAATGTAAATGCAGTTTATTATGCCTTACTTCCCTTCCCCATCCTATTTAATCATCTATCTATCTATCTATCTATCTATCTATCTATCTATCTATCTATCTATCTATCTATCTATCTATCTATCTATCTATCTATCTATCCCACCTCTCTTTTGCTGCCATCTTAAAGCCACAAGACACTTGAAATTCTTCTGCCATGCCCCATCCCTCTGGAATGCATTACATCTTCACATAAGATCTGAGCAATCTTATTTGACGTTCCGTTCTGTTTTAAAATCGCATTTATTTTCTTTTGCTTTCCCCTCTAATCGCTAGGCTATAGGGCCGATGACCATTTTGGTGGCAAAATAGTGTGGCTTTTGTTGTTGTTGTTGTTGTTGTTGTTATCTTCTTTGTTTTTCTCTGTCCTGTCATATGATATTTCTTTGCAGTTCCTTTCCCTATGCTTTGGGTTTTTTAAGAAACACGGTACATCTAGCCTCTTTTTAAACATTAAATGCAAGGTGACAAATGCGGGGATCCCACATAGGCATGATTTAACCTACAGAATACTGTAAGTTACATGTGCCCCTGATGCATTTACGCAACTGCAGTTATGCTAGGTCTATGGCAGGTATAACTGTGAGCACAGCTCAAGAGGTTGTGTCACCCTGGACCAACTTTTGTTTTTGCGTGCCCCCCTCACTATGCTCCTGCCTCCCATTTGTCCCACCCCCTGCCCTGTTCCCTACCACAGCAAGTTTCACAATTCCTCCCTCTCCCTCACCCTCGCTTCCACCCCAAACAGCAACTTCCACAATGCCACTCCTCCTCCCCTAGGACTCTGAACGAGACTGGGCTCCTTACCTGCTTAGATGCTGGAAATGCTGTTCTCTACTCTTTCTCGGGCTCAGGCAGCAGTGGCAGTGGCAGGCAACAGGTTGCAGCAGGAAGTAGGTGGCTGTGGTAGCGGCAAGCCAAAAAAAAAAAAAAGAACAAGGTAGATGCTGAAAGAGTTTAAATGCTTCAGTACCCATGTTTTATCATTCCTACCTCAGTAATTCCCTTTTCTCTTATTTGTCCTATTTGTCTGTCCTAATTAGATTGTAAGCTCTGTAGAGCAGGGACTGTCTCTTTATGTCCAGTGTACAGCGCTGTGTATGTCTTGTAGCACTATAGATATGATAAGTAGTAGTAGTAAGTAGTAGCTTCAGCATCTCACCCCTCCCCGCAAGGCACACTGGAATTAGATGTTGGGCATCCAATCCCAGCGTATCTTCTGGGAGGGGAGTGGCAGGGGTCAGTTCCATGGTGCTCTGTGCACCTATCAGAGACCAGAGGGCCTGGGAGGGAGAAGTGTCAGCACTGGCATTGGGTATGTCAAAGGAGGAAGAAGGAAAGCACTGAAGCTGCTGGTGCCTCCTGTTTCCAGTGCCGGGAGTCAGGACTGGGGACCACTACTGCTGAGAAGAACGGTAAGTACTAAAAAACCAAGCTTAACCTATGGACCAGTGACAGTACAGGAGTGGGCATTTTGTGCCCTTTAGTTCCGATGCCTTGGGCCAGAGCCTCACCTAGTCCATAGGTTAAGCTGGCCCTGCATAAATGTAAGGTGTGCCAATACTAGGTTATGCTGACATTCAATAATGGAATCTGATTCCCAGATGCCATTATAGAATAGGCTTTCACTGTACATCAGAAGTGCTCGATCCAGTTGGGTTTTCAGGATTTCTGGAATGAATATGCATGAGATCTATTTGTATACACTGCCTCCTTTGTATGTAAATGTAGATCCCTGAAAGACTGCTATTTATTGCTTTCCATTGGGAAAACTAACCATTTAGTCATACTCTTTGCTTCCTATTGTTTAACTAACTACCAATCTATTCTGAAAAATTACCTCCTATCCCATCATTTTTAAAAATTTCTTAAGGTCTGTCTTATGACAGACTATATCAAGGCCTTTCTGTAATAAGGTGTGTTAGCTGTTTAATGCAAGAATAGCTACATGCTAATAGCATGAACTGTTAGTACACACTAATTGCCACATTGGAAACCTGTGCAAAACAACCACAAAAAGTGGAAAGAACACAAAGATCCCACGAGGTGGATAGAATCAAGGAACAAGGAGTGGGAACTGGATCAGGGTCTTCAAAAACAGACTCAAGATGTTGGAATGGAATTATAGATGTTTATTAAAGCTGACTCAACATGAAACCATGTTTCGGCACATGCATGCCTACCTACCTCAGGAGTAGTGCTGTCCAATTCACGATTCAAATCGATAGTTTATTTTAAAAAATTGATTTTTTAATAACTCACTATTAGCCGCTTCCTCTGCCACCAGCCACCTTCTCGCCTTCCTCTGCATCTTCCGTCTTCTTCGCACAGGATGCATGTCCCGCCCCCTCCGTGCTGCCACGTTCCCACCTTCCCCTGCGCCCCCCCCCCCCATTCTTAGTCGCTTCTTCAAAAGCCTGAAAATCAACAAGGTTTTTTTTTTTTTTGCCAGATCATAGTCCCCTTCCCCTAGCCTGAAAAACACACAGCGCACTCAGCTTTCAGTGTGCAGCCATTAGATGTGGCAGTGAGCAGCAGTTTAGCAGTCAAAGGATTTGACGGAGAAAGAGAATAAATCAAGGTCAACATGCCCTGTTGGCCAGAGGTCAATAATATAGTCTGTATTTGCACAGTTGGATGACGAAACCATACAGAGTGGAGAATTTGTGAAATGTACGCTTTGCAAAGTTAAGTTAAACATAGTGGTGGCACCAGTAATCTTTGACAGCACGTTGAAAGCAGCTTCCTGGATCCGAGATTCAAATCAACCTATGGTGAAGTACCAGATGCCATTGCAGTTGCAGCTCAAGAGATCATAAAAATGCAAACCACTGATATACCATTGCCAGTCCGCAGCAGCACAGCCATGGAGGTCACTCAGACATTACCAGCTGTTCCAGAGTTTGGAACACAGGATGTGGATATGCTTCAACAGAAACACAGTTTCTGAGAAACAGTAGAATATACAAATGTTTCAGCTAAGAAAGCCAGACTTCCATCACAATCAGACTATGACACTGATATTCAAATCAGATGCAGTGCAGAACTTGCTTGCTATAAATACGAAGATCCTTTGGAAACTGGTGGTGATGTTTTTTGTTTCTGGCAGCAAAGTCAAATTTTTATTTTATTTTATTTGTTGCATTTGTACCCCACATTTTCCCACCTATTTGCAGGCTCAGTGTGGCTTACATAGTACCATCAAAGGCATTTGCCCAGTCGGTGGATAACAAATACAAAGTTGTATAGTGATCGTATGAGGTATAAGTGGAGGGTCAGAATGGATTGCGTGATGGCCTGTTCGATCATAGTCACGCTGTGTTGGTAGGTGAAGAGGGTTATGTGGGGTCATTGGGGTAGGCCTTTTTGAAGAGGTTGGTTTTTAGTGATTTCCTGAAGTTCAAGTGGTCGTGGATTGTTTTCACAGCTTGTGGGAGCCCATTCCATAGTTGTGCGCTTATGTAGGAGAAGCCGGCTGCGTAAGTTGTTTTGTATTTGTATGAAATTGCCACTACTGAACCGGCTTTTACAGAAGTTTCTGTGTACACCAGCCACCTCTGTGCCCTCAGAACAGTGGTGTGCTGGAGCAGGCTCTCACAGGCTCGCAAGAGCTGGTTGTTAAGTTTTTAAGAATTTTGGGAGCCGGTTGTTAATGTAGGGCCCTCCATGGCTACTTTAACAACTGGCTCCCAAAATGTGGGCTTGGGCCCCCTGCTGAATTCTCTTTTACTTTGCTGGTGGGGATGCTGAGCCCTGCCACCCAAGTAAATAGACTGCTGCTGCTCCCAGCTCCTTGTTTCCAGCTCTGAGCAGCAGGCTAGGACTTCTCCAGCATGTGTGAGAAGTTTCAGCATGCTGCTCAGAGCAAGATGTTGGGAGTGGTGGCAGTCCATTTATTGGTTGCCAGCAAAGGTATGCCTAGCTTGCCCGCACGAAGGGAGGGAGGAGAGAGAGGCAAGTGTTGCTCCCCACCCCACCCCGCCAACCCTGGCCCTTCCAACTGCAGAGCTGGCTACATCCGGAGAAAGTGCCTGTTGTAAAAATTTACCAGCACACTCCTGCCTCAGAAAAATATTTTTCTGCTGCTGGACAAATTATAGCTGCAAGACGCAGTTATCTGAAGCCAGCCAAAGTGGACAAAATGATTTTTCTTAATAAAAACTGGAAGATGTAGGACTTGACCAAACTTCACTTTTCACATAATGTAAAACTGCATGGTGTGCTCACAGTAAAGTTTGCCTTTGTTCAGTTGCTGCCATCTGTTTTTCTTTTTACCCTGTGTGTTATAATATTAGCATGTGGGCCTCACTATTTCAATTAAGTTAAATCGAATAAATTTGAATCGAAAAACCAATTTTTTTGAAAGAATTCAATCGTACCGAATCGAAAATGTTTTGACTGAATCGGGCATCACTACTCAGGAGTCTTGATGCGTATACTTGATAATCACGTTTATCATTGATGATGCTTCTTGTGAAAAGAGCATGACCTGGTCTTTAGAAAGACCATTGGTGAAAGAAACAATTGTTGAGTAGCATGTAAAATGCTGTTTTGGGACAAGTAATGGGCAGGGATTGGATGGGGAGTGCAGTCAGCACACGTGTAGTTTTCGATATGACGTCTACACCCAATTTTTGCTGAAAACATCCAAAAATCAACTGGCGAACATAGCAATTTTTGAACCAGAAAAATATCTATCTTTTTGTTTCAAAAATAGCCATTTCCTAGACGTTTTGTAGACATTTTCCCCTGGATTCTATATAGCGTGACTTAAGTTGCATACGCAAATCCAGTCATATTCTGGATTTGTGCACACAACTTAATTAGTTAACAAGCTACAGTGCCAATAATGGCCACTTAACAAGCAATTATTGACACTAATTGGCAATGTTTAGAATTTACATGCAAAACTAAGCATATAATTACATAAGTACATAAGTAATGCCATACTGGGAAAAGACCAAGGGTCCATCGAGCCCAGCATCCTGTCCACGACAGCGGCCAATCCAGGCCAAGGGCACCTGGCAAGCTTCCCAAACGTACAAACATTCTATACATGTTATTCCTGGAATTTTGGATTTTTCCAAGTCCGTTTAGTAGCGGTTTATGGACTTGTCCTTTAGGAAACCGTCCAACCCCTTTTTAAACTCTGCTAAGCTAACCGCCTTCACCACTTTCTCCGGCAACGAATTCCAGAGTTTAATTACACGTTGGGTGAAGAAAAAGTTTCTCCGATTTGTTTTAAATTTACTACACTGTAGTTCATCGCATGCCCCCTAGTCCTAGTATTTTTGGAAAGCGTGAACAGACGCTTCACATCCACCTGTTCCACTTCACTCATTATTTTATATACCTCTATCATGTCTCCCATATTCTATAACGTGATGCATAAAAATTCTAAGTTGCATAGTTGAAAAAGGGGGCATGGCCATGGGCATGGAATGGGCGAGTCATTATAAAATACACCAGGTCCACACCTAATTTAGGCATCGGCATTTACACCAAGTTTTACTTGGTGTAACTACCCGCAACTAAATTTAGTTGCACAGGCGGGCACTCATCATGTTCTATAGACCACATAGAAATTTATCCTATATAATAATTCTCACCTGGCTCACTCTGTGGGAGGAAAACTCACCTGGCTCATTCTGTGGGAGGAAAGCACTGAGATGCCAGCAACACTCACTCTGCACCACTCACTAGGACCCGCGCTCAGCCACGCCCCTTCCGGACATAATTCCCAACCCCAATGTTCTAAAGAAAGCCTCAAAAGCCCCTCAAAACCAGAACTGTGAGTCGCCAGAGATATCCGGTCGAAAACGGAACTAAGAACTCTGAAGAGCCGTATGCTCCACCCTCACATCACAACGTCATGATGACGAGGGCGGAGCACACTGCTGGAAACTACCGCAACGCAAATACCATCGGATCTCGCAGGTACCTCGAGGGGGGTCGGGGGACACCTGCCTCGTTGACACTACCTCCCCGTGCCTGCACGGTGCTTCGGGGACAGCTGGCTCACTGAACTTGCCTCCACAGCCTCCAAACCCCATCTCCCCCTGCCCCAAAACCTTGCTAGAGCCCGTTTTTCATCTCTCCCAGAAACGGGCCTTTTTTACTAGTATTCTATAAAGTATGCCTACATTTAAGTGTATTTCATTTCAGTGCTGATATTTTAGGTGTGATATAAATAATCTAATCCTTTGTGTTCAGTGCATTTTTATTTTGTGACCATTTTCGGAAAAAAAAAAAACTCATCTGAGGGAAAAATGCACAAAAACAAGCCATTGGGATGTATGGGGGGGGGGGGGGGCAGCATTTTTATTAGATTGGCCACACTGACATCTCAGCAGAGCAATGGGGCACCATAGGAAGCATTTCAGTGGACTTCACTAAAAAGGTCCCAGGTAGACATTTCATCATTGCTACCTTATATTGTGTGGTGAGCCCTCCAAAACTCACCAAAAACTACTGTACACAACTATACACCAGTACAATAGCCCTTACATCTGCAGGAGTCACCTATAGTTTTTTGGTGGGTTTTGGAGGGCTCACAAATTCCACCACAAGTGTAACAGAGTGGGGGGATATGGGCCTGAGTCCCCTTCTCTACAGTGCACTGCACCGACCCCTAGTCTACTCCAGGCACATGCTTACTGCTCTAATAGGACTGGCCATTACATCTGAAGCTGCCATAGAGCCTGGTATGTAAGGGAAAGGGAAGGGAAATGGGACTTGATATACCGCCTTTCTGAGCTTTTTGCAACTACATTCAATGCGGTTTACATATATTCAGGTACTTATTTTGCACCAGGGGCAATGGAGGGTTAAGTGACTTGCCCAGAGTCACAAGGAGCTGCAGTGGGAATTGAACTCTGTTCCTCAGGATCAAAGTCCACTGCACTAACCACTAGGCTACTCCTCCACTCCTGTTTCATTCATAACTTTGGGGGTAGGAGGGAGTGACCACTGAAGGAGTGAGGGGGGTCATGCCTTAATCCCTCCAGTGGTCATCTGGTCATTTAGAGCACCTTTTTGTGACTTAGTCATGATTGAAACAGGTCTAGACCAAAACATCCATCTTTTAGCCCTGGTCGTTTTTGCTTTTTTTCATTCACTTTTTGGGAACGCCCAAATCCCATGCCCAACACGCCTGTGACATGCCCACTTGTGATTTGGGGCACAGAAAACCATCTTAAAAATGGATTTCCAAAATAGCAATTTGGACATTTTGGACAAAAAAAAATCCACCTGCTGCTTTGTGCCGCTTTTTGAATGTGTTTCTGTTTCAAAAATGAGCCCCTTACTGTTAATGCACCAACAATGTGGTTACCTCCAGAGGTGCTGCTTAATAAATTGCATATTATTGGCCATGCTGTTAATACATAATAGTGAACTTTATCCTTACTTAGCAGCACTTCTATCCTCTCAAAAGTGCAGTGAATGTCTCCAACACTTATAGAGATTCTGCACCTAATGTGCCATAACTTTCGCAGTTAATACGTTTAGTGCAATATCTTTATATGGTTTAAATAAGGACCTAAATACTTTATGAAAATCTAATTATTGACTATATTGACTGGTTTGCCTTTAGCCACATATTTATTCATGTCTTTAAAGAATTCTAATAGATTAACAAGATATAATATTCCTTTCCTGTATCCATGCTGGCTGTACTCCATTAAGCCATGTTCATCAGTATAATTGGTACTGATAAACATGGTTTTATGGAGAAGAGCCAGAATGGATTTAGCATACTTTCTCCCAGATTGTTTTAATTGTGTTAATCAGGGTTTAATAGGTAGACAAAAAGGAAATATGGCTATAGATCTGGGGATGGGAGGGAGAGGAAGGCAAGGGCAGCAGCAACAGGAGAAGTGCTAGATTTAGGGATCTGAGTAGAGCAACCCTCTCATCCTCTTCCCTGCAGGTGCTTGGAAGGGTGGAGGAAGGAGCACAATGCCCCTGCTTCTCCAGAGTCTGAAAAGAAGTAACAGAACTGTGTTCCCAAATCTTCCCCCAAAATTAAAAGCTGGTGTTAATACTGATTGAACGGCACATGCAGAGGTCAACTATCATATGTAATCCACAGTGAAACATTTATAAGTAGGTGTGTAAATAGAAGGAGCAGGAAAATAATTATTGTAATAAGATATATGAGAAATGTCCAAACATTTAGGCTTTTTTCAATCTTTGTTTCAGTTTTTTATTATTATTATTTTCTCAACTATTTCCATGGCACCAAATAGACAATTATTAACCTTCTTCCTTTGAAGGGCACCCTGAATGAATAAATTTTGATTATGAAGTATATGATACCAGTTCAGTGTCTGTATATAAATTAGCTGGACTACAGAGAGGTTAATGATGTACACGAGGGCAGCATGACAACTTGCTTATAAAGATTTAAACTGATAAATACTGAATATAAAAATAATGGGAAGCCCACTGTATAAAGTCAGTTACATAAACCACTACTGCAGCTCAGCACTCAAGCTTTTTCCTCTACAAAAAGGCCTTAGAGCCCCTTTTACTAAAGAACATTAAGCACTTACCCCCAGATTCTGTATAAATCACCCAAATTTGGGCATGGATCAAAGATGCATGTGTAAACTAATTAGTCAATTAGATGCTAACAATCAATTATTGGAGCTAGTTGACATGGTACTAAATAGGAGTTATATGCGCATCTACCCTACACCCTAAATCTCACAGTGTGCAACTCAAAAGGGGATGTGGTCAAGGGAGGAGCATGGGCAGGTCAGGGGAATTCCCATAAATTATTCACAATGTTAGAGAATAATTGGATTTATGCAACCAAGTGCCATCAGTTTGGCGCACGTGTGTACACCAGCTTTGGGCAGGCTTAAGTGTTCATGCTCAACACATCTCAAGTAGAACACTTGACAACAGAAAATACCATCTATTCCTTTTCAGTAGTAGCTCAAGGTGAGGTATATTCAGGTGTGCTAAGTATTTTCCTGTCCCTGGAGGGTTCACAATCTAACTTGGTACTGGAGGCAATAGAAGTTAATTCATTTGTCCAAGATCACAAGGAGAAGCAGTGGGATTTGAACTAGCCACCACTGGATGTCAAGACCAGTGCTCTAACCACTGGGCCACTCCTCCACTGCAGATTGTCTCAATAAAAGGAAAAAGAAAAAGGAGGAGAGCGGGGCAAAGGAAAATGGAAAGGAGGCAAACCTATTCCAATATATTAAGAAAATGAACAGGAAATTTCTTCCAGAGGCTATAGTTACATTAAAATTTATACATAGAAGACTAACTATTCTGTGTCCACCACATTCACTTTGGGAGAGGACACTACAATTGGAACTGGCAGTTTCCTAGCCTCCACAAAATTACTTAAATATCCTGGGTCAACAAAGGAATAAACCTTAGCCCCCAATTTTACAATACATTTACAAGGAAATTGCAGGAAATAAGTAGCTCCCAAGGCCAAAACTTAGACTTACAAAGTCCCATAGGTTAGTATGCAACATTGTAAGTCTAAGTGCTTTGAAAATACACCTCCAGGACATATAATTCACCGAGCCTCAGCAAAGAGATCTGTCTCTCTTTTCTCCATGGCTAAGACTGAAGCAACAGCTAGCAACAACTGCTGGGTAATTTCAAATTCCAGGCCAATCAGAGCCCAGTCAACAAGTTTTAAAAGTGTACTGCTCACAGTACTGTAAATTCACTTCTTCACTAAGGGGCCCTTTTACTAAGCCACGGTAGGCTCTATACCCCAACTGACCAGATGACCACCGGAGGGAATTGGGGATCATCTCCCCTCACTCCCCCAGTGGTCACCAACCCCCTCCCACTCAAAATAAAAAAAAATTATATAAACATTTTTGTGCCAGCCTGAAATGTCATACCCAGCTCCATGACAGCAGTATACAGGTCCCTGGAGCAGTTTTAGTGGGTACTGCAGTGCACTTCAGGCAGGCGGACCCAGGCCCATCCCCCCTACCTGTTACACTTATGGTGGTAAATGTGAGCCCTCCAAAACCCACCCAAAACCAACTGTACCCACATGTAGGTGCCCCCCTTCACCCATAAGGGCTATGGTAGTGTTGTACAGTTGTGGGTAGTGGGTTTGGGCTTTTTTGGGGGGCTCAGCACACAAGGTAAGGGATCTATGCACCTGGGAGCAATTTGTGAAGTCCACTGCAGTGCCCCCTAGGGTGCCTGGTTGATGTCCTGGCATGTGAGGGGGACCAGTGCACTGCCATTGGTCATGGCTCCTCCCATGACCAAATGGCTTGGATTTGGCCGGGTTTGAGATGGCCGCCATTAGTTTCCATTATCAGCAAAAACCAATAGCAGCCATCTCTAAATCCGGCGATCTCTAAGGCCGGCCCAAATGTTGAGATTTGGCCGGCCCCGACTGTATTATCGAAATGAAAGATGGCCAGCCATCTTGTTTCGATAATACGGTCGGGTATGGCGCTTTACAGGGCCGGCCTTAGAGATGGCTGCCCATATAGATGGCCGGCCCCGTTTGAGTATGCCCTCTTTGTAAAAACTGGCCTGGCGTGCACACAGTACAGGCACCTACACTACCGCAGGCCACTTTTTACCGCTGTTTAGTAAAAGGGCCCCTAAGTGAAACTAAAAGAAGGCATGCACTTTTCAATAACAGCTTTAACATAAAACATGCACCACCTGCTGGCCAAACTAAAGAAATACACTTCAAGAGTTAATAAAGGCAATTTTACAGGTTTTAAAACACTGTTCTGTCATAGTGATAGCATAGGTGACCTTGGAAAGTTTAAAAATCTCATAGTCAGGCATCTCTCATAATTCTCCAATGCCTTCAGTTTTTTATGATACACAAGATTGTCTTTCACTAAACCAGGCTGAACAGACTTTAGTTCTTAAGTAGACCACTCTAAATTTGAGATCCTCTCCTCTTGTTTCTTAACAACCTCTCCCTGGGTATGTATCTGTGTTTGGAGAGAGTCAGGACCTTCCAAAATTCTATCAAACTTATGTAACATAGTACTTTCCAAAGATCCGATGGCAGCCAATACCTCTCTCAAATCTGTGGGTTCATTCACAGCAACCTGTTCCAAGCGTGCAAGTTCTCCAGACTCCTTCTCTTCCAGCTCAGCTTCAGGATCACCTCCATCAGTGGCTACTACCACCTCCAGAGGAATCACCTGAGGAGAGGACATGCCAACTCCTGCTGCACCATCGACCGGGTTCACTGCAGTTGCACTTTTGGCTTCAGTGGCGTTCCCTTGCAACACTGAGCCACCCACACTACCAGGTCTGGGAGGAGTGTTCAATGATCCTGAACTCAGTGTGATGTCTAATGCTGCAGGAAAGAGCTTTCCACCACCCAGATTCTGTTTGCGGGTCAATGCAGTAACCAGAGTCACACAGCCCATCAGCATCTGGGTAGCAGTGATTGTCTGTTTGGAGATAAGTGAGATAGAGATTTTCAGATGTGAGGTAACACCATAAATTAAGTTCATTCAAGTTAACTATGCTTCATTAATAACCAAGAAGGCAAATTAAGTTTTTTGGAGCAGTAGAAAAATTTGCATTGGCTTTACTACTAAGGAATTGACCAGAATGATAAAATACACGTGAACAGCATACAATAACATACCTTAAACATGTAAGTTAGCTAATGCTTACATCATTAGGTATTTGAAACACGTGTTAACACTAAGAACCACTAGTATATTGGCTCCCTAGTATTCATAACAACTAGCAGGCATACCTTTTTGTGGATAACATAAAATGTATGCTTTAAGAACCATGTAACTGTTTCATGTTAGTATATTCTTTAAAATATAAAATTAGACTGTTTGTTGAAGACAACATTTTCATTTGGACACCATCACTTTTAGTTAAACTTGAATTAGTTTCCCCTAAATAATAGCTGATGCATTGTGATAGTGAAATGCCAAAGAATAAGTCTTGTTCATTTTGACTAAGGCACACTAAAATGTCTAAAAAGCCTGCAAAAAAATTACTATCCATTATCCAAACTAAAATCATTTGGTTGCAATTGCTTCAGCAGAGCATTGTTCCCTTCCTAATATTTGTTTGAGTAAATTATTCCAATTTTATGTATTATATAGAAGCTCTACATTTTAAAGCTCTATCTACTTTTTCTATGATTATTTTATCTATGAAACCAACTCTTTTATCTTCATAATTCATATGTCATAGATCTGTGATACTGCATATATCTTCTACTGGAATCATTTATATGTATCTAAGGTTTTATTTTTTTTTTTTTACTCTGTTTGTGATATGATTATGATGATTCTGTGGGTGCCCAAAGTTTGCCTGGAAATATAGAAATAAAGATTCTGAAATGTAAATTGCATTCCAGCCTGTTCTTTTATCCCATTGAGAGAGCATCCTTTCATCAGATTTTCACAGCATTAGAAACAGTGAAATCATCATTCTTCTGCCGTACGCAACTGAGAAACAGATCCCCAGAGGGTTGTATAAGCCTGTACCTGAACACCTGAACTGATGAAATTAATAACCAAGAGATGTAGCCTGGTATGGAATGATGAAGCTTTTCTGGGATTTCATTCAGAGATGGCTTGTGGGACTGATTCAATGGATGGGCACGCAAAAAGCGGGACTTGAAAGACTTAATAGCAAGAGAGAGTTGGGATCAATATTTACAATGATTTAGGGGTCCTTTTACAAAGCTACGGTGAAAAGTGGCCTGTGGTAAGGTGAGTGCGTCTTTAGGTGTGTGCGGGACCATTTTTTACCACAGCTAGGAAAAAGGACCCCTAAATCATTGTAAATATTGATCCCAACTCTCTCTTGCTATGAAGAAATGGGCCTGCACTAATATTAAAACTAGTGTGCACCTATTTATGGCCTGAGCACTTACCGCCACCTGTTGACCTAGCGGTAAAGGCTCACATGCCACCCATGTGGTAACTATGCAGTGCACGCCAATGTGGGTGCTCTGCTGGTTACCACAGGGAACATCCCCATGGTAGAAAATAGAAAATTATTTTCTACCACGAGATTCAGTGCGTACCAAAATTGGAATTACCACTGAGCACATGCATGTCCAATCGATGGTAGTGCCAATTAGGCACGCGCTACCTGTGCGTTAGCCCTCCCACACCTTTGTAAAAGGGCCCCTTATGTAATTAACTTAAGAGGGTCAATATTCAAAGCAATTGACGTGGCTAGGACAGGCTCCTGGCTGGCCAAATCATTTGTGAAGGCCTATCTGCTGTTAATCAGTGGCACTTAACCAGTTAGTACCACTGAAAATCAGCACTAACTACTAACCTAAAAGCCAGCTAGTTTGTAGGCACTCCAGGGGCAGAGTAAGCACTTGTGCAGTTAAGTGCCAATATTCAGTTCTTAGTCATCTAAGCTGAGCAGCTGAATTGCACTGCCTAAAACATTGCCTTGTTTTTATGCAGTGTTGCTTAGGAAGTTGAGTGCTAAACATCACACTTAACAGCATAAGAGAAAGCCAGCAGCGAATATCAGGGCATTAAGGTGGCAGCTGCTAAAAAACCACTCAGCACCACCTTGATCAGTAGGATTGCGTAAATTGTTGTCCTAATATAACTAATACAGTTAAGTTTAGAATTGCATGTTCAACTTAACCCATAAGGTTGCCATAAGGTGCAACTTAACCCAGTAACCAGCTCATTTTCGAAAGAGAAGGGCGCCAATCTTCCGACACAAATCGGGAGATGGGCATCCTTCTCTCAGGGCCGGCCAAATCGGTATAATCAAAAGCCGATTTTGGGCATCCCCAACTGCTTTCCGTCACAGGGATGACCAAAGTTCAAGGGGGCGTGTCGGCAGCGTACCAAAGGCAGGACAGGGTGTGGTTAAGAGATGGCCATCCTCGGCCGATAATGGAAAAAATAAGAGCGTCCCTGACGAGCATTTGGCCAACTTTACTTGGTCCCTTTTTGTTTACGACCAAGCCTCGAAAAGGTGCCCAAACTGACTAGATGACCACCGGAGGAAATCGGGGATCACCTCCCCTTACTCCCCCAGTGGTCACCAACCCCTCCCACCCAAAAAAACAAATTAAAAATCATTTTTTTCCAGCCTCTATGTCAGCCTCAAATGTCATACCCAGCTCCATCACAGCAGTATGCAGGTCCATGGAGCAATTTTTAGTGGGTACTGCAGTGCACTTCAGGCAGGCGGACCCAGGCCTGTGATGATAAATGGGAGCCCTCCAAAACCCATCCGAAACCCACTGAACCCACATCTAGGTGCCCCCCGTTACCCTTTAAGGGCTATGGTAATGTTGTACAGTTGTAAGTAGTGGGTTTTGGGGGGGTTGGGGGGCTCAGCACCCAAGGTAAGGGAGCTATGCACCTGGGAGCAATTTGTGAAGTCCACTGCAGTGCCCAGTTGGTATCTGTCACATCTGTCGCTCCCTCCGGCTGCTCCTCTGCTGGAAGCAGGAGCCAGTGTCCACCGCGGCGAAGGTCGGCCTTCTTGATGCCGCAGCGGAGAGCCGGGGCTCGCTGCGGCGATAACCGCCCATTCCGGGGCCGAGGCCATAGGCCGACGATCGCGGCTGCCGGGCTCTCGATAGCCAGCTATGATGGCCGTACTCGCGCCATTAAGGAGAATGGCGCCGAGATGCGATGGCCGGCGTCTCCTTCACTTTCGGGCGGGGGTACCCGAAGCTCCGCCTCAGAGGAGTTAGATTGGGAGGCCAGCGATGTAGTCCCGCCTGGGAGCTCGGACACAGCCAATCAGAAGGATTCTGTCAGTTACCAGGTTCGGATTGACCGGCCATGTCAGCTGGGGCTGGGTGGTTGAATATGGACTGTATTTAAGGAGCAGGTCTGGGATAGAACATTGCTTCAGGCTCTGTTTCCCGAGGCTTGTCTCCGTGTGTTCCAGTTCTCAGTTTGTTTTCCTTGCTCTCCTGGTCTTGACCTTTACATTGTTTTTGGACTTCTCTGCTAGCTGCCTGCCCTGACCTTTTGCCTGTTTCGACAACGCTGTGAGCTGCCTGCCCTGACCTATCGCCTGTTTCGACTTCGCTGTGAGCTGCCTGCCCTGACCTGTCGCCGGTGTTTCTCCTGCCCCCTGGCTCCTGGTTCCAGTATTGGGTCAGTTCGTCAACCCCACGGTTCCAGAAGTCCCGTTGACCGCCTGCAGCTGGGGGCTCAACCCTTGGTGAACGGCGGTCGCCGCGGGTGAAGACTTGGGGTTGCACGGCTGTCCTCTGAGGTCCTTCGGGGCCTTGCGGGACCTAAGGGCTCACCTTCTTTCCAGACAAGACAGTATCCTGGCATGTGAGAGGGGACCAGTGCACTACAAATGCTGACTCCTCCCACGACCAAATGGCTTGGATTTGGCCATTTTTGAGATGGTTGTCCTTAGTTTCCATTATCGGCAAAAACCGAGGTCGGCCATCTCTAAGGCCAGCCGTCTCAACATTTAGGTTGACCATCTCTTAGGTCGACCTAAATGTTGAGATTTGGCTGATCCCGACCGTATTATTGAAACGAAAGATGGACACCCATCTTGTTTCGATAATATGGGATGCCCCGCCCCTTCACCAGGCCGTCCTTAGAGATGGGCGCCCAGTTCGATTATGCCCCTCCACGTCACCTGAAAATCCATTTTGATTTAATCAGATAAGTAGTCCACTTAAATTTAAGCAAATTTAACTGCTGAATATTGATCCCTTAATAAACTTCAATCTAGATTCCAATGTAATCCCTTCTGGAGCTCAACATTTCACTGATGTATGTTCAGTTTTCGGTTGGCTTAGTCAAATTACAATGAAAAAGTATTAGCAGACATCTTAAGACAAGTCCCCTTTCCAATCCGATGACCTTCAGCTCTAACCCCACCCCACCCCCACCCCCAAATTAATGTGGTTCACCTTTTATTCAAAATGTTTAGGTATAACATGACTATGAAATTAAACTTAGGTCAGCTCCTATGTAAATACCAGATGTTTGAGATGTGATGTGCTCTAGGTGAAGAGTATGACAAGATGTAGTATCAGTCTTTAAAGCCCTTGGTTTTAGACTCTCAAGATAGGAGAACACGACAGAGCATGATGAATTCTGCCATAGCCAGACATCATGAATGCATGTGGGAAAACATTTTCACTTGATTTAGACTGACAGAAAAGTCTCACAAGATTTATTGTCAGATTTCGGGTTGACATGCTGCTACCACCTGATACTCCCTTGCGTGTGCAAGGGTCATTTGTTATAATATAGACAAAGAATTTTAGTTTAGCCTGAGACAAGTATTTCAATTGCCACTTTTTAAAAATGGTATGCTTAAATGCAGTCTACATTTCAACTTGAAAGCTTTGCTAAGTATTGCAGTTTCTGGAAGAAATGTGTAACCTTGAATAGTCTGCTGAATTCATGCTCTGTTCTTTCAAATAAATTGTAGACTATGGGCCTGAGTCATACATTGTGAATAGAGATGAATAGATGTATAGTGCCCTTCCAGGCTATTAAATAATATTTGACTCATCTACTAGCCCCATACATTTAGGTACCAATAGGTTTGAAAAAAGATGAATATACTTTCTCTCCATATTTTTTCCATACATTATCAGCATAGAAACCAGTCTTCACCTACATAAAGCTATTCTGGTTCCGAATCCTAAATTTCACTGAACTTGAATATCAAGGACTATTTATTTATACACTGATAGACCACAGAATAGGGTAGCCACCAGGGCCTTGACCGAATCAACTTTCTGCCTCTATGACATCAGCAACTAAAGATTGGTGGCTAGAGGTAAAGGTTGGTTTGTTTGCCCTCCACCAACTAAAAAGTTGTTCTACTGCCCCAGCATGCACTGATACTATCCAAAAATGAACTGGAGCTGTTGCAGCTCCTTCATACAGGGCCCCTTTTATTAAGCAGCAGTAAACCCAATGTGGGCTTACCACTCGCTAAACAGGAAGTACTGCTTGGCTACCGCACCAGCCCGGCACTACTTCCCACCCCTAGCGTGCCATCATATCCGGCGCTATAAAAATATATTTATTTTTGTAGTGCCGGAGTGTACCCGGTGGTAATTGGGCAGTTTAAATAATAATTATACAGTTTTATATGGCTAAAGTAAAAAAAAAGAAAAATTAGTCAACATCTTCCTGTCTCAGTGAGAGCAAACATAAAAAGAAAAACATAGCTACATGAATATAGGGCCCTATCCAGTTGGGTTTCCAGGATATCCACAATGTATGCATGAGATATATTTGCATACCAAGGGGGTAGTGCATGCAAACCTATCTCATCCATATTCATTGTGTATATCCTGAAAACCTGATTGGATAAATGTGCCCCAAGGACTGGGTTGAGAAGCATTGCTCCAGACCAGGGGTGGCCAACCTTGGTCCTCAAGGGCCACAACCCAGTCAAGTTTTAAGGATTTTCCCAATGAATATGTTTGAGATCTATTTATATCCCACATATTTATATAATCTAAGCGAGTCAGAAAAATGCATGAATAATTCAAATAAAACAAATACAAATAAAATCACAAAAAAAATTTCAAAATCAAAAACAATGTAATATCAACATCCTGCTCAAGGCATTTCATCGCATACATTTTTAGGAAAAACCTGGCTAAACAAATAGGTCTTTAATTGTTTCCTGAATGAAACCAAAGATGTAACTTGTCTCACTTCCAGAGGAAGATTTTTCCACATGGTAGGTCTAGCAATGAAAAACATGTGAGAACAGTCCTCCTCTAGGTAGACTTGGTGAAAAGAAGGAGCATCAAGCAGGTTTTTTCCATGGACACTTGAGTACACACAGGGCCCAACACAGCAAACATTATTCCCAAAGACCAAAAGTGGGAGAAAACTTGTGAAGGGCAACTCAGCATCTGTGGTTAAATGCCCCTTGAGCATGTAAATGCAGAGAAAATTAGAACGTATGCATGTAAATACCCTAAACACTAGTCTATAAGACTTAATGTAAGTGCTATGGTGCAGCGGTGGACTGACTGTTCGGGCAACCAGGCAGTGCCCGAGGGGCCAGAGGCTCTACCTGGATGCCTGCCGTTCTCCCACTGTTCTCCCCATTCCCACACACCGGGGTTTAAATCTTCTATTTACCTCCGTCGCAGCAGCCGTGTCATTGAAAGCCCTGCCCATCTCTAGCCTTCCCTTCGTGAGTTTGTTCCCTCAGAGTCCCGCCTTCTGATGTCATTTCTTCTTTCCGCGAGGGCGGGACTCTGAGGGTGCCGAACTCACGAAGGGAAGGCTAGAGACGGGCAGTGCTTTCAATGATGCGGCCGCTTCGATGGAGGTAATAAAAAAGATTTAAACCACGCAGGGTGGCACTGTGGCTGGAAGAAAAAGGGGGATGTTGGGGGGAGAAGAGGGCGAGCAGGTGGATATGAATGAGAGTGGAGGATGGGGCGAAGGAGAATCGCTGTACATGGATGGGAGCGGGAGGGGAGGGCAGGAGAGAGGAGAATTGCTGGGTATGGATAGATGGAGGGGGCAGGGAAGAGAAGAGAATTGCTGGATATGGTTGGATGGATGGAGGGCAGGGAAGAAGAGAGTTGCTGGACATGGGTGGATGGAAGAGAGGGCAGGGGAGTGGAGAGTTGCTGGACATAAGTGGATGGAGGGGAGAGGAGAGTTGCTGAACATGGGTGGATAGAGGGGAGGGGAAGGAGGGTTGCAGGACATGGATGGAGGGGAGGGCAGGGGAGAGGAGAGGAGGGTTGCTGGACATGGATGGAGGGGAGGGAAGGGAAGACAGGAAGGAGATGCACATGGATGGAGGGGAGAGAGAAGAAATTCTGTACATGGATGGAGGGAAGGGAAGACAGGGGAAGAAGATGCACATGGATGGAGGGGAAAGGGGAGAGAAGAAATGTTGGACATATGTTTGCGCCCGATGCAAAGAGCTCCTAGCTCTTAGAGAACGTGTCCGTTCTCTTGAGGCTAGAGTAGCAGACTTGGTGGAGCTGAGGGAGACAGAGAGGTACATAGAGGAGACCTACAGGGATGTTGTAGAGAAGTCCCACCTCCAGTCTAGTAGCCCTTGTGCTACCTTGGAGGAGGGAGGTCTCCTAGAAAGAGAGCATCACCCTGGTGAAGTAGGAAGTACTCCTGTAGCCAGGACCTGCCCACCAGGGGATGTACTACCCTCTCGCACCGAGGATATGTCTCCAAGTACTGCCCGGAAGGGAAAGGTTAGGACAGCTGTTGTAGTTGGTGATTCGATCATTAGGCATATAGATAGCTGGGTGGCTGGTGGACGTGAGGATCGCCTGGTGACTTGCCTGCCTGGTGCGAAGGTGGCGGACCTCACGCGTCACCTAGATAGGATTCTAGATAGTGCTGGGGAGGAGTCGGCTGTCTTGGTACATGTGGGTACCAATGACGTAGGAAATTGTGGGAGAGAGGTTATGGAAGCCAAATTTAGGCTCTTAGGTAGAAAGATCAAATCCAGATCCTCTAGGGTAGCATTTTCTGAAATGCTACCTGTTCCACGCGCAGGGCCCAAGAGACAGGCAGAGCTCCGAAGTCTCAATGCGTGGATGAGACAATGGTGCAGGGAGGAGGGTTTTAGATTTGTTAGGAACTGGGCAACATTCTGGGGAAGGGGGAGCCTATTCCGAAAGGATGGGCTCCACCTTAACCAGGGTGGGACCAGGCTGCTGGCGTCGGCATTTAAAAAGGAGATAGAGCAGCTTTTAAACTAGAAATGGGGGGAAGGCCGACAGTCGCTCAAAAGCGCATGGTTCGGGAAAAGGTATCTTGCAAAGATACCTCACAATCAGGGAAGATAGGGTTTCTGGATAGTGAGGTTGCACAACAGACCGTGGTAGGCCAGGTGCCCTTAAATACAACTAAAGATCAGACAAAAGATGGCAAATCAATAGTGTCAGGTACTAAGCATCATGCAAATAGGAACAACAAACATACTCTGAAATGTCTATATGCAAATGCTTGGAGTCTAAGAAATAAGATGGGAGAGTTGGAATATATTGCACTAAATGAAAAATTGGATATAATAGGCATTACTGAGACCTGGTGGAAGGATGATAACCAGTGGGGCACTGTCATACCGGGGTACAAAGTATATCGTAGTGATAGGGTGGACCGGATTGGTGGAGGGGTAGCATTGTATATTAACGAGAGCCTTGACTTAGATAGATTACAAATTCAGCAGGACACAAATCACACCTTTGAATCATTGTGGGTTGAAATTCCATGTATAAAAGGGAAAAAACGGTGATAGGAGTGTACTACCGTCCGCCTCGCCAGGATGAGCAGGTAGATGCAGAAATGATAAAAGGAATCAGAGACGCGAACAAAATGGGCAATGTGATAATAATGGGTGACTTCAATTATCCAAATATAGACTGGGTAAATGTAACATCGGGACACGCTACAGAAGTACAATTCCTTGATGAAATCAAGGACAGCTTTATGGAGCAGCTGGTGCAGGAGCCGACGAGAGAGAGAAAAATTCTAGACTTGGTCCTTAGTGGAGCGCATGATCTGGTGAGGGACGTTATGGTACTGGGGCCGCTTGATAACAGTGATCATAATATGATCAGTTTTGATATCGACCTTGAAGTAACTGTACACAGAAAGTCAAATACGTTAGCGTTTAACTTTAAAAAAGGAGACTATGATAAAATGAGAAGAACGGTAAAAAAAAAAAACTTAGGGGGGCAACTGAGAGAGTAAAAACTGTACAACAGGCATGGACGCTATTCAAAAATACCATCCTGGAGGCCCAGGCCATACATATTCCGCGAATTAGAAAAGAAAGACGGAAGTCCAAAAGACAGCCGGCCTGGTTGAAAAATGAGGTGAAGGAAGCTATTAGGGCTAAAAGAAACGCCTTCAGAAAATGGAAGAAGGAACCGTCTGAAAATAACAAGAAGCAGCATAAGGAGTGTCAAAGCAAATGCAAGGCGCAGATAAAGAAGGCCAAGAGGGATTACGAAAAAAGATAGCATTAGAGGCAAAAAAAACATAGTAAAAAAATTTTTTGGTATATTAAAAGCAGGAAGCCGGCAAAAGAATCGATTGGGCTGCTGGATGACCGAGGGGTAAAAGGGGCGATCAAGGAAGACAAAGACGTAGCGGAAAGACTGAATGAATTCTTTGCTTTGGTCTTCACCGAGGAAGATTTGGGTGGGATACCGGTGTCGGAAATGGTATTTCAAGCAGACGAGTCGGAGAAACTGACTGACTTCATGGTAAACCTGGAGGACGTAATGGGGCAGTTCAGCAAACTGAAGAGTAGCAAATCTCCTGGACCAGATGGTATTCATCCTAGAGTACTGATAGAACTGAAAAATGAGCTTGCGGAGCTACTGCTAGTGATATGCAACTTATCCTTAAAATCAAGGGTGGTACCGGAAGATTGGAGGGTGGCCAAAGTAACGCCGATTTTTAAAAAAAGGCTCCAGGGGAGATCCGGGAAATTATAGACCGGTGAGTCTGACGTCAGTGCCGGGGAAAATGGTAGAGGCTA
Source organism: Microcaecilia unicolor (assembly GCF_901765095.1). Taxonomy (NCBI): domain Eukaryota; kingdom Metazoa; phylum Chordata; class Amphibia; order Gymnophiona; family Siphonopidae; genus Microcaecilia; species Microcaecilia unicolor. The sequence continues at coordinate 161,097,031 of NC_044039.1, forward strand.
TTATTAAAAACAAAATTACAGAGCACATCTGAGGACATGGATTACTGAGACCAAGTCAGCACGGCTTTTGTGTTGGGAAATCTTGCCTGACCAATTTACTTCAATTCTTTGAAGGAGTAAACAAACATGTGAACAAAGGGGAATCAGTTGATATTGTGTATCTGGATTTTCAAAAGGCGTTTGACAAGGTACCTCATGAAAGGCTACAGAGAAAATTGGAGGGTCATGGGATAGGAGGAAATGTCCTATTGTAGATTAAAAACTGGTTGAAGGATAGGAAACAGAGAGTGGGGTTAAATGGACAGTATTCACAATGGAGAAGGGTAGTTAGTGGGGTTCCTCAGGGGTCTGTGCTAGGACCGCTGCTTTTTAATATATTTATAAATGATTTAGAAATGGGAGTAACTAGCGAGGTAATTAAATTTGCTGATGACACAAAGTTATTCAAAGTTGTTAAATTGCAACAGGATTGTGAAAAATTACAAGAGGACCTTATGAGACTGGGAGACTGGGCGGCTAAATGGCAGATGACATTTAATGTAAGCAAGTGCAAGGTGATGCATGTGGGGAAAAAAGAACCCGAATTATAGCTACGTCATGCAAGGTTCCACGTTAGGAGTTACGGACCAAGAAAGGGATCTGGGTGTCGTCGTCGATAATACACTGAAACCTTCTGCTCAGTGTGCTGCTGTGGCTAAGAAAGTGAATAGAATGTTGGGTATTATTAGGAAAGGTATGGAAAACAGATGTGAGGATGTTATAATGTCATTGTATCGCTCCATGGTGCGACCGCACCTTGACTACTGTGTTCAATTCTGGTCGCCGCATCTCAAGAACGATATAGTAGAATTGGAAAAGGAGCAGCGAAGGGCAACTAAAATGATAGCGGGGATGGGACGACTTCCCTATGAAGAAAGATTAAGGAGGCTAGGGCTATTCAGCTTGGAGAAGAAACGGCTGAGGGGAGACATGATAGAGGTATATAAAATAATGAGTGGAGTGGAACAGGTGGATGTGAAGCATCTGTTCACGCTTTCCAAAAATACTAGGACTAGGGGGCATGCAATGAAACTACAGTGTAGTAAATTTAAAACAAATCGGAGAAAATTTTGCTTCACCCAACGCGTAATTAAACTCTGGAATTCGTTGCCGGAGAAAGTGGTGAAGGCGGTTAGCTTAGCAGAGTTTTAAAAGGGTTTGGACGGTTTCCTAAAGGACAAGTCCATAAACCGCTACTAAATGGACTTGGGAAAAATCCACAATTCCAGGAATAACATGTATAGAATGTTTGTACATTTGGGAAGCTTGCCAGGTGCCCTTGGCCTGGATTGGCCGCTGTAGTGGACAGGATGCTGGGCTCGATGGACCCTTGGTCTTTCCCAGTATGGCATTACTTATGTACTTATGACATGGATGGAGGGGAATGAAGAGAGAGGAAGGAGATGAGGGAAAAGGAAAAGAGGAGATAAACTGCATATGGATGGAGAAAATAGGCAGAAGCTGGATCCACTGGACAGTCAAGTCTGCGGAGGACCCAGCTTTTACTTATGGATATAGAGCAAGAAATGAAGAAGAAAGGAGGAAAATAAAGAAATAAATGGAAAGGAAGTCCTGGAAATGGAGTTAAGAGGACAGATAGCAGCAGAATCAGATACTGGGCCAGCATGATCAGAAAAACAAAATCACCAGACAACAAAGGTAGAAAAAAAATCATTTTATTTTCATTATAGTGTTTGGAATCCACTTTGAGAATCAGGTGCTCATTGTTAAAAGTTTATATTTATTTACTTATTTATGGCATTTTATCCCACATTAAACATAAATTAGATTGGAACCTGGGATCATTTACTTTTTTTCTGGAGAGAGTAATGCATTGCCCTTCCCCCCCCCCCCCCCCCCCCCCCCAGGCTCTCTCCCCGGCTATAGCCAGCTCTGCAGTTTTGGGGGGGTGCAGAGGTGGACGGGGGGGGATGCAGAGGTGGACCGGGGAGAGATCCTGTTGTTAAACATTTACCAGCACACCACTGCACACTACCGTCCTGCTGCGGCCACCACTGCTGCTGCTGTAAAAGCAGTGGCGGCAAAAACAGAAATAAAGATCGTGACGAGGAGCTGGAATGTTCCTCCTGTTCATGGCTGCTGGTCCTGCCTTCCTCTAACAATTTCCTGTTCTGGGGCAGAGCCGGTCAGCTGCGAGTGGGAAGGGAACAACAGTGCAGCCCCACGATCTTTTTTTTCTATTTTTGCCGCCACTGCTGAAACAGCAGCAGGGCAGCAGCAGTTGTGGCCGTGACAGAGGGGTATTGGGTGGGAGTGGGGATAGCCTGGTCCTGGTGTGCCAGTGGTAATGGGAGTGTCCGGTGGGGGGGGGGGAGAAAAGGTTTGGGTGTTGGGTAGGGCTCAAAAAATAGACTAACACTGGCTGGAAAGGGGAGGGTGTGATTGTAAGTGAGGGTAGGGTAGAAGAGTGGGGATATGGGGATTAGGTGGGGTGATAGTGGGGACATATAAATTGAGCAGGAATAAAGAGGACCCCAGGTACTGGGTGACTGGGTGATGGGGAAGGACAGACGATGGGTGATGGGGAAGGACAGACGATGAATGGAGAATGGAGTGGGGGTGGGGAACAGATGCCGGATGGAAGGGAGAAAAGATAGGACAGATGCTGGATGAGAAGGAGAGAGGGGACAGATGTCAGATGGAAAGAGGGAGAGAAGGGACAGACACTGGATGAGGGAGAGAGAAGGGATATATGCCAGATGGAAATGGGGAGAGGAGGGACAGACACTGGATGAAGGGGAGAGAGGGGATAGATGCTGGATAGAAGGGGGAGAGAGGATGCAGATGTTGGACGGAACTGGGGAGAGAGAAGGGCCTGAGTGAATGGAAGTGAAGAGAGAGAGGGGCCAGATGCTGATGTAGGAGGGAGAAAAAAAGGAGAGACTCTGGATAGAAGTGAGGAGAGAGAAGGGGTAGACGCTGGATGGAAGGGGGGAAGAGAGGGGGCAGATGCTGGTTGGAAAGGGGGAAGAGAGGGGGCAGACACTGGATGGAAAGGGGGAGAGAGGGGGCAGACGCTGGATGGAAAGGGGGAGGAGAGGGGGCAGATGCTGGACAGAAAGGGGAAAGAGAGAGAGGGAGCTGATGCTGGATGGAAAGGGGGGGGAGAGGGGGATAGACGCTGGCGAGAGTTAAGAAGAAATCGAGGAAAAAAGAAACAAGAGACTGGGACCAACACAATTAGAGAAAAGTAAACAGCCAGACAACAAAGGTAGGGAACAAAGGTGTTAATAAAGAAAATGGAAATAAGGTATCTTTATTGGACTAATTTTAATACATTTTTGCTAACGTTTGGAAACTCAACCCTCCTTTCTCATGTCAGAACAGAATACCTTAATAGCAGTATACTGTCCTGACCTGAAGAAAGAGGTTTTGGCCTCTGAAAGCTAACTGGAAAATATATTTGATCCAATAAATTGATATCATCATATTTTCCATTTTTTTGTTTTATGTGTATTTGTTAACCTATATTATAGTGATTGAAATATGTCAGTTTTTGAAATTTGCATCTGCGGGCAGGGGAGTATCAGCAGCGCAGTGGGTAGGAAAGAACTGGGATGGTGGGGGCGTCGGCTACGGTGGTAGGGGGCGTCGGCTGCGGCGGTAGGGGGGTGTCGGGCAGTGGCCAGGCGAGGGGTCCAGACCACTCTCAGTGCCCGGGGGCCCAGACCACTCTCAGGCCGCCCCTGCTATAGTGTGTACCTGCAAGGGGGTGGTACACATGGGCACAGCATGGGTGTGACATGTGTAGGACACCCACTTACACATATAACAAATACAATCCTATAAGTTATGTGCATTCCAGTTGCATTTAAGCCCCTGTAGTTACACCAGGTCTACGGTTGGTGTTAACTATGGGTGTCTTAAATATTAGGCATGCTGGGGCCAATATTCATACTGCAGGAGTTAGCCAGGTTGCCTTCTGTAGTGGCCACTGAGCCCAAATATTCAATGCCAGGCTGTTTCTGATGACCAGCATTGAATATCTGGTTTATTTTTGGCTTGTTTCAACTTAACTGGCGAAGTCAATATTCAGCACTGATCCATTAAGTTGAAACTGGCCAAAGATAGGTCTGCTATTTCGGTGACCCAATTTGGCCTCCAAACTTAGCCAGTGATGTGCTGAATATTAGCAGATAGCCAGTTATAGCGTATGATATAGTCAGTTATCCGCTAAGGGCCTTATTCTATAAAGGTTATAATTCTAAATTTACTCTCCTAAAATTTATGGTCCTAAATTTATGAGCATAATTTATGCTCCTAAATTACGAGCATACTCTATGCTCCAAAATAATTGTGCTCATAATTTAGGAGCATAAATTTTAGGAACGTAACCTTTATAGAATAAGGCTCTAAGCGCTCACCGTGAATCTTCAGCGAAAGATAACCAGCTGTCTTCCACTGAATATTTGTGGATAGCTGGTTAAGCACTATTTAACCAGCCAGGAGCTGTTCCTGGCCATTTAAATAACACTGAATATTGGGTGGAATGATAATATATCTTGCAGATCCAATAAACAGTTGATATTCACAGGCAAGGAGGAAAAGTGGAGCAAAGGGGTGAAAAGGGAGAAGAATGTCTGAACGGAGGGAGCAAGAAGAGGAGAAAACTGTCTAAAGAGCTTTTAGACATGAAAGAAGAGGATGAGAAGAAGGGAAATGTGTCCAGATTGCGTAACCCTAGTAGCGCTCTAGAAATGTCAAGTAGTAGTAGTAGTAGTAGATTGAGAGGGAATGTAAAGGAACAGGGGACTGTAGAGGCCTGGGTAAGAGATTTTGGAAAGGGGGTTAGAGATGAGATGAAAGGGGGCGACAGGAAGCTGGACAGAGGTAAGAGAAGAAAGGGGTTGGATACAGGAGGGTGGTTGAATAGCAGGGAAGGAGCTGGAGCTGGTTAATGAAAGAGAATAAAAGGAAAGTGGATGATGGTTTGGAAAGGAGTGGATGGGAATGGGTGGCTAGGGAATGAGTGATAGGGGAATAAGAAGCTGAGAAAAGACTGAGGTTTGTAGTGGAGAATGATGAATAAGATCTCACTGGATCTAACCACTGATAGCAGTCTTGCTAGTTTTATTTTCCCAATAGTACATGCACTGGTGCTCTGGACCTGATGTAATATTTACAATATTTAATAGGCAGACTTGTTGCAGTCTGAGTCCTAGGAGATAGTGCTGTTATGCTATGTGTGCTGTATAGGTTCTGAGTGTCGTTAAGCAGGGTTTTGTGTTATTTTGCAAAGCGTCTGATGAAAGAGAGTTTTTTTGGGTTTTTTTTAATGTGAGATATAAGGAGAACTATCCTTGCACCATAGTTAAAGGAATATTGAGTGTTTGCTAAAGAACTGGAGGTACAGGTTTTATATTGAGATTCTCTCTAATCCTGTATACAATTCAGATTTTACTCCCATGTAGAATAATTCATTGAATGATGATATCAGTTATAATGGTAATTTTACTAAACTGTTGGCAAGGATTATGGGGGTTATACATACCAGACCCTCAGGCCTTTTCTTGTATTATCTTTGTAGCTAATTTAAAGGCAGGGAGAGGAGTTGGATTTAGTGGAGGGTATGGTATGTAGAAATGTCACATTGACTTGTTTTCCTATCACCACTTCAAAATCTCTATTCAGAGATGCCACTGGCAGGCTGGCATCTCTGTCTCCACCTTGACTGGAAGATCATCTGACCCTGAAAAGTCCTGAGAACCTGCACTGCTGTTCCATGCAACCTCCTCTCTACCCTCACAACCAAAGTGAGCTCAAATTTAAAAAAAAAAAAAAAAAGCAGGGAGGGGTGTATAATTCAGAATATCTACCCTGGCTCCACAAATCCATGATACAGTATGATAACACTTTTACTGTCTGTGGTGAATACTATTTGAAATGGTTCATTAGAATGACCAGTGCCACTGCTACTGCGGGACAGACTCCAACACTCATGCAGCCAAATCTTGTCTGTGTATCTCCAGTTTATTCTCTAGAAAAGACCCAGCTGATAAAACTGAATGTCCAGTTTGATATTTTCTGGGAAATAAAGCCATATAGACAGTCTGAAATGGCCCCTTCAACATAATAAAAGTCTATTTGTCAGCAGTCAAATTGAGCTCATAAAATTCTGTTATATTTCTTTAATTGTGTGTCCAGAATAAGTAGATGCCAAATCTTTGCATTCATGGCTTCAGACCCAGTCCTCAGAATCATGTCCTATTTTTTACTTTTATGTCAATCTGAATTGTTTTAGTGGATCTTTTCTAATATTTGCATTTTTGACATGGAAATGACGGACTCTATAAACTATATTTATAGAGAGTTAATGACCTTTTTGCCATTCAGAAAGCAATGTTGCAATAAAATTGACATTATTCTTCTGCATAAACAATTCTTTGGTCTTGGTAACTGCTGTGCTAGATCTGTATTTTGTGCAGTAAAATCATACAGTGTTTCATGAAAGAAACAGAAAAAAAGTGAGCAGTGGAGAGAACTGGGCTGGTCTTGAGGGGATCAGATCTTGAAAGGATCAGACTGGGGGATCAGATCAGGAGGGATCACCAAGGAGGACTAGCAGCCTCATTGCTTTTACTGAGGCAGCTGAACTACCAGACAGCTGATAGAGTGGCTGCAGCTACTGCCTCCTATTGAGGTGGTAATAACTGTAGACACACGAAAGGCAGTCATGACAGCTAGCGCGTAGTAATGACCCATGCACTAGCTGTCACATCAGACATGCACACACCACTTATTTTTATTTATTACATTTGTATCCAGGTAACAACACAAAGGGGCGAGACTCGCTTTAACTTGTAGAATACAACTGCAATATGCAAGCGAATCAAATTGTATGCAGTGTGCAGAGAAAAAAAATTTTTACACAAGAGGGGAAAGACCTCAGAAAGGTGACAAACAGCAATACTGCTGAATTTTTCAAAAGAGTCACCGTGCTTTCTTCAATCATTGGTCTTAACACCCACCTCCTCCATTTGTGTGGACATATATATTTTTTTAAACAAAAAGATTTTTGTAAGAGATATGCTTAATCCACTGTGCATGCCAAAATTGTAGAAACTCAAAATATAAAATACTTAGTTGATAGCAGCGTCTTGAATGGGCATTGAATGGGTTGGGATGGATGGGATAAACTTTCCAAGACTCTTGACCATTTCATTTTATAATATGTTTCAGTAGTATGTTTTGAAAGCAATTAAAATGCCAAAGTCTTCTTCCTCACTCCCACCCCACCTTTGCCCCAGTCCAAAACTTAGGACCTCCCACAAAGGAAAAAGGTAGAAGCTGCAGAAGGTCATAGAATGAGATACCATTTGATAGTGTTAATGTAACTGGTTTTCTGGAAAGGACAGGAGAGGAGACCCCAGCGTCTGCTACATTGGTGGTTCAGCTTGCGTTGGATTTAGAAAGAGAGTGGCTTTTGAAGATGTTTTTCAAAGTTAGAGATATGCTATTCCTGAATTGCAAAATCTTTACGATATCTTTATGGGGTAGATTCAAGAAAGGGCATCAAAAGTTAGGTGCACAAAATCGAGCGATAAGCAGGCTACACATAGAGAAGGAAGCAGTTTTTAATGATTAGACTAAAATTTTTATAGCAGAGGGTGTCATTTTTGAAATGTTATCCTTGTAGATTTGTTATATCAAGGAGCTAGATATATTTTCCTATGTGACAGGGTGTTTGTCCAGTCAATGGCACCTGAAGAAATTCAGGAGAGAGGGACCAGAAACCTTAATTAACTCCGCAGAAGAAAGGAATAAAAAAAAAATCAAGGGGGAGAGGAGAAACATACAATTAAACCCTCGACAAGGGAAGCTGTGTGGAGTAGGATACCTAGCTAATCAGGAAGGATGGAAATAGGGGGAGGAGGAGTCAATAGCCTTATAAGGAGAGAAGTCAGGAGCAGCAGAGCTCATCAGGGTTGCCAGATGGGCGGTTTTCCCGCCCAATTGGGCGGTTTTCCGCAACCTGCCGCGGGAAACTTTTGCCCGCGGCGGGTTGCGGTTTTTTGGGCTGGTTTTGGTTTTTTGGGGCTGGTTTTGGGGCGGTTTTTTGGCCGGCGGGGGATGGGGCTAATGGTGACAGAGGTGGGGTTTATGACGTTTTGGGCAGGGTTTGCTGATGTATTGGGCGGGGCGATGACGATGGGGGCAGGGCTGATGACGACGGGGGCGGGGGTAATGACGGAAGGGGTGGGGCTGATGACGGCGGGGCGGGGGTGATGACGGAAGGGGCGGGGTTGATGACGGCGGGGGTGGGGGTGATGACGGAAGGGGCGGGGTGATGATGTCGCGGGTGGGGTGTGTGCGGTTTTTGGGCGGGTTTTGGGCTGTTTTGGGTCCAAATTTTTTTTTTATATGGCAACCCTGGAGCTCATTCTCAGCTGGGAGACTGAGAGTGAGGAGCTCCTGACTGGACTGCACAAACCAAGCCACAAGGTATACAACTATTTTGCTATTTTGGACTCTTGTTTGATATGAACTTGGGAATTATAGGCTGGCTAAAAGGAACTCTTAAATGAATTGCCAGCACTTGGAAGAAAGTTAGAACCCAGGAGCTATGAGAGAAGCGGTAGGCAGGCTTCAAAATCTTACAGGTTTCTTTTGATTGGATTCTTTTGTTTTTGAACTGAGCTAAACCTGAGCATTGTTGAAGATATGGATTCTATGGACTTGAGCTGACTTAAGCCTTAGGGCTGGCTGAGAATAGATATGAAGCTTTATTGACTTAAATAACCTACCCTGGGCCTACCCAGGGAGGGTAGTAAACTGAGGGACAGCCAAGGGAGAACCCAAAGGAGTCTAAGTGACAGTAAATGTATTTATTTATTTATTTATTTGTTACATTTGTATCCCACATTTTCCCACCTATTTGTAGGCTCAATGTGGCTTACATAGTACCTAAGAGGCGTTTGCGGCTCCGGTGAGAACAAATACAAGGTGATGTTGTGGTAAGATAAAGTTCATGTGGCACAGCCACATTAGGGAATCGTACAACGGAAGAGTTGAGTTATGTCCATTACGTACTTTAGTTTTGTTGTGCTGCAGGGATCAGGCATTTAAGGTGGATCGGAGGGGTATGCCTTTTTGAACAGGTTAGTTTTTAGTGATTTCCAGAAGTTTAGGTGGTCGTAGGTCATTTTCAAGGCTTTTGGTATTGTGTTCCACAGTTGTGTGCTTATGTAGGAAAAGCTGGATGCGTAGGTTGATGCGTAGGCAGGGCTGGTGGTTGGGAGGTGAGGATAGTGCTGGGCAGACTTATACGGTCTGTGCCCTGAAAAAGACAGGTACAAATCAAGGTAAGGTATACACAAAAAAATGGCACATGTGAGTTTATCTTGTTGGGCAGACTGGATGGACCGTGCAGGTCTTTTTCTGCCGTCATCTACTATGTTACTATGTCCTTTACAGCTTGGGTAGTGCAGATTTAAATACGTTCGTGTTGATTCTGATGTGTTTCTTTTTGGTAAGTCGATCAAGTCTGTCATGTATCCCAGGGCTTCACCATAGATAATTTTGTGAACCAGGGTGCAGATTTTGAAGGCAATACGTTCTTTGATTGGGAGCCAGTGTACTTTTTTGCAGAGGGGGTTTTGCACTTTCAAATCGCGTTTTTCCAAATATAAGCCTAGTTGTCGTGTTTTGAGCTGTCTGGGGTTTCGTTAAGGTTTGTTGTTTGCATTCCACATAAATTCCGTTGCAGTAGTCTACGTGGCTTAGTACCATTGATTGTATCAGGTTGCGAAATGTTTCCCTCGGGAAAAATTGTTTCAAGCGTTTGAGTTTCCACATTGAGTGGAACATTTTCTTTGTTGTGGATGCTACTTGGCTCTCTAGTGTTAGGTTGTGGTCCATTGTAACGCCGAGGATTTTCAGGCTGTCTGAGATAGGAAGGAAGGGTGTAGTCTGGGGTTATCTGCGCTGTATTGGGATGAGATGATGAGACAATGAGTTTTTTCTTTATTGAGTTTTAGTTGGAATGCATTTGCCCATGTGTCCATGATGTTCAAGCTGAACGTGATTTCGTTGGTGATTTCTGTCAGTTTGGTATTGTACGGAATGTATATTATGACATCGTCTGCATATATGGAAGGGTTAAGGCCTTGGTTGGATAAGGACTTGGCTAGGGGGGGTCATCATTAGGTTGAAGAGTATCGATGATAACGGTGATCCTTGTGGTAATCCTCAGTCTGCTTTTCATGGTGATGATATGTTTGAGTTTGATTTTACTTAGTATGTTCTTGTGGTTAGGAAGCCCTTGATCCAGCTAAGTATGTTTCCACCTATCCTGAACTTATCTAGTAACCTTATTAATATATTATGGTTTACCATGTCGAATGCACTAGACATATCGAATTGGAGGAGAAGGATGTTTTTGCCTATTGCTATTTCCTGCTTGAATTTGGCTAGGAGGGTGATTAGTACTGTTTCAGTGCTGTGGAGGGAGCAAAAACCTGACTGTGTTCATGTAATATTGAGAATTTGTTTATGTAATCTGTAAGTTGTTTGGTTACCATGCTTTCCATCAGTTTGACTGCCAACGGGATCGATGCTACTGGGCGGTAGTTAGTGATGTCGGTTGTTTTTTTCTTGGTATCTTTTGGTATTGGGGTGAGTAGGATGTTGCCATTTTCCTTAGGGAATAGACCTTGCTGGACCATGTAATTTAGGTGGGATGTGAGGTCTGCTATGAAGCGGTCAGGGGCGGATTTCAGTAGGTAGCTGGGACAGGTATCTAATTTACAGTGAGTGTTGGAGAACCTGCTAATCGCCTGGGTGACTGTTTCGACGGTAAGGAGGGCGAAGTTTAACCAAGTCTGGTCAGCCGGGTATTTTCCAGTGATATGGTCCAACTCATTAAGGAAATTTTTGATGTCAGTGGTGTCCTGAGGTAGTGTGTTGCGTAGGTTTACAATTTTTTCATTGAAAAACTTAGCAAGTTTATCTGCAGGTAGGATTTCTGTATTCGTTGTAGTGACCAAGTTGATGTCTAGGAGTTTGTTCACGAGTTGGTATAATTTCTTTGTGTTTTTGTAGTCTGTCCCTATTTTAGTTTTATAGTATGACTTTTTGGTCTGTCTTATTGCGTATTTGTATTTTCTTTGTATTTGTTTCCATGTGTTAAGTGTATGTTCATCTTTTGTTTTTCTCCATGCTCGTTCAAGTTTCCTGGAGTATGTTTTTAGCTTTTTCAGTTCGTCGTTGAATCATGGTATCGAGTTATGCATGCGTGAGGTTCTTGTTCATAAGGGTGCTATTTCGTCTAGTATGCTTTTGCATCTTTTATCCCATTCTATGAGGTAGTGTATGGAGTCTGTTTGTGTTGACCATTCGTTATTGTATATCAGTTGCCAGAATGTTTTCGTGTCTACTTGACCTCTTGTGCTGTAGGATGTGTGTTCTTGTGTTCATTGTAAACCCTTCTTTCACCAATGTAGGGACAAGTTTAGTTTGTAGTGGTCGGTCCAGGGTATTTCTGTCCATTTGATATCAGTTATTATTAAGTTGTGGTCTGTTGAAAGTTTGTGTGCGATGAGATCAAGTGTGTGCCCTTTAAAGTGGGTTGCTTGCATTTGTGGCCATTTGAGCTCCCATAAGCGGAGGAATTCCTTGCATTCTCGTGCGTTGGTAGAGTTTGGGTCTTCTAAGTGGAGGTTGATGTCTCCTACTACTAGTACATTGGAGTTGGTTGCACATGTGTTTGAGATGAAGTCCATGAAGTTAGTCTGGCCTTCGTTCCAGTTGCCTGGAGGTCTGTAAAACAAGACGCAGTTTAAGTGATCATGTAGGGTTTTGTTGTGGATTCTGACTGATGCAATTACTAGTTGGGATGTTATGGACTCGGCAGTGGTTTCGGTGGTAAAATGAGACCGATGGATTAGTGCTATGCCTCCGCCTCTTTTTTCTTTTCTGGTCCAATGTGTGATTTTGTATCCTGGAGGGCACAGGTCTAGGATTATAGGGACCTTTTGGTCATGGATCCAGGTTTCATTAATGAAGAGTAGGTCCAGGTTTTCTGACATGATCCAATCTGTTAGTATTGCTGTTTTATTTACAGCAGACCTGGTATTGATGTAGCCCACTTGGATTGTTTGGAATGGGTCGTCTGTGTTTGGTGTTATGTGGACTTTTATTAGTTGTCGTTTCTTTGTTGAGATGAGTTTGTTTGGACCCTTCTTTCCCTTCTGTTGTGATTGTCCACATGTTAGTGTTCTTTTGTTGTTCAAGTTGTTGTCAGGTTGATGAGGTGTGATGTATCTGATTAATCTTTGATGATTGTGTAGTAAGGGTATGATGTTACTTTCTGCAAGTGGGGTGGTTAGTGTTAAGTGGATCAATGTTAAGGAGTAGATTAATAGGAGTAGTTTGGGGTTGTTCATTTTGGTTTCTATTCCCTGTGGCTACTAATAAGACCGTGTTTTGATGACACGTGATGGGACTTTGTTCTTTGGTGTGGAATCTGGTGTTCTGGTCTTGTGTGTTAATTTAGTTTGCCTTTCAGCTGTTGAGATCAGTATTGGGTCCGGTTTCAGTGATAGGTTAATGAGCAGGGGAGATGGGAGGGGGAGAGTAGTTCTGAGTCAGGGTCCTCGTTTAATCTGTCTCACAGCGACTAATTGCTTCCACCCTCATTGCCTAGAGAGTCTCCAGGCTCCTGTTTCTAGGTGTGGCTGGGGACAGAGGGGAGGCAGGGGGAGGGGGGAACTACTGAGCACTTTCAGGTAGTAACAGGGAGGTGTCACATATGCAGCTGGCTGTCTTTGGTTGCTGGCGGGTTAGGCCAGAGAGAGGGTTTGCTCTTGATCAAGGAAGGTACTTAGAGGACAATGGTAGGGTAGTTAACTTGATTGCTCTTTGGAATGTGTTAAGCGAGGAATGATGGCGCTTGAACCCTGGTTTTAGGCTTCATAGAATCTTTCACAGAATCATGTACATTTCAGCAGACTTGCTTCTTTAGTTAAAAGCTCGCTTGTGTGCAGGCCAGATTATGTCCAGGCTGGCAATGGCTCTAACCCTATTTTGTCGTATGAGTTTCAGGATTCAAGGAAAACCAGCTGCCACCTCACAGGAATGCTCAGTCATCGGTTGCTGCCTCACATCCATCACATCTATCAGTGTTTGTGTCGAGCAAGGCAGTTATTTCACCATTCATTACTTTCACTTAGTAGTGGGTCGATGCATCCTGAATATTTATATAGTTGCTGTATCTTGCAATGAATGTACTGTATTTTTCTTTTCTGTCATTCCTTATTTTCTAAATAGTTTGTATCACCCCCAATACACACCCACCCAAACATACCCCCCCCCCCCCCCCCCCCCCACACACACACACAAGTATTTGTGGTCTAAATTAAGGGTTTGTTTATTATATAAATTTATTGGACTATTTAACTATTGGATATTTTCTTTTCCTTTCAATTTTACTTTTTTATTTTTGTAAATATTTTTATTATTGTTGGAAAAATATATGAAAGTATAAATGTACATAATGAAAGAACATTTCAAATATTCATATATTAAATAACAATTCTAAATTAAACAAAACAGTAAATCTAAAGCACTTATAGTTCTCTTATATATAGGTTGAAAGTTATCAATACTTTAATACCTCATACTATCTTACTATGACAATGAGGGGCATAATCGAACGGCGCCGGCCAAATAGCTGGCCGGCCATCTTCGGGGCTGGCGCCATAAGTGGGCGGAGCCAACCGTATTTTCGAAAAAGTTGGCTGGCCATCTTTTTTTTCGCTAATACAGTTGAGTCCAGCCAAATGTCAGAGTTCGCTGGGTTTGAGATGGCCGGCATCGGTTTTCGGCCATAATGGAAAATAATGCTGGCGATCTCAAACCCAGCCAAATCCAAGGCATTTGGTCGTGAGAGGAGCCAGCATTTGTAGTGCACTGGTCCCCCTGACATGCCAGGACACCAACCGGGCACTCTAGGGGGCACTTCTAAAAATAAAAAAGCTCCCAGGTGCATAACTCCCTTACCTTGGGTGCTGAGCCCCCCAAATCCCCCCCAAAACCCACTCCCCACAACTCTACACCATTACCATGGCCCTTATGGTGAAGGAGGGCACCTACATGTGGATACAGTGGGTTTTGGGGGGTTTTGGAGGGCTCCCATTTACTACCACAAGTGTAACAGGTAAGAGGGGATGGGCCTGGGTCCACCTGTCTGAAGTGCACTGCACCCACTAAAAACTGCTCCAGGGACCTGCATACTGCTGTCATAATACCGATTTGGCCGGGATCAGGAGATCGCCCGCAATCTCCCGATTTGTGTCGGAAGATAGCCGGCGATCCCTTTCGAAAATGAGCTGGCTGGTCATTTAAGGCACTTTTTGTGGCTTATTTATTAATAAAACAGGTCTAGACCTAAATATCCAACTTTTAGCCCTGGATGTTTTTGTTTTTTTTCCATTAAGCAGAAAAACGTCCAGATCCCACCCTTAATATGCCCCTGACACACCCCCTTGTGATTTGAATGCACTTCTAACAGACTTCATAGAAAAACATCTAAAAATTGGTTTTGAAAATACCAGTTGGGACTTTTTGTGAGGAAAATGTACAAATGCAGATATATGCCACTTTTTGGACGTTTTTCTCTTTTGAAAATGAGCCCCCAAGACTTGTAAGCTAGTTGCAAAGTTGAACGACTGTTTGTTCTGACTGCTTTTCTACTTGCTCCAAACAAACTTGGGGGGTCCTTTTACTAAGCTGAGTTAGGCATTAACACACATCTAATGCAGCACAAAACAGGACTACCGTGGGACGCGCTTAAGTGTCCTGAAGTAACTCTGAAATCTATGCGTGCTAAGAGGGCGTTAACAAATTTTTCAAAATTTTTTGAGGGGGGTTGTCAGGACAGAGAATGGGCATTCTTGACCTAACCAATTAATGTAGCTATATTACCATGTACTAACTTGTTAGTGCACAGAAAATGCAGGATCCCTTACTACCTACAAAAAAGGTGCAGCGAAGGGCGACTAAAATGATAGCGGGGATGGGACGACTTCCCTATGAAGAAAGACTAAGGAGGCTAGAGCTTTTCAGCTTGGAGAAGAGATGGCTGAGGGGAGACATGATAGAGGTATATAAAATAATGAGTGGAGTGGAATGGGTGGATGTAAAGCGTCTGTTCACGCTTTCCAAAAATACTAGGACTAGGAGGCATGCGATGAAACTACAGTGTCGTAAATTTAAAACAAATCAGAGAGAGTTTTTCTTCACCCAACGCGTAATTAACCTCTGGAATTCGTTGCCGGAGAATGTGGTGAAGGCGGTTAGCTTGGCAGAGTTTAAAAAGGGGTTAGACGGTTTCCTAAAGGACAAGTCCATAAACCACTACTAAATGGACTTGGGAAAAATCCACAATTCCAGGAATAACATGTATAGAATGTTTGTACGTTTGAGAAGCTCGCCAGGTGCCTTTGGCCTGGATTGGCCGCTGTCGTGGACAGGATGCTGGGCTCGATGGACCTTTGGTCTTTTCCTAGTGTGGCATTACTTATGTACTTATGGCAGTAAGTGCTCGTGCGGTAATTTTAAAAAATGGACATGCACTAATGGCAACATTATAACATGATCACACTCCCTAAATAGTTCTGAAGTTTAAATTCTCTAATACTATAATTTGTAGTTAATGGACCATCAGAGGTGATGTTCCACTGAGATAACTATCTCACTTTCTGAAAGTAGGCATGCCACTTTAAATTGTCATCAGTCCGTAGGAAATGTTTTAACTGATTTAATATTTTTAACTATTTTCACTCCATTTCCACTTTTTCTTGTTTTATTACTTAATAATTATCATTTTTCACATTTATAATTTTGTTACTTTTCTAAAACGTAAATTACTTATCTTCTCATTTTCTTCCAAAGGGTATATGTGCTGACATGTGTTTCGTCTATTAAGTAATTAAACAAGAAAAAGTGGAAAATGGAGTGAAAATAGTTAAAATTATTTAAATCAGTTAAAAAAATGTATACAGACTGATAACGATATAAGGTGTTATGTCTGCTTCCAGAAAGTAAGATAGTTATCTACTATGTTACTATGTTATCTCAGTGGAACATCACCTCTGGTGGTCCGTTAACTACAAATTATAGTATTGGAGAATTTAAACTGCAGAAATTTTTATAGTATGTGATTATATTGATACATCTGCTGTTAGTATATTGAATATTGATAAGGATTAATTGATACTTATGGAATGAGCATTTCAACCTACATGAATAACCTTATCGACCTCCCAACCAGAAACAGTTTGGCGTCTTCCCGTACTTACCTTAATCTACACCTTCCCAACTGCAAAGGTATTAAGTACAAATCCTCCTATGCATCCAATTTTTCCTTTTTGGGTAGCCAGCTTTGGAACGCTCTACCAAGATCCATCCGAGCAATCAACGGCCTTTTGCCCTTCAGAAAAGCATTGAAGACACATCTCTTCAAGAAAGTCTACCCTAACGATTCAACTTAACTAAAGCCTGCCCACATACATGATTCTTACCGACGATTGTTATACATTGACCATGTTTCCCATTATCCTTATTGCTATCATTTATCTATTCCTTTCCATCTTCCTGCGCCTACCTCCTAACACTCTTTTCCTTCTGCACCCAATTCCTCCTATGTTCAATTTACTTATCCGTTAACCCCATTAATATTACGTTTACTACAAATTGTATATTCTTCTTATGACTTTGTAATTCTTTATATTGTTACTATATAAGCCGCATTGAGCCTGCCATGTGTGGGAAAGCGCGGGGTACAAATGTAATAAATAAATAAATAAACATGGCCATTAATGCAAAAAATAGGAAAAAAAAACATCTATATGGCTGCATAAAGATGGCCTTAGTGGGCAGGAAAAGCCTGTGTTAGAGCAAGTTAAGTCCTCTTTTTACCTTAGAAATTTGCGACTGATATTATAAGGTTTTCCATAGTGTGTGATTCTTCCAGCAAGGCCTTTGCCCCAGTAGGATGGATCTTAGGCTTCGCTATTTTCTCCTGGGTTGGTGGGTCCTACTTACACCTTTTAATACATGACATGATCATAAAAGTTGCTTCATCTTTATTATTTTTTTGTTCCAGTCATCTTACAAATATGATTTATTCATGGCCAGATATTTTATTCAGCTTAAATAGAATTTAAAAAATGATATTCTGAAAGTATAGGAAGGGAGACGGCTGTCTATGTATCCATCTGTTCTCCAGCCCTGTAGTGCCATCTACCTATTGTCTATTTCCAATGTTCTTTGCTTTCCTTAAAACAATATATTTGAACATAAGACTAGCCATACTGGTCAGACTGATGATCTATCAAGCCCAGTACCCTGCTTCCAACAGTGGCCAATCCAGGTCACAAGTACCTGGCAGAATCCCAAGTAGTAGCAAGGTTGATTTGCTTGTGATAATGTTGCAAAATTTATAAAAATTGAATAAAATAGAGTAGCATTGCATAATTAGGTGCAGGAGAGACTGTTTTAAGTCTCCTGCCAAATAGAACTGGCATTTTTAGAAATGTCTTTCTTGAAACAGCATAATGCAGCTAACAAAGTTCAATGAAAGCTGCATTATTTGATTTACTTAATAATAAGGTGTATTGTATGCATTTGTATGCATTATTTTGTAGTATGTGGTACTTTAAGGGGCCCTTTTACTAAGCTACGTAAGCGTCTATGCACCCCCAACGCATTCCAAAATGGAGTTACCGCCCGGCTACCACGGGCTCTTGCGGTAATTTCATTTTTGGCGTGCGTATCAGATGCATGCAAGCGGCACTTGACACTAATAGGTCACTACTGCGTGAGTCTTTACCGCTAGGTCAATGGCTAGTGATAAAGTTGCAGACCCAAAATGGATGCGCAGCCATTTTCATTTTGCCGCACGTCCATTTTCGGCAAAAATTTTTCAAAAGGCTTTTTTTACAGGTGCGCTGAAAAATGGATCGGCGTGCACCCAAAACCCGTGCCTATACTACCACAAGCCATTTTTTCAGTGCACCTTAGTAAAAGGACCCCTAAATGTGTTACAATAATATAACATACTAGTTTGACATTTACGCCCTAATTATCTATATATATGGCGCTCAAAATTGCATGTGCAAATTTGGGCACCTACCCAAATTGTGCATGCAATGTAATTGATAAGTAAGCCAATTAGTGCCAGTTATTGGGTACTAATTATCAGTGCTAATTGGCCTTAAATTGACATTTGCATACACATCTTTAGGCACAGGATCTGCAAGTAAATTTTAAGCACGGCTCCAAAATGGGGGCACGACCATGGGAAAGGCGTGGGTGGATCAAGAGTGCATACTGTTGAAGAATTCAGGAGGTCTGCACCTAATTTAGTTGTGAAATTTTACACCAGCTTTCTATTAGTGTAAATTCTCGCACCCAATACTGGGCGCAGATCCTGGCACTAAGTGCTATTCTGTAAATGGCACCGAACTCTGAGCACCGTTTATAACAGGGTAATGTAGGGTTACGTAAATATTCTATGAGGGACTTTCTGTGTTTTAGATAGGATCATTTTCTCTTTTTTTTTCTATCATTTTACAATCCTTATCAAACTAGTTTTTTTTTTTTTTTTTTTTTTGGGGGGGGGGGGGTATGTTGGGTTTGACCTTTTAAAAACAAAATTCTGATTTGGTAGTTAATGCCATCCTTACTACTCTGTGGAAGATTGCACTTAAATTTACTGCTGCCTGATTATCATAATTTGGAGAGGACTGTGAGGGTAGTTACAAATCTGTGGTTTTTGCTCCATAAAATGCATTAAGAACTCATTTCTGTAAATGGTGCCCAAATCTGGGTGCCGCTAAAAATTAGCGCTAAGTGCTAGTCTATAAACCAGAGTTGTCCAACCTGGGTACTCGAGAGCCACATTGTAGTCGGGTTTTCAGGATTTTCCTGAAGAATATGCATGATATCTATTTCCATACGATGGAGGCAGTGCATGCAGATAGATCTCGTGCATATTCATTATGGAAATCCTGAAAACTCGACTAGAATGTGGCCCTTAAGTACTGAGGTTGGACAACCCTGGTTTATAGAATAGCGCTTAGCGCTAATTTGTATTGACTGATTTTTTTATATATATAGAATCTCCTCCTAAATGCTAAAAGCCCATTCTTGACCTATGGGCTTTTAGTATGCGATAATGCCTTTAACTTGCATTAAGGCCTTAATGCTGCTTGATGAATTCCACCCTAATCTGTGAATTAACAAGTGAAAAAGTTCTAATTGCAAACAATTTGGATTGCAGTGCAAATGTGCTGCAATCCAAATAAGTGACGAACATAGGGGTCCTTTTACTATGGTGCGCTGAAAAATGGCCTACGGTAGTGTAGACACATGTTTTGGGCACGCGCAGAATTATGTTTTAGCATACCTACAAAATATATTTGCACACAGAGACATCCTGGCCTAAAATGCTGACCCCCCCCCCCCCCCCCCCCCCCATTAAAACCATGGTTCCTAACCTTTAAAGAGGTCACCAGAGATACAAAATTCAAAATCAGACATGGGAGCTTTGAAATACACTCAGCCCCGATTACTAGCATTTAAATAGCAGTTTTGGCACCAAAAACTGTCATGATGATAAAGGTCAAAAATTGAAAAATCACTAAAACCATTAAAAATAGGTTTTAAGTGCCTCATTTTTTTTTTAAATGAGGGCTCTCTATTGGGGGATCTTTTTATTTGGTGCTGGATGCTTCTCAAAGTTCTTATCCCTGTTCTTTTTGTTTATAGGTGGTGTGTTGAACCAATTTATTTTTTAATGTGCCCCTGAAATGGGCAGTAGCCAAATCATGCTGGGCTAATGAATTAAAAGCATTTTGGATCGAGTATTTCCACTTACAAGTTTGTTTTGGAAACATTAAAGAATTTTATAAAAAGAAATAGCTGGCTCACTGTTGCTGCTTTATGTTTGTGAAAAAAGTTCTAATTGTCATTTAATTTTCTTTTATTACAACAAATATATGAAAGAAACGGAAAAAAAAATGCTCAAAAAAAATCAGAAAATAATTTTTAAAAAAGGATCAGCCAAAAATGTTTGCCAGTGCACATCAGTAATTGATGTTTATAAAACAAGTTGAAATTAACACACTCTCACTGGAAGTAATGGCATTCTCGTTCCCATGATACGTCCCACTCAATTGCACAATACAGAACACTGTCTCTTGCTGATGTCACAGCTACCACCTGCCATCTATCCCAGTTGACTCTTACATTCTGCCATGGACGGACATGGCAGCCAAGCTTGAAACAAAGGAAATTCGAACTGGGACAAGAAAAAGCTCACACAGAGGGGCATAATCGAACGCGAACACCTATCTCCATGGGCGTCTATGTCCGAAAACGGGTATGTGAAGAGGCGGGACAGACCGTATTTTCGAAAAAATGGACGTTTTTCAGCTGGGCATTTGGGTTTTTTTAGCGATAATGGAAACTAAAAACGCCCAGCTCAAAAACGTCCTAATCCGAGCCATTTGGTTGTGGGAGGACACCAACTGGGCACCCTAGAGGTCAGTGCGGTGGACTTCAGACAATGCTCCCACATGCATAGCTCCCTTACCATGGGTGCTGAGCACCCAACCCCCTCCCCCAAAACCCACTACCCACAAATGTACAACACTACCATAGCTCTTAGGGGTGAAGGGGGCACCTACATGTGGGTAAAGTGGGTTTTGGAGACCTCCCATTTACCAGCACAAGTGTTACAGGTAGGGGGGATGGGCCTGGGTCCACCTGGCTGAAGTGCACTGCGATACCCACTAAAAGTGCTCCAGGGACCTGCATACACACAGGCCTCTAGGACTTGTTGCTGCTATATAACATTGGCACACCAGTTGACACCTGAAGACTAATCTCTCCGAAAACGTCCTTTATTGGAATAAGCACGCTTACTCACAGTTAACTTCAGATCAGAGGTTGTGCCCCACTGGCAACGAGTCTCCCTGATTAGCAGTAGGTCAGAGCTGGCAGAATGGTGTACAATGCCCTCTTTGAGCCACATTCAAGGTAAGAACTAAGTTCTGTAACATGGCTAACACGTGAAAGGGATCTAAAACTGGCTTACAAAAATGGCCACTACCTCGTGGACTACCGGAAACAAAACAGGGCACACTGACCCAGCAGAGGGAAAAGCACCATGGGAGTAGAGCCTATCAACTACCAACATCATGAGCATTTGCCACAAGCTAGTGGAATCACGGAGCCCAATACCCTACACCCACCACAATGCATTGCTGATGTGACTCTGCAGTGGGCATAACAGAAAAGGTGTCACACTCACCCAAGAGCCACATCAGAACCAGGGAAAGGCTGTCAGAGGATAGAACACATTCTGCTGTCATGGAGGTGGGTACGGCATTTGAGGCTGGCATAGAGGCTGGAAAAAAAGTTTGTAAAGTGGTTTTTTTTTGGTGGGAGGGGGTTAGTGACCCCTGGTGGAGTCTGGGGAGGTCATCCCCGATTCCCTCCAGTGGTCATCTGGTCAGTTGGGGAACTTTTTTCGGACTTGTTCGTGAAAAAAAAAGGGTCCACAAAAAGTGACCAAAAATCGCGGTAAAAACGCCTTTTTTTCGATTATCAGCTAAAGACGCCCATCTCTCCTTGGCCAATATCCACGCCCCAGTTCCGCCTTCACCACGCCTCCGACATGCCCCCGTCAACTTTACCCGTTTCTGCGACGGATTGCAGTTGGAAACGCCCAAAATCGTCTTTCGATTATACTGATTGGGCGCCCACGGGAGAAAGATGCCCATCTCCCGATTTGGGTCGCAATATAGGCGTTTTTCTCTTTCGAATATAAGCAGGATAGCATCCTGCCATTTAGCTGCTGCAGTAAGGTCACAGTCAAACAGATGTGACATACCAATTAGGCATTCCTTTTCACTTTGTTACTTTGTAAATACCTTTCTAACAGAACAACTAAAATTGAACAAGAGAAAATAAACAATTAGTTCATGCATATAAAATAAGAGAAAAACTCTTGCAGCATCTTGCCACATTTTTTTTATGCAAACAAGAAAGACCTTGTACCTTAGGTTTCAGTGTTGTGTTTATATTTTTAAGATAAATTTATCTGGATTACAGCTGCTGTTGTCCACATAAATGCCTTAGTTGGCACCAGTGCTTGATAATTGAATAACTGAATATTCCCAGTTAGTAGCTAGGAGATAGCTGGCAATTATCGTACGATATATCTGGCTATCCCCAAATATCCAGTGCATAACCCACTATTATAAGCAGCCACATAAGGTCACTTAGGGGTCCTTTTACTAAGGCGCTGAAGAATTACCTACGCTGGTGTAGGCGTGTGTATTGGATGCGCATAGGCCCATTTTTCAGCGCCTGCAAAAAAGGCCTATTTTTTGGATGAAAATGGACATGCGGCAAAATAAAAATTGGCACGCATCCATTTTGGACCTAATATCCTACCGCCACCCATCGACATGGCAGTAAAGTCTCACGCATTAACCAGGCAGCGATCATCAGCGTGCATACACTGCCAATTTCCACCCGATTAGTGCCATGCGGTAGAAAATACAAAATAATTTTCCACCATGTGTAAAAATTAGAATTACCGCCTGGGGCACGTGGTATCTGGGTGGTAGTTCTAATTTGACATGCATTGTATGCATGTAGGCGCCTACGCACCTTAGTTAAAATGCCCCTTAAATAGCTGGAATATCTTTGGCCAGTGTATACCTAACCAGCTATCTCCGAATATCAACTTAGGGCCCTGTTTACTAAGGGGCATTAGTGTTTTTAGTGCGCCTACACTTAGCATGCGTGCTAACCATGTAGGCGCATATAGGGATATTATAGGCACATACATGGTTAACGCACGTTCATGGTTAACACACGTTAAAAATGTTAACGCACCTACAACGCTACTTAGTAAACAGGGCCCTTAGTTGGTTAAGTTTAAGCCAGCCAAAAATAAAGTGAATATTCAATGCCAGTCACAGGAAATAGTCCAGCACTAAATATCCAGGCTGACCGTGACTGCAGGAATTAGCCCGGCTCCCACCCGCAGTCTGAATATTGGCCCCTAAAAATTTAACCAGCCAGCACTGAATATTGATTTGGCTGGTTAAGTTTAAGCTGGCTAAAAAAAAAATGGATATCCAATGCCGGTCACCGGAAATGGCCCAACATCGAGTATCCGGGCTCAGCACCAATTGTAGCACTTAGCAGGCCTGCCTCCAACGGGCTGAATATTGGCTGGTGAATATCTATGTTTTATTTAGCCACCACAGACAGTGTAATTGGGCAGCGTCACGTGCTGCCCAGTTACCATCGGGGTAGTGTGGGAGCCCTTACCGCCACCTCAAAGGGTGGTGGTAAATGTCCCCCCCCCCCCCTCGAAATGGCCGTGCAAAAAGTGCAAATTCACTCGCCATTTTTTTTACTCTTTTTACCCCCTGCCATAAAAGGAGACTTGCTGCAAGGCAAAAAGAGCCACTGCCACTAGCACAGGGCCCCTTTCACTGCTACTTAGTAAAAGGGCCCCAAAATGTAGTGAAGCTTTGCTAATTGTAAGTCACTAAGAACAACTGTTGTTCTTAGTGACTTACAATTAGCAAAGTCACTAGTTTCCAAGATATGCGACTGAGTCAGAATATATGACCTTTGACATGCAAATGGCAAAGAATAAGTGAGTTAGAAAAGGAAGGGATCTCAGTTTAAACTGGATATGACCGAGGGGCCCTTTTACTAAGCTTCGGTAAGCACTAACACATGCTTACCGCAGCAAAACGTGCTTACCGTGGGGTGTGCTCAGGCATCCCATGGAATTTTTTGCAAGTGCAAACGCTAAAAAATAAACTTTATTTTTAGTGCTGGGTGGGTTGGGGCAGAAACTAGGTGTGTTCTGCACTAATCAGTTAGTTACATTGCCACACAATAACTGATCAGCATGTGCTTAACGCATGAGCCCTTACCACCTGCAAAATTGATGTATAGATGTAGGTAAGTGCTCGCATGCTAATGGCACAACTCTAATGGGGAAATTAGTGTTTGGCCATTACTGCTGGAAGTAGAAAAATCAGCCATTTTACCCACATAGTAAAAATACTCTTAGCGCGCAGAAATGACACACATAAGCAAGCACTAAGGCCACTTTTTACCGCAGCTTAGTAAAAGGGCCCTAAAATACATCTTTGACTGCACTTATGAATAACTCTATGCCTGGAGTTGGACAGTACTTGATGCAATCTGAAAGTGATATTGCATCATATGTGATATGAATTGCTTTGTGTTATTCACAGAAGTCATAGATAACAACCATAACTCAGCTTATATCACTCTGCTGAACAAATTGACTTATATGAGTTCCAGAGATCAAATCATTTTGTGCTCTCTCTCACTTGTCAGTGTTCGATTTTTGCAAAGGGAAACATTTCTGTTTAGCCACAGAAATGCTGCAGACTTGTTTGAACAATGCAGATAACTTCTGCTACATTTGTGTTAAAGTGACTATTGCATCACAAAAGTGGAGTCTAAGCATTGTGGTTTAAAAAAAAATCTTACCACCTTTATTTTGGCTGCAAAATTGGAGATCAGCAAGAACTGGGCCCCACACGTATGATACAACACTTGAGCAACAAATCCTCACCAGTGGTTGAACAGGAAAAGGAAATCTAAGCCTTGTACAGTGCCAACGATTTGGAGAGAGCTGACCGATCATATCAACAATTGTTTCTTCTGCATGATACCTCCAGTTGGAAAAGGTTTGTCAAAGAAGAAAAAGTGGACTGTGCACTGTCTTACATTTCATATAAACCCAGTACCTTACAGAGAAGAACTGTCCTTCCTGATGCACCAGAATCATTCCCACTTGAGTCTGACAAAGAAAAAGAAGAGGATGAAGTCTTTGGTCCTGGACCATCAATGTCACATGATCCAGATTTCCTTCCATTCTCCTCATTTGAACCAAACCTCATAACACAAGATAAACTAAATGACCCTGACAGGGATTTGGAACTACTTAAGGCAGAGCTGTTGAGATCCAGACTATAGCAATGGAATCTCGTGGCAGGAAGGTGATCTTGTAGCCTGCAACAACATCAATGGTCTACTTCCGTTGTTAAATCTATGCATAGGAACAAATAAGCATGATGATGCTTTTTATATCCAATTAACAAATATGCAAATGTTCTAAGAATATGTATATCACACACATTCACAATAAAATGAGATTGCATTAAAGAATTAAAGGATATCTTCACTTCCTTTTGATAAGATTTGACAGTCCTCAAAAGACATGCATTACCAGTCTAACATTCAAAATGTTGAAGAGGGGGTAACAACATATCTAAATAAAGTTGTCTAGATACCCTGGAACTTATCCAAGTATATTTTCTGCTGAGTATCTAGATAAAATTATCTAGATAATTTCGTCTGTGGCTTGTCCACACAAATTTAGAAACAGAAACAGAGAAAAATGAAGGAAGATAAAGTCAAATGGCCTATAGTCTGCCCCTCCATTCTGTCTACTATTCCTTCTTCTCCCTTGGAGAGCCTATATATTTGTCCAAAGCTTTTGTGAATTCAGAATCAGTCTTCATCTCCACCACCTCCACCAGGAGGCCACTCCACAAATTCACCACCCTTTCCATGAGGTATTTCCTCAGGCTACTCTTGAGTCTGTCTCCTTTCACTTTCATCCTATACTCCCTCATCCCAGAGCTTCTTTTCAATTGAAAGAGACCTCACCTCCTGTGCACTTATGCCACCAAATATTTAAATGCCTCTATCTTATCTCCCCTCTCCCGCCTTTCTTCCAAAATATACATATTGAGATCTTAAAGTCTGTCCCCATAGGCTTTATGATGACCGTTCTAGTAGCCATCCTGTGGACCAGGGGCATAGTCAGACTTCAGCGAGAGGGGGGTCCAGAGCCCGAGGTGAGGGGGCATATTTTAGCCCCCCCCCCCGCCATTGCTGAGCCCCTCCACCACCAACTTTGACCCCCCCCGCCACTGCCAAACCTGCCTGCCACCAACTTTGACCCCCCCCCCGCCATTGCCAAACCCCACCACCACCAACTTTGACCCCCCCCCTGCCATTGCCGATCCCCCCCGCCATTGCCGAACTCCCTGCCTGCCACCAATGACCCTCTTGACCCCCCTCCCACCGCCAACAACCCGCCGTCGCCTACCTTTGCTAGCGGGGGACCCCCAACAAAGTGCAGGACTTCAGACTAGAACAAAGCCTTGCGCGGGATTGGGAAGAAGAGGACCTCAGCTGGTGGGGGTTGGGGTCCCCCGCCAGCAAAGGTAGGCAACAGCGGGTTGGCGACGGTGGGTTGTTGGTGGCAGGAGGGGGTCAAGAGGGTCATCGGCAGGGGGGTCCAGGGGCAAATCTACAGGGGCCCAGGCCCCGTGGCCCCACGTAGCTACGCCCCTGCTGTGGACTGACTATTTTTCCAGATAGTGCTCATTATGTCACTAACCAGTTAGATATTTTAGCACACATTCACTATGCCTCCTTCCCTACCCTCTTTCTGTCCAAGTAACTTTGTAAACACAAAATGTTTAAGGAAATGAAGAAAATACTTAAAGGGAATATTTATATATTTAAAAGCTAATTTTACCTATATAAATACAATATGACTAGGGATTCAGTTCTTTGGATTGGATTGGATTGCACTGGATTTATTAATTTTATATACCACTTTGTACAAAGCATTAAAGTGGTTTACAAAGACTATCTTATGGAGTCAATATTTAAACTCCACATCATCATTTCTATTAAACACTAGCTGCAGTATTTAAAAATAATAATTGATATTCAGCACCACTTGCTGTCCAGATAGTGGCATCGAGGGGTGTAGTTATCAATGTGGGCAACCATTAAGATGTGTTATTTTACTACTAACACATGCTATTTTAGCACAGATCCAATTTTATGCAGTGAGACCTAGGGGCCCTTTTACTAAGGCGCATAGGTGCCTACGCACATCCAATGCGCATCAATTTGGAACTACCGCCCGGTTACCGCATGGTCCTGGCGGTAATTCCATTTTTTACGTGCATCCGATACACACGGCAGAAAATATTTTTTATTTTCTACCACGTGGCGCTAACCGGGCGATAATCTGCAGTGTACGCACACTGACGATTACCGCCCGGTTAACGCAAGAGACCTTACCGCTAAGGTAACATTTTCATTTTGCCACATGTCCATTTTCGGCCCAACTAAAAAGGCCTTTTTTGCAGAAGCACTGAAAAATGGACCTGCACCTGTCCAATACACGTGCCCTCAACTGCGCAGGCCATTTTTCAGTGCACCTTAGTAAAAGGACCCCATAGTTACTAATAACTGTGGTTAAAATAGCACATTGATAACTTCCCCTCTGAATCTGGTGGTAGTTGGCAACTGCCTGAGTCAGCTAGACAACAGCGATATTCAGCACTGCTATCCAGAGAATTATTCAGTTTAGGTCATTCATTTTTCTGTTCTAAGATTTTTAGATGGTTATCTGGAGAACACTGAACATTATCCCTATGTAGAACACGTCTTGCTCCACCCACATGCTTTCCTAATGTTATTTAGATAGTACAAGGGTGGTCTGTAATCATTTTCAGCATTACTGTCTTGAGAGTGCCACTGAAAATTGATGGATGGCTCAGCAACACTTATCCGAGCAGATAGTTACTTCCAGCTGATCAGTGTTTCTGTGGCACAGGTACTATTGCTGGGTACCCACGTAACTTCATATTTGTTTTCAATGTTCCTGATGTTCAACCTACAAGATGTTCTGTAGCATTCATTTTTCCATGATCAATTGGGTGACCACTAATAGCGATATCAGTGTTAGGAGCTGACCGTTTTTCTAGATTTATGAAAGCCTGTATTTATTTTGAGCACTTGACGAGGGAATTAGGAATTGTTTTTGATGATCCATGCTGGCGAGACATGGGGGGTCCTTTTACTAAGGTAGTGTAGACACATGTTTTGGTCACATGCAGAATTATTTTTTAGCACACCTAAAAAAATTGCCTTTTTTTCCCGAAAACAGATGCGCGGCAAAGTGAAAATTGCCGCGCATCCATTTTGGGTCTGAGACTTTATCGCAAGCTATTAACCTAGCGGTAAGGTCTCATGTGATAACCAGGTGGTAATGGTCTACGTGCATCAATTGCCACTTGACGCGCATAGCTGCCGTGTGCCAGAAAATAAAAAATATTTTTCAGACACACATAGTGGACGCACGCCAAAATTGAAATTACCAGAGGGCCACGTGGTAACGAGGCGGTAATTCCAATTTGGGTGTGCGTAGGCGCCTACATGGCTTAGTAAATTGGACCCTGAATAAATTTAATATCAATAAGGGTACAAAATGATTAGACTGTTCTTAAGTATTTTGATATTCTCATAAGATGTTTAATGAGGATTATTGAGCTTTTTCAAAAGGCAAAGCTGGCATCCTTTAGTTCAGCATTTTCTTGATATTTTTTGTAAAGAGTATAGAATACAGATTTCCACATTTTTGTATATTTGATAAATGAGGGTTATCCCCCTACATTCTGCTTGATTTTTTAGAAAAATGTTTTGATTTACTCTTCTATTTTAGGTAAATGAGGCTTTGTGATAATAAATTTGCAGGTCAGTATTCATAGCAATTTCTCCTGCTAATTGCTACTATTATCTAGATAAATGGCTGAGTCAGCACATGCTGTTGATATTCAGCAGAACTATCTATATAGTGCCTCAGCATTATCTGGACAATGCTACTAAAGATCCTTAAAGACCACCTCAGCACTGTGGTGGTGCATGGATGGAGCAAAGGCAGAGCCAATAGTTACCCCAAAAGCAGCAATATTCAGACTTCTATCCAGATAACTTCTGGATAAAGTTAGGTCAAAAAATTGTCTTTTTTATTCAGGGGCCCTTCTACAAAGCGGTGATAAGCCCAACGACAGTTTCAACGTATCATCAACTATGACACCTAGATCCTTTTCCTGGGCGGTGACTCCTAATGTGGAACCTTGCATCACATAACTATAGTTTGGGTTCCTCTTTCCCACATGCATCACTTTGCACTTGCTCACAATAAATGTCATCTGCTATTTGGATGCCCAGTCTCAGTTTCGTAAGGTCCTCTTACAATTTTTCACAATCCTCTTGCAATGTAAGAACTTTGAATAACTTTGTGTTATCAGCAAATTTAATTACCTCACTAGTTATTCCCATCTCTAGGTCATTTATAAACATGTTTAAAAGCAGTGGTCCCAGCACAGATCCCTGGGGAACCCTGCTATCTACCCTTTTCCATTGAGAATACTGACCATTTAGCCCTACTCTCTGTTTTCTATTTTTAACCAGTTTTTAATCCACAATAGGATATTGCCTCCTATCCCATGACTTTCTAATTTCCTCTGGAGTCTTTCATGAGGTACTTTTGTCAAATGCCTTTTGAAAATCCAGATACACAATATCGACTGGCTTACCTTTATCAACATGCTTATTCACCACTTCAAAGAAATGTAGTAGATTGATGAGGCAAGATTTCCCTTGAGTAAATCCATGTTGACTTTCAGGCTTATTTTCGAAAGAGAAGGACGCCCATCTTTCGACACAAATCGGAAGATGGGCGTCTTCTCCCAGGGTCATCCAAATCGGCATAATCAAAAGCTGATTTTGGGTGTCCCCAGCTGCTTTCCGTCGCAGGGACGACCAAAGTTCCCAGAGGCATGTCGAAGGCGGGACTTGGGCGTGCCTAACACATGGGAGTCCTCAACCCATAATCGAAAAAAGAAGGGCGTCCCTGACGATCACTTGGAAGACTTTACTTGGTCATTTTTGTTACGACCAAGCCACGAAAAGGAGCCCAAACTGACCAGATGACCACCTGAGGGAATCAGGGATGACCTCCCTTTACTCCCCAAGTGGTCAGTAACCCCCTCCCACCCTCAAAAAAATTCTTCCAAAATATTTTTTGCCAGCCTCTATGCCAGCCTCAAATGTCATACTCAGGTCCATCGCAGCAGTATGCAGGTTCCTGGAGCAGTTTTAGTGGGTGCAGTGCACTTCAGACAGGCAGACCCAGGCCCACCCCACCCCCTCACCTGTTACACTTGTGGTGGTAAATGTGAGGCCTCCAAAACCCACCAGAAACCCACTGTACCCACCTCTAGGTGGCCCCTTTCACTCATAAGGGCTATGGTAGTGGTGTACAGTTGTGGGTAGTGGGTTTTGGGGGGCTCAGCACACACAGTAAGGGAGCTATGCACCTGGGAACAATTTTTGAAGTCCACTACAGTGCCCCCTAGGGTGCCCGGTTGGTGTCCTGGCATGTGAGGGGGGCCAGTCCACTATGAATGCTGGCTCTTCCCATGACCAAAGGGCTTGGATTTGGTCGTTTCTGAGATGGGTGTCCTTAGTTTCCATTATCACTGAAAATCAGAAACGACCAAGTCTAAGGACGACCATTTCTAAGGTCGACCTAAATTTCGAGATTTGGGCATCCCCAACCGTATTATTGAAACGAAAGATGGAAGTCCATCTTGTTTTGATAATACGGGTTTCCCCGCCCCTTCACGGAGATGTCCTGTGAGGACATCCTCAGAAAAACTTGGGCGTCCCTTTCGATTATGCCCCTCTAAGTCTTATCAATCTATGCTTATAAATATGCTCTGTAATTTTGTTCTTTATAATAGTCTCCACCATTTTGCCCAGCACCGATATCAGGATCACAGGTCTACAATTTCCCAGATCACTGGAACCCTTTCTAAAAATTGGGGTTACATTGGCCACCCTCCAAACTTCTTGTACCATGCTTGATTTTAAAGATAAATTACATATTACTAATAATATCTCTGTACAGTGGCGTAGGAAGGGGGGCGGGAGGGGCCGTCCGCCCCGGGTGCACGCACTCGGGGGATGCCGGCCCCGCTGGTTCCCTGCTCTCTCTGCCCCGGAACAGGTCACTTCCTGTTCTGGGGCAGAGAGAGCAGGGAACCAGCAGGGCCAACGCAGCTCCAAGTGACGTGCACCCGGGGCGGATCGGCCCTCCCGCAGGTAAGAATGCGGTCCGGGGGAGGGTTCACTCTGGAGGGGGGGGTGCGCCGCAGAGGGGGGGTCACGCTGTGCAGCACCCAGGGGGGGTGCGCAGCGGCGACCCGCCCCGGATGTCATTAGCCCTCGCTAAGGCACTGTCTCTGTAAGTTCATTTTTCAATTCTATCAGTACTCTGGGATGTATACCATCCAGTCCAGGTGATTTGTTTCTCTTTAATTTGTCAAATTGCGCCATTACATTTTCCAGGTTTACAGAGATTTCTTTCAGTTTCACTGACTCATCAGCTTTGAATACCATTTCTGGCACCGGCTCATATCTTGCTCGGTGAAGACCAAAGAAAAGAATTAATTTAATCTCTCCACTAATGCTTTGTCTTCCCTGATTGCCCTTTTTACCCCTTGGTCATTATAGCAGTCCAACGGATTCTTTTGGCAGCTTCTTGTTTCTAATATACCTAAAAAAAAATTTACTATATGTTTTTGCTTCCAACGCAATCTTTTTTCAAAGTCTCTCTTTGCCTTCCTTATCAGCACTTTGCATTTAACTTGCCATTCCTTATGTTGTTTATTATTATTTTCAGTTGGATCCTTCTTCCATTTTCCATCAGCATTAACTTGCTCATCCTCATTCAAGGCCTCTTTTATCAAGCTGCACTAGCAGTTCCCGCGTGGCAATGCCAACGGAGGTCATTCAAAGTGAATGGGCTTTGTTGGCATTATCGTACTGGGAGCTGCTAACGTGGCTTGATAAAAGAGGCTCTTACTGAACTAGCATGATAATACAATTTAGACAATAATATATTATCCACATCTGACATTTACAAAACCTGTTTAAGATAATTCCTAAACAAAATCTCAGGTGACAAATGGGTTTTTTAGAAAATTCAACAACCTAAGAAGAGAGGTGTGGTAGCCGTGTTAGTCCACTTCTTAAAGGTTATCAATAGAAATCAAACAAAATAAAACATGGAAAAGAAAATAAGATGATACCTTTTTTATTGGACATAACAATACATTTCTTGATTAGCTTTCGAAGGTTGCCCTTCTTCCTCAGATCGGAAATAAGCAAATGTGGTAGCAGATAGTATATATAAGAGAAACATCAAAGCATCTCTCACCTACCAACACCCATTCTGTTAGAATATCAATGAAATGCTTTGATGTCCCCATGCATACCCCCACCCTCCCACTCTGTCAGACAGTCAAAGTAATGCTTTGATGTTTCTCTTATATATACTATCTGCTACCACATTTGCTTATTTCTGATCTGACGAAGAAGGGCAACCTTCAAAAGCTAATCAAGAAATGTGTAAGTTATGTCCAATAAAAAAGGTATCATCTTATTTTCTTTTCCATGTTTTATTTTGTTTGATTTCTATTGATAACAACCTAAGAAATTTTTCCAAATATTCTACATGCTTATAGAGAGTCAAATTGTTCTTAAATCTTACTGTTCTCAAAGCTTGCAATGAAGACTTTTTAACGTGCATCACAACTTTTTAATGTTTTTTAAGGTCTGCTAACAATATAAAGTGCTATATTTCCTCCCTTCTCTCCTCACCTCCCTCCATCGCCCACACAAAAACCATAATTGTTCTTTGTACTTGTTCACTCTCAGAGAAGCTCGAGTACTTTCTCTTTGAAAATTTGTGCAAAGAGCATGTTTTAAAAGCACCTGTACATTCTGCAAGTACTGTACATGGGCTATTTGAAAGATGCTTTCATAGTAACTGCTCTATTTGTGCTATTTCCTCTACCTTTTAAAATGATTGTGAATATAGTATACAAACAATACAGGAATATTGTATAGTTCATATGTATACAGTTCTACTAAGGTTTGTTATATTGCATTTCTCAGGTAAGGCAACGCTGTGGAGGAGGAAGAAAGCCAAATGTCAAGATAAATATGTCTATTATCAAAGAACAGCTGTTACAGTTTTGTATAGTAACTTTTCCACTTAAAGAGTATAACAGGCTGGCACTACAATGAATTGAGTCAATGTCAGTGAAGTTTAGACTGCCGAATGCAGAGTTCTTCTGCCAGAATCTGAATTACCAATAAACCAAATGGCCCGTCTCTGCAAGTTCCATGAGTAATGAAAACCATGACAGCCTGCAGAAGTGTTCAAGAAATGGACTGCATAGATTGTTTACTTTGTTTTGCTACTGATTTGTTTGACCTCGTTTTCGTCCTCCTTGGGCTATTCCATGTGGAGGATTGAACGTACTAAGTTCATCCAGAAGGTTCTGAATTGTTTTTCTTACTTCCATTGTCACCCAGTCCCATGGGGGTCTGGTCTGTGCAGGCATCAACAGCCGCAATTCGAAACTAATTCCCATAACCACTGCTTTCTGCCTTTCTGGGTCTAAGTGTATTCTGGGCCATTTATGTTCCCACATAAAGTCTGTTAGAATCTATCAGTATTTTATGCACCAAATGAGTGTCAGGTGTGGGTTTAGTTTAGTTTGTAAAATAAGTGACAGGTAAGGAATACTTGAAAATGAAGACAGAGATAGGTTTCAGATAGAAAGCATTTATTCTTACCAAAGTTTTCACAGTAGTACAGACATCGGACAGATTCTGGGTTCAATGGCACAGCGCTCTGCCGTCTGAGATGCGTTGAGGACGACTCCGACATTGAGCCAAAATCTCTCCTCTTTTATACTTTTTTCTCTCTATAGAAGTCTATGGCAGCACCTATTTTGGGACCTATTTTTTTCAAATATTTCTCAATTTCTGCGGTTAAACTGTCGCATCTTGCCATCTGTGCAGTTTGTACCCAGCTCTTCCGTTCCATCAATTTCACAAGGTTGCAACATTTTCCGGTAATATCAACATGTTTTTTTTTTTTTTGGAACAAACTGTTTTTGCGGTTACTAACATTTTTTCTGTTGAGATACCAGTTTCACATAATGTTTTTGCAACACCTCTCATCACATCTTCTGATCTCTGTATCATTTTATACATTAATATAAACAATTGACTCCATTTTGAAAGCCACATTTTTTTTCCTTTTTTTCCATCATTCTTTCATTTCAGGTGCTATATATTATTTGAATATTGTACCTATACCTGTTTGTGTCAAGACTCCTTGTTCAGACCTGCTTTCTGCAGATTCTCAAATATTAATTCATTTGTTACTTGTTTGGCCTAATCAGTACATTTTCAGATGTTTTTGGCTCTGTGGCTTTGTCCATCACAATTCCAGTGGCAGATCTAAAACCAGGCCATATATTAACATTCCCCTCTTCACCCTATCCCATAGGGTGACACCAGGGTAAATATACCATGGTACCATCCATTCCAGAAGGTATCCTACAAGGCCATAAAATTTTCTGAGTCTCAGTGCAAACCGGTACAGTCTGAGTTATTTGGTTTCTGATTACCATTCTGGCACCACTTCAATTATTTCAATCATTTCTACTTATCAATATCTATGGTTATACAAAAACTACTATACTTCTACCCTTTAACATGCAAATTCTATCTTATTCTTACCTATTTAATCATTAATTCTTTGGTTATATACTGATTATATCTTATCTTATAAAGCTTTATATGGTTAAATTGTATCCCTGTGTGTGCTATTACCTGATTATACAGATGCAGACATTTCTCTAGTGTCTCTAGCAGTTGCATAGCGATTGGTCCTTCTCAGAGGGAGATAGTCCAATGTGTCATCTCCCGTGGTGTTGGGAAGGAGATTTTCGTACAGGACATATTGTCCTGCTGTTGTCTTTTTCGTGATTGCGGTTTCAATTAAGCGTTCTACTAAGCCTCTAGCACAAGGGATTATGCAACATCCTACTAATACAAAAATTGCTACCACTATGATTATCGTTGTGGCTGCTGAAATGATAAATGTCTTCCATTTACCAAAAGCTTTATCCATCCAACCAGTCCAGGATGTATCAACCCCAGAGTTCTCTGCCAATTCTTGTGACAGTGAGGTCAAGCCTTCCAAAGCTCTGGTGATTGATCCATCTGGAGCTGTATTGTTGGGGATAAAGGTGCAACACTGTGTACCTATTTTATGGCACACTCCGCCCTCTGCTGCCAGAAGTTGGTCAAGTACTAATCTGTTTTCCAACGTCATCCGGCTAGTGGCGTCTAATTGCGCTGCAATTCCTTGAACTGCATCCCTGGTATAATTGACAAATCTCTGCTGGTTGTAATATATATAGTTTATCCAGTCTACATTTTTATTTATCGTCGCCCACCAAAAGAAGGCAGATTCGAATCCTGCAGCTATTTGGTTTCTGGCTTTGAACTCATCAGGAACCCCTCTTGGAACTCCAATTGCATCTATATAGACCCGATCATCAAAAGATCCAGGCATTGCATTTCTCTTCACTCGTGAGGAAGAGCTGCTGTGAGGAGGGAGTAAGGATGCTATGATGATTGGAATCACCAATTTTACTAGGGCACATCTGCCTTTCCAACGTATGTGAAGTGTATGGTGGATAGTATGGGCTCCACAGTACCACCATATGTCTGCTCTAGCTTGTGAAAAGTTTGTGAGATTAAGATTTCGCAGACTCTCTTTTCCTAAGGTTGTGTTGCAATTAGTCAAATTTCCTAAAAACCGTGTATTTTTCCCCTCATATCGTTCTATACATGTATGATATCTGGTAGCAGGATCTGGAATCCTGAATGCAGGTGGGACCCTCAGCCGAGGGGGTAAGTAGGGGTGGTGCTTGTCAAGATGCTGACAAGACTGATTGACTTTGTCTTTTACCTGCAATAATTCTAACATACACCAAAAACCATCTGGATCATTGTAGAGATCTAAAGGGAAAGGAACTACAGTTGGTTCTGCTCTTGCATGGGCACAAAAATAACAATTAGAGACATTCAAACTCTTTGTAGTATAATGCGCCCATTCGAGCCATAGATTTGTTTCTCCAAATCCTGTTTCTAATGCTATCAAATCTTTAGAATTGTTAATTGGCACTATCTGGTAAGGAATTTTTACTTCTGGGATCTTTGTTGGCACCA
Organism: Microcaecilia unicolor; assembly: GCF_901765095.1. NCBI lineage: Eukaryota > Metazoa > Chordata > Amphibia > Gymnophiona > Siphonopidae > Microcaecilia > Microcaecilia unicolor. The sequence goes on from NC_044039.1 coordinate 161,133,145, forward strand.
AAGGATTGGTCGCTGTAGGTTGGGCTGGGGGTGGAATAATCTTGAACGTTCCAACTGGATCTCTACCTGTGGCATCAATTCCTAAGGAATAAGTTCTGTATGTAACAGCCGTTACTCCTCTGAAAGTGATAGCCACTTGATTACATTTAGTCATTGGACAAAGGCCAGTCCATCGCAATTTCATGATGGAAATGCTCTTTTTGAGATCTGGAATTTCACTACCGGAGTAGGGAACCCATGAACCTGTGTACCACCATACTTGTGCCCAACTTCCGCAATTGGAGAAGGGACACAGGTATACCTCAAAAGCTGACAAATATTGCTGTACAGGATGTGCCCCACACATTGTGTAAGCACAGACATCCAGGGTTATTGTGGTTGTGTCCGCGGTGGTGGGTAATGCTATTTCGTAAGTGGTAATGAATTGTTTTAGAAAACTTTCTAGTTGCCGTGTTCCTTGTATCATGGGTATGGTGTGCACACACAACAGGAGGAAGACTAAGGACTTCATGTTGGTAGTTTTCATGGTTAAATGTAAGATCTGGATTGTACCAAAGGTAATTGGCGGTTAATAAAAATGAGTAACACAATAAATCCTAGGGTCCTAACCAGAACTGTAATTGCTATAATTAATATTCCTAGGTATACCAAAGATTGATATATCATTAGGAAGAATTTGGGTTGGGTTGGTAAATTCTAACGACTGGGTAAGGTGGGTAAATTCTAACAGCTCCTCTTTCAGGAGTGTCGGGGATAACAAAAGACTGTATACTTCCAAAGGTCCCAATCCAACCTCTCTAATGAACACAAAGGGTATCCAATCAGTGCCCAGTACGGCGTATGTGATAATCCAAAAATCTACAACGTCACCAGTTTCTGGTCTTATTAGGAGGTCGTCGGTTTGTTCTATTTGCAAACCTAAGGTTCCTCCGAACAGTATCACAGTGTCTGTAACCGTTCGGCTAGGACCTAGTGTCCAATTCCCAAACAAAGGTTCACACAATGTCAGATATCGGGTGAAGGGGTCCCAATTGGGATCGTCTTCTGGAGCTGGGTCCCAATGAGGATGTATTAACTCTCTTAAATCAAAAAGGTACTCTGGGGGTTCAGGGATTAAGTGTACACCTATACTAAAAGGCGATGGTGGGGGAGAATCAGGTGGAGAGGGCGGGTTATCTGGTAAATTCTGGGACATATATTGATGGTTACTTAAGGATGATGAGCTATCTGGGAGGTCGAGTGGCTGGGACGGTGATGTTTGGAGTGGCTAAAGTAGTATTCGTGGGAGGAGGAGCGTCACTAGGAGGAACCAGAGAATAAGGAGGAGGGGTGGGTCGTAATTCAAGCAAGGTAATATTATCCTCAAAAGTAGTTGTAAGATTGGGGACAATATGGACCGAGCTACTGATATTATTGGGAACAGTTGTAGAATGCAAAACAGGAGAATCAGTGTGGACAGGAGTAGTCGCAGAGGTTTCAATAGGCTCTGGAGGATAGCCAGTTGAAAAGTCTGTCGTGGCAGATGTATCTGCCCAGGGGGTGGGATGACTGGTGGCAATGGGACCTATCTTTGAGGTCGTCTGGAGGGATCTGTATCCAAACAGGCGGGTAAATGCGGTGTATTGTTGGGGCTCTGTGTAGGCTGCTGTAGTAGGTGATGGAGCAGGAGTAGATGCAAGTACCGAAGTAGTTACAAGTACTGCTGGAGTAGTTGCAAGTACAGAAGTAGTTGCAAGTACTGCTGGGGTAGTTACAAGTACCGAGGTAGTTGCAAGTACCGTGGCGTTTCCGGCTGGCAAGGTAACGTTGCCAGTGGGAAAGGCAGTAAGTGTGATCCAAAGATCCAGGAGGTTACTGTCAGCAGTATAGGTAAACAGGGTAGTGAAAAACAAAACCAAACCTATACAAAGTAGGATGATGCACACGAGTCCAACAGCAAACAATCGAGCAGATGGAAAGCAGAAGAAGAGGGTGTATTGATGTAACACCGTCACTGCTGCTGAGACAACACTTGGGCGGGTACTGGTTCCGTCCGTGTCGTCAGGATTGGTGTCGCCTTCCAAATAAGTGTCGTCGAAGTCGTTCGACCAATGGGAATTGGTTTCAGATACCTGCTCAGAGTTACACTTATCAACAGGGTAAAGTCCAATGTCCAGTGGGTCAGGTGGATCAGGTTCCTTGATATTGTCGAGGGCAGCAAGGTTCTCAGCAGTTGGTTCCCTGCGGAGACTCTTGCCAGCGGGGGAGGGTGGTGGTATCAACACTTTCACAGGAGTGGTTGGGAAAGGTGGTATTGGAATAGGAACTTTATGTAGAGAAATAGTCTGTAAGGGAATGAGTTCTTCTGGAGTGAAAATCGGCGGAAATTGCTGTGGCATTTATCTGGCTTGATTCGGGAAGTACAAATGTAGAATGTCAAGCAGCTCACAGATGTTGCTGTGCAGATTCTGTACTGTGGAAACCGCAACAGACTCTCGTTCTTCCGGATTCAATTGTTCTGCTAAGTTGCGGATTTGGGTGAGATCTTCTGCAAGGTTACGGATTCGGATGAGACGGATGTGAAGATCTACGTATGGAAGTGGGAGTGCTGGAACAGTTGGAGGAAGAGGTGAGGACGGCAACTCAAAAGCAGGTTCCAATACAGGTGGTTGCTCTGCTGGTGACTCTGGAGAATCGGCGAAGGCTTGGATGACTATGTCAGCCAGATCAAGGAGATGGGATTCAGGAGATGGATGGTCTAAGTTGATTAAGTGGTTAAGTCTTTGGTCGAGTTGGTCAAGGTGGTTCAAGAGTGTTGGATGTGGGGTCGGTGGTCTTGGGCTCAGTGGTGGTGGAGATGGAGTTTGTGGTGGGACTGGTCTCTCCAGTGACTGTTGTGCTGGAAACATCAATGGAAACATCCAGGAGGCCTGATTGGGTATTTGGATAGGCGCGGATATCTTTCAGATGGACCCAGGATGTGTGGTCCTCAAGCTTGGCAGCTGTGGCTGACAGAGCTTCTATCTTGAAGGGCCCAACGTAGATGGGATCTCGCCAGGTCTTGTGCGTGTAATAACGCCGGTGCACAAGATCGCCCACTTTATAAGGGGGGGATCTATTGGCATCACAATCCCCTCTTCTGTCCGAAATGGCCTGTGGAATTGAGGACAGAGAACTTACAATAGTCTGCAAGATATCCCAATATACTGAGTATTGATCGGGTACTTGAGTGTCTGGATTGCCAGGTAGGAGTCGCATCTGGCGACCTGTACATAATTGGAACGGCGTCAGTTTAAGGGAAGAGGATGGAGTGGCACGGAGAGATAACAGTGCCAAAGGGAGTGCATCAAGCCAATTCTTTATCCCATTTGCCATAAGCTGACGCATTTTTGTTTTAAGCAACCCATTGTATCTTTCAACCAAACCATTACTGGTGGGTTTGTAAACACAGACAGTTCTATGTGTAATGCCAAGTGCTGGAAGGAGGTTCTGCAACAGTTCATTCACAAAGTGTGTACCATTATCTGTGGTAATTTTGCCAGGAATACCAAATCGAGGAATAATTTCGTTACACAGTGACTGTGCCATGGTTTGTGCGGTTTCTCTAGTGCAAGGGAAAGCTTCCACCCACTTAGAGAAACTGTCCACGCAGACAAGCAGATACCGTTTACCACGCACAGGTGTCTGCATATCTGTGAAATCAATATACCAATGTTGGCCAGGTCCCTGGACAACAGGCAAATGACCGGAAGGGATGACAGGTCCTCGTTTAGGTGTATACAGAAAACATTTGTAGCAATTATGAACTACGGTGTGACACATGGGCATCATTTGGGGAGCCCATAGCTTGGAAGACAATTGATCATACAGTGTATTAGCATTTAAATGTAAAGGATAATGGAGGGCATGCAAAAGAAGGGATAAAACATGCTGTGAAACACATAATTGACCATTAGGATGGGTCCAAAGACCATTTGGATTAAGAAAACATCCAGCTTGCTTCCACAAAGTGAGTTCTGCTTGTGAAAGAGAGGAAGTGAGGGTGGTAGAGAAGTCTGAGGTTAGGGATTCAGAGGGAGGGGACGTAACAGGGGGCTCTGATTCAGGAGATAGTAAAGAGGTTAGGACAGGAGGTACAGGGAAATTAGGTGGGGTGTTTGGAAAAGAGGATTCAGAGTGTGTGGAGTCCGAAGGAGTAGAAGGAGGTGTGTCAAGGGGAGGCACTTCGGTTGCAATTACCGGAAGCGCCACATCAGTAGGGGACTTGGAAGGAAGGCTGGAAAAGGAAGTGACTTCACGGGCTAGTTCATCAGCAGCATGGTTCCCATTAATGGCGAAAGAAAAAACTGTCTCCTGATGAGCTTTAATCCAGGAGATACTGGTGCGGAGGCCTTTTTGATGGCGCTTCTCCAACGCATCAAAAAGTGCAGTCCACAAAGGTAAGTGACTGAGAGGTTGTCCCGTAGAGGAAATCATACCCCTCTGGTTCCATTTGCGAACATGGGAATGCAAGGAAGCAAAAACATAGTCTGAGTCGGTGACAATGCTCAAATCAGAGTGTAGTGCTTTATACAGTAGGACGTATAAAACCGCTGCAAGTTCTGCGGTTTGGGCTGTAAATGCATCTGGTAACCTGAATTGTATAGGATCCAGTATGTGTTCTTCCGGTGTATAATGGAGGGCGGCAAAACCAGCAACTCCGTTTTGCTGAGAACCATCTGTAAACCAAACCTCGCCAGTCTGCAAGATTTCTGAATGCAGATGGAGGGATTCGGGAACAGACAATTGGGTAGTGCACTCATGGGGAAAGATTGCATTCTGTGCTGTCTCTGTTACAGTGAGTAATGGATCTAGGCGTTGAAGGTCAGTTAAAGTTAATGGGTGAATAGAGTGCACTACACTGAACAAAAGGACTTGATACTTTTGCAATCGGCAGACAGTCATGTGACTAATCTGTTTGTCCAACAGATATTTTACATCATGGGACGTGTGAAGAATCACCGGAAGGTGAGGAATGTAGCTGTATAATTTCGTGACAGCTGTGCTGGCGGCAACAAGGCCTTTCTCACAAGTGGCAAAGGCTCTTTCAACAGGGGAAAAAGTACCTGAAAGGTAACCACAGGCAAGATCATCATGTTCTTGAGTGATTAAGCAAGACCAAGTAGTCTCAGTATGCACGACCCAAAGGTGTACATCCAGAGAAACATCAATAGTTGCCAATGGGGAGGAAAGCATAACATCTTTTACAAGGGCCATAAGATCTGATGTTTCCTGAGCTGTGAAGTTAATGGGTTCTCGTTTAATTTTCTGTTTGCCCTGTAGTTTCATATAAAATGGCTGTGTTCGAGCTGAATAATTGGGTATCCAAAGGCGACAAAAATTCAACATGCCGAGGACACCTCTGAGATCAGAAACAGTAGTGGGCATTCGCAAGGAGGATACATGTTGGAGAGTATCGGGACCTAGGCCTTTCTGACGGGGGCCTATGTGGTGTCCAAGGAAGGTAACATGTGTCTGAGCTACTTTCAATTTCTTTCTGTTAACTTTATAGCCTTTCGTAGCAAGGAAGCCAAGGAAGTCACAGGTGACCTGGACGCATGTGTCAAAGTCAGGGCAGGTAATGAGCATGTCGTCTACATATTGAACGATGGAGGTTTGTGGTGGGAGATCGTATCTGTACTGTTTGAATTCCTGTATGTGTCCTGCCAAGGTTTGAGAAAAGACCGTTGGACTGTCAGTAAATCCCTGGGGAAGACGAGTCCACTGATATGTTGTGTTATTGAATTGGAAAGCCGTTAGCGGGCGGCTTACAGGGTCAAGGGTGATGGAAAAGAAGGCGTTAGACAAATCAATAGTGGAGTGATATGTTTGCAAAGTGATACTATTGAGGAGTGTAGTCGGATTTTCCACATTCGGGAATACCGCGTAAGTGAGGTCATTTAAAGCGCGTAAGTCCTGTACTATACGGAAGGCGCCAGGCTCTTTCTTTGGAACAGGGAATAAAGGGGTATTGTATGGTGAATTACCCTTTTCAATGATGCCTTGCTGTAATAAGGAATCAATTTGTTCTTGAGCTCCAGCAATAACTTCTGGTTTTAACGGATACTGGGCAATTTTAGGGCCTTTGCAACCCGGTAGTAGCTGAATACGATGGGGAGGGCCTTTAACCTCACCATAGGGTTTCTCAGGTGTGGCCCAAAGAAAACTTGGTAGGTCATTCAGAGCGACCTCTATTTGTTTCTCAACCATAGAGGTGACAGCCATAATGAGTGAAGTGGTTTCATTAGGGGAAGGATCAAAATGAATTTCAAAGTGAAACAATGTCAACAGGTCTCTCCCAAGTAAGTTGACAGGGCACAACGGAGCATACAAAAAGGGAGCAGATAGCTGTTGATCCGCATAGGTAATTGGCAAGGGCTCAAGCAGGGGTGTGTCTGTAGGGACACCATCAAAGCCTGTGGTGGTAATATTGTTAGGGGAAACTTTAAGAAGTTTCTGCAATTTGTGCGGGACATGGGCTAGCACAGAGCGAGAGGCGCCTGTGTCTATTAAAAAGGGAACAGGGACATCACAGATTAACAAGGTGATCATGGGATCATCCAATCCTGCAGCAGTGTGGACCACGCCTAGTCACTGTGGGCGGCGTTGATCTGGGTTCCATAAAGGGAATGACTGACGTTCTTGCCGTTCTTGGCGGACCTGAACCCTGGGTCTGTGTTGTAAGGGTTGCAGACATTCCCGTGCGTAGTGGCCGTATTGCTGACAGCGATAGCACTGAACATCTGCATAACGATCTGGGCTTGGTCGGGAACGACAACGATAATCTCTGGGTTGTGTATTATCATCAGGGGGCCCCCGTGGAGGACCTCTCTGAGGTTGGGAGCGACGGCCTCTTTCTTCTGGGTAATCAGTTCTACGGTCTGGGCGGTAGGGCCGTGGGCCCTGATTTCGGGTGTTATTGTCATAGCGTTGGTCAGCATACATAACAATAACAGGGGGAGAGGTCTCCGGGGCATTGGGATCTGCGTCAGAGCTCTTAGAGGCTCTCTTTTCTTTGAGATCTTCAGTTTGTAGCACTTCCAGGTTAGTGTGTACTGTCTTACGATGTTGGACTTCATCTTGCTTGCTTTTTATAAGCTTTCTACAATGATGAAGGATGTGTTCACGAATCTTTGGCCATTTTTCTAGTTGGAGACCAACTGTGTCCTCAAGTTTGTTTTTAATCTGTGAAGGTAGGGTTCCCTTAAGTAAATGATAGAACACCGGAAGAGCATTATCGGAGTCAAATTTTTCCTCCGTCTCTTCTTTATAGAGATCTTGGAGTCTGAGTAAGTAAGCCTCAATAGGCTCTGAATCCATTTCCCATCTCTGAGAAGTGATAACTGAAAAGTCTTTTAGAGCCGGATACATGGTCCGGATTTCCTGGAATACTTTAGTCTGAATCTCTGTTAAAGGATTGCCATCATACTCGGTATCTGTTACAAATTTGGCATAGCCCGATTGAGTGAATATGTCAGTGACACTGGCGTGTGGGGTTCTGCCCAAAAGCGCTTTCATGTCTCCAACTGACAGGGTGGTCCCTAGTGTAATGTCCTGTAATTTCTTCAACCATCGGTTGCCTCCCTGTGCAATATCCGGGAGCTGTAGTATGAGGCTATTCAATTCAACAGCTGAAAGTGGAGTGTACTCCGTATGAGGAACACCACCTGACATCTTATTTAACAAGGGAAAAAGTTTTACTTTTTCAAAGGGTTTAATCAATGAAGATGTAAGGAGATCAATTGATGCGGTTGGGGGAAATTGATTCTCGTACTTTTTCCAAACCTGAAGACCTTGGATTAGGTAGAGGGTCGTTTTCGGATCCCAATGGGGGTCAGGGTGGTCATAAATAAGATCTCTCACTAGTGAGAGTTTGTCAGATCGCAAGGATCCTTCACGTGGGAAGAGGGCGGACTGGGGCTGAAGCGCCTCAGACCATCCTGCAAGATTATCAATCCATGGTTGAACATAATACCATGAATTTTCATGTAATGCCACATATTGGGCGGGTGTGCTAGGTGGACCAGATAAGCCAGGTTCTGTATCAATGTTCAGACCTGTAGGGTGACGGGGACCGTCAATGACTGCAAGGCAGCGACTAGATCCCTCGTCAGTAAGATAACTTTGAGGGTGGCGTTGTCTGGTATGATGTGAAATAACATCATGTTGTTGGGGCATTTTGGATTTTGATGCAGCAGATGCAATAGTATCCGGGAGTTCTGAAATGGACTTACGTAAGGAACGAAGTCCTTCTGAAACGAATGCGAGGTCATCTCCCATACTGGCCAATGTGGTGCCCTGTTGTGGTATACAACATGCCCCTGAAGGAATGTGAGTGTCAGGGGGACGGGTCTTGGGTAGTTCCAGGTGCGATGAATCTCCTTCCACCGAGGAGGAGAAATTTAGCACTGGGGGAGGTTCATTTCGAATATCCTCCAGGTCAGATTTAGCTGGGAGTTGTTGTTGTAAAACTTCCCATGCTGCGTCTAATGGGGAGGATAGTATTTTTGGTAGATCCCCAGTACCTGGTTTGGCTGGAAGTATGAGAGGACGGCGGAGACGAGCCAGTTCCTCTGCTAATTGGGGAATTTTACCCTTGGGGCGTGCACCCAATTGCTCCCATCTAGGAGGAGTAGAACACTCAGGTTCTAGAGTCGGCATGGAAGGGTTCATTGGAACAGGGGGCGCTGTAATAAAACCCCGATCACAGAGTTCCTGACAAATAGCCCGTGTCTGTGTAGCAGGACTACATGGAATGAAGCCCATCTGTCGTAACTGAGACAAGATAGGGTAATGTAGGGATGCGGGAGGCAAGGAACCAGTTTGGACAGTGGAGTCCAAATGTGGCGGTGGAGGTGATGTCTGAGTTGAATGTCCCATGTATGGGTAGGTAGCCGTTTGAGTAGTCATGTGTGAGGTCAATCCTGATCCTGGCACGGGACAGGTGGAGGTCTGGGCAGCCGCATCAGTCTGAATGATAGTTGGGTGGTGAATGGAGACCGGAACCAAAGGGTCCTGGACACAAGGGTAATGTTCAATAATGGGGGGGGGTATGTCAATCTCATAACCACCACTAGTACGATAGACATGAGGTTGTGGAGTTAGCGTTTGGGTAGTTGCTTGCATCGTTGGGGCAGTCGTGACCGTGGGCGACTGAGCAACAGTCTGAGCCACTGGTATTGCTGAAGGGGTTAAGGGCGTCTGAGTTTGGGCTGACCCCTGAGATATTGGGATTGAGTTTTGTTGTGATGGGGGAAGAGATAGATCAACAACCCCGGCGATGTGCACGGTAGTAGGTGGGTCAAATATCATACGAGCGGGAGATACCGCAGGTAGCGGGGGTGTCACTGTCTGAGATCCTTGAGAATTCTGCAGCAGAGGACTTGTGACCGGTTTATCACAATATCCTGGGGGTATCGGGGTATATCCCACTGCACATGGTAGAAGCTTTGTTGTACCTCCAGCGGTAGCAGCATCATAAGGTGGTGGGGCAGTAGGTATTACTGCCCCCTGGTAGGGAGCTTGGTCGCAATCGGACCTACCCAAACTCCTATCGTTCTGGTTTTGTGCAATAAGTATGAATTTATTAATGGCAGCTAAATGTTTATCCCTAGATTTTCCTGTTTTGTGGGACTCATTGTAGCAGACCAAAGCTTGGAGTTTGCCCTGATCAAATGAGCCCTTTGATGGCCATTCCAGTCCTTGATCCTTAGCGGACCAACCGGTATGCCAGGTTTGACATAAGCGGGTAAGTTCTTTTCTATCAGCGGGAAAGAAATTAAGGACTCTTTCCAGGGGACTAGGGGATGAGGAGGGGGACATAGTGGGATCTGAAATAGGGGGAAGACAATCCACATAGGAACTCATAGAAGAGCGTATTCAATATAACGCAATAGGTATAAGTGAGATGGTTCAAGTCAAATTTCTTGGATGTATAACAAGGGCAGCTAAAGTATACAAACAATAACGTGCAAGGGAAAATTATCTAAAAAAAACATGCATCATGCATATACCAAACACTGTTATACTCACGCGTCTTCAAGAGCGTTCCGGTGGCGGAACCTAGAACAGAGATTACTAATTGGCGGAAAGGCCGAATGCTTTTGCCGCATGTTAAATGAACAGGTAAATGTAAGCCACAAAGGTGATCAAAGTGTTTAAGAGAATAGTGTCAACGTGTATACTACTCTACCCCAAATCGAGAAAAAACTACTCCCCAGAGTGTGCTTCTAAAGACAGGAGTGTTCTCTGCTGCTACTGCCTGCCAAGAGTTATTCCTGCTACTATTGGCCATGGGTTCCAACCCATGGTAGAATCCCCAAAAAGGGATATCGCAAACACTCCCAAAAGAACTCAAGAAACCAGCGAACAAGGTATCATGAATTAAGGAGCAGCGGTCCACAGAGTTTCCGCTGATTAGGAGTTTTACTCTTCTACAACTAACCTCCACAATGAACCTTATAAACCAAGCAAAAATTTATGGTCAGGAGTCATCTCTTCTACCACAAACCTGGTTAGGAGTCTGCTCTTCTACTACTAACCTTCCTAAAACATTGAAAAAGTTAGGAGTTTGCTCGTCTACCACTAACAGTTCAAAAATATTGAGAAGCCCTCGTTAACTTGTCCAAACTCGCAACGAAATGCGTCAGACGTCTCTATATTGCACCCACGCTCGTCTGTACTAAGTAACGCATATGTGGGCAATAATGCCGAATCCGCAGGCCACTCTGAAAATTGAATGGAATTCTGCTTTAAATCTAGTATTTATGATACCGTCATCCATTGATGGTTTTGTGGCCCTCAAATGGGTGTGAGTCCCAGACATCAGACATCGGTATCTAGCCCAATAATTATAGCGTGACACTGGTATATAAGGGGAGAAAAAACAAAAAAAAATTTTGTAAAAGTAGAATAAAAGGTATAGCCCATCCCAGGGAAGAGCCCCTAAAACAAACTGCAAAAATAGTAAAAATAAGATAAATCTTGTTAAAAGAAAATTGGAAGAAAAACTTAACACTAAACACATGTAAGCTCTTGGGGGAAGGTACCATAAAAGAGTAACAAGACAATAGATTTGCTTATTAAATAATTCATAAAAAGGGACTCAAAAGCATTAAAATAAGACAGCCGACAGTGAAGAGGCCCGCAAAACCAGGACAACACAATACAAAATAAAATCATTCACACTGTTGCACAGCATAAATATGCATAAAAGTTAAACACAAGAGTGACAGAAGCAAAGTAGGAGAGTAGGTGGGACTTGGAGAGAAAGAGGAGAGAAAAAAAAAATGAATGTGATGGACAAGCTGAGCAAACCAATGAACGACAACCTTCGTCTGTTCCCCATATCAGAGGAGGAGAAAAAAGAAAACTGTACAACAAAATTGGATTTTCAAGTAATGAAACAAAAAAAATCCCCTAGTAAAAACAACATATAAATCATTATAATGGAGCTCGCATAATATTATACTGCAAGAACAAAACCCATTCTAGACAAGCAAAGATGTAGCGCTACGATTGCTAACATTGAAACCGAAAGCATTCAAACACGGCTGTTTGTCATATACTGAGACTATGTATCATAAAACAGGGTTAAACTTACAGAGAAGTAAATATATGATTGGACTAAGAACATTGCCGTACACTATCTATTTATAGAACGCAGGCACAGTATCGTAAGCTTAAATCACTTGTGTGCAGGAAAGTTACGGGCAAGCAGTTTTACAGGAAATGAGTGCATATTAGTCGTGGCAAGCAGAAATCATGGCAGAAGCTCAGTCCCCAAAGCTCATGCAGCAGTGGCCAATAAAAACAACGCAAGTGTTTGAAAAGGACCGTAGAAAAAGGTTGATTACTAAATATGTTTAAGTTAGGCTCCAAGGTCAAACAGATGCAGGTCTAAAATTCTTAGTATGCAAACTGTGGCGTACGATAGCAATTAGAGAATAGCTTTGTCCATTTCAAATACAATAATAGCCAGGTGGCAGGCAATGCTCCAAATGGGAGTTTTAGCAGAAAAAGAAAAATAATTAACAGCACGGAAGACGGTAGCAGTCTGTCAAAAGTGATGACACACACTCTCTACAACGTACGAAATTATTTTTAAACAAAATGTTACAAGAGATGCCCAAGCTAAAGATTAGCAGAGTGAAGAGGGAGAGAATATAATATTGAGAAGAAGAAGGAAGTGGGCACCGCCCAAAAAAGGAGAAGTGGAGCATCTACGCACTTTTAATGTGAAAGGAAAAAGGAGAGAAAAACAGAAAGACGGGACTTATAAAGGCTTATAAGGACAAGGTTCCATACTAAAAGAATGAACAATATGTAAAAATGTCCGATGTTAGACAAAGAGAGAGAATAAAATTTTAAAACAAAGTAAGCATATGTAAGCTCTTATAATACAAACTGTACTAGCTTAAGAGGAGGCAGGTGTTTCCTACTGAGACGAGAAATGCAGAAAAGAAGAAAGGAAATAGGCTATAGATTAGTGTTATTTTATGATTTTAAGACCCTAAAAGGCAGTGCCGTGCTGTGCCGTAAGCCTAAAAGTGAAAGCAAGAAAATACTTCCGTACATTGCTACATGCACAGAAGTGCACATATACTGAACTCGGCAACATGAGCCATCGAAAGATAAGTAATTTTACTACTTTGATACTTGTAGAGAAAAAGTACCTGACATTCAGATGAGGCAAGCAAAGAGTTAGTTCAACAGGAAATAACTATATATCAATTATGACTGCAACTAGCAATGTATTAAGCGAAGTACCGGAAGCCCAAAAACTGTGTAACATGGGGCTGCAAAAAGAATAGCTTTGCAGGGCATCAAAATTGAAAGGTGATGTGATACTAATGTCTTTTAAGCTTGCAAAGGAACAAAGCAGTTTTGAAAAAGAGGTCAGTAGGACAACGTCTTAAAGAAGGAACAGGAAATGTGCTTTATAGTGAGAAAACAAGCAATGTAAGGATGCTGTAAGAAATAAGAAAAACAGAGGTGAACCCGTAGGCTCACCGAATAGGGAAAAAAGTAGATTAGACGGACATCAGGGACGTGGAACATGAGAAAAACCAACGGGAGGGCGCACGCCCACAGACGAGAAGATGAGAACAGAAGGTAAAGACCAGGGAATGGGCGTAAAAGCAGAAAAGGTAGCAAACAATCATACAGTTTGAAAGAAGGGGAAAACCCAAATCACAGGTTTCAGCGAAGCCGAAGTATTTTTAGATGACAGGCAAGGACAACAAAAAGTAAAGAAACAGAAGTGTTTGGGCAGGAAGGGGGGGCCATGGGCTGTCAGAAGTGGCGGAAGATAGGACATAAAATACACAGGGGTTCAGGGAAAAAGAAGGAGGAAAACAAATGTTGGACTGAGACTTAAGACACGAAATGTCAAGGCGTTAGGCAAAGAATAGCCCGCATAAGACCGCTCACTGAAGACACGAAATGTCAAGGCGTTAGGCAAAGAATAGCCCGCATAAGACCGCTCACTGACAATCGTGCTGAAAAAGAAAATACAGTCACCATCTGCTAAGTATGGTCTCCCAAAACTCAGAATCGAGATGGCTTACATATTCTTTCATACAGCAAACACTCAAAAGGAACAGTATATAGGTGATGAATACAAGATAAAGTATACGGACAGTCAGAAAGAAGGGCCAAGATACAGATGTATTGGTTCAGTATAGGAAGCCAGCAAAATAGGAGAAAATGGGGAGAAAGGTGAGAGGTAAGAAAAGAATGGACAGAATAATAGTGCCCAATACCCCTCAAGTGGGCAATGTCCGTAAGAGGGAAATAAAAGAATGCAGGAGATTAAGACATGCAGGAGACAAAAGAAGAAGGCAGAAACATAGGAGAGTATTTAATGCAGGGGTGAGAAAAAGAAACGGACAGAACATGAGTGCCCATAACCCCGCAATAGGGCAATGTCCGTAGGAGGCAGAAGGAGAGAGAGAAAGAGGGAGAAAACGAAGGAATGACAGAGGGGGGGCACAAAAGAGATAATGGCCACGGGGAGAAATTGAACGCACAGATTAAACATCCCCTCTTGCGTTCAAATGGGGGGGAGGAAGGTCAGCGAGTACGCTCAGCGACCGTCGGGGTCACCACTGTTTTGCTACTGATTTGTTTGACCTCGTTTTCGTCCTCCTTGGGCTATTCCATGTGGAGGATTGAACGTACTAAGTTCATCCAGAAGGTTCTGAATTGTTTTTCTTACTTCCATTGTCACCCAGTCCCATGGGGGTCTGGTCTGTGCAGGCATCAACAGCCGCAATTCGAAACTAATTCCCATAACCACTGCTTTCTGCCTTTCTGGGTCTAAGTGTATTCTGGGCCATTTATGTTCCCACATAAAGTCTGTTAGAATCTATCAGTATTTTATGCACCAAATGAGTGTCAGGTGTGGGTTTAGTTTAGTTTGTAAAATAAGTGACAGGTAAGGAATACTTGAAAATGAAGACAGAGATAGGTTTCAGATAGAAAGCATTTATTCTTACCAAAGTTTTCACAGTAGTACAGACATCGGACAGATTCTGGGTTCAATGGCACAGCGCTCTGCCGTCTGAGATGCGTTGAGGACGACTCCGACATTGAGCCAAAATCTCTCCTCTTTTATACTTTTTTCTCTCTATAGAAGTCTATGGCAGCACCTATTTTGGGACCTATTTTTTTCAAATATTTCTCAATTTCTGCGGTTAAACTGTCGCATCTTGCCATCTGTGCAGTTTGTACCCAGCTCTTCCGTTCCATCAATTTCACAAGGTTGCAACATTTTCCGGTAATATCAACATGTTTTTTTTTTTTTGGAACAAACTGTTTTTGCGGTTACTAACATTTTTTCTGTTGAGATACCAGTTTCACATAATGTTTTTGCAACACCTCTCATCACATCTTCTGATCTCTGTATCATTTTATACATTAATATAAACAATTGACTCCATTTTGAAAGCCACATTTTTTTTCCTTTTTTTCCATCATTCTTTCATTTCAGGTGCTATATATTATTTGAATATTGTACCTATACCTGTTTGTGTCAAGACTCCTTGTTCAGACCTGCTTTCTGCAGATTCTCAAATATTAATTCATTTGTTACTTGTTTGGCCTAATCAGTACATTTTCAGATGTTTTTGGCTCTGTGGCTTTGTCCATCACAATTCCAGTGGCAGATCTAAAACCAGGCCATATATTAACAACTTCTAATGAACGAATTATCTGCGGGCCTCGTTTTTGGAGTGGGGGGGGGGGTGTTATGAGCTGAAGTTTTGGAATTCCTTCCTTCCCTCCCTCTGGTGGCTTCTCCTTTATCTAATGCAGCAGTTCCTGTTGTCTGCATCATTGGTTTCCTCTGTTTCTCAAAAAACAGAAGAAGAATGGATGTGAGTTTATGCTGGAATGAAAACAAAAAGCTAACAGCACAATATTCAAAAGCACTTACCTAGATGATGCAGCTAAAAACCATTATGGTCTACAATATACAAAACAAGTAGGGGTGGGCCAATGGTCATCTAACACAAACAAAAAAAGTGAGAACTCTAGAGGATAAAAGATAAAAACAATTTATTAACATAAAAAACATGAGAACAATAAGACTCCAAATGAAGATTTCAACAAAAAGATTAAATAGGGGTTTTTCCTTTTTGCATTTAAAAATCATTACAGACCACCCCAGCACTATCTGGGTACTACTACTACTTATCATTTCTATAGTGCTACAAGGCATACACAGCGCTGTACACCATACACAAAAGACAGTCCCTGCTCAAAGAGCTTACAATCTAGATAAGATTGCCAGGTACTGCCAGGTGGTTTGTAGGCAGAGCACAACTGCTCCCCAGAGTTATCCTGTTGGTAGTGAAACTCAGGGTGCTAACTGGATGAGTATCTGGCACAGTTAGAACAGCAAAAAGGCTGTTCTAATTTTGGGACCTTTTTACTAAAGGGTGTAAGGCCTTCATGTACAGTTAGGACATGCACATTAAAGCGTTTTCCAGTATTTTGTGTGTTTGCATGTTCTAACCCACATGTTACAGATTTTTTTAAAAATATGTTTGGGAGGGGGCATGTCTTGGACGGAGAGTAGGCGTGGAAGCATTAACCAGCTAGCACTTTATACTTAATGCATGCTAATTAGCTAACATGGGGGTCTTTCACAAAGGCACGCTAGCGTTTTTAGTGTACGCTAAGTTTTAGCACACACTAAACGCTAGAGACACCCATATATTCCTATGAGTGTCTCTAGCATTTAGCGCAACCTTATTTATAGTGTGCACTAAAAATGCTAGTGTGCCTGTGTAAAAGGACCCCATGGAGTTAACATGGGAACACTTACTGCCTTCTAAAATAAGTGCTCCCGCGTCAACTCTATGCAGGTACTGTGTGTTAATAGCAACGGAGTCACTATTCAGCCATTGGTGGATGCTGAGCATTTTGATCACCACCAACGGGCTTCAGCTTTCAATATCCATTTATTTTTAAGCTGGCTTACACATAGCCGCTTAAGTCGATATTTATCACTTAAGCAGCCATGAGTTACCACATAAAGGAGCGGTAGGGTTACTGCATGAGTAGCATGCACCAAATCAGACCTACCACCGGGGTAACTCGGGAGCCCAGCGGTAGTTCCAAAGTTGGCAGATTCAGTTTCCCATGGTAGAAAATAATTTTCTATTTTCTACCGTGGGGGGAGTTCCCGGTGATCAATCATCAGTACAGCCATATTGCCGTATACTGCCCCATTACCAAGGGGTTAGTGTGTGAGCCCTTACCACTTTCTAATTAGGTGGCGGTAAGGGCTGAGGCAGTAACTAGTCATGCGTTAATTTTAATTTTAGCACACGGCTGTTTACTACCCCATTTAAAAAAAATAAAACGTTTTCTGCCATGGTAAAAACGCACCAATTTCACATGTCAAAACTAGCGCAGGCCACACTTTACTGCGGCTTAGTAAATGGGCCCCAAAGATAGGACAGACATTTATGCAGTCCCATTTATGTACTAACCCTGATCACTTAAATGCTGGATACCAGTACTTAAGTGGCCAAGTGCTGACTCCGTCCCAGAATGCCCCCAGGACAGCCAGCTTTGTGTTTAGCGCTAATCACAATATTCAGTAGCACTTACCCCTGTTTACTAAGCCACACTAGCAGCTGCCATGAGCTAATGCTGACACGGCCTATTCACTTTGAATGGGCTGTGCTGGCATTGCCACATGGCAGCTGATAGCGCAGCGTAGTAAACAGGGGGGTTAGCCAGTTAAGTGCCGCTGAATATTAGTGGCTATCCTTGATCAAGGGGTCCTTTTACTAAGGTGTGCTGAAAAATGGCCTGTGGTAGTGTAGATGAATTATTTTTTAGCGCACCTACAAAAAAATGCCTTTTTATTGCCGAAAACAAAAATAAAAATTGCCGCATGTCCATTTTGGGTCTGAGACCTTACCGTAAGCCATTGACCTAGTGGTAAGGTCTCACACGGTAACCGAGCGGTAATGGACTATGCAATTCAAATGCCATTTGATGTGCGTAGCTGCCTCGCGCCAGAAAATAAACAATACTTTTCAGACATGCGTAGCGGACACGCACCAAAATTGAAATTACCGCAAGGACCACGCTGTAACCGGATGGCAACTCCAATTTAGCGCACGTTGGGCGTGTGTAGGCGCCTACACGGCTTAATAAAAGGGCCCCCCCCCCAAAATAATTTAACCAGTCAGTGGCCGGCTAAATCATTTTGAATATCAGGCAGATTATGTATCCCACTATTATCCAAAAACAAGTTTCAGTTCAAAGTGGCTTACAATTTACATTTTGGTGAAGTTTCAATAGTGATTTGCAATGTGGAGTGGACATCTATATTTTGTGCAGTTCATCACAGAGTTTATGAAGAGATGGCTTTGAAGAGGAGACAATGGTAGCTTTTGTCGTTAGCTGTTATAGTTGGGGTTTTTTTGGGGGGGGGAAGGTACTTACACAGAGTTTATGAAGAGATGGCTTTGAAGAGGAGACAATGGTAGCTTTTGTCGTTAGCTATTATAGTTGGGGGGGTTTGGGAGGGGGTACTTCTATATTTTTTGAAGAGGTAGATTTGAAGGGAAAAAGATGAAAATAGTTTTTGTAGTTAGTTAGAATTTTTTGAAGAGAACATTTGATATACCACCTAATCTGAAAAGGCAGGTCAAGGCGATTTACATAATTAAAATTCAATAAAACTCAGAAGGGAATGCCAATTGAAATAGGACAGATACAAACACTCAAGATATATACATACTTACAAAAGAATAAAATAATAAATAAATTATTAGGTAAGCAAAGGCCTGCCGACCAAACACCTGGGTAAAAAAAATGCATTTTAAGCTGAATTTTAAATTTTTTGATCTGCAATAAAATATATTAAGTAATCCCCAAAAGTGTTGCATTAAATCTGGGCTTAGCACATGGTAAAACTCTTCCTTTTCATACATTAAGCCCAAATTCTAGTGCATTTTAATAAAGGACTCTTTAATGAGCTATCTGGATAGAAACATGACGGCAGATAAGGGCCAAATGATCCATCCAGTCTGCCCATCCTCAGTAACCACTAACTCTTCCTTTTCCTAAGGGATCCCACATGCCTGTCCCATGATTTTTAAAAATTCTGACACCGTTCTCGTCTCCACGGCTCCACCAGGAGGCCATTCCAAGCATCCACCACCCTTTCCATGAAAGAGTATTTTCTCAGATTCCTCCTAAGCCTATTTCCTCTTAACTTCATCCTATGCCCTCTCATTCCAGAGTTTTCCTTCATTTGAAAAAGGCTCTCTTCTTGTATATTAATGCCACTGAGGTATTTAAACTTCTCTATCATATCCCCTCTCTCCCGCCTCTCTTCCAGCATATACATGTTGAGGTTCCTAAACCTGTCCGTTTTTGTTTTATGATGGAGACCGCTTACCAATTTTGTTGCCACCCTCTGTCCCAACTCCATCCTGTTTATATCTTTCCATAAGGGCGGTCTACAGCATTGCATGCAGTATATTCTAAAAGGGGCCTCATCAGAGACTTATACAAGGGCACTATCACCTCTTTTTTCCTGCTGGTCATCCCTCTCCTTATGCAGCCAGAAATCTCTCGCTTTGACCATTGCCTTTTCTACCTATTTGGCCACCTTAAGGTCATCAGGCACAGTCACCCCCAAATCCCTCTCTTCTTTCGTACACAGAAGCTATCACCAGTGCAAGCAAGGAGCACCCTTCTGGATATTCATCACTCACCATTATCCAGATACAGGTGCTGAATATTGGGATTTTTTTTCAGCCATTGAGGCTGGCCTTTAAAAAAATTATTGATCATCCTAAAAGAATATTAACCTGAAAGTATATTGCTTAATCTACTGGCAGGTATATAAACTCTTATTGTTAAGAACTAGTAGCTCCAGAATTCAATGCTTCATTTCAGAAAATAGCAGCAAGCAAGATAATGCCACCCATCAAAAAGAGAGAGAGATTCTTAATAGACCAGCTATTGTATCATCTGCAACATGGCAAACTCACTAATGGAGAGATGTGTCGTTACCCAGGAAGGATATGTTTTCTTCAATCTTGGTTTTGAATTTATGTCTCAAATCAGCATGGAATTCATAATCCCTCTTGCTACCCATTGAAATCTGTGCTGCAGGTCCCATCATGTATCATGATAGGGTTGTCTGAAAGCTAGAACTTGTCTAAAATCTCATTTTTCAAACCAGCTAACACGGCAGCTGTGCTGCTGTGAGCACTCAAATTTAACAGAGTTCTTCTATCAGCTTTTTTTATGTAAGTGACTTGAGTTGGTTTTTCATTACTTTCATTTTAGCTGGTTCATTCTGTCACAGGAGCCCCTAGCAGGAACTCCTGAGGCTTGAATACTAGACTAGAATAAGAAAAGACTAGGATTGCTCAAGGTAATTCTTAATGCCACTGTATCTCCAAGATTATGTGCATTCAAAACACAAAAGGGCAAACAAAGTTTACTAAAAGTAAAGAGCATCAGAAGACACTGGAATCCTGAGCCCTCAGGAAGTAAGGCAGAAAAACAAAAAACAAATGGAGAACTGGGGGGGGGGGGGGGGGGGGGGGGGATGACGACAACATTATAGCAACAGAAAACAAGCCTGGATGCAGGGCAGAAATGCTCAAGCCTATCCTGGACTGGTCCTTGCTGGACCAATCAGAAAATAGGAATTACGAGTACCAGAAATGCAAAACACAGCTCAGGAGAGAAAGAATAGTTGTTTCTGGAAGGTATCTGCCTTCTAACATAAGGGTCATGGGTTCAAAGCAGACTTGTACATGATAGCTATTAACAACACTAGTGGAAAGAAAA
Organism: Microcaecilia unicolor; assembly: GCF_901765095.1. Lineage (NCBI taxonomy): Eukaryota > Metazoa > Chordata > Amphibia > Gymnophiona > Siphonopidae > Microcaecilia > Microcaecilia unicolor. The sequence continues at coordinate 161,153,500 of NC_044039.1, forward strand.
ATGATATTCAGGCTTAATCATTCTGAAAATTGGCCAGTGCCCAATTAACTTCTGGGTATACCTGGATATTCAATTGCCAGAAGCTGGATATGGCCAAGCATTCAATATCTGGGGTTATTTCAGCCCACAACTATAAGCATCTTATTGCTGTAGGCAGAATACTGGACTCTAAATTTATAGTGTGCATAATTTGTCTTGCAACTCCCCCTGTCAAAAGTGAAAGGGGCAGTTAATACAAGGGATTTCAACCTCAACAACAAGTACTAAGATGCACAGTAGATCTGGTGTAATACCAGCAGACTCATCCCAAGATTAGTGTCAGCAAGACAGGATAGAGTAAGAGAGTCATGAACCAAAGTTGCAGAGGACCAGAGAGAGCCAGATAGATGGGAAGCAAAGTGATACAGAGCTATGGGATCCAAAGAAGCAGGGGAGATAAATAAAAGGAGGAAAAAAAATGGGAGACAGGTTGGGTTATGTCGGGGTGGTAGAAGAATTAAAATGCTAGACAATAATATGGACAAAAGGAATGAAAACGATCCTCTAGTGAATTTTACTGAGTGTCAACCACTTGGAAAATAATCTTCTGATTTTTACAGGAATAATTCAAACTACATTTTGAGATATTGGCATTAATCATGGATTTATGGACTTAACTGTATAATAAATAATCCAAAGCTAAAACTACAATTTAGCAAAAATGTTGTGGCCTACTTTCTACAGTTTACCTACAAAAACACATAGGAACATAATCAAATTTTTTCAGAATTGCAGTTTATATCATCAGCTATTTTATGTCAACATAGGTGAAATAGTAATTTCAGGGGACAGAAAAACATGCTACAAAAAGCAAATATGATGATCTCAAAGTAAGATATTTTAGAAAGGGTGTCCATTTCTCATGTATTTTGGAACAGAATCCGCTCACATATAGCCTGTTCTAAAATACTTGAGAAATGAATGTTCGAGTGCTAGTATGTCCAGCTTGAATATCCCTTTTACAAACTGAAGCATCCAAATTATGAATGGGCAAAACAAAGGATGTGGCAGCAGAGGAATGTCCATATTATAAAATGGCCACAGAGCTGGTCATGTGAAAGAATAGCTTAATGGTTAGAACCAATTTAAGAAACCAAAGATTGCAGTTTCAAATCCCACTGTAGCTGTTCGTAATTTTTATTTATTTATTTTTTTAATAGTGAGCACCCCAGAGACATAAAAATACCTACTGAGATTTCCCTTATACCAGTGTTTCCCCAAGTCTGGTCCTGAAGTACCACTTGCCAGTCAGATATGTATGAATATGTATGAAAGAGATTTGCATATAATGGAGGCAGTGTATGCAAATCATATTCATGCATATTCATTGTGGATATCCTAAACACCTGACTAGCAAGAGATACTCCAGAACTGGACTTCGGAAACACTGCCTTATACCATTCAGTGGAGAATTGCTCAAATGGTGCACCTTTCTGTAAGCTGAACATGCCAAATTCCAGGTCTAAGTACTTTTTGGAGATGGACGTCTCTTATCCTTTTCCAATCGGAGTTGGACCTCCATATTTTGGCCTCTCCCTAATCCTACCCAAAACCATGGGCATAGCCAGACCTTGGTGGGACGGGGGTCCAGAGCCCGAGGTTGGGGTGCACAGTTTAGCCCGCCACCGACCACCTCGCCACTTTCAACCCACCACTGCCACCCCTCCCCCTGCCACTTTCAACCCCCCCCCCCTCTCCTGCCACCACCCCTCCCCCATCACCGCTGCCACCAGGTGCACATGTGCACGCAGAACGTCAGAAGTCAGGAGTCACAGAAACAGATCAGCGAACGCGCCAGAGACCGGTGCTGAACAAAACCGGCTGGCGGGGATTGGGGACCCTTGCCAGCAAAGGTACCTGGCGGCGGTGGCGGTGGTGGCGGAAGAGGGGTGGCGGCGGTGGAAGGGGGTAGAAAGTGGCGGCGGAGGGTCTAAAGTAGAGGGGGCCAGGGCTAAATTTGTGGTGGTCCATGCCCCCGTGGCCCCACCTAGCTATGCCCCTGCCCAATACACACCCAGACCACACCCCCTTGCTATGTGGACATACAGTTGTTTTAGATGTCAGTATCCTGGCTTTATAAAATTGGGATTTGGACGTCCATGCAATTTGGCTGTCTAAATGCTGGTTTTCAGACATCCAAAACACAAATAGAGCATCTAAAATAACCACCATAGTCACAGATCAAATATTTACATTTCAAAACATGCAGTGCTTTATACATATTAGTGTAAACTTCAAACCACAGTCTGCAACACTTTTTAAATGCCAAAGTGCTCCTGTGTATAATGGTTCCAGGAAACAAATAGAGTTTAGTGAATGTCAAGTGTTGATGAATAGAGCACTTTAGAGCCAAGAGTGAATTGATTAGAGCTATGTAGTGCATATGTCTTGGGAGTTTTCGAATAAAATGGAATGTCAACATTTTTTTTGTTTTGCAGTATTCAGGATGATTGCAATATTTAAATAAAGTTAAAAAAAAATAATGGGAATAACTTCCAAGATACTCTATACTTAGACATGTCAATAGAAAATGACACAGGTTGCCATGAATACCCTAATCTTTCCCCATGAACAATATACTTAGGGCTTCTATTCTTAGGTGTTTATAAATTGTAATTTAGGTGTTTGTTTCGTCAGGTAGGAGTCTTCCACAGTGCAACAAAATCAGTATTTATAGATGGTTTCATGCCACAGGTACAATGACCCTTATTTTAGAAGTGCTATTTATGTTTTGGATGTCTGAAAACTGGCTTGGACATAGAATTATTGGAGCTAAACGTACATGTAGGAAACGTATAATCAGTGTGTTTCTTCTAGCAAAAAAGGTGCCGGTACTCAAATTTCAGGCCACCCTTCAGGGATGAGGTGATCACTGAGGGACTCATCCCACAATAGCCAGGACCCCTGCAACCAGTCACAGAATCTATGACAAGGCAGAATTAGTGAGTAGAGCCTGAGCTCTTTCATTAAAACTTGGGGACCATGGGCCAATTTCAGCACACAATGGAAAAGGTGCTGGTACTCAGTACCCCCAAGTACCCCCTCAAAAAAAGCCCTGCGTATAATACTCTAATTTGTAAGACTGGCTATTAAATGAGTAGCAAGATATCTGTCTAAGCATAAAAGGCCTCTTTTCTCTGCATAAAGCCCTATGTATCTTTGAAAATTTACTGTACCTTAGATGAGTACAATGTAATGGGTGTATGCCTGCCAAAATAAAAAGAATATATCACGTTCATCTTTCTGGAATAGATTTACACGGCTTCATCCATCCTCACTATAGCAAATCCATTTTATTTTATGCATCAAAAGTTTAAACACTGTGACATATAAGTATTAACTTACAAGTTTCTAAGTGCCTAGTTATTCAAATCTGCCAAAGGGGACAACCTAAATGACTGCTTTTGCAGTATAGATTCAAACTTTTGTAAACACCGTTGATCATGCTGTGCTGCTTTGATACAGGGAACAGAAGACATATCATAGGAGAAATGTGAATTTCCTATTCTTATCTCAGCACACTTTAAATTCGAACAGTAAAACTTACTGAATTATACTAGCTTAGGTTATGACAAAGCTTCTTTCCTCAAAATCTTCATTTGAGCTGCCTTTTAATAGTGTTGAACCACTATTATGCAAATTATGCAAAAACATTTATAGAGGTTTCATTTGATTTATTAAAGTGACAAAGAGGGACATAATCGAATGGGGGCATCCATCTATAAGGGCAGCAATCTCTAATGACGGCCCCGTAAAGCGGCGTACCTGACTGTATTATCGAAAGAAGATGGCCGGTCATCTTTCGTTTCGATAATACAGTCGGGGATGCCCAAATCTCAACATTTGGGCCTCCCTTAGAGATGGCCACCATTGGTTTTCACAGATAATGGAAACTAATGGCAGCCATCTCAAACCCGGCCAAATCCAAGCCATTTGGTCATGGGAGTAGCCAGCATTTGTAGTGCACTGGTTCCCCTCACATGCCAGGACACCAACCGGGCACCCTAGGGGGCACTGCAGTGGTGTTCACAAATTGATTCCAGGTGCATAGCTCCCTTACCTTGGGTGCTGAGCCCCCCAAACCCCACTACCAACAACTGTACAGCACTACCATAGCCCTTAAAGGGTAACGGGGGGCACCTAGATGTGGGTACAGTGGGTTTTGGGTGGGTTTTAGAGGGCTCCCATTTACCACCACAAGTGTAACAGGTAGGGGGGGTGGGCCTGGGTCCACCTGCCTGAAGTGCACTGCACCCACTAAAAACTGCTCCAGGGACATGCATAGTGCTGTGATGGAGCTGGGTATGACATTTGAGGCTGGCATAGAGGCTGGCAAAAAAATGTTTTTTAATTTTTTGGGGGGGGTAGGAGGGGGTTGGTGACCACTGGGGGAGTAAGGGGAGGTGATCCCCGATTCCCTCCGGTGGTCATCTGGTCAGTTCGGGCACCTTTTCGAGGCTTGGTCGGGAACAAAAAGGGACCAAGTAAAGTCGGCCAAATGCTCGTCAGGTCCGGCCTTTTTTTTTCCATTATCGGCCGAGGCCAGCCATCTCTTAACCACGCCCCCGCCCCGCCTTCGGTACACTGCCAACATGCCCCCTTAAACTTTGGCCGGCCCTGTGATGGAAAGCAGTTGAAGCCAGCCAAAATTGGCTTTCGATTATACCGAGTTGGCCGGCCTTAGTAGAAGACCGGCAATCTCCCGATTTGTGTCAGAAGATGGCCGCCCTTCTCCTTCGAATATAAGCAGGAAAGCAATTTACAATATGTGATCAAAATATGAAAAAGAGTTAAAAGTGCCAAATTTCAAAAGGAAAGGAACGAGAGGAAAGAAGAAAACAAGCAAAGGATAAAACAATAATACTAGTAGTTCAGACAACTGCAGTCAGTGAATCTGAGGCAGACTACCTGGGTCTAAGTGGATAGAGAACACTTTCTCAAAGAGGTGAGTTTTGAGGAGGATTTTGAATTTAGGATAATGTTCCAGATGAATACGGGCAGGAAGGGAATTCCAGAGTGAAGGGGCTAGCCAGAAAAATGCTCGGATGCGAGTGGATTTATAATGTTATAAAGGATTTTTCACACCTGTATGCCAATATATGCACATAAAAAACTTCTCATAATACTATCTCATATGTAAAAATGTGTTCATTGCAGTTAGAAAGATAGTTGTATGTCACTAAGGGGGGTCTTTGGATCAAGTTATCTGCAGCAGGGCCCATTTTATTGCTACGGGCCCTGCTGCAGATAACTCGAGTGAACCGTTAGTAAAAGACCCCCTAAGAATAAAGATGTTCATGGGAGGAATTTGGGCAGATCATGGATGAGTCATGATTTACATGCATATTTTATAAAATTCACACGTACATGGGTACTTTGTTTACTTATTCAGTACTGGACTGCTACTTTTGGTGTTTAAAGCCTTACACTTCACTAGGCCCTCTGATCTACATTCAGCTTTTGGCTGGTGCATCCGGTCACTCAAGCTTCACTCACAGTAACCTACTCAATTGACTCATTCTTCTGTTCTAGAAGCATGTCTCATTGCAACGAAGTCTTGAATCTTTTCAGTAGTTAGCCCTGAATTGTGGAACAAATTGTCCCCTGCACTTTGACAGGAAACTAATATCTCAACTAATACCTGTTTAATTTGGCCTTCTCTAGGATGCAGTGATTTATTTAATGTGATTGTATTGTTTTTTGTTTGTTTTATATCATGTTTGCTAATGCTTAGGCTTATATATGTTGGTGTATTAATATATTTGATTGTTTTATGTTAAAACTGATATTTATGTTTACTGTAAACTATTATGTCTAATGGAATAGCAGTATATAGGAATGGAAGAGTAGCTTAATGATTAGTGCAGTGAGCCAAGAACCTGGAAAACCAGGTTTGATTTCCACTGTGGCTCCTTGTGACCTTGGGCAAGTCACTTAACCCTCCATTGCCCCAGGTGTAAAAACTTAGATTGTAAGCCCACTAGGGACAGAGAAAGTACCTGTATATAATATATAAGCTGCCTTTGTTATACCACAGAAAGGTGGTATATCAATTACATGACCCAGTCACTTGTAATTTTGTTGTGTTATTGTCCGCCTTCCATTTCATCTCAGGATTGGAAGGAATTACTACAATCTTTAGCAGATGCAACAATTCAGTTTCCTAACCTCCTAGTGGTTGGTGATTTCAGTGTTCATATCGACCTTGTTTCCCACCCATATACACTTTCATTCCAATCATTTCTTATTGATGTTAGTCTTTCCCAATCAATATATTTTCCTACCCATTTAGCAGGTCATATTCTCAACCGGGTTCTCATTCTGGAATGTTCTGTGGCCTCTAACTTTGGTTCTTACAAACAAATCAAGAACTCCAACTAGAGAGCTTTTTGATATAGTTTCACACCTTACTTGCCCATCTTCTAGGCCTCAAATTTTGCCTATTGTTAGCTCATATTTTTCCAACAAGATTGAAGTACTTTGCTCTTCTCGGTCTTTAGCTGTAACCCCCAATATATTCATTATACCATCAGCTCCCCCATTAACTTATGATTCTGATTGTATAACTACATACTATTACTACTACTACATAGCACTACTAGATGTGCAAAGTGTTGTACACAACATGTAAGAGACAGTCCCTGTTCAACAGAGCTTACAATCTAATCAAGACAGGCAAGCAGGACACATAAGGAATAAGGGAATTACTTAAGGTGGGAATTATAAAACAGACATGGGTAGTAAACAAGTGAACAGGAGTTAGGAGTTAAAAGCAGCCTCAAAAGGTGGGCTTTTAGCCAACATCTAGTTGACCATCTTTCTCTTTAACATCCTTGATGCAACTTTCAAAGATTCTAGGTTCTATGAGATTCATTATCTCTCAATTAGATCCACTTCTGTCTAATTGGTTATCCCACTCAAAACATGGTCTGCTGCCTCTAGCACTTCACATGATTTGTCAGAGCCTTTACACTGGCTATATACTTTTAATTTAGAAGAAAGTCATAGTCCAATCACTTCTTAGAAAAATCTCTTTGGATCCATATTGTGTTGAAAACTATAGGCCTGTGTCAAGTTTATGTTTTTTATCTAAAATTATGGAGAACATTGTCTTTGAGCAATCAGCATCACATGTCAATCATCTCTCAGTTCTACACCAATGTCAATCTGGCTATAAGGCCTTTCACAGTACAGAAACAACAGTTACAGCCTTGATCAGTGAACTCAATGCTTCTCCTGACACTGGTAATATAGTCCTATCCTATTGGTTTCTCTTGATCTTTCACTCTCATAGATCACTCGCTCTTATTACCCATCTTCAGGCTTTGGGTCTCTACTTTTCTCTTTAATTACACTTTCTCTGTTATAGCTTACTAGTACTACTAATCATTTCTATAGCACTACTAGATGTATGCAGTGCTGTGCATATTATATGCAGGCACTTTCACTGCCCCTAGAGGGCTCACAACTCTTTTTTTGTACCTGGGGCAATGGAGGGTTAAGTGACTTGCCCAAGATCACAAGGAGCTGCAGTGGGAATCAAACCCATGTTGCCAGGATCAGAGTCTGCTGTACTAACCATTAGGCTACTCCTCCTCTCTATGTTTGTGGATTGTGGAAGAGTAACCTAAACAATAAAATCAACCAAAAGAAATCTACTACCAGAACACAAAATCAATATACAGAGAAACACATTTTCTTCTCTAACCCTCAAGACCGTATACATGCTGGAAAAGCACAGATTTATATTTTTTTATTTATATATGCTAGTATTCAAAACATGTATGCTCATAACTTACCAATAAGAAACAAAGTCAGATCATCAAGAGCCTACCTAAACCTACACTACCCAAATTGCAAAGGACTGAAATACAAAACAACTTACGCAGCTGGCTTCTCCTACATAAGTGCACAACTATGGAATGGGCTCCCAAAAGCTGTGAAAACAATCCACGACCACTTGAACTTCAGGAAATCACTAAAAACCAACCTCTTCAAAAAGGCCTACCCCAATGACCCCACGTAACCCTCTTCACCTACCAACACAGCATGACTATGATCGAACAAGACAACACACAATCTTCATCCATTCCGACCCTCCACTTATACCTCATACGATCACTATACAACTTTGTATTTGTTATCCACCGACTGGGCAAATGCCTCTGATGGTACTATGTAAGCCACATTGAGCCTGCAAATAGGTGGGAAAATGTGGGGTACAAATGCAACAAATGAATAAATAAATAACTGAAGTGTAACTGTTAGCGGCTATTTTATAGAATTACCCCCCTAAATTTCTATCATGAAAAAAATATCCACCATCAAATGAAATATTACTAACTTTGAATTTTATGCCATATTTTCACATGAAGTATTAAGACAACAGATGAAATATGTTGTACATTTTGTATAGCTTTCTTAATTTTATATACCATGATATGTATTTTATCACATCCTACTTAATTACAACACTATCAATTTTACAATTCTGCCCCCCAAAATAGTTTATAGTACTGTATACCAATATCTATAATAAACTACAGCCTTACCCCTATGCATCTCATAACAATGTTTGAAGTAATTTTGTGTTCCAAGAAAATCAATACCGTGATCCATGAAAAGAAAAGGTGAGAGACAAAGGGACCATAGAACTGATACTGATATTTCAGGTGAATGTTGTAGACAGTACTATAATCACACAGTGTGACTCAGTTCCCAGAGGAGTATTAAGTACCTTCACTATGACAGAGAATCTATAATGTCAAGTTCTCCGTCTCACTGTGAGAATAATATATAAACAGCAACTACTGTCATTCCAATTGTTCTCCCATTTGTCTGATTTTGTTCACTGTCACTTCACATTCAGTTTCTTCACAGCCTATAATAATTAACATGATAAAATAGAAATTAGCATCAAAATATTCACATACATTTCACAAATATGCAACTTTGCATACCACAAGCCACAAAGTTGCACTGCCTTTGTGTGTGTGTGTGTGTGTGTGTGTGTGTGCGTTTTCATTTTGTTGATATTTTTACCATTACACCTCTAAGAAAGAGTAGATAAGTGATATGGTTTATGGTTTATTGTAATTTAATGAATCACCTTTCCTCAATTCTGATGACAAGGCAATGCACAATAACAATAAAATAAAATGAGCAGAAAACAACGCCATCGCATCAAGGATAGGACTGAAAGAGATAAATGAAGAAGGAAAGAGTAGCTTGAGGTGATACAGGGATTGCTAGGCTACTGAATCCCCCCAGATCCATCTGGACCCATGTGAACTACATATGCCTCTTCGAATAGATGTGTTTTCAATAGAGTTTTATATTTCGGGTAGGACTGGTCAAGATGAACTTCAGTTTGAAGGGAATTCCAGAGCAAAGGTGCATGTCAGAAAAAGGTTCGACTCCTGGTCGACTCGTAAAGAGCCTCCTTTAGAGGTAGATGTCAGAGCCAGTTGTCGTTAAGGGAGCACACAGCTCTGGTTGGAATGTAAGGGATAATCATAGAAGACAAGTAAGAAGGAGTACCGGAAAAAGTACTTTATGGGTGAGAACTAGGATTTTACAGTGGATTCGGGAACTGTATGCTATTGATTGTGAAGTGCCTCGATGTAAAAGTGTCAGTATATGAAATATAAAATAAATAACTAATAGGAAGCCAATGGTGTTAAACGAGTAAAAGAGTATCACGTTCAAATCTAGTGGCATGGGCATAAATGCAAATGGTGGTATTTTGGATTGTTTGAAGATGGCGAAATGAATGATGTGCAAGGCCTGAGTAGATAGTGTTACAGTAATCTAACCTTGATATGATGATGGTGTATAGAAGCAACATTTGTGAAGATGAGCTGAGATAGTATCTAATGCTTTTAAATTGATGAAGAAAGTAAAGCCAAGATTTGGCCAAGGCAGAAATTTAGAAATTTAGTGGATGAATGAGAGGTCTTGGTCTAGGATGACATCCAAGTATCTAAAGTGGGCATTTAAAGGAATGGAGAGAGTGAAGACACAGTAGCATTGCTGTGGTCTTAGTGTGTTAAGGGTAAGGCAGCTTTCTATGAGCCAAGAGGTGATGGAATATAATGCATTATTGAGCTTGCCCAAATCTGGGGTAAGTGAGCTAGTCTCATGGAGCAACAGGGTATCATCAGTGTTATAAAAGGTACAAATGCCAAGCTCTTGAATCAGGTGAGTCAGAGGACTGAGAAAAATGTTGAATAAGAGTAGGTCAAATGGTGCTTGCAAACCTTCCTCAACAGCTACAGACAGGGCAGGAGCATCGCAGCGATTACAAGGAACTGCCACGATCTTTCCTGTGACGTGTTCTGATGAAATTTCCTGTTCCACGGGGGCAGGACACATCACAGGGACGATCGTGGCAATTTCTTTCAATCGCTGCGATGCTCCTGCCCTGCCTGCAGCTGTTAAGGAAGGTTAGCAACACCATTGGACCATGGGGAGTGGGAGGGAGGGAGACGCTGGAACCGTGGGGGGGGGGGGGGTTAGAAAAGGGGAGAAACACTGAAACTGCGGGGAGGTAAGAAAAGGGGAGAAATGCTGAAACCGCGAGGGGGGGGGGATAAGAAAAGGGGAGAAACACTGGAACAGACGGAGGGGAATAACAAAAGGAGAGAAATGCTTCACTTGCAGGTGATAGGAAGGGAGAACTAGAGGGAGGGACAGAGCCAGGAAGAGGTGCTGGAGGGAGAGGTATAGATACTGGACTAGCCTGGAAGCGAGGGGGGGCTAAAACAGAGACTGATTGACTGGCTGACTAGGGGAAGAAAGGGGAAAATATACTGGATGGAAGAAAGGGGAAGAGACCCTCAAGACCTAGGAGGGAGACATACTGAACTGTGGGGGAGGGGAGTGAGATGAAAGAGGGAGACATCCTGGTTCCAGGATGGGGGGGGGATGTCGGAAAAAGGGAAGAGAGAGGAGAGAGACAGAAGAGATGCTAGGTATGGAGGGAAAGGGTTAAGGACACAGAGGGGCAACACTGACAAAGACATAGAGTGGAAACTGCTGAATATAAGGGTTGAATCCGGACACTTTGAGGGCAGATGCTGAAAGCAGAGGAAGGACAGGGGCAGGGTCACAGTGGGGAGATGGTGGACAGGACGCAGGAGGATGATGGATATGGAGACAGAAGAAATTTCAAATGGATCGGTTACATTGCAAAGACAAGAAAAATAAACAGAGAAAAGCATAAAACAGACACTGGGACCAAAGTGAATAGAAAAAAGAAAATGATCACACAACAAAGGTAGAAATATATTAATTGGAATATGTCAGCTTTTGGAAATGTACATCTATGATATTTGCATTTCTGTTTCAATTTCTCTAGCATTTATTTTTTCACTAGGTAGTGCATTGGTGTTTTAGGGCCCAGTGTAATATTTACAGTGCTGCTTTTTCGTGCATAAGGTTGTAGCTTTTCCTGACCAGGGAGTTAGTGCAATTATAGTTTGGTAAGGTTTTGAGTGTATTTTTGCCTGTTTGTGTATAGTGTTTTGCAGTGGAGGGATTGTGTGTTGGCCTTCTGTTTCTAAGTGTTATGCCTGTTGAGGGATCTTTAAATACAATTGAATTATTTCCTTGGGCGTGTTGGCTGAGGGCAAGTGGAGAGAAGAGAGACAAACTAGCTGCAGGCCTCTATGGAGGCGTAGGCATTATATATGAACACTTTTTTCAACCTGCTTTAATTCAATTGCCTAAGAGATTTATATACTGTATGTCTATTGAAGGTTACACTGTTTTCTTGTCACTTTACTTTTTAGCATTTGATATATATTTATAGACACAGGCCCCATGCCCGGCCACACCCACTTTGGATTTTATTTATTGGGATTTATTAACTGCCTTTATGATTTCACATTGAAAGACTGATCTCATTGTCAATGTTGGCAGGGTTAGAAAAAATGCTTCCATGATAAAATGGAATTTTCAGCTGTATTCATTTGAGTGGCCATCAGCTTAACAAGAATCTCGCTTGTAGATGATCTCCATTTTTTCCCGCCAATAGTGAGCCCAAAATGTCTAGATGCATAGGTGAACCAGGAGATGATAAAAACCTGGATGTCTACTAGTGGACTACTAGTTTAAAGATATACACAAGAACTAGGGCCAGTGTAAAGTTTATAAATGACCTTAGTCAAACTCAGGCTCACACCTCTTTTCTCCCCTAAGATATATACTCTTTTTCCAAGGCTTTAATAGAGGAAGCAACCAACCTCGTCACACACTCAAGGACTAATACCAACTGCATATATTGTAGAAAGACTTGCTTATGTACTACTACACTAGCTGAGATCATATTTGTGCGCCTTTATGACTTCATGTGTAACTATCTTTAAATTTGTTCCCTGGATTTAGATATCAAATCAAAAATGCCCCTCAATATATGCCAACCCCACAACTTTATTGATCCCAAGTTTTATCTGTGTCACCTCTGGTGTCACCTGTGTGCCAAGGATTGGTTGTATATCACATCAACTGCCACCTTAATGAACTTAATTTAATTTAATACAGTTTTTTATAGCCTGCAACTTTCAGTCTTAGTCATACAGAGTAAGTTACAATTTAAAATTCAAGAACAAAAGCAAATATACAATCTTAAAAGGAACTTACTCACCCATCTTTCCCCCTCTCAAATCATTAACAAATGATAACAATCCTTAAAAATCTATGTTTTCAATTGCTTTCAAAAAGCCCCATAATCATTTAGGACTAAATTCTATAAATGGTGCTTAAAAAATTGGTGCCAAAAAAATAGCGACATTTTGTCTGAATCACCCCAACCTATTTACCAATAATTCTTTACTGTATTTGTTACTGTAATAGTACCCCTATACTGTATTTGCTCACACCAGAGCCTGTAACCACCTCTCCGGAACTATGTAAGCCACTTTGAGCCTACTAATAAGTGGGAAATGGTGGGATACAAATAAAATAAATAAATAAATAACATCATGCATAAATTAAAGGAACACCCTTGATCCGTCCATGACCCTGCCACGACAATGCCCCCTTTTTGGACTTGCATGTAAATCTGAATTAAATTCAAATAGCACCAATAATTACTTGTTAAAATCTCAATTATCTCACTAATTAGCTCATAATTCAATTAAATTGCATGCGCAAATTGGGCATGTACCCAAATTTGTGCACGCAATTTTGAGTGACTATAATAGAATTTGGTGATTAAATTTTCCAAGGTATCAACATACTGGGAACAAAATTATCTTGCAAACATATAAACAGGGCCAGTCTTAGACAGGGATGACAGGGGCAGCCGCAGAGGGCCTTGCGCTCCCAGGGGACCTCCCTGAACCTATTTTAATACAAAGCACAATGGTGGTCTAGTGGCCTCTTCAGGGCAGGAAAGAACCCCACTCTTTCCTGCCCACTGCCACGTTCTTCAAAATGGCTGCTAAGACTTCAAGCAGCGGCCGCTACTTGAAGTCTCGGTAGCCATTTCAAAGAAAGCAGCAGCAGCAGCTGGTAGGAAAGAGTGGTCCTCCCCCATACACATAAATTTAAAAAAAAAGGGCAGGTTAGCTGGAGGCAGGTTAGGCAAGAAGTCAGGGGCAGGGCTAGGCAATGAGCTGGAGGGCCCCACCGAAGTGGTCTGCACAGGGCCCCACAATTATGACGACGGCCCTGCATACAAACTTTCAAATTGTTCTTCAAATAAAGTGGTCCAATACTATAAAATACTTTAAAACACTATACACAGTTCTGTAAAAAGAATCCTAGATTTTAAATAAATGTTTTAATTTATAGTTTTAAAATATACAAACAATTAACATATTTGTACAGAAGAGCTGGGTACAGGAAAACAAGCAACTTATAAGTAGTAAGGTAACAACAAACACAAAGAATTATTATAATCTCCCTACCTACCAAGTTACAGTCCACTACAGAGAGGATCCCGTACTAACTATGGAGGATAGCAAGAAAATATGAACTAGATAGAACAGGAAAATAAGCAAACTGCAAAGAGGTTGCAGAGAACACCTTCAATTCAAACCCCAATAGCAGCCCCTTCATGAAAGCCCCTTGCTGACATAGCTCTAATTGTCAAAAATGAAGTCAAATTAAATGGATCCCAAAATACATACTTATGTAACTGATAGTATACTATATACTCACAGGGAAACTTCAGATAAAAGGAAACGCCCAGATTAAGTACTGCTAATCTCAATAACAAAAATTGTTTCCATCATTTTTGTGTTTCTCATGATACAACAGGGAATACCAATATTTTGTTTCCCATGACTTTTCCGTGAATCTAAAATAATATTTAAGAAATTATTATTATTATTATTATTAATTGCATTTGTACCCCACATTATCCCACCTATTTGCAGGCTCAATGTGGCTCAATATATCTCTAGCCATACTATTCATGAAAGTCACAATTATCATCCCAACAAAATTTCCAGAACCTTCCATTTCTTCTCTAGATTCCAAAGAATCAAAAGTTATATCCTCAATATTTGCTGTTTCTCAACAATATTTGCTATTTTTCTCAGCAAGTAATATGCACAAAGAATAGATGATATAACTTCCGATGTTATATGAAGAACATTTTCACAGTATTTATACAACATTTCTTTAGAAGAACTCTTTAAAGATGGACATTTTGAAAGTATTAAATTAGTGCTTCTGAGTTCTCAGTTGCTTTCATCTCAAATTTTACTGAGGAAATATCTTTAATACAATTCAATTGAACTGCATGTCTTTGTGACATTGCCTGCTGCAAAGATGAATCTGTGCCAGCTACATTGGGTAACTCAAATAATTAAAATTCACATTTATTTATCTCCACAAAAGTCTAAATTGAGGAGCCTTAGTATTTGTCCCACCTAAACTTATGCGCAAAACACCCTTATTCTATAATTGTGCACATAACTGGAATTCACACCCATGTTCCACCCCAAAACACCCAAGACCCTTCTATTTCCACACCCCCTTTTCTAGGAGCCACAGAAAATTTTGGAATGGATCATGTGCCTAAATTTATGCACGTAACACGTACATGTTAATTGATATCAATTAGCACCAATAATTGATTGTTAAAAAGCCAATTATTGGCATTAACTGGCTCATTATTCAATTAAATTGTGCTTGTGCCCAAGTATGTGCAAACAAGTTTTGGTGACATTTTTAGAATTAGAGGGATAATGTATGGGTGTTGCTTTATCCTTTACTTTTTTTGTAGGTAATCATACAGGCTGCTATTCTCTGAGGGCCTCCTTTACCAAGCTGCGGCAAAAGGGGACCTACGCTGGCATCAGCACATGTTTTTGACGCATGCTGAGACCTCCATTTAACGCAGCGGGTAAAAGGTAGGTCTTTCTTTTATTAAAGAAACAGCCATGCAGCAAGTGAAACACTTGCCATGTGGCCATTTGGGGGGGGGGAGCCCTTACCTCTATCCATTGAGGTGGTGGTAAGGGCTCCCATGCTAACCTGGTGGTAACCGGGCAGCACACAGCACTGCCCGATTATCACCGGGTACACACCGGTGCTACAAAAATAAATATATTTTTGTAGCGCCAGATATTACAGCATTCTGGGGGTGGGAACTACTGCCGGGCCACTACAGTAGACTGGCAGTACTTCCTTTTTAGCGAATGGTAAGTTCACGTTGGCTTACCGCTGCTTTGTAAAACGGCCCCTTAATTCTCTGCAATTATAGCATTGCAACAGTTAATGTGACTTAACATGGCCCTTTGTACATGTTCTCATCAGTTCTAAAACGAAATTATGCTCAGTTTCCCTTAAACTAGAGATGCCATATAAAGGGGCCCTTTTACTAAGCTATAGTTAGCACTAACACATGCTTACTGCAGGTTAAAATGCACCACCTTGGGATGTGCTAGTTTTTGCATGTGTGTGCACTACCCACACACTAAAAATTTTAAAATGTATTTTTTAGCGCTTGGGTTGTGTTTGAGGGTGAGTGGGCGTGGCTATGCTAATTGGTTAGCACGCAGGCACTGACATGCTCTAACTGATTAGTGAAGGATTAGTGTGTGAGCCCTTACCATCTACAAAATAGGTGTCAGTAAGTGCTCACAGAGTAATGGCCTCACACTAATGGGAAAATTAGCACATGCCCATTATTGTAGAAATAGGAAATTCAGCCATTTACCAGCAGTGCTAAAAGTGGCCTTAGCACGCAGGAAAGACCCATGCTGGGGATAGCGCAGGCCACTTTTTAGCTCTGCTTAGTAAAAAGGCCCCATAATATTTAGGTATTACCCAGAAAATAAAAGAACATTTGGAAAAAAAAAACCTGCTGTTTGAATTCCCATTGGTGCCAATGTTTTGCAGGCTTTTGAATAACTATGACTCATCATGCAAATGTGTAAAAGCTTTGAAAGCTGCTTTTCCTCATTTATTGTCTCATTTAGGGGTCCTTTTACCAAGCTGCGGGGAAAAGGGCCCTGCGCTAGCAGTGGGGGGTGTTTTTAATGCGTGCCAGAGCCCTTTTTACTGCAGCGGGTAAAAAGCCCCCCAAACATTGTGGTGGGGGGGCCCTTACCGCTACCCATTGAGGTGACAATACGGGCTGCAACGGTAACCCAACCCAATCCAATGATTACCACCAGGTTACTGCCACACAAGCTGTTTCTGGGGGTTTTCTTTTTCCTCCGGAAATGGTGAAAGCGCGGGGCAGAATTACCGCTGGTGGCCATGTTGGACCAGTGGTAGTCCCGATTTAGCATTTGGTAAGCCTGTGTTGGGCTTACCGATGCTTTGTAAAAGACCCCCTTAGCTTCCACTACCAGCACTGCTAAAACAGGGATATTACAATGCCAAGAACCATGAGAACTTGAATTAGTTCAGTCAATGAAATCATGATTAATTAATGTTAAACCTTTTTCTCTAGAGTCTATAAAAACAAGAGACTTTAGTTAAACTACAGTTTTCAGTTTAATAAAAAGAAAAGTCTTTAAAGATGACTTGAGGAAAACCCTAGTTGCTGACAAAAATCAATAGACAGCAAGATACCTGTTCAATTTGTATCAGGGCAAGTTCAATTAACTTAGCAGACTAATGAAACAAGGATCTTAACTTTGTAGGGAATAAAGGGATTCAAGATGCTGATTAGAGGAACTAATATTTTAGTTGTCTGTGACAAATCACAAGTATCATCCATTTAACTTGCACCGCTATTGCCTTCAGGGTGTAAATTCCATTTCGAGAAGTTCTTTGCATTACAAAGCTCTTTAACAGTTAAATATACTGTTTGGTAAATTAAGTTCTTTTTTTTGTTTGTTTATATGGGGATTTGGTTACAATGTTTTGAACAGTAAAGTCAATCCATTCTTGCACTCAAATAAGACTGCTGGTATTAACTAACATCACAATTATGGTCCATAGGAACCTATGTAATGAAAAGTAGCAATGCCTTTATCACATCCTTAAAAGGTTTAGGGGTCCTTTTACTAAGGCAACAAAGTCTAACAAAGGCCTACTGAGCTGTAAAAGGGAACTACTGTGGGATGCGCTGAGGCGTCCTGTGGTAGTTTGGCCATCAGAGCGTGCTATTCCTGCATGCAATTAATAGAAGTTAATTACAGTTAAATAGTACATTTTTAAAAATGTTTGAAAAGTTGAAAATTTTGAATAAAAGTAAAGTTGAGGATCTGTCTACCCCAGTGGGGTCCGGGGTTCATCCAAGGGTCTGGCTGTGAGGTCCTGTCACTCCTGCTCAGTCCAGCTTCTTCCTGAAAATGGTGCAACTAACTTATAAGGAGTGGAGGAGTAGCCTAGTGGTTAGTGCAGTGGACTTTGATCCTGGGGAACTGAGTTCAATTCCCACTGCAGCTTCTTGTGACTCTGGACAAGTCACTTAACCCTCCATTGCTCCTGGTACAAAAGAAGTACCTGAATATATGTAAACCGCTTTGAATGTAGCTGCAAAAACCTCAGAAAGGCGGTATATCAAGTCCCAATTCCCATAATTAATTATAAGAAAACATGACCCCTAAAGGTAGTTGCATGAAACCTCTGGCATTGCTGCCACACAGCCCCCCTCTTCGCTCATGCATATACAGGAAGGGAGAGGCCAGTGCAGCAGCAGCAGCAGTGTTTGAACAGTGCTGCCAACTGCAGCAAGTAGGAGAATGACCTGTTCTGATCACCAGAGGACCTCTTCCAGCTGGTGGAGCTTGGGGATCCCTGCCAGCTTAGATATTTTTTTGTTGGTGGTTGCAGGGGCAAGGGTGGGCACAAAAAGCATGGGGGGGGGGTGGGATTGTGTGCCTACTCCCTTTGGGCTCAGGCCCACCCAAAATACCATGTCTGCTACACCTCTGTTTTGAAAAGATTTGGGGTTTGCAGAATAGAATTTTAACAATAATTTCTGTCAGTTTGGAGTAAAAGAAAACTAATCTAACAACAGTAAGTCTCAGAGCAGAAGTTGTGATAAAATATAAATGTTCCACTGATGGTTTTGAGAGGATCTCTGCAATTTTTGAGAGGAAACCCTTAAATCCTGAGTAAAGAAAGTAGAGTGGTAGTTTAGAAAACAATATATTTTAAAGAAAATTCAAGGTTTCTCTGAAAAGCAGCCATGGAACCCAGGACTAATTTAAAAGGGTTGCCTGTTCTTGTTCTGATTGAAGGATTTAAGGCCCCTTTTACCAAAAGGCAGTAAAAGGGGCCCTGTGGTGGCATCAGTGTGTGTGTTTGCCGTGTGCAAAGACCCTCTTTTACTGCTGCCTGTAAAAGGCTTTAAAATAATGGCTGTGCGGTAAGTTAAACACTGGCCGCATGACCATTTCCTGGTGAAGCCCCCAGCAACCCAGTGGTAGTTCCCACCCCAAGTGTGCCATCATATCGGCACTACAAAAATATTTATTTTTCTAGCATCAGTGTGTACCTGGCGATAATCGAGCAGTGCCACGGGCTGCCCAGTTACCGCTGGGCTAACGCGGGAGCCCTGTAAGTGGTCCTCCCCCCCCGAAATGGCCGCATGGTGAGCACAAATATGACAGTATACAACAAACGAACAGACTAAAATAGTCCTCAAAACACAAGTATGCATTCACCAGTTGCAGAAAAACATCAAGATTAGTCATAAGAACAAACTTCAAAGAAGAAACAAAACACCTGCCTAACAACTGGATCTTCAAAGCTTTCTGGATGTCATGTACACAGCACAACAAGTCAAGCAGGCATTCGGTTCACATATATGTCTGTATCTCTGTTGTCTGTGTGTGTGTACACGTGTGTGTTTGTATCTAATGGGTCAATTTTCAGTCAATGGTGGTCAGCATTTTTTTTAAGCACCGGCTGCTGCCAGCCAAGGGCCCTCTTACTAAAATGTGCTAAGAAATGGGATAAGCACATTTTAACACAGGGCTTTCCCTCATGCTAAGCCTATTTCTAGTGCATTCCTAAAATAAGGCTTTTTTTTTTTCTTTTTGCTAATTTTTCCATTAGCACTCAAAACTTGCAAAAATATTAATATGGGAAACTTACTGCCTCCTATTAGGAGCAGCATTGTCCCAGGGAAAATGGAGCTGAACATCAAAACTGGTGACATGGTGCATTAGGGAAATGATTACCCTGGATGATCAGTCACTGCAGGCAATTGAGAATGTGGGTTCTAAGAGGCTGTTGTATCTTTTAACACCACAGTTACAAAATGACCTCTTGAGATTTTAGTTGTGTGCCAGGTTGCAAAACTGGGAAAGGCATAGGATAGTAGCATGTATTTCACCATCACATGAGCTAGTGCACCACCCTTTCCCTAACTGCACACTGGTGGCAGCTTGGTGAAGTAGGACAGGTTGCAGGTATCCAGCAATAGGGTACCAGAAGGCTGTGCTACACATCAAGCTGATGAATGATAGCCATACCTAGGCCTATATCCTACAGAAATAAGAAGAATGTTGCATGACTGGCATCTTGGCCAGAGACAGACTATTGTGCGTTCTGGCATTTTAGTAACAGATGGCAGAATGAACATGCCTATGGCAGAGAAGTAGGGGGTCTTTTATAGTGTAGGATGCACTACCTGCTGCAATTGGTAGTAAGTGTTTCCCTAGACATGGGGAGCTATGTTATGAAGCCATTGATTAATAAATTATTTTTTTATACGAGTTTTCCCATTAGAGTGTGAAAGGTGGTGGTTAGCTGCATGAGAAGCAGGAAACAGCAGGACCATTTGTACTAAAGCTCATTCAGGATGTTGACACAAGGTAAAATTCTACTTATCTGATGCTGGAGAGGTTAGTGGAGTAACAGCACACCATCAGATGTCAGTGGAGAACAAGATCTGTACTGAGAATACCCTAGGACTTCAGGATTGGAGAAATATGACTCAAGTCATAAAAGTCCTAGAGCTCATCAAGGATGCCATGAAGGAACTGAGTTCCAGAGAAGGGCTGCCTTGGACCTTCCTATCCAATAGAGAGTTTTGGCAACAAAAGGAATTGCAGAGAAAGTTTTAGTATGTTCAAGTAGAAAAACAACTGAAATTCCTCTCCAAGGAGGATGCTTATATAATAGTTACTTATGTTGACCATATGGGTGAAAGGAACTACCTGCAGTGCAACACACCAAATTACTACAAGCATTTGATGATGAGCAAAGTGGAAGCA
The DNA here is from genome assembly GCF_901765095.1 of Microcaecilia unicolor. Classification (NCBI taxonomy): domain Eukaryota; kingdom Metazoa; phylum Chordata; class Amphibia; order Gymnophiona; family Siphonopidae; genus Microcaecilia; species Microcaecilia unicolor. The sequence continues at coordinate 161,174,178 of NC_044039.1, forward strand.
AGGGAGTGGCACAGGCAGTGAGCAGTGAGATAAAATAAGGGAAACAAAAAGGCATACCAATAAGCAGTGGTGATAGCATGAGAAACACCCTCTCTGCTACCACTTCAACTCCCTTTTATATGCCAGGCCCCCATTAGCCTCATCACAGAAAAACTTGTGGTGATAGAAGTCCTAGATATAGGGATAAATGAGAAAGACCAACAATCTGCTGCAAGTGAAACACCTGAATGAATTTTTGTGACATGCTGCCTTACAAAGCCAATCAAGGCCACAGCCAAACTCACTGGCACACTGAGCACTACGGATATGCAGAGGGGAATTTGTTTCAGTTTGTTTTTGGATGTATTTCTCGAATTTTTGGCTGTATTTTTTTGCTTATTTGTTTTACACATTTGTTTTAATACAAACTTTTAATGGGTGTTAAACTTTTTAATGTGCATTAGTTGATGCAACACATGTTAATTCATTGATTAATGTCTGCTATATCAATTTAGCATGCATTAAGGAGTACTTTTACTAAAATGTGGTAGGGTTTTTCACTTACCATGTAGTAATAGCAAACATTAACACATAGTAAATACAAAGCCTTTAGGGTGTACCTAGCATCTGTTCTTCATTTACTGTACAGGGCAGACCCTTACAGTACAGGCACCACGTTACATACATTGGCCAATAGCATGGCCTCTCACACTATCAACACTGAGCATAATACAGTCCAGCCACAGTAGTGCTAACAGCCCCCATACCAATTCCACTACCTCCAATCTCCTCCAAATCCACACAGTTTCAAGCCAAAAAGGCTCTTTCTAACAGGAAACACCATGTGGGATTATGTCTAACAAATTATTCCACTTATCCAACTATTTATATAATGCAGCACTATAATTAGTGCTCATGTATGCTGTGGGCCCAAAAAATGATGTCCCATATTTACTTTTCTGATCTCCCATACCTCAAGAAACTTGGGTAACTGTTTCCCTCCCCTGGAGAAACTTTTGCTGACCCCGCATCTGGGGTTCAGTTCCAATTCTTCCTCTGCTGAGAATCAGTCAGACAAAACCTTCTATGTTCTGTCTGTCAGATCTTGACTCACAAGACCTGTAAGCTGGCTCCCAGTCAGATTAGTCTAGACCAACTAGGCTCTTGGAGAGTCTCACATCTGGGCGTCCTATGCCCTAAGCAATCTTGATTAGCTACCCTGCATACAAATGCCCAATCAATTGAAAATAAACATTTTGTTTCAATATTGTTTCCTACAGATTTTGGTTCCCACAAATGTCCTTTAAGTCAGGAAGTAAAGTTTTCCTTTATAGATTCTATCTTTTGTTTTGCTAAAAAAAAAAAAAAAAAAAAGAGAGAAACTATAATCTGAAGTACAATATTTACTTCACACATATAACACTTATGCAAACACACAGAAACATACAAAAGACATACCTGTGGAAAAAGAAAAACTCAACCAACCTTTCTAACTTTGACAATTGTTCATTAATCATGTATTTTGCAACTGGGACTCAGCACTTACATTGAGAGAATTCCTGAACAGTATTCAAGAGGGAGATAAATAAAACCTATGTAACTGTCTCCAGGATGCTCAATGCAAGGTTCCCTCCCAATAGCGAAAATTAATGATCATGTCTGGGTATGCCAAATTCTGGATTCAGGTGGCTTAATTAACACGTTAAAACAAATTGGTCAGTCAATTTCCTTTATTCAGAGGGATATTTGCCACAGCAGAAGAAGTTGAACTTCCTGTTCCTCAGAGGTGGACAGGAGTAGAGAAAAGAGGCCAGTGCCGGTGTCAGGGCAGCCTATGGGAATCGCTGTCACTGCCATCTTTTGGAAAACATAGGCTCAGGGAAGGGGGTTGAAGGAGGAAGGGGGGAGATGCCAGACCACAGCTGGGGGGGGGGCATCATCTCAGCCCTCGTTTCAGGCGGCAAATTGTCTTGGGCCACCCTTGCCTAATAAGCTGGCCCTGGAGGACAAGGGAAAGATGATTTTCTGTGATATTATCAGAGAAATCTTCGTTTCCTTAACTGGGGAAACAGTGTAATATCCCATGATATGGGTATTACTAGAACAGCAATGACAGATTTTTCCAGATGCCCTAGGTGAGAGGGAGATCCCTGCCAGTAGGCTGGAGAGAATATTAGGAGGCCTTCCCAGGGGTTGGCAGAGAAGTTGCAGAGGTAAAGTGGTTCCCTGTGGTTAGCGACAGCAGGAGTGAAGTTGGAAAATAATAAAAGGGATTGGAGTGAGGTACACAAGGTCTTTGCTTGCCTGTATCCCTGCCAGGACCCTAGGGAGCATTGAGGAATCCTGACATGAAAGAAATAAATGCAGGCTGAGTAAAGGAGTAGTTGCTGCTCTTATTTATTTATTTATTTAGATTTTGCTCACACCTTTTTCAGTAGTAGTTCAAGGTGAGTTACATTCAGGTACTCTGGATATTTCTCTGTCCCAGGAGAGCTCACAATCTAAGTTTGTACCTGAGGTAATGGAGGGTTAAGTGACTTGCCCAAGATCACAAGGAGCAGCAGTGGGATTTGAACTGACCACCTCTGGATTGCAAGACCAGTGCTCTAACCACTAGGCCTCTCCTCCACTCCATAAGTGGCAACTGAGAAGGTTCCAGCCTGGAAGCAGGAACCACAATAGGCAAAGCCAGTTCGAGGCCAGGGTGCAGTCCTGCAAGGTGCATCACTGGAAGGACAGCCTAAAGGGTCTGTGCCTGAAGGAACTGGAATGGTATCAGGAGTAACAGAAGCAACCTTGGGTTTATTGCTGGCACACCAGGATGGGTAAAGGACAGGAGCCTGTGTAAATATGTACAGCTTTGGAATAATCAGAGTGTGAAGTGGAGTGGTTAAGATTATCACAAATAGTCTTAGATGAACAATGTACATAAAGGGTTCTGAAGAGTTTACCTGCTGGCAGGGGCGTAGCCAGACACCCAATTTTGGGTGGGCAGAAGAACTCTGCCTTGTCCCACAAGTGATTTGGTCTCTCCCTCTCTCACCTGCATGCCTTATGGTCTCTCAAATATCCCCCCTCCCCCACATACCTTTTAAATAGCAGATTTTCACCGGCAGCAAGCAGCAACTAATACACACTGCTCATGTTGGCCCCACAGCCTTCTCTCTGATGCAAATTCTTGTTTCTGCGTAGGTGGGAATACATCAGAGGGAAAGCTGTGGGGCTGGTGAAAGCAGTATCATTTTCTGCTCACTGCAGGTGAAGATCTGCTATTTAAAAGATATGCAGGAGGGACAGTTGTTGGGAGTTTTCGGCTGGTGGGGCTTGGGGATCCCTGTCAGCCACATCATAGGTGTGCTGCTACTGGGTGGACCTGAGCTCAAAGTGGATGGGCCTAGGCCCACCCAGGCCCACCCTTGGCTATGCCACGGCCTGCTGGTTGCAGAAGTTCCAGTAAAATTATTTTGTATTTGGAATGCGGAGTGGTTTTTGGTGTGAGAGGAGTATGCTTGCTCCTGGACTGAGAAGGGAATACCTCTAGTAAGTCTCATTTAAACTCCCAACACCCCGGATTTCTATTCTGGACCATTCGACTTCAGGCGAATTGGGACTTGAGTGTGGTGTGTGTATGATCCCCTGTGGCACCGTGTCTGGAGAGTAAAGTGTGTTGGACCTGAGCTAGTAGCAGCGAGACCTGGGTTACATGTAAATGGAAGGAAAGAGGAGAGGGGATAGCAATTGCCTACCTATTATGTGGGACTATATCTCTGAAACTCCTGATACAATCTGGTTCATTTTCAAATTTAAAGTGTGCTTTCCCACGGTTTACCCCTATACATAATTTGGTCCTGTTAAATTTTCATAGAATTCACTTTTGCTCTCAGACAAATATTCTGAACCCCTTATGTATAATTTCTTTCCAACATTCTGTTAGGTTGGAAAGAACAATAAAAACAAGCAGAGAAATTTTAGCAACTGATCATGAGAGGCTATTGGAAAGAGTAGCCTAGCTGTGGGCAGCAAAGATACGCTGCAAGATGAAGGACTGTTCTACAGAACTGACAATCCAAGACACATTGCCCATGATTGTCAATGCTGAAGTACTAGAATTACCTCTCACAAAACGCATGCTGTAAGCAATAATCAAGCACTGTCGCCCTCTCTTCTTGTAAGCAATATAGCATGAAGAAAGTGGAATGCCATCTTTCTGACATATCTTGTTCTAGTCTTTGGCATGACAAGTTTTTTAATGCCACAGCACACCAGGCAGAAAATGACAGAGTATTTTAAGCAAACTGCAATTTTTTTTAATAGTAAATGTGATTCTGTGCTCTGGTTAAATCTAAGAACAAAGTTGTTGTTTTTTTTTTTCACTTTGTTTAAGCTCCAGACATAGCACAGGAAAGAGAATAAGGAAACCTCAAGGCAGGGTGATGGAGTCAACATGATGCCTATGCTCCCAGCACCTCCTCCTATCTTTCTTTTCCCCTCTCTGCAATTACACACTCTACTTCACCTCTAGCAACGTATATAATTCATGGGGGCCTAATGGTTAGTGCAGCAGGCTTTAATCCTGGCAACCTGGGATTGAGTCCCATTGCAGCTCCTTGTTACCTTGGGCAAGTCATTTAACCCTCCATTGCCCCAAGTACAAAAACTTAGATTGTTAGCCCTCTAGGGACAGAGAAAGTACCTGCATATATAATCTGGTATAGCGCTACGTACATCTAGTAGCGCTATAAAAATGATTAGTAGTAGTAGTTAGGAGACTCTCAACAGAACTTACAGGTTCAGGGTTCTTGGGAAAATTATCAGGCGTGGCAGGCAATTAAAAAAAAATACACATCAGTAGCAAGAACCCTTTTGAGCTCTGCCAACACCAAAGAAAGCCTCTTCCCGCTCTGCCTTAAATTAACTTGTATAGGTGGTCTGTATAAAAGAAGATGTACATGTTGATCACAGTGATATATGCTTATGCTACTAGTAAGTTGTACTTTCATTGTTTTCTTTGTATCTAAGGTGAATCAAAGGAAGGCTGAATATCTGAATCAGGGTGGTTGGGGGACATTGATAGTCATATATCCAGGACTCATAGTGGGCATTTTCAGATGAGGTAGTGTTAGATACTGCTGAGCTAAGCACAATTGTTTTCAAAATTGCCCATGGAAATCTCAGGTTCAAAAGAGCAGGTAGCTGTCACTTACACTTGCCTTGGAGCATATATAAATGCCAATGGGGAAAGTTTTTAATTATATAGTTATTGCCATCATATAAGGAGAATGAACATATAGGGGAATTCTATAAATGGCACTGGAAAAGATTGATGCTAAGCACTATTCTTCAAAGGAAACATGCCCAGAACATAAATGTTGCCTTACTGGGACAGACCGAAGGTCCACCAAGCCCAGTATCCTGTTCCTAGCAGTGGCCAATCCAGGCCACAAGTACCTGGCAAGATCCCCAAGATCAGTAAAACAGATTTTATGTTGCTTATCCTAGAAATAAGCAGTGGATTTTCCCCAAGTCAATCTTAATAATGGCTTTTTTTTTTTTATTGAAGCTTTAATTTTTACATCAAGCATATATCTTGAATACAGAAAAGATGTTTATAATAGTTCCTTTTACAATTATAAATGAAAAACAATACAGGCAAATACTATAAACTAAATTATCATCTTTAGTCCACAATACGGTGGGAGCCCCTACTAATCTGAGGAAAAAGAAAAATTAATAAATCAGAAATACAATTTCTAATTAAGAACAAAGTGGTTGGTGAGAGCAATCGGGATTCCTAAATCAATCATGGGGTTGAAGTTGTCACAGTTATTGGAAGTGGTAACGAGGAATCTCGCAACTTAGCCTCTATGAAGGTATTTAATTGCTTTGCCTCAAAAAACACATACTTTACTGAATTCAATTTTATTACGCACTTGCATGGGAAATTCAGCCAAAAATGTGCACCAAGTTGTAATACCTTTGGCCTTAATTTAAGAAATTCCTGTCTTTTTCTCTGGGTCGCCCTTAAGACATCTGGGTACACTCTAATTTGGCAACCTAGGAAATCTTGATTTTTATTAAGAAAATATTGTTTGAGTATCCAGTCTCTGTCCGGCTGTAGTATGAAAAATACTTTAAGGGTAGCAGTTGTGAAACCCACATTCTCTCCTTCTATTATTTGAGTCAAATCCAAATTCAAATCTAAAGTCTCTGCTGGAAGAGCCTCTTTATCCTTTTGTAACAGTTCTTTTTTTTCGATAAGGTTCTATATAGTATATCTTGGATATTGGAGGATGGAATTTTTCTGGAATCTTTATATTTTCAGTTAGATACTGTTTAAAGGTTATCAGTGGTGAAATAGCAAGCTGCTTAGGAAAGTTTATCAGTCTCAAAGTATTTGATGTTGATAATTTTCTAAAATTTCAATCCTGTTTTGTAGGAAAATATTTTCTTTGATCAAGTTCATTTGAATCTATTGGCAACTTTGAACAGCAGCTGAGTTATTTTCCATACCTTTATCCAGAGAAATTACTTTTGTCTCTAATTCAGATATCTTTCCAATATCTGAATTACATTTCTAGGTAAATTGAGTAAATTTCTGCGTAAAAGAGGCTTCCAGACCCACAACTGCCTCCCATATATTTTCTAGTGATAGTTTGAGGCTTATGAGGCAAAAACGACTTACTTGGAGTTCCCAAGTCAGGAAAAGAGGGAAGGTCCGAGTCTCCTCGTATATCTCCACGATGTTCCCCAGTAACCTCCTCTCCTCCGCTCTTAATAATGGCTTATTCGAGATGCAGTCGAACCATGGAGTGATAACATTCTCATTTTTGCTTTCCATTCCTTTCCTAATAATATCCAACATTCTATTTGTTTTCTTAGCCACCGCCACACACTGAGCAGAGGGTTTCAAAGTATCATCAACAATGACACCTAGATCCTTTTCCTGGTTGGTGACTCCTAATGTGGAACCTTGCATCACATAACTATAGTTTGGATTCCTCTTTCCCACATGCATCACTTTGCACTTGCTCACATTAAATATCATCTGCCATTTGGATACCCAGTCTCCCAAGGTCCTCTTGCAATTTTTCTCAATCCTCTTGTGATTTAACAACTTAGAATAACTTTGTATCATCAGCAAATTTAATTACCTCTCTAGTTTTCCCATCTCTAGATCATTTATAAATATGCAGTGGCGTTCCTAGGCTGCCTGACACCCGGGGCAGATCGCCGATGCGCCCCCCCCCCCCCCCGGGCACAGTGCCCCCCCACACCGGCAAAATTACACCCTCCCCCCGGGTGCATTTTTACCTGCTGGGGGGGTGCCGTGCGCCTGTTGGCCGAGTCTGTCCATTCCCTCCCTGCTGCTCCCTCTGCCCCAGAACAGGAAGTAACCTGTTCTGCGCAGAGGGAGCAGCAGGAAGGGAACGAGGGGACTCAGCCAACAGGCGCGCGGCACCCCCCCCCCCCCCCCAGTGGCGTACACTCGGGGCGGACCGCCCCCGCCCCCCCCCTTGGTATGCCACTGTAAAGATGTTAAAAAGTAACAGCCCCAGCACAGACCCCTGCAGAACCCCACTGTCTACCGTTCTCCATTGAGAATACTGACCATGTAACCCTACTCTCTGTTTTTTTAATCTTTTAACCAGTTTTTAATCCACAGTAGGACATTACCTCCTATTCCATGACTCTCTAATTTCCTCAGGAGTCTTTCATGAGGTACTTTGTCAAATGCTTTTTGAAAATCCAGATACACAATATCAACCGGCTCACCTTTATCCGCATTTATGGCCACCCCTTTAAAGACATGTAGTAGATTGGTGAGGCAAGATTTCCCTTCACTAAATCCATGTTGGCTTTGGCACATTAATCCATGCTTATGTATATGCTCTGTAATTTTCTTCTTAATAATAGTTTCTATCATTTTGTCCAGCACCGACGTCAGGCTCATCGATCTATAATTTTCCGGACCACCTTTTTAAAAATTGGAGTTACACTGGCCACCCTCCAATCTTCCGGTACCATGCTTGAATAGTACTTCAAGCATGGTACTGGAAGATTGCGTCAAATCTTAGCGCCCAAGTCTGGGCACCAGACATACACCTGCTGAAGCCTGGTGTAAATCCCAGTACATAAGTTGAATACGGAGACCTATTATGCTGTAACACTGCGTACATCATTTTGGAATGCCCCTGACCCGCCCATGTCCTTCCCATGGCCACCACCCCTTTTGGATTGCACGCTATGGGATTTAGATGCCCAGCATTACAGAATAGCATGCACACAAATTCCTAATTGGTGCCATTTAACGTCAAAATTGGTTGTTGGCATCCAATTATTGATGGTTAACAGCTCATTAGGCATATAAGAGGCGCACGCATCTCAGAAGCAAATCCAAATGTGGGTGCCATGTATAGAAGCCAGGAATAAGTTTTTGAACCACACAGAATATGCCTCCTTAAAATCTCTCAGGTCAATAGTCAGCCTGCAATGGTCAGTATTTCTTAAATGCTGGCCGTCATGAAGTTTTTATACCAGAATATTCGGCACCGGGTCATACTTGGATACCAGCGCTGAATATACACATATGACTACTGCTGGGATTTAATCTGTGTACCAGTAATATTCTGAGGGGAAAATTATCAATGTGTGTTATCATGAGGAACTGTTATTTTACAGTTAGTCTCAGTTATTAGTAACTAGTTTTCACTGCATAAAATTGGACCTGTGCAAACTATGCTCTGCAGATTGCACCAGCTCATTTTTGAAAGTGATCGCCGGCCATTTTCCGACACAAATCGGGAGATGGCCGGCGATTTCCTGAACCCAGCCAAATCAGTATAATCAAAAGCTGATTTGGCCGGGTTCAACTGCTTTCCGTCGTGGAGCCGGCAAACAAGGGGCATATCAGTAGGGTAGTGAAGGCAGGATGGGCTTCGGCCAATAATGAAAAAAAAAAAAGCCAGGCTTGTAGTAGAGCATTTCGCTGGTTGTACTTGGTCCCTTTTTTTTCACGACCAAGCTTCAAAAAGGAGTCCCAACTCACCAAATGACCACCGGAGGGAATCAGGGATCACCTCCCCTTACTCCCCCAGTGGTCACCAACCCCCTCCCACCCCTCCAAAAAAAAATTAGAAAACATTTTTTTTGCCAGCCTCTATGGCAGCCTGAAATGTCATACCCAGCTCCATGACAGCAGTATGCAGGTCCCTGGAGCAGTTTTTAGTGGGTGCAGTGCACTTCAGACAGGTAGGCCCAGGCCCATCCCCCCTACCTGTTACACTTGTGGTGGTAAATGGGAGCTCTCCAAAACCCCCAAAACCCACTGTACCCACATGTAGGTGCCCCCCTTCACCCATAAGGGCTATGGTAATGGTGTAGAGTTGTGGGGAGTGGGTTCTGGGGGGATTTGGGGAGCTCAGCACCCAAGGTAAGGGAGCTATGCACCTGGGAGCTATTTTTATTTTTAATTTTTAGAAGTGCCCCCTAGGGTGCCCGGTTGATGTCCTGGCATGTCAGGGGGACCAGTGCGCTACAAATGCTGGCTCCTCCCACTACCAAATGCCTTGGATTTGGCCAGGTTTGAGATCACCGGCATTATTTTCCATTATGGCCGAAAACCGATGCTGGCCATCTCAAACCCGGCGAACTCTGACATTTGGCCAGGCCCAACCGTATTAGCGAAAAAAAAAAGATGGCCAGCCATCTTTTTCGAAAATACAGTTGGCTCTGCCCACTTACGGCGCCGGCCCCGAAGATGGCCGGCCAGCTATTTGGCCGGCACCATTCGATTATGCCCCTCTCAGTTAACTATCCGGATAAAGGGACCCTTTTACTTAGTTGTGCTAAAAAGTGTCCAGCGCTGTTGTCAATGCAAGGGGTTTCCGCATGCTGCAGCCACTTTTAGCCTGGCAGTAAAATGGCCGCATCTCCATATACTTCTTTAATGGCCACGGGCTAATTTTCTAATTAGCATGTGGCCATTACTGCGGGAGCCCTTAACAACTCCTAATTTGTTGGTGCTAAGGGCTCCTGTGCTATTCCCACAGTAATTGGGCAGTGCGCAGCAATGTGCCTGCGCTACCCGATTAGCGCGGTGAACATCTACTCTCCGCCCATAGCCACACCTTCTGCGCTGAAAAATAAAAAAATATTTTTCAGCATGGGATTAGTGCATGCTGATGGGCACACTACCACAGGATACCTCAGCGCATCCCAAGGCAGTGCTTTTTGCCGCCTGGTAGACACATGCTAGTGTTTACCATGCCTTAGTAAAAGGGCCCCAAATTTAGAACAGCCTTTTTGCTGTCCTAACTTTTTCTGGATAGTTACCTGGCAGGGGTGTACTGATTGTGATCTGGGCCCTCAGGCACTAAGGGTCATAGGCCCCTAACCCCTATCAAAAATGATTAAACTAGATGGAAGCTAGAGGAGAGTGGGCCTCCTATTGCTGCGGGTCCTTGGGTGCTGCCCTATTGTCCTAATGGTCAGTTTGCCCCTGTCACCTTATTAGTGGACCGAATATTGTCGCAAACCAAGTAACTCCCAGCTCTTCCCAGACTCCCCCCAGACCACTTTGGCACTACTCGGATAGAGCTACAGGGGTGTATCTAGATATTTAACAGCAGCATCCAGGTAAGAGCCACTGGATATCCAGGTTAGTATGATTTAACTGTCCTGCCCAGTTAAATTGTTTAAAATATTGTGGGGTCGGTATTCAGACCATGACTGGCTTTGAATATTGGGTTTATTTTTTTGGTTGGTTTCAACTTAACTAGCCAAGTCAATATTCAGCGCTGGCTGCTTAAACTGAAACTGACCAAATATAGGCCTGCAAAAACTTAGCCGGCAATACACTGAACATTAGTGGATAGTCAGATATATCATGCAATACAGCCGGTTATCCACTAAGTGCTGACCATATATATTCAGCAGAGATAACTGGCTATCTATTTATGTAAATAAAAGCATTGAAAAATCAGTATTTGCATGTGTATGGCATTTATATGAGTCATTGCTGCTATTTAAATCTGTAGCTTCACACAACTGTTCTAAAATGCCCGTCAATATAGTTAAAATACTAGTCTGCTGTTTATAACCTGACAGAAGTGGGATTAGACCTTTTCTTTAAGTTAAAACGTTAATTTTATATTGCAACAACAATACATAAAAAGAAAGGTAATTTCACATCGGCCAAATGTTCATCAGGGACGCCCTTCTTTTTTCCATTATCGGCCGAGGACGCCCATGTGTTAAGCACACCCCAGTCCCACCTTCGCTATGCTTCCAACACGCCCCTGGGAACTTTGGTTGTCCCCGCGACAGAAAGCAGGTTGAAGGTGCCCAAAATCGGCTTTCGATTATGCCGATTTGGGCAACACTGGGAGAAGGATGCCCATCTCCCAATTTGTGTCAAAAGATGGCACACTTCTCTTTTGAAAATGAGCCCGTAAGTTATTCAAAGTTGTTAAATCACAAGAGGATTGTGAAAACTTACAAGAGGACCTTATATGATTGGGAGACTTGGCATCTAAATGGCAGACTAGTGGAGGAGTAGCCTAGTGGTTAGTGCAGTGGACTTTGATCCTGGGGAACTGAGTTCAATTCCCACTGCAGCTCCTTGTGACTCTGAGCAAATCACTTAACCCTCCATTGCCCCAGGTACAAAATAAGTACCTGAATATATGTAAACCACTTTGAATGTAGTTGCAAAAAACTTCAGAAAGGTGGTCCCATTTCCCTTTCCTTAATGTGAGCAAGTGCAAAGTGATATATGTAGGAATGAGGAACCCAAACTATATTTTTGTGATTCAATGTGCCACATTAGGATTCACTGACCAGGAAAGGGATCTAGATGTCATTGTTGATGGTATGTTGAAACCCTCTGCTCAGTGTGTGGCGGTGGCGGCTAAGAAAGAAAATAGAATGTTAGATATTATTAGGAAAGAAATGGAAAACAAAAATGTGCGGATATTATAATGCCTTTGTATCGCTCCATGGTGCAACTGCACCTTGAATACTGTGTGCAATTTTGGCCATCGCATCTCAAAAAAAGATATTGTAGAATTAGAAAAGGTACAGAGAAGGGCGATGAAAATGATAAAGGGGATGAGATGACCTCCCTATGAAGAAAGGCTAAAGTGGCTAGGGCTCTTCAGCTTGGAAAAAAGATGGCTGAGGGGAGGTATGATAGAGGTATATAAAATAATGAGTGGAGAGAAAATATTTCTTCACTCAATGTGTAATTAAACTCTGGAATTCATTTGCCAGAGAATGTGGTAAAAGCAGTTAGCTTTGTGGGGTTTAAAAAAGGTTTAGACAGCTTCCTAAAAGAAAAGTCCATAAGCCATTATTAAGATGGACTTGGGGAAAATCCACTGTTTATTTCTTGGATAAGCAGCATAAAATGTATTGTACTGTTTTGGAATCTTGCCAGGTACTTGTAACCTGGATTGGCCACTGTAGGAAACAGGATTCTGGGCTTGATGGACCTTTGGTCTGTCCCAGTATGGCAACACTTGTGTACTTATGTAATCTGACCCCTACAAATAGTTAGTAAAGGAATAATCCTACTACTGTATATACTTCTAGACTAAGAATGTATGCACCCAAAAGAAAAAAAAAACATTGACTCTCTGAATCCATACATCCTCTCCCCCTCCCCCCGCCAAAGGAATGAACGAATGCCAGCAGGGAAATATGATAGGCTGCCCCGGTGAGCAACTGGAAGACTGAACTCAACACAGAAAGCAGATTGTTTCCCTGTGCACTTTTTTTCCAGAAAACAAAACAAAGGCTAGACCTCCAGTCCTTGAACTCAACTTCTACCCTTTTCTTTCTCAACAACATAAAAAAGATCAACAGAAAGTCTTTATCCCTTATTTCTGGAAATCAGTGAAATGCAGAACTATCAATATAGCAATATTAGTCCTATCTTCTTTCTGAAGTTCAGAGTCTTAGAAGACTGGTTTATAGTTTATACGGGAAATCTGGAAACTGATGGTTTCTTCCAGGTAGCAAGTCAAATATCCCACATAATGGTACTAACATATGCTCTACTCCCTATCTGACTACTCTCCTACCCTTCAGTTTTTAGTGGTGAAAGGCTCACGCTCAGTATCAATGAATCCCTACAGAGGTCCGCTTTGCTGCCTTGCCAAGCAGCCAGTCTGTCACTAGAAGTTGACCATCAGGCTTCCTGATCCATGATCGACTGTCCACTTTGTTGCAGAAAAGAAGGGACTGAGCTCAGTGAAATGTACCTGTTACTGTGAGATCAGTTATAATCTATGAAATCAATGGAGTAGTTGCTAGGGATCGCCATGGTAACAGCCCACTGAGGGTGCATTTGTTTCAAAGGAGTCATTTCTGCCTTGCTTGGGCAAGACTCAGCAGATACCCATATGCCACTGATTTCTTGAAAGTTACAGCAGCATAACCAAATTTTAAAGGTTAACCAAGGACAGCAGCAAATAAAACTAGGCAGAGTTCTCTCAGATTTCAGTCAAAAACTTAAAGATCATTCTTGTTCTCTAATTTGTAGTTCATTACTTCAGTAAAATCCATTTCATTGTAAATCACAAGAATTGCTAATGGCTTCAGACACAAATCCTGCTACAATCTCATTTTCCTGCAGCATTGCATAGACCTGACCTCCTAAATGCAAGATCCTGGCATGTACGATGTAGTAATCTGTCAGTCAAACTGGCATGATGGTAAGGAAGATTAACGTTGTGTTAAATACGGAACTTCCACTACTTCAACTGGCAAATACTAGATGGTGAATATGATAGATTATATCAGAACATCCCAAATGGATAACAATATTGTCTCTTTATTATAACCTAATGTTGATTCTAAAGCAAAAACTCTTGCAAAAAAGAAGTACTGGATTCTGTCTAATAATTGCCCATGCTATTATTAGAAACACTGGAGGGTCCTTTTACAAAGGTGCGCTGAAAAACGGCTTGCGGTAGTGTAGGCACGGGTTTTGGGCGTGCGCAAATCCATTTTCAGCGCACCTGTAAAAAAAAGGCCTTTTTTGCCGAAAATGGATGTGCAGCAAAATCAAAATTGATGCGTGTACATTTTGGGTCTGAGACCTTACCGCCAGTCATTGACCTAGCGGTAAGGAATCTGGGCGGTAATGACCTACGCGCGTCAAATGCCACTTGGTGCATGTCCGTTACGCGCAAGCAAAAATAAAAAATATTTTTTAGACGCATTGGACGCGCACCAAAAATGAAATTACCGCAAGAGCCACACAGTAGTCGGGCAGTAATTCCATTTTGCCACGTGTTGGGCGTGCGTAGACAAGCAGCTTAGTAAAAGGACCCCTGGGTTTCCTAAAGTCTTGGGTGAGCTATTAATAGAGGCAACATTTCTGTCCTCCAGCCCTCCTTTCTGCAATGACCATTTCACTCCTCCAGCCCTCCTCCATGCGATTACCATCATTTCTCTCTTCCAGCCCTCCTCCATGCGATGACCATTTCTTTCCTCCACCCTGCCCCCTGCAATAACCACCATTTCTCTCATCCACCCTGCCCCCTGAAGTAACTGGCTCTGATCTCTTCTACTCTCCCCCCCCCCCCCCCCACGATGACCCTTTCTTCTTATTTCATATTGAAGTTATGGTGCAGGGCCTTGAGTATTGGCTCATGCTCAAAGCACATGCTCAAGGCCCTGCACTGGCCCAGTGCCAGAACCATAAGAAAAGGTAAAGAGATCCAGTCATCGTGGGGGGTGGGGAGGGGGTGTAGGGTAAAGGAGAGCAATGCCAGTTACTGCAAATCCCGGTGGGGGCGGGAGGGGGAGAATCTAAATTTGGCTTTTAAGATGACATTTCCAGAGTTTTTGGATGCAGAAAAAGGGAGGTGGGCCATTTTTAGAGATGGGCTATTATTAGAAACAATTCAGTAAATATTATATCAAAAGACTCAGTAATTAAAGGCAGTATTAATGACAGAAGCAATCATGATAACAGAATAAGGGGTCTAGAATGTGAAAGATCAAGGCAAAAGGATGGCATTGCAGTGATAAGGGGTAATGGACAATCAATTTGTCACACTAAAACAAGCAAGTTCCAGTTACCATAGCAACAGGTGGTAAAAGAGATGATTGAAAATGATGCTGCTGATTTTTGCATGAATGATTTCTTTTTTTATTATTGAAATTTTAGAAGCCCAGGAGAAAGCACATATACTTTTTTTTTTAATCAGCAGGAAAGTAGAATTAAAGGAAGATTGAGAGGCCCATGCGGTTGTTATTGTTACAGAAATACAAAATAAGAACAGAGATGGCCATTAGGTTGCCCAATTTCATTCCTAGTGCAGTGAACTAGAGCTCAGTTAGGGGTCCTTTTTCTAAGGTGTGCAAATGATTAGCGTGTGCTAAATGATAAGAAGCCCTTATATTCCTGTGGGTGTCTTATCATTTAGCATGCGCTAAATCTGTTAGAGCACCTTAGTAAAAGGACCCCTTCATTTTTAGCTTTCCCCTATCTTCTTAGCAATTAGGGTGCTTCTATGTTTATTTTATATTCCTTGAATTCCATTACTAGTTTTGTCTTCACTGCCCCCATGAGAGGATGTTCTATTCATCTAACATCCTTTCTGTAACAAAATATTTTCTGTTCTTGCTCCCAAGTCTGCCCCACTAGAGATTCATACATAGTTATTTTATTTTGACCTGAGAAAGGGAATGTTAACTCCAAAATTTTAGCCATGAAATGTATTTGGAAAATTGAATCACTTTTTATCAGTGGTTCTCAGCCCAGTCCTCAGGACACATCTAAACAGTAATGTTTTCAGGATATCTGCAATGAATATGCATGAGATAAATTTGCATGTGTAACCTGGGCTTTTTTCAGAAGGCTAAATGTTGCGTAGTGCTGGGTTTTAATGTGACTGAGATGGGCACATTCTGATGGTGATGTCACCAGGTTGACAGCATGGGATTCCAAGCTGTACTGTTGTGGCAGCAGGTTGTGTAAACCTGGATAGGTAGGGTGTGCACTGATATGTGTCTGTGCTGATTATGATTTTTAACAAAAATAGCTTTAGTTAGCTAGTAAGCATGTGAAAATATGAAAATGACAGTTGTGTGACTGAGTGTAAATGCAAGTTGCTGCATTAGTTAGTGTCAGAGAGCCAACACGGTTGTTAGGAAGCTTTACAGGAAAAAAGGTGTGTGTTTGAGAAAAAAAAACAATATGAGCACTGATATACAACAACTTCTGCTAGAAATTATTACTTTAACTAGCAGGGAACAGTTTTAATCCAACCTGAGCTACCAGTTTAAAAGTAGATTCGCTCTGGTGACTGAAGAACAGGTCAGCACTAAGAGTTTGAGAAGGCTGAATTATTATTTCTCATGGGAGCAGCTTAAGCCATGTTAGAGGACGTTTGGCTGAAAACAGTTTACTTGGCTTAATATGGAGCTTTCTCTGCCAGCTAGGAGACAGTGGCCCACATAACCTTGAGATGGCAGTATTCCAAGCTGCATAGTCTAAGGGCTATTATTGAAGCTGTAAACAACACTGCTCAGCCACAGCAATAGGAACTGTTGCTGCTGCTGCAAAAAAAAAAAAAAGGTACTGAGTTCACAGTGAGGTTAATGTTAAATAATTAAGTTACCTACAAATAATTAGTGGGATGTAGATGAATTAATCTCAAAAATACTCAATTGTACTGTCTACATAATAAATAGAAGTGTGCATCTAAAAAATGCAGTACCCTCTAAATGAACAAACTAGTGGACTGGAAGGAAAAAGCCTCATCCAGGTCCATAGACCTTTAGAGCTAGAGTACATAACATGCTCCAGGTTAAATAAACCTATAGAGCTTTGCTCTTCATCGTTGGCAAAAAAAAACCTTCCTTTACCACGTGTTTTTAGTGTCCATCAAAACTAGTCAAAAATCACTGCTTCATAAAGCTGAAATATAGTGCACTTATGTGGCAAAACAGTGGGTTTCCAAGCCTGTGAACTGTATTATTTCAAGAAGTGTATTTCCCTTGTTTGGCGAGCAGATGATGACTTTCTTTTTCTTGTAAAGTTGTTACAGAAGTGACAGTTTTTTGCTGCCTAAGTGTGAGGTAATCTTTAGTCTCAGGGAGAGGAGAGAGAAAAATCTCTTCACTGAGACACTGTGAGCAGTTATATTGTATAACCTGTGAGCAGCTAAATTTCCTGAACTCCCCAGGTACTATTCAGGTACTGAACAAATGTTTAGTTAGTTTTAATATTGATACCCATTTGATTTGCCTGTTATTGTTGCTATATTTTCACCATTTTTCTTCTTACCATTATGACAGTAAACCTGGACTGACAAAGAATCCTAGTGGTTTGTGGTTTGGTCTGTGGGTGTTTTTTGGGAACTGAGGGGCCCCTGGGATTGTAGCCCCAGTGTCCTTAGAAACCAATGGGGAATTAAGTTACAGGTTGGAGACTCGCCCAGAGGCAAGCAAAACCCAGCTGGAGGGAGGAAGGCTATGCCAGAGTACAGCATGTGCACAGGTGGTAGTGGACCTGAGCAGTGCTGGGACAAATCCTCTAGATGGATGTAGGGTTAGCCTACTTATATGTAGTATCTTCGAGCCCTTCTTTCTACAATAGAGATCCTCAGACCAACGGTGGCTAGCATTTCACTTCATTTCTTCAGGGACTGAAAATATTAGGGCTGCAATAAAATATATATTTCAGCAAAGACATCCCACAAAAATGCATCAAGACAGACACTTATTACTATTACTCATCTCTCACTTTTCAAAACAGTGCCAAACTGCTTAGCTGCTAGAAAGTGGCTCTCACAATACTGACAAGATGGCTACTTAACTGTTTACATCAGACACCTTGAAAATCTTCATCCAATTTTCTGACCCTGGCCATGACCATAACAGTCCTAAAAACTCTCTTGAAGTAACCCAGCTGAGTCTCAGTGAACAACACAGGGTTACAGATGTTTGGGGAGATTTCTTTCTTAAAGGCCTGGCTTTTACTTTTCTCCCAGACACTCTGTATGTCAACACTGGAGTAGCTGAAAGTGTTCAGACTTGTCTTTCTTCTGCTTGGTGGTTAAACACTATTTCTGTCTCTTTTCTTGGTGTGTTTGTCTTCTGTCACTCCAGCACCTACCTTTGAGGTGATTGATTAGTTCCAATGAGTGATCTTCCCCACTGCTGTGTTTGTCTGTGTCCCTCTGTCCCCAGACTGCACTAAGAGACATCTCATAGTTCCTAGCAGCACATAGAACTTGACCCAGTCACTGCCGACTTGTATAAAGTGAGTCAAGCAGCTTCCTGTTAATTCCTGATATACAGTTTACATAAATCCAGTCTATCCTTTTCTGGCAACTGCCTGCAGAGTTTGCTTTAGTCCCTCAGCAAGCAGCACTGACTCTGTTTCAGATCTTTACTTCTGTTCTTTTATGTCTATTCTAAGGTTTCTGCACTTTGTTCTTCTATGCTGCCAAATCCTGGGCAGTCTGGTAGTTCTTCCTCTTCAGTACAGCTGGTGGCAGTTCTTCTGTGAGGTTCTCCTGATGTCTCCTTGAATTTGTGGCTTGCTTTCTCTCCATTCGCACTTGAGTCCTTCTCTAAGCTGTTTTCCACAATGCAGCTTACTTGGTGCCCACTGGATCCTGTTCCTTCTGCTAAGCGTAGTCTTATTTCCCGTGGCTACTGCCTTTGGCTTTAAGTAAGGAAAATGACAGTCAGTGTTGTTTAAAGTAATAGGTCAAAGTACTTCAGTAAAAGTAAAAATAAATGTTTATTTTAATACTTTAGTATAAGTTAAAAGTACAGTGAAGAATATATTTAAAAAATTAGGACTCTGTTTATTAAGCAGTGTTTTAGGCACGTTAACATTTTTAATGCTCGTTAACCATGTATGTGCCTACCATATCCTTATAAGCGCCTACATTAAGTGTAGGCACACTAAAAACACTAACGGACCTTAGTAAACATGGCCTTAACTTACAGTGGGGGAAATAAGTATTTGATCCCTTGCTGATTTTGTAAGTTTGCCCACTGACAAAGACATGAGCAGCCCATAATTGAAGGGTAGGTTATTGGTAACAGTGAGAGATAGCACATCACAAATTAAATCCGGAAAATCACATTGTGGAAAGTATATGAATTTATTTGCATTCTGCAGAGGGAAATAAGTATTTGATCCCTCTGGCAAACAAGACCTAATACTTGGTGGCAAAACCCTTGTTGGCAAGCACAGCGGTCAGACGTCTTCTGTAGTTGATGATGAGGTTTGCACACATGTCAGGAGGAATTTTGGTCCACTCCTCTTTGCAGATCATCTCTAAATCATTAAGAGTTCTGGGCTGTCGCTTGGCAACTCGCAGCTTCAGCTCCCTCCATAAGTTTTCAATGGGATTAAGGTCTGGTGACTGGCTAGGCCACTCCATGACCCTAATGTGCTTCTTCCTGAGCCACTCCTTTGTTGCCTTGGCTGTATGTTTTGGGTCATTGTCGTGCTGGAAGACCCAGCCACGACCCATTTTTAAGGCCCTGGCGGAGGGAAGGAGGTTGTCACTCAGAATTGTACGGTACATGGCCCCATCCATTCTCCCATTGATGCGGTGAAGTAGTCCTGTGCCCTTAGCAGAGAAACACCCCCAAAACATAACATTTCCACCTCCATGCTTGACAGTGGGGACGGTGTTCTTTGGGTCATAGGCAGCATTTCTCTTCCTCCAAACACGGCGAGTTGAGTTCATGCCAAAGAGCTCAATTTTTGTCTCATCTGACCACAGCACCTTCTCCCAATCACTCTCGGCATCATCCAGGTGTTCACTGGCAAACTTCAGACGGGCCGTCACATGTGCCTTCCGGAGCAGGGGGACCTTGCGGGCACTGCAGGATTGCAATCCGTTATGTTGTAATGTATTACCAATGGTTTTCGTGGTGACAGTGGTCCCAGCTGCCTTGAGATCATTGACAAGTTCCCCCCTTGTAGTTGTAGGCTGATTTCTAACCTTCCTCATGATCAAGGATACCCCACGAGGTGAGATTTTGCGTGGAGCCCCAGATCTTTGTCGATTGACAGTCATTTTGTACTTCTTCCATTTTCTTACTATGGCACCAACAGTTGTCTCCTTCTCGCCCAGCGTCTTACTGATGGTTTTGTAGCCCATTCCAGCCTTGTGCAGGTGTATGATCTTGTCCCTGACATCCTTAGACAGCTCCTTGCTCTTGGCCATTTTGTAGAGGTTAGAGTCTGACTGATTCACTGAGTCTGTGGACAGGTGTCTTTCATACAGGTGACCATTGCCGACAGCTGTCTGTCATGCAGGTAACGAGTTGATTTGGAGCATCTACCTGGTCTGTAGGGGCCAGATCTCTTACTGGTTGGTGGGGGATCAAATACTTATTTCCCTCTGCAGAATGCAAATAAATTCATATACTTTCCACAATGTGATTTTCCGGATTTAATTTGTGATGTGCTATCTCTCACTGTTACCAATAACCTACCCTTCAATTATGGGCTGCTCATGTCTTTGTCAGTGGGCAAACTTACAAAATCAGCAAGGGATCAAATACTTATTTCCCCCACTGTAAGTAAAAGTAAAAAAACTTATTGTCTAATATACTTTTTGATTAAAAAGTAAAAGTACTGCAACTACAATGAATACAACTGTTAACATTTTTATCCCAATAACTTTACTGCTCTTCAATTCAATCTAATTTGCTTGTAGCAAAACTAAATTTTGAAAATGGCTGTCCCTCATGCTAGTACGCTTGT
This sequence comes from Microcaecilia unicolor, assembly GCF_901765095.1. Lineage (NCBI taxonomy): Eukaryota > Metazoa > Chordata > Amphibia > Gymnophiona > Siphonopidae > Microcaecilia > Microcaecilia unicolor. The sequence continues at coordinate 161,194,912 of NC_044039.1, forward strand.
GAGTCATTATTAAACCAGCACGGCTGGCAGGAAGTGGAGTGTTCAGTCTGATAAAAAGTTCCTTCAAATCAGACCAGACTGAAAAACTACTGATGTCTTCTGACATTATCTGCAGCTGTTGGTCAAGGGTAAGAGTAAAGGTAATGGGATTTGATATACTGCCTGTGATTTTAATTACCCCCATATAGACTGGGTTAATGTAACATCAGGGCACGCTAGGGAGATAAACTTCCTTGATGAAATAAAGGACAGCTTTATGGAGCAGCTGGTACAGGAGCCTACGAGAGATGGAAACATTCTAGGCTTAATCATTTGTGAAGCGCATGATCTAGAACGGAAGGTAATGGTCCGGGGGCTGCTTGCCAACAGTGGTCATAACATGATTGCCTTTGAAATTTGCTTTCAAAAAGGTAAACATAGGAAGTCAAATATGTTAGCGTTTAACTTTAAAAAAGGAAGCTATGATAAAATGAGAAGAACGGTAAAAAAAAAAAAATTTAGAGGAGCAACTGAGAAGGTTAGAAACCTACAACAGGCATGGATGCTGTTCAAAAACACCATCCTGGAAGCCCAGGCCAAACATACTCCACGAATCAGAAAAGGAGGACGAAAAACTAAATGACAGCCAGCATGGTTAAAAAATGAGGTAAAGGAGGCTGTTGGAGCTAAAAAGGAATCCTTCAGAAAATGGAAGAAGGAACCGAATGAAGAAAATAAGAAGTGGCATAAGGAATGTCAAGTCAGATGCAAAGCGCTGATAAGAAAGGCAAAGAGGGATTTTGAAAGAAAGATAGCGCTAGAGGCGAAAACTGATAGTAAAATTTTTTTAGATACATTAAAAGCAGGAAGTCGGCAAAAGAATTGGATGGCCCGCTGGATGACCGGGGTGTAAAAGGGGCGATCAAGGAAGACAAAGAAATAGCAGAAAAACTAAATGAGTTCTTTGCCTCAGTCTTCACCGAGGTAAATTTGGGAGGGATACCGGTGCCGGACAGGGTATTCGAGGCTGACGAGTCGGAAAAACTTAATGAAATATCTGTAAACCTGGAAGATGTAATGGAGCAGTTCTGCAAACTGAAGAATAGCAAATCTCCTGGACCGGATGGTATTCATCCCAGGGTACTGATAGAACTAAAAAATGAGCTGACAGAGCTACTGTTAGTGATTTGTAATTTATCCTTAAGATTGAGCGTGGTACCGGAAGATTGCAGGGTGGCCAGTGTAACGCCGATATTTTTAAAAGGTTCCAGAGGAGATCCGGGAAATTATAGACCGGTGAGTCTGACGTCGGTGCCGGGCAAAATGGTAGACTATTATCAAGAACAAAATTACGGAGCACATTCAAAAGCATGGACTAATGGGACAAAGTCAACATGGATTTAGTGAAGGGAAGTCTTGCCTCACCAGTCTGCTGCATTTCTTTGAAGGGGTAAACAAACATGTGGACAAAGGTGAGCCAGTTGATATTGTGCATCTAGATTTTCAGAAGGCGTTTGATAATGTCCCTCATGAATGACTACAGAGGAAATTAAAGGGACATGGGATCGGAGGTAGTGTCTTACTGTGGATTAAAAACTGGTTGAAAGATAGGAAACAGAGAGTAGGGTTAAAAGGTCAATATTCGCAATGAAGAAGGGTAGTTAGTGGGGTCCCTCAGGGATCTGTGCTGGGACCTCTGCTTTTTAACATATTCATAAATGACCTAGAGATGGGGAAAACTAGTGAGGTAATCAAATTTGCCGATGACACAAAGTTATTCAAAGTCGTCAAATTGCGGGAAGATTGTGAAAAATTACAAGAGGACCTTACGAGACTGGGCGTCTAAATGGCAGATGACGTTTAATGTGAACAAGTACAAAGTGATGCATGTGGGAAAGAGGAACCCTAACTATAACTACGTCATGCAGGGTTCAGCGTTAGGAGTCACGGTCCAAGAAAGGGATCTAGGTGTCATCATTGATGATACGTTGAAACCTTCTGCTCAATGTGCTGCTGCGGCTAGGAAAGCAAATAGAATGTTGGGTATTAGGAAAAGGATGGAAAACAAAAATGAGGATATTATTCTGCCATTGTATCGCTCCATGGTGCGACCACACCTCGAGTATTGTGTGCAATTCTGGTCACTGCACCTCAAAAAAGATATAGTGGAATTAGAAAAGGTGCAGAGAAGGGCGACAAAGATGATACAGGGGATGGGAAGACTTGGAGAAAAGGCGGCTGAGGGGAGATATGATAGAGGTCTTTAAGATAATGAGTGGAATGGAAAGGGTCGATGTGGAGTGTCTGTTTACGCTTTCCAAAAATACTAGGACATGGGGGCATGCGATGAAGCTGCAGTGTAGTAAATTTAGAACGAATCACTCAACGCATAGTTAGAACCTGGAATTCATTGCCAGAAAAAGTGGTTAAGGCGGTTGACTTAGCAGAATTTTAAAAAGGGTTGGACAGCTTCCTGGAGGCAAAGGCCATAGAATGTTATTGAATGGACGTGGGGAAAATCCATTATTTATGGGATGGGCAGAAAAAATTGTTCTTTTGGCTGCTGTCGGAGACAGGGTGCTGGGCTTGATGGACTCTTGGTCTGTCCCAGCATGGCGATGCTTATGTACTAATCAAGGTAGTTTATATTTTTATATGCAAGGGAATCTCTGTCTGAAACACTTGAATTCCGTATAGCAAAGAATGTTTTATCATCATCATTGTCATTAACATCTGCATTAGAAGTAGTGCTGTATAACTTGCATCTTTATCTTCATTATCATTGTCATGCTGTAGAATTTCAGAGAAGGCTTTCACAAAGTTGTAATCATTGTCTGTTGTTCTAGCAATTTTTTGTCTGATGGCAAACTCTGTTTCAATATCTTCAAGAACTGATGCAAGAAAATTAAAAGTGTGTGAACCTTTCAGTCATAAGCCCAGACAAGCAGGCTTCCTCTCTAAAGACGCTATCAATCCAGTGGACAGTCACCCAAATTTAAAATTTTCCATGGGATGACCAGCAGTCTGTTATGCTCTGTTCCTTGTGGATTTCAGTTTCTTCTTGTAGTTCAACAAGCGATTTGGATTCCATGAGTGGTATTAGTATGTTTGTGTTCAATCAGACAACTGACAGAGTTTATGGTGCATACTGTAGCCATTTTACCAGCAGCGGCAATTGACTCCTGATGCAGGTCGATTGACCGAAACACAGGCCAGTGTTGAGTCGAGTCATTCTTTATTTTATTAAAAGTTTTAATAGCTCCATTACTGACTGTTCTGGTTTCATTGTCATCTTCGCTGTGTTTTTTATTTTCATCTGAGAGATTAGCGAGGATTGTATCTTCTGTCATCCTTTTTGACTCTCTTTTGTGGTAGAGACATACGTCTGTTCACCAAGAATTGCAACCAGCTTCAGCTTCATCTCCACTTCAAAGTGGCCCAACTCATCACTGTTCAGTTTGGCTGGAGACCAGTAACCAATTTAACAAACACAGGCAACTCCACTGTTCTCAAAGGCTACACATTCACTGAACAGCAAAACTTACAATGAGATGATCCACTGTTTATGTGATGAGCTTTTCAATAGCAAAATCCTATTCCAGGCTTTGTTGTTTCATTTGGTTTACCAAGGAATCATCATTTATGTATTGCTTCCACTTTTACTTTTAACTGCAAGCATCAGATGTACCTATGTAGTAAAAATTGGTGAAATTATTATTTTGGTAAAAGTACAAGTAACAAATGTTTCCTGTACTCCTTTACAAGTAAAAATGACAAAACCTTTACTTAAGTACAGTAACTAACTACATTTACTTAGTTACTATACAATACTAATGACAGTTTTGGCAGTGGCTTGGTTCCATCTGCATAGAAACAGACTGTGGACAAGCCAGTTTTAAAAATATTTTCAGCGGATCTGTTGGTCCCTGCAAATTACAGGCCTATCTTAAACCTTTGTAGTCTGGCAAAGTTAACTGATGTGGGTTCAGCAATAGATTCATTTCAGTCCACTTTCTAGGTGGGTTTTAGCACGGAGATGGTATTGATGGCATTTCTAAGTAAGGTGAGGGTGCAGTTGGACAGTGAGTGGGAGGCTTTGGCCATCTCTTTGGATCTGGCAGTAGCATTTGATTTGTTGGATCATCAGATCTTGTTTCCAGACTTTCCAAATTGGGACTGGGGGATTTGATGTTGCACTGGTTTTCCTCATTTTTTGACAGGATCATCATTTCAGGCTCATGTGTCTTCAGAGATTTCTTCAGCCTGTGCTTTAGAATGTGGGGTGCTGCAGGTTCTTTCCCTGTCCCCTGTTCTTTTTAATATTTTTCTTGCTCCATTGGCTGCATTGGTTAAGACCTATGATGTGTATTTATTTATGCTGATGATATTTTGTTGACCATATATTCTCCTTTGGCCATGCCAGACATTACTTCTCTTCAAGACTGATTGAAGGCAATGTCCCATTCGCTGGTGCTCAGTATCAAGAAGACTGTACTTTGCTTGCTGGTCACAGTGAGTGTCCTACTTTGGTTCCAGTTTTGTTTGGCCAATCAGTATCAGTTGTGACTGCATTTAGGTATCTTTGGGTGGTGATTGACTCTCAGTTGGCCTTTGGTGATCAGATCTCCAAAGTGGTGAGAGTGGGTTTTATGTGTTCTGGAAGTTTTGGGTTGTGCAGGACTATTTTGAAGAGGCCGCCTTACATGCATTATTTCATGTCCCTTTGATCTTCTGCCTGGACTGCAGTAATATGGTCTATGTGGGCATTTGCCAGTATGCAATGAAACATCTGCAGACTCTTTAGAATTCTGTGATTTGACTTTCGGGCCAGACAAGCATTCTGATCATGTAATTTCTTTGTATATCCAGTATCATTGGCTTCCGGTTAGATGTCGTATTGAGTTTAAGGTACTTAACCTTTCTGACCAGAAGTACCTTAAACTCACGTCTTTTACTTTGGTGCTCCTCCCTATTTGGCTGAATTGTTCTCCCATTATTTCCTCAGCATGCAGATTGATCATCTTCAGCCCGTAAGTTGGCAGTCTCAGCTCCTTCTATGGCTCACTTGGTATTCGGATTAGTGCATTTTTTTGGCTGTCCCCTGCTCTTTGGAATGGCCTTCCTTTCTCATTCCAGTCAGAGGCCACCCATAAGAAATTTGTGTGCTTCTATAGACTCTTCTGGCTTCTGAGATCTATGCTTTTTTGCATTAGCACCTGTGAGCAGTGGGGTACCTGAGTCACTTATGTCTTTGTTGTGGCAGAGGGGTGGAGGGTCTCTCATCTTGTCTTTGAATGGGCTGTGTTGGCATTGCCACATGGCACCTGCTAGCATGGCTTAGTAAACAAGGGGACAAGTTTTTAAAGTTTTGCAAAATATCAAATAACTAGAATCCATTCAGATTCCCAATGGTAGAGAACTCTACAATAAAGCAGAGAGAAGAGTTAAATATAGACCTAAATTTATATTGTCTAGCAGACAGAAAATGTAAATGCATCAAACTGTGAGTATTATAAGGAGATTTGATATGCCCAGTCTCAAAGATAAAGAAGCGCTAAACCATTCAGGATTTTATTGATAAAAGCACAAAGTTTAAATTGGGCTCTGGCCTCCACAGGAAGCCAATGTAACTTCATCAGCAATGGAATAACCGATTCATATCTAGAGGCTGAAAATATTAGCCGAGCCACTGTATTCTACACCAGTTGAATTCCATTTATTTTTTAAGACATCCTATATATATAATGTTACAGTAGTCTATTCTAGAAAGTACCAAAGCTTAAACCAACAATCTGAATTCATCAAACCCAAAATATTTACATATGACCCGTAACTTCTGCATCACACAAAAGGATTTCCAAATTAAAAGTTTTATATGACCAGAAAAGGTCATTAAACTATCAGCCTCTACTCCCAAAATCCTAGAGGAGTTCTCAAAAACAAAGGTATCTGAACCAATGAAAAACCTTTGTGGATATTCAGGTTTCTGATATCCTAACCACAGAAAGTTAGTCTTTTCCTGATTCAGTTTTAAATGATTATTAGTAATCCAATGTTCAATTAATCGAACTGCACTAAAAAATATCATTAAACATGGAAGACCAGTAACAGTAAGGTGATATCATCTGCATATATGAAGAATGATATTTAAAGTTGTTTTAGCACCTTACCCAGGGGTTGCAACAGAATATTAAACAAGGAGGGAGATAACACCAAGACCTGAAGGATGACCCAACCTGGTTTCCGACTCAGAGAAACTGTCATTTGTTTTCACCATACAACTTCATGTGGATAAAAAAAACTCTGAACAAAGACAGAACATATCTACCAATACCCAAGTCACTCAACCTGTATAATAAAAGATCATGCGCAACCAAATCAAATGCCAAGAAGAGGTCAAATTGAATAACAATGCCATTCTGCCTTGGGGCCATTTTTACTAAGGTTTTGCTCCTAATGCAAGTTAACACACAGGAGTTAAGGCACATTAAGTACAATATTTTTGTTAACTGTTGGTGGAATTCCAGCACTTTGGGAAAGTTAAAGCATTGATCGTTATTGCATGCTAATTTTCACCCCCAATAATGCAGAATAGAGGGTCTCTTTTACAAAGCTGTGCTAACAATTCTCGGTGCAGCAAATGAAAGGAAGCCCATTAAATTCATATGGGCTTCTTCTCATTTCCAGCATGGGACTTGCTAGCATGGCTTTGTAAAGGAAGCCCAGAGTTACCTACTCCAGAGTTATAGCTATCTGTATTATCTGCTGCAGTTAAAGTGCAGAACGACCTCTGCATTAACTGCAAGGCACTATCCCCAAAGACACTGTAGTAATTGTTAACACAGCACTTTGCCAACTGTTAATGCATGTTAAAAGCCACATTAAACATCTAACACAGTTTAATAGCTATAATATGCACTCAGCATGCTCATCAACCAGGACCTTACTGGGCTATAGTTGTGCCTTGTATGACTCATTCATTCATTTCATTTGAGTTTTTATATACCACTTAGACCTAAGTGATTTACAGCTTCACTTTCGAGGTGCTTCACTTTAGAGGTACTGGGTCTGTCCCTATTGGGTTCACAGTCTATGTAGTATGTTGCATGTGGGGCAACAGAGGGTTAAGTGACTTGCCCAGGGTCACTCAGAGCTGCAGAGGGAATTGAACCTGGTTCCCCCAGGATCTCAACCCACTGCCGACCATCAAGCAGCAGTGGGAATCAAACCCAGTTCCCCAGGTCCACAACCCGCTACACTAACCATTAGACCACATCAACTGGCACACCTCTACCCACCTACTTTGCCACCACCAGTGAGAGGAGACAGTGGACTAGGAGCAAGTTTTGTACCCCCTCCATATTTGTGCCCTGTGTAGCCACACTTGTCATACAGCCCTTGGTGCAGCACTGATGATCACTACTCAGATTCACATGAAATTGACCCCCTACCCAGCTTTTTAGAATCTAAAAAGAATCCACTGTAAGCAACTACCTGGTCCTATATATCTTTACATAGATTAGGAAATATCCAAATGTTGTTGCCAAGAAATAAAAACAATAAGAATTTCAGAATCATAAAGATAAGTTGCCAGCACAAAAGCTTGTATAAGCGACCCTTCTTTGGACTCTCTCTAAAATTAAGACACACAGATAGCTCTTCTTCGCTTTGCCCAACTGTTCTTTTTGCCTCACCAGGTCCTTGTGTGGGTTAATAGAAGGCCTTTCTTACCAGAAAAATAACTTCTCCAGAGATATTCAAAAACTCCACTAGATAACTTACAAATATCTCTAATGGAGAGGTCAAAGGGACCACGGAAAGCAACAAACACGACATCAACACTAATTTCCCAAAATATCAAGTTTTCAGTCCACTGTGTTCTTGTCCTGTATCAACTCTGTCTGAGCAGAGAACAGTTACTTACCTGCTGATCAATTTCAACAGCTTTTAACCTTAGGAGGTAAATACATGAATCCATTGTTAATAGGGCAAGTGAGATGGGTCTTCTCTAGCAGTCCAAATAGTATATAAATTCACTGTGGGTGGCCTTTCTAATGGTAGTCTAGACACCAAGATCATAAGTGTCAGAGTGCATCATATTGAGTTTGATGGTGATGATATACTATGCTGGGTGGAAAGTTTTACATTGCTTTAATAATTTTGGCAGGACTAATTTGCCTGTAATAGTGCGAACAAGTTACTAATGATATCTCTAATTGACAGAGAAGCTTCTTCCAATTGACAGTTATACAGTTTGAATGAACTTTGCTGCAGGCCCCTCATGGACATTAACTCAGCAGTAACAGATGCTGAGGAAGGAATCAAACGCAAATTACTTTTTTAATTTCTTGTATCTTTTTTATTCTTTTAATGTATTTCATTTTAGATTTATATTTAAGCAGAATCTGAAAATCCATTAACATGTTTCCTAGGTTTTGTGTAATGAACCATTTTATTATGCAGCAATAGCGGAGTAGAGGAGTAGCCAAATGGTTAGTGCAGCAGCCTGAGAACCTCGGGAATTAAGTTTGATTCCCACTACAGCTTTTTGTGACTCTGGGAAAGTCACTTAATCCTCCATTGCCCCAGGTACAAAATAAGTACCTGTATATAATATGTAAATTGGGTTTAATTCCCATTGCAGCTCCATGTGACTCTGGGCAAGTCACAACCCTCAATTGCCCCAGGGTTAAGTGACTTGTACCTGTGTAATATGTAAACCATGTAACCACAGAAAGGCGATATATCAAATCCCATCCCCTTTCTGAGCAATGACTCAATTTTTAATTTTTGTTGGGGGGAAACAATTTTCAAAATACATTTCCCAGGTAAATACTGAGTTTCCACTAAAAGGGCTGTATGAAAATTTACCAGACTAAAACTATATGCAGGTTTACATAAGTAACAAAGCAGATGACAGCAGATAAAGACAAGTACTGTACATCCAGTCTGCCCACAGAGATAAACTCATTACATAAAGTATGAGGTGATACAAGGTGATACAACATATGTATAACTGAACTTGATTTGTCCATGCTATTTTCAGGGCAAAGATCGTAGAAGTCTGCCTGGCACTGTCCTTGTTCAAAAAAATTTTGAAGTTGTTATCGAAGTCCTTGATAAGCTCCATTTCAGCCCATCCAAATCTATCCAGCCACTATTAAGGCACAGACCATAGAAGTCCTCCCCATACTGGCTTTGCTTCTCAAACAGTGTTGCCACCTAGTCTCTGCTAAGCTTCTTTGGATCGATTCTTTCTAAACACGATTCCTACGTGTGTAGCCCACGCGTTTTTGAATTCCGCTACGGTTTTCATCTCCACTACCTGATGCTGTAGGGCACGGCAGGTAGTGGAGATGACATACATGTTCTGTTAACTTCCTTAGGAAGAGGCATTCCTTGGGAAAAGTTTAGGTCAGGTAGAATAATAATGCAAGTAGACTGTATTTTCAAATTTATGCAAGCCAGGTTATGTTCTATGCAAAAAGTATTTGCATAGAAAACAAATACCAGTGCCCACACATACTCTATCCTGGTGACAGTTTTCAAAGTGAACGTACTGTTATCTCGTATAAGAAATTAATATGGGAGACAAGATGGCAGCTGCAAGCCTAACTCAGACAGCACGGTTTGCTGACCTCGAAAGAATGTTTTTCAGTATGGATAAGAGAAAGGGAAAGAACCCAGCTTGTCTCTCCTGGACCAGGGCATCGTTTTCTTCGAGTCTGATTGACTCTTTTCTCATCCATGCTGGGACTCAGGTGGATGAATCACCTTGGAGCTGTTCAAGGTTCAGGGGCCTCAGAGCTGCTTTGGAGATTGATGTTACTCTGAGTTCAGATTTGACAGATCTCCTCCCACCAGTTCACCAGTTCCAGTGCGCAAAGTTCACTAGTTCCAGTGGCCCACTGCAACTCATGAGAAGAACGTGTGAGAAGAGGTGACTGGACTGGCTTTATTGGAAAATACATCTGGAGATGTTGAGGAGACATGAATAGTGGCAGTGGGCACAATGGGAAAAAGCAATAATGGAGAACAAGAGCCACTTGTGGAACCAAAGGAACTTTATTGCCAGCGTCAACAGCATGTACACAGTGGCCTGACATGGTTGTGTTTCTGCACAAAAATTGCCTACATCAGGGATTTACATACTAGTAGTTGCATTTCTGACTAAATGCAAGAGTGAAAAAAAAATCTTCAGTCAACTGGCCACTAGGATAAATGCTTGGTGTTTGGCTCAGATACAGGTATCATTGATTCTATAGGTCTGATAAAGGGAGTGCACAGGTACTTTTGGCAGTTGATGTTAATACTGAAATATTTTGATAGGAGCTTTTGACTTTACCTTCATGTTTAGCATCTTGACCATCTATTGTTATATTAGAATCTATTGGGAGACTATCAGGCTCATTTTCGAAAGAGAAGGACACCCATCTTTCAACACAATCGGAAGATGGGCATCCTTCTCACAGGGTCGCCCAAATCGGCATAATCGAAAGCCGATTTTGGGCGTCCCCAACTGCTTTCCATCGTGGGGACGACCAACGTTCCCGGGGGACACGTTGGAGGCGTAGCGAAGGCGGGACTTTGGGCGTGCCTAACATATGGGCATCCTCGACCCATAATGGAAAAAGGGGCTTCCCTGACAAGCATTCGAACGACTTTACCTTGTCCAGTTTTTCTTACGACCAAGGCACAAAAAGGTGCCCGAATTGACCAGATGACCTCCCCTTACTCCCCCAGTGGTCACTAACTCCCTCCCATCCTCAAAAACAAACTTTAAAAATATTTTGTGCCAGCATCAAATGTTATACTCAGGTCCATCGCAGCAGTATGCAGGTCCCTGGAGCAGTTTTAGTGGGTGCAGTGCACTTCAGGCAGGTGGACCCAGGCCCATCCCCCCTACCTGTTACACTTGTGGTGGTAAATGTAAGCCCTCCAAAACCCACCACAAACCCACTGTGCCCACATCTAGGTGCCCCCTTCACCCATAAGGGCTATGGTAGTGGTGTACAGTTGTGGGTAGTGGGTTTTGGGGGAGGGTTGTGGGGCTCAGCACACAAGGTAAGGGAGCTATGTACCTGGGAGCTTTTTCTGAAGTCCACTGCAGTGCCCCCTAGGGTGTCCGGTTGGTGTCCTGGCATGTGAGGGGGACCAGTGCACTACGAATGCTGGCTCTTCCCACGACCAAAGGGTTTGCACTTGGTCGTTTCTGAGATGGGCGTCCTTAGTTTCCATTATCGCCGAAAATCAGAAACGACCAAGTCTAAGGACGACCATCTCTAGGGATGACCTAAATGTCAAGATCTGGGCGTCCCTGACCATATCAAAACGAAAGATGGACGCTCATCTTGTTTCAATAATATGGGTTTCCACGCCCCTTCACCGGGATGTCCTGCAAGGACGTCCTCAGGAAAACTTGGGCGTCCCTTTCAATTATGCCCTCCACAGCTGATCTTGCCAAGTGTTTTTGTGCCTTAAATTTGTCTCAGAAAGTTTCTCAACTTTGTTAATATAGAAATATGTTCTGGGAATCTGAATCTAGTTGTAGTTCAACTTGACTCTTTTTGAGGAAGAATTATGACTCTTTGCAACAAACTAATGACGTTATGATAAGATATCTTGGGAGCTTGTGCTTTAAGATGGAAATTTTTACAAATGCCCCTAGGAGTGTTAATCTTCAGTGTCTGAATGCTCCCTGTTTCTTGGTTATATTTCTGAAGAGATATATTGCGTAAATAAGATACTGGGAAAATCAGCTGATAAAATAGCACTATGCTCTAAAGTATACTGTGAAGCATTCTGGCATTGAGACTTGCAGGTTTCCAATGAATCTGACATATCTGAGTATCTATTTCTCCTGCTGCTTTATTAGTGACTTTTGTATCAGTTGCTGATAAGGAATAAATTTTGAAAATGTTTTATATGAATCTACAGAAGTTATTTTTCATTCTGAGAATTTGAGTTTTCTCTGTGTTTCAAGGGAGAGCCAAAAAAAATGGAAGCAACTCTTATTATTAAGGCCTGGGGCGCTACAGTTGAGTACATTGTTTTCCTTGCAATTCCCTTATAAATGTGTTGCTAAATATTATTCACAGTAATATGTGTTTACTCCCGATCAACTATTTACCTTTTTAGATGCTAAGGGGTTAGCTATCGGGTCTCTTGGATCATCCCCTGTTTTTTTTCTAGTGAATAAGTCTCTTGCATATAGTGAGGTCTCTGTCTTTTTTTTAGGGGGGGGGGGGGGTTGGTATGGCTTCTTCCTTTCTGGAATGTTTTCCTTTTATTCTCTCATTTTGACATTAGAGGTCTGTTATAAGCTCTTTATAGGTTTCATTTTGATTTTCTTATATATTTTGTTTTCCTTTATTATGGAGCTCCATTGCTTCACTAGCATATTTGCTAGGATCATTATATCAAAATTACATAAATGAATAGTAAAAAAATAAATCTTAGCATATAATCAATTCTCACCTGGAGGAGTAGCCCAGTGGTTAGTGTAGTGGGCTAAACACCTGGGGAACTGGGTCCAATTCCCACTGCAGTTCCTTATGACCCTGGCCAAGTCACCTAGCCCTCTATTGCCCCAGCTACAAGCACTCAGGTGTGTAAGGGCCTATGCGCGAGCAGCGTACATCAAAAAGGTATTACCACCCGGCTAGTGTGTGAACATGGTAGTAATTCTGAGGGCCCTGTTTACTAAGCCGTGCTGTAAGTGCACAAACCATTTAGCATGCTGTAAAAATTAGTGTGTGCTAACGATAGAGACACCCATTATATTCCTATGGGTGTCGAATGCACTAATTTTTAGCACACACTAAAAAGTTTACGCACCTACAGCATAGCTTAGTAAACATGGCCCTGAGTTTGGTGCACATGAAAAACACACGGTAGAAAATTTTCTACCGCAGGGGCATTCCCAGCGGTGCTCAGCAGTTGGCGCGCGTCAGACGGTTACCACGTGGGTAACACTTGAGCCTTTACTGCTAAGTCAATGGGTGGCGATATTGGGATGCAGCGATGACTACACATGATTAATACCCCTGATGCAGTGATAGCAAAACGGGGACTCCCTGTTGGGTTTTTTGGATATTGGGATGTCCAGGCTTGAAGATGGAAGTGATCCTTTGTAAAAAAAGGGGGGTGAAAGGGGATAGGGACTTGATATACTGCCTCTCTGTGGTATTTTGCAACTACATTCAAAGTGGTTTACATATATACAGGTACTTATTTTGTACCTGGGGCAATGGGGGGTTAAGTGACTTGCCCACAGTCACAAGGAGCTGCAGTGGGAATTGAACCCAGTTCCCTAGGATCAATGTCTGCTGCACTAACCACTAGGCTACTCCTCCACTCTGTGGATTATAAGTGGATGCTAAGGGGATTATAATTTTGTGAATAACTCGGGTTTGCAATAGACTGGACAGGTTTTTCAGATCCTTTGGATTTCCTGTGATATATACTCACGTTTGGGGGCACTGACTGGGTTTTTTGAGAGACTAGTTTGAATGCTCTGTCGCAGTGGAGTTTTTTTCAGCCATATGATGATGGCTGGGCCCACACCTTAGAACTGAAGTTGACTGGGTGGCTCTACTGAGGCTTTTTTCTCCACTTCCAATTGTGGATATTTCTATGACTGGCCATGTCAGTTCACCTGCTTGAGTAATTATAACTCTATGAAGATTTCTAATATTGAATTTTCTGGGCTTTTGTGGATTTTTTCTCTATATAACCATGCCAATTATGGAGTAACTGTAGAGTTCATTGCAGTTCCTTTTGTTTGTAAATAAAATTTGTCCTTGAAACAAAAATAATTTTTCTGCAAAAATATTTGTAAACATTTATTTTCTTAAAGATATGGTTGGCATAATTACTTAAAGAATGGTATAGCCTGAATCTTCATAGTTATTTAGATTTAATTCTTGAATAGGATTCTGGGTATAAATAATTATATTGGAAAAAAACATTTCTCTGGTGTCAGCAAAATATTTTTGAATTTAATATGCTTACATGACTAATAATAAGCCTGCTATTAGGGGACCCTTGGATAGTCTATGAGCACCAGAAATAAGATTTTGGGAGAACTGAAGGGCCCTAAATTGAGCCCACAGCGGTGACTATCACAGGCAGATTTAGCTCCAGATATTCAATGCCAGGCCATGTCCAGGTACCAGCACTGGACATGAATACCAGGGGCTGAATGAATTTACAGAAAACACCAGAGGTTATGCAGGTCCTAGCTGATTTTCATCACCTCCCTGCTGTCTCCTGAATCTGAGCCCCCTGTAACGTCCCCTCCCTCAGAATCCTTAATCTCAGACTTCTCCACTACCCTCACTTCCTCCCTTTCACAAGCAGAACTCACTTTGTGGAAGCAGGCAGGATGTTTTCTAAATCCGAATGGAATTTGGACCCATCCCAATGGGCAATTATGTATTTCACAGCATGTTTTATCTCTTCTTTTGCATGCCCTCCACTACCCCTTACATTTAAATGCTACTACACTGTATGATCAATTATCTTCCAGATTATGGGCTCCCCAAATGATGCTCATGTGTCACACCGTAGTTCATAATTGTTACAAATGTTTTCTGTACACACCTAAACGAGGACCTGTTATTCCTTCAGGTCATTTACCTGTTGTCCAGGGACCTGGCCAACATTGGTATATCGATTTCACAGATATGCAGACGCCCGTTCGTGGTAAACGGTATCTGCTTGTCTGCGTGGACGCTTTCTCGAAGTGGGTGGAAGCTTTCCCTTGCTCTAGAGAAACCGCCCAAACGATGGCACAATCACTATGCACTGAAATTATTCCTCGATTTGGGATTCCTGGCAAAATTACCACAGATAATGGTACCCACTTTGTAAATGAACTGTTGCAGAACCTTCTTCCTGCACTCGGCATTACTCACAGAACTGTGTGTGTTTACAAACCCACCAGTAATGGGCAGGAGCGATGCTCACTCACTCTTGCCCATCACAGCTCTGTCCCCCCCCCCCCCCCACACACACACAAGGCTTCTGCTAGAGGTCACAGCAGCCATTTTACAATAGCTGTCATGGTAGGCAAGAGCGAGTGAACATCGCTGATGCCCCCAGGACCCCACTGGACCACCAGATATTTACAAGTAGGACCAGGGGGCCTACGGGGGTGTGGGGTAGGCAGGGGCCTTGGTTGGCACTTAACTGTGTATGAGGTGGGAGGAAGGGAGATCAGGATTGTGAGGGAGGGAGCAGCAAGGCAAGTAGTTCCATAACCCAAAAGCTGAGTACCAGCCAATATTCAGACCAGTGTTGCCACATGGGGAAAAAATGTTCACGCCCAAAACCAGCCCAAAACCACACAAAGTTAATTTGCATGTGAATTACATCATTAATAAATATTAATGAGGCCATTTGCATACAAATGACATCATCGCAGCTGCAGAAAAAAAACACGGTGGGCGAAAATACCGCCGGCGGGGCAAGAAGAAACTGCCCAAAATCCCACAACCTGCAAGCGACAAGACAAAGTCGCAGCGGGTCACGGGAAGGAGCCCTATTGGGTGGGAAACCCGCAGCCCTGGTAACATTGATTCAGACCAGTGCTCTTCATTCTCCTGATAACTCTTGGAGGGTTGTAGGGAATAAGGAGAGAGGAGAGAGGAAAGAAGAGGGGACACCCGAGTAGTGAATTTTGTGAGCAAGAACAAAAATCTTATACCTTTTTAATATCAGTGTTTTAACCAAAGACCCCGTCTAAGTTGTTTTTGCTTTGGTATTTGGAGTGTCTCTCAGCCCCACTGATTTAAGAGATCCATTACATTAGTATTTATGTATTCATTTATTTATTATGTGTATTTAGCAAATAAAAGTTCCACCCAAAGTAAAGTACAGAAGTAAAAACAATGGGATTCATATTCAGCCTGTGATAAGTGGATTTTAAGCTGCTGACAGCCATAGGCTGAATTAAATCCAGATATGCAATGCTGGGCCATGTCTGGGCACTTGCACTGAATGTCCACTTAGCATAGCCACCCAGAAGTTAACTAGGCATTGGTCAATATTCAGACTGGTGCCCAGTTAACATGGCAGATAGAGCACCTCTAACTGGCCAGGTAGAATCCAGGCCGTGGAATGGCAGTTGAGGAGGAGATGGGAGTTATGCAAGTACTGGTGATATTCTGTGCTGGTGCCCACATAGCTAAGCAACCAGATAAGACCACACAAAATGCTTTTGTAATTTTGCTCATAGGTACCAGCACCTACTTTCTGGGTAGTGGCCTAATATCCTTCTGTTTTCCCTTCTCTCCCCCACCCAAGAAAATTGGCACCTTCCTGGAACCCCCCCCCCCCCCCCCCCCCCATGCTGAAATAGGCACTCCAGGCTTACCTTAGGGTCCCTGGTGGTTTAGAGGATAGGCTGGGCAGGAATGAACCCCAGTAGCTCCTACTCATGCTGGCTCTGGGTATGAAATCAGGAAACAGGTAAAGAAACCAAGATGTAGATCAAAGTAATCCAAGTTGTAATTTATTAAACAAGCAACAGCACTGGAGGGGTGAACATACATAAGTCCGACTTGGTCAAGTTTCACACTTACTGGGCTGCCTCAGGTGCTAAAGATACTATTAAAAACAATAAATAAAGAAATAAATGTATAAAATAAATCATAACACTTGGGCCTAATTAAGCCTGCCTGAAATTAGGGGCATCGTTCTGGCCTGTTTACCTTGCATTAGAGTGATTTGCCATTTATACTTCCACTTCCACCTCAGCTTTCCATTGCACTGTTTATACTTCCCTTGATTTTCCACCTTCAGTCTAGTCATAGTGTGGGGTAAGGCAGGAGTTGTAATTCACTGACTGACTCCATCTGCTTAAATAAGAGAAATCTGTGAATAACTAAATCCCAGGTGGTACTTCCTCATCTCATCTACCCTTGCTTGTGCAAATAAAAGGTTAATTTTTAAACAGAGAGATCTGTGCTTTAGAAAGAGAACAATTTTTGCCATTGCTGCTGCTGTAGCTAAGTCCTGTTATACCTCTTCCATGCCACTAAGCAAAAAGTACATTGCATGGACTGAGAGCTTAAGACTTTGTGTGAGAAAAGGATGTGTGAATGTGAAGCTCCAATAAAGCTGTGCAAAAAAAAAAAAATCTTTTAACTGAATGGAATCCACCTAAAAAGCCACAAAAATGTTTCGCGTGACATGAACTCACCAATAAACCTCTATTTTTCAGACCCTAGGAAACAACATAATTGAGGATGAATGATGGCTACCATTACCCTTAGAAAATCAAAAAGAAGTTAGGTTCAGATTCCCAAATCCAGAGTGGGGCCATGAGGGGTCCAGTGCAGTAATATAACCAATCCCGAAGAAGCTGGTAGGAGCCCCAGGGAGAGTCCTTTTTTCTTTCTGAAGGGCAGGGCAACTTGTAATAGATTTTCCTTGAGAGAGGGGCCCAAGCTTTGGAAAACACTACAGTTCCAATGACATCTGGTGAGCTCTTTATGGGCCTTGAATAATACTGAAAAATATATTATTAATCTTGTAAGGTCCTCTCAAACCCTTAAGAAAAATTAACGGAACAAAACATACTGTATCATTACTATCCCAGTGATATGCACAGTCATAATTACAACTGAAAATTTATGGAAATTTTACTTCCCAGTTGATTAAGATATCTACTTTAAATTACTACAGCCTTTAAGCTAACAGAAGAAATTGCCACAGTAACCAAACATAATTTAAGACGGCCACTCAGCTATTTGCCCAGTGGAAAAAAGTATATTAAACATTTTTCTTATTATTTTAATTTGAAGGTTAGATGGTATTAAAAATGTCATTTGTCGAGCATTAGAGTTTGCAGCAGGAAAAACAGCATGTGAGAAATTTTGCATACTGTTTAAAAATAGGGGAGGTTGTTAAAAAAATGTTTTGGTGGTATTTGATAGAGTACTAAATGCTGAATATAAAATCTTGCATTTAGGATGAAAATGTCTACAGGCAACATATCATTTTGAAAAACAAGGAACAGGGCCTGATATTCAAAAGGATTTAAATGGGCAGGAGAGGCTCCTAGCTTTTTTAATCACTTGTCCAGGGCTAACTGAGCATTTCCAGTGACACTTAGGGGTCCTTTTACTAAGGTGCGATGAAAAACGGCCTGCGGTAGTATAGACGCATGTTTTGGGCACACGCAGAATCATTTTTTCAGCACACCTGCAAAAAAATGGCTTTTTTAAATTTTGCCAAAAATAGATGTGCGGCAAAATGAAAATTGTTATGCATCCATTTTGGGTCTGAGACCTTATCACACCAGCCATTTACTAGTGGCAAGGTCTCGCGTGGTAACCGGGCGGTAATGACCTACGCAAGTCAAATACCACTTGGCGCGCATCCAATACGCATGTCCAAAAATATTTTTGGGACGCGCGTATTAGACGTGCACCAAAAATGAAACTACCACAAGACCCACACGGTAGCCGGGCTGTAACTCCATTTTGGCATGTATAGACGCTTACGCGGCTTAGTAAAAGGGCCCCTTAATTGGATAATGTTGCTGAAAATCCCGTTAGTGCCTAGGCCGAAACCAGCTATTTGGGGGGCATTCTGGAGGTAGAATCAGCATCTAGGGGTTCTTTTACTAAACGTTAGCTCGAGTTACCTGCAGTAGGGCCCATAGGAATAAAATGGGCCCTGCTGAAGATAAATCAAGATAATCTTTATTAAAAGACCCGCTTAGCTAGTTATGTGCCAATTTTCAGCACTTAACTGGCTAAGATAACTGAATAGAACTGTTTTCAGCAGCAGGACCCACATGAATAACATGGGCCTTGCTGCAGATAACTCGAGCTAAGCTTTAGTAAAAGACCCCCTAAATCAATTTGTGTCAATGTCACATTGGAATTTTAACTCTCAATTTATATAAGCTTTTTGCAAGAAAGTAGCAAATATTTCTGCAAAGTTTGAACTCATTGACTTACCTAAAATTGATGGATCTTGTTCTGAGATTAGTTAGACTAATTTCTCAGAGGTTTCTCACCTTCCCAGATCATTGATATTATGAAAAATTTAAATTTAGCCCCTGATGATTGTACCCCAGTTATCATTCAACATTTGGAGAATGATATCACAAAATATATATCCCTGGTGGTCAATAAATCTTTGGTTGACGGCCCTGTTCCTGATGTTTTAAAATGTGCTACTGTCAGACCACTTCTGAAGAATAAGAAATTGAACCCCATGTCTGTTAATAACTATTGTCCAATTTCTTCTCGTAGATTTCTGGCAAAGGTTTTAGAAAAGGTAGTTTTAATTCAGCTATGGGATTTTATTTAGATCTTAATAACTTCCTTGACCCTGTGCAATTTGGGATTCGGCCTAACCATTCCACCAAAACACTTCTAATTTCCATGTGTGACTAAAGTTGTGCTGGATTTGACCACGGCACTCAGGGCCCTGTTTACTAAGCCATGCTATAGGCGCACTAGCATTTTTAGTGCACGCTAATTCTAGAGACGCCCATAGGAATATATGGGTGTCTCTAGCGTTTAGAGTGCACTAAAAACGCTAGTGCACCTTAGTAACCAGGCCACTCAATGTTTTATGGTGTGCTTTGATATTACAGCTGCATTTGATACAATTCACCATGGTATTGTAGTGAGTAGATTACAATCCATGGAGATTGATGGCAAAATGATAGAGTGGTTTCCTTCATTTCTTGAACATCGTAGTTTTTGTATACATCAAGGTTCTGATAGTCATTTGAAGTACATCTCAACAGGAGTTCAACAAGGTTCAGAATTGTCAGCTGTATTCTTTTAACGTTTATTTAAAACCTATGCGTGACCTTCTATTCTATCTTGATGTGCGCTTCAGACTTTATGCTGACAACATTCAGTTCTTTTTTCCTGTGAAAAAAGTCAGTTGATGATGCCATCCAGCATTGTAATTTGAGCTTAAGAATGATTGGGTCTTGGATCCAAGCAAATAGGTTTAGAAACTGAACATGAAGAAAACACAAATCCTATTCTTGTTTGATAATTTGTCTGGTTCTGAGGTTCCTATTGATGATGGTATGATTCCCATTGTCGCAGAACCTAGGTATTTAGGAATCATTGTCGATTCTGTTCTATCTTTTAAGCTGCAAATACAGAATACTATCTGAATGATATTCTTTAAACTAAGATTGATTAGAAGACTAGGGTCCCTTTTACTAAGGTGCGCCGAAAAATGGCCTGTGCTGGTGTAGGCGTGTGTATTGGATGAACACAGGTCCATTTTTTAGCGCACCTGTAAAAAAGGCCTTTTTTGCCAAAAATGGATGTGTGGCAAAATAAAAATCAGCGCACGTCCATTGTGGCCCTAAGACCTTACCGCCACCCACTGACTAAGCAGTAAAGTCTCACGCGTTAACCAAGAGGTCATCATCAGCATGCCACTGTCAATTACCGCCCGGTCAATGCCGAATAGAAATTATTTTCTGCCCTGCGTTTTAGACGCAAGTAGAATTAGAATAACCACCCGGGGCATGCGGTAGTTCTAATTTGACGCTCATTGTATGCACATAGGCACCTACGCAACTTAGTAAAAGGGCCCATAAAAGGCTTGTTATCTCAAGCCAATTTTAGATCTGTTGTAAAATCTTTTGCAATGCCTTTACTGAACTATTGTAACTCGTTGCATTTGGGGTTACCAAATTTTATGCTCCATTCACTTCAGATTGAACAAAATGCTGCTACCCAAATGCTATTTGGGTTACCAAAATGGTCACATATCTCCCCAATTTTGAAAAGAACTACATTAGTTATTGGTTGTCTGGAGAGTACATTTTAAAGTTCTAACTTTAATTCATAAGGCCCTGAATAATGAATCTCCTATTAGTTTAGCTAGTAATTAAAAACAAAATTACCATCCCAATCGAAGTCAGTGCTCTGCTGATAAATTACTGCTGGATGTGCCATCTTTATGTTAAATACTTACCACTACTCAAATTTTTATGTTGGAGGGACGATATTATAGAATGCCCTACCAGTGGAAATTAGGAAAATTAGTTCTGCTGCACAATTCAGAAAGCACTTGAAAGCTTTTCTTTTAGTTAAAGGTTTTGGTAGTTTGACTTGAAATTTTAGTACTTTATTAGTTTTAAATCTGTTTTGATTTTTGTGTGTGTGTGTTAGTGAGTGTTGTTTGTTATGAGGGTCTTTTACTAAGGTGCACTCGTGTTTTTAACTCGCGCTAAAAATCAGCTGTTGCTAAACACTGAGATGCCCATAGAAATATAATGGGCGTCTTGACATTTAGCACCAGCTGATTTTTAGCGTGAGCTAAAAATGCTAGCGCACCTTAGTAAAAAATCCCCTTAGTAACGGACATGTAACATTTTATGTATGTAACAGTTGTAACATGCCTAGAATTGTGAGAGAGAAACTTTTTTTAAATAAATGAATAAAACACAGTCCTATCTTTATGCGGTTCTTCATAGCTGGTTAAGTCCTGAATATCACACTTAGGGGTCCTTTTACAAAGGCGTGCTTAAAAGTGGCTTGCAGTAGTGTAGGCGCAGGTTTTGGGCACACGCAAAATCATTTTCCCGTACGCCTGTAAAAAAGGCCTATTTTTTTCCTCCGAAAATGGAAATGCGGCAAAGTCAAAATTGCCATGCGGCTATTTTGGGTCTCAGACCTCACCGCCAGCCATATACCTAGTGGTAAAGAATTTGGGCGAAAAAAGGGCCTACGCGGGTCAGATGCCACTTGGCGTGCATCTGCTACATGTGTCCAAAAAGAAACATTATTTTTCATATGCTCGTAGCGGACGTGTGACAAACATTAAATGACCACAAGAGCCACGTGGTAGTCGGGTGGTAAGTCCATTTTGGCCCACATTGGGCGCGCGCAGACGCCTATCAGGCTTATTTTTGAAAGTGATCACCGGGCATCTTCCGACATAAATCGGGAGATGGCCGGCGATCTCTCAAAAGCGGTGAAGGTGGGACATGGGAGGGCATGGGCGTGGCTACCAGATGGCCGGCTTTTATGGATAATGGAAAAAAAGCGCAGATAATGGAAAAAAAGCGGCGTTAATCAGTATTTCGCCGGGTTACTTGGTCCTTTTATTTTCACGACCAAGCCTCAAAAAGGTGCCCCAACTCACCAGATGACCACCGGAGGGAATGCCGGATGACCTTCCCATACTCCCCCAGTGGTCACCAACTCCCTCCCACACTAAAAAATTTAAAATAAAAACCTTTTTTGCCAGTCTGTATGCCAGCCTCAAATGTCATACCCAGCTCCCTGACAGCAGTATGCAAGTCCCTGGAACAGTTTTTGATGGTTGCAGTGGACTTCAGGCAGGCGGACCCAGGCCCTTCCCCCCCTACCTGTTACACTTGTGGTGGTAAATGTTAAGCCCTCCAACCCCCCCCCCTCAAAACCCACTCTACCCACATCTAGGTATACCCCTTCACCCATAAGGGCTATGGTAGTGGTGTAGAGTTGTGGGGAGTGGGTTTTGGGGGGATTTGGGGGGGCTCAGCACCCTAGGTAAAGGAGCTATGCACCTGGGAGGTATTTGTATATTTGTTTTAAATTTTTAGAAGTGCCCCCTAGGGTGCCCGGTTGGTGTCCTGGCATGTCAGGGGGACCAGTGCACTACAAATGCTGGCTCCTCCCATGACCAAATGCCTTGGATTTCGCCGGGTTTGAGATGGCCGGCATTTTTTTCCATTATCGCTGAAAAACAAAACCGGCGATCTCAAACCCAGCGAACTCTGGCATTTGGCCGGGCCAAACCATATTATCGAAAGAAAAGATGGCTGGCCATCTTTTTCAATAATACGGTTAAGGCCAGCTGTTGCGTCGCCGTCAAAATAGATCGCCGGCGTCGTTCGATTATGCCCCTCTATGTGGCTTAGGCCAGCAGCGGTCAGCAAAACAATTGCCACCAGCTGAATATCGGACACATGGAAACTGTTAAACCAGAAATCTGGGAGTGATGGTTTCCAAAAATCTGAAGACAGTTAACCAGTGGAATAAAGTAACTGACAAGACTATGAGGGGTCCTTTTACTAAGCCATGGTAAAAGCGGCCTGTGGTAGTGTGGACGTGTGTTTTTGGTGTGCAACCGGGCCAGTTTTTACCACACCTGGGAAAAGGGGCTTTTTTTTAATGGGCCGGGAAAGGGCCTGTGGTAAAACTGAAACCAGAGCATGCCTATTTAAGGCCTGAGCCCTTAACACTTCCCATTGATCTAGTGGTAAGGGCTCATGTGCTACACATGCAGTGACAGATCTGCGCGCGTCAACTGCTGATTAACGCTGGAAATGCCGCGCGTGATGGGAAATAAAAAATAATAATTTGTCCCGGCCGTATGGGCACATGTCAAATTCAAAATTACCACCAGGGGGCGTGCTAGCCTGGCGGTACTCTTGCTTTGGTGTGCGCTGAACGCGCATAGAGCCTACTGCAGCTTTGTAAAAGGGCCTTTGAATGTTTTGTTGCATAAGCAGGAAAAAGAAAGAAATATTGTTTTTGCACACAGACTCCAGTTTCAGAGCTGTATACTTTCATAAGTATATAAGGTATGCATGGTAGAAAGCACATGCCTAGGGTCTTTTAGCATTCATAATTTACCACTACTGAAAAACAGTAATAAATTTGATCTAATTATTTTTAAAAGGTTTCCAAATCTAGAAATATATTTTCAAGAGTTTGAAGGCTGTCATACAGAACTGTACTCTTTAGGATAGCTTTGTAGTTATTGTCCCTCAGATTCTATATAGCACGCCTAGAGATCCGTGCTTAAATCGGCGCAACTTAATTGGTTTAACAAGCTAATCAGAATTGATAACAGCTCTTAACAAGCAATAATGAGCACTAATTGGCACTGATTAGAATTTATGTACACAACTCGCTAAGAGTACTCTTAACAAAGTGAGCCGAACTTCTAACGTGCACAGGCAAAAAGGGGCACGGTTATAGGCGAAGAAATGGGCATTTTCTGGGTGTTCTGAAATTTACATGCGTAGTTGTAGAATATGATCCAGTGTGCGTACATCTATGCCCTGGGAGTTTCGCCACATTTTCATTGGAATAAATGAATGCACATGGTTTTAGGTGCTGAGATATCAACTAAGCATCTCTCTATATAAAAGGCAACACCAACGTTCTATGAAGCCTCCAGCCGGAAGTGTGAAGGGGGCGAGATATCCGGTTTCCCTATGAGTGTCTGCCCCGCCCTCTCTGTAACACAGTCAGTGAAGGAAAACAGCAGAGCACGAAATCAAATTGCTGGCTCTGTAACAGTGAAGGACTCAGAGGGGGGAGGGGAGAGAGGCTAGAGGGCAGGGACACACACACTCCCACATGCACACAGAAGAAAACATTGCTAGCCCCCGTTTCACTTGCATCAGAAACGGGGCTTTTTTACTAGTAGTCTATAATTGGCACCTAAATCTAGGCACCAATTATGGAATACGCTTAGTCGGCACTGATTTCAGCACTGATTTTATAGGCGTTATATGTAGCTTCTCCTCCTATATCTGTAAGAAGCTGGTGGGGAAAAGCTGTTTTCCTATCTCTGCCTTGCCTGGCTGAGGTTTTGAGGCACTGGACCCAGTTTTTGGCAAAGCATGCTTGAAGAGCACTGTATAAAGTTAGTTATTGCCTACTTTCTGATTCTCTAAGGTACTATATTTAGTGCTTTGGTGTACACTCAGCAGTCAAAGTGCCTGATTTTGTAAATGTAACCTTATGAAAGCAGTATTTCTATGGATGCAATTTAAGTTGTGAAAATGAACTGATTGGCAACCATATGCATGAATAAAAGTAATTTTGCTTTGATTATTACAGCAATTTCTGCATCCATAGACTTGCCAAACCATGGGTAATTTGATAATCAATCTCTAGGGGGGGTAATTTTATAATTCCATATATGCATGAAAAAAATAGTCCTACCTTTCTCTGTGAAGGCTTCCACATATTTTTAAAGCAACAGTAAGACTAGGGAATTTATACACTTACATTTACCCTGCTCTTTACCACACACAAATTCAGTGGCGTACCGGGGGGGCAGTGGGGCGGTGGGTGCGGTCCACCCTGGGTGCACGCCACTGGGGGGGGTGCCGCGCGTCTGTCGGCAACGCTCGTTCCCTGCTCCCTCTGCCCCGGAACAGGTTACTTCCTGTTCCGGGGCAGAGGGAACAGGGAACGAGCGATGCCGACAGGCACGCGGCACCCCCCCAGCAGGTAAAAATGCTCCCGGGGGGGTGTCCTTTCTCCAGGGGGAGGTGTCGCACTGCACCTGGGAACCCTAGGAACGCCACTGCACAAATTTTCCAGATTTGTGTATGTGCATACCACCAAATTATAAAAACTATAGGGTCGATATTCAAATCAAGGTTCTAGCCATTTAAATCGCTTGTACAGGGCTGTCCAGGGAACTGAACAGTGCAGCTGAATATCCCCTCTTACTGCCTCTGAGGGAGTTTATAGAACTCTGCCCCTTACCCTTAAGAATAGTCCCATAGACAACCTGAGTCACCTTAGGAAGACTAGTCCCGCCCGAGAGGAAGTGAGCTGGGAGGAGGGCTGGAGCCAAAATCAGGAGGTATATGAGATGGGGCCTGACTGAGGATAAGGAGGCCCAGAGAGAAAAAGGAATTGAAGCCCCAGTTTATGCTACCAGCTATGATTAAGAATTGTGACCTGGCTGAGGTAAGCTGCTTTTGTTTCTTGTTTGAGACTGACTAGCCTTGTTCTGAGGTCTGGCTAGAGTCAGACCTTAGTATTTGGAGAAGAACTGAGAAAGACTACCAGACTGTGTTTGGGACAGGCAGGGGTGTAGCCAGACCTCGCCGGGAGTGGGGGGTCCAGAGCCCGAGGTGGGGGGCACTGTTTAGCCGCCACCACCCCAGCCGTCGCCACATTGGACCCCCCCTGCCGACGACCCCCTTGAACCCCCCCTCCCGCCATCAACCCTCCCTCACTGTCGCCACCCACCCCACTGCCGCATCAGATACCTTGTTTGCTGGCGGAGGTCCCTGAACCCTGCCAGCCGAAGAGAGTCTTCTTCAGCGCCAGAGTAGTGCCTTCGTTCAACGAAGTTCCTAGTGTGATCAGCTGTTTCTGATGCCTTACGTCCTGCACGGGGCTACATGCACGATGCAGGACGTAAGGTGTCAGAATCAGCTGATCGCCCAGGCCCCCTCAGGCCCCACGTAGCTACGCCACTGGGAACAGGGCCGACCTACCAGCCACAGACTGTGTTTGGGCCTTGCTAGCCTATGGCCTGCTTAAGACTGCTTATTGAACTACAGAGGCGTTCTGTCTTTTGTGCCTGGTCCTGTGAAGTAACAGGCCTCAGGATTAAACTAAATAAAACACTTTTCTTTTATATCCCTTGTCCGGCTCTGCTATTCCAAAGCCCACCCTCGTCCTTCTCTTGGGGTGTCACACTGCCTATGCTGAAACTGGCTAGTTTGTAGGTGGTCTGTGGGTGGAGCCAAAAATTAGTGCCCTGCTTTCCTCCTCCATTGTAACTAGCAAATGAGACTACAGTTAGGAGCCAGTCAATGGGTCGGCAGTGGAGACGGAGGTCTGGAAAGCAGCTCTAGTCGTAGGAAGGAGGTGATCTGGAGGAAGATTCTGTGCTGTAGAAATGAAGTTTCTGCATGTGATGGGAGGTGGAAGATACATTTGTATGGAAGAAGCAGTTCAAACAGCTGCACTGATGTACTGTAACTCTGGAATTAAGGAAGTGCACCTTTCAAGCTGACTTCTGTCTCCATCTCTCCTGATCAGACACACAGAGAGCACAAGCACACGTGTATAGACACACACAAACATGTATACCCACACACCTCACACACTCACGCAGAAAGGTTGTAAAGAATTTCCTTGAGCTGTGCTATGCCTGCTTTCCCCACTTATTTAATATTATGGATTTCAACATTTTCTGTTTGAGTAAGACCATTTGTCTTGGTTCTGTTTTAGGGATGATGTGATACATCATACTGAAATGTAAAACCAGGAAGCAATTGTAAGACTATAAAATGGGAAAGCGAACTTGGGATTGTATGCCAAAGCCTAACACTAATATACAGGTTCCAAAGTAAAGTTAAGCAAAACCATTGTGATTATTTCTTTTATAGAGTAGACCTTATATAAGTCCAGAGAATTGTAGGAGTAGGACTGCAGAGAAACTGGCACAGTTTGCAAAGGATCTGAACTTCAGTGAACGATTTCTTACTCAAGTTAATACCACCGTTTCTCTGATGTACACATCTCAAGACATCAATCTATATAAAAAATCTATGCTTTCTGCCTGCCGCTTAAAGCATATTGCCGAACTGGATGACTATAAAATTGCTACAGGCTTTGAAGCTCAGGTCATAAAGCCATAGAATCAGAACCACTGTAATGCATCATTGCATTCCACTCTCAATGTATTCTGAGAACAAGCAGAGTTCTATATCCACCAAAAATGTGTTTGCAATGCTAAGGCAAGCTATTATTTTCTTTTAAAAATCACTGAGGTAAAAAGATTTGTCTAAGTAACTTAGGGGTCCTTTTACTAAAGGGTTGCCGAGTGGCAACCCAGAACTACCGCTGGCCTAACGTGGGTGCTGGTGGTAGTTCCACCCCCAGTGCATGCCATTTCTGGCGCTAGTGGAAATATTGAAACAATATTTCCACAGGGTCGGTTACCCAGTGGTAATCGAGCAGCATTGCGGGCTGCCCGATTACCGCAGGGTTAATGTGGGAGCCCTTACCGCCACCTCAATGGGTGGTGGTAATTGCTCCCCCCCCCCCCCCACACACACACACACAATGGCCATACAGCAAGTGTGAACTTACTGCATGGCCATTTCATTTTTGGCTATTTTCACCCACTGTGGTAAAAGGCACCAAGGTGCATGTTGAAAAAGGCCACCACAGCTCGTGCAAGGCTTAGTTACCCAGACAAATCTATGGGTTTTAAATTACATCCTTCCCACCTTCTATCCAGCAGTTAAATTTTATAAGACAACTTGTTAGCCGTACAAAATGTATATAGTTAAGAAGAAATGGAGTTGGAAGCATTCCAGGGGCCCAATTATATTTTAGTTGGACAGCACCAATATTCAGTGCTGCTCTGCTAAACTTAAGGGCTCTTTTACTAAAATGTGGTAAAGTTTTGCAGTTACTGTGTGTTAATAGCAAAAATTAACATACAGAGGCCCTTTTACTAAGCCGTGTAGACACCTATGAATGCCCAACGTGCCTCAATTTGGAGTTACCGGCCAGCTACCGCGTGGCCCTTGCAGTAATTTCATTTTTGATGCGCATCCACTACTCACGCCGGAAAATAAATTTTATTTTCTGGCTCACGGCAGAAACCGTGAGGTAATCGTCATTCTACGCATGTAGATGATTACCGCATGGTTAAAACATGAGACCTTACCACTAAGTCAGTGGTTGGCGGTAAGATCTTAGACCCAAAATGGACGCGTGGCAAGTTTTATTTTGCTGCACGTCCAATTTTGGCAAAAAAAAATTTTTAAAGGCCTTTTTTTACAGGCGCGCTGAAAAATGGAACTCTGCAGCCCCAAAACACGTGCTTACACTAGCACAGCCCATTTTTCGGCGCACCTTAGTAAAAAGGCCCCACAGTAACTGCAATACCTCTGCTTTAAGTACTGCTTATGTAGTTAAGATAGAGAAAAACTTTGAGGGTTATTCTATTCAGAAGCATAGCCAGGTTGAGGGCGTGGGGGGAGGGGAGATTGGACTGCCAATGGCGTCAGCGTGTATTTTAAATGTCAAAGATCACATAAAAAATAGGCACTAGCGCTATCGGAAGTCCGTTTGGGGGAGTGGCTGCTCCCGAGGCAACCCACCTAGCTTTGCCTCTGATTCTGTTACAAATAAAAATGCAAAAGTATCTTGTATACCGCTGACACTCAACAATCTGGTTCTGTATGATTCACAAACCATAAAGAGGCTACTACAGTACTAGGAAAAAAATAAGAAACATTACATCATTTACATATAGCCCCTGAGTACCGTTAAATAAGGTCAACAATATCCGGAAAACAAAAAAGTTATTATGCTCCTTCCAAGAAAGTCTTGCAACATTTGCCAGAAGGGGAACTTGAGGAATTAGTCCCACCTGGTAGTATAGATTTGACAGCCTTTCTGGAAGAGTCTATGGATAGCATTCCCACTAGAGCAACTCTATTGGTAACATTTCAAGAAGAGAAAGATAGAAATATGTTTCTTAAATTGTATTTTAGGAAAAGAGACATACTCTTTTGTGGAAAAACTGTTCCAATATTTCCTGATGTTTCTAGAGTCACTCAATTGTCTAGGAAGGCCTTTTTGAATAGGAAGTCTTCTGTCTAGAGATTAGGTGGGACCTTTTTTCTAAAATTCCTCTGTAAATGCCTTATTACTGTTCTAGAGAAAATGTATTTTTTCTCAGATCCTCAGCATTCAGAAAGTTTATTGGCTGAGCATAAGGATTCATTGGCAAAACAATGAGAGGTGATGATTCGCAACTAGATTTAGCAATAGAAATACAAGCAGACCAACAGTCTGAAGAGGTGTACAGTTTAATGAACTGCACACCTGTTGGTCTGCTTGTGTTTTTAAGGATTCATTGAGACAGGCAATAGGGTAAATGAATAAAGATTGTTAAAGTACAGTTTTTGTTCAGTTAAGGAATGCCCTCTTTGTTATGGTATATTTCTATTAGTGCTTTTGGTATTTCTTCCCCGAGATGTGGGCTTTGATGCCATTAATATTTTTCATCTTTATTTATTATGATTATGTTTTTCAATGATTCTTGGCATTTTACCATACATTGTTGTGAATGTAATAATTATAAAAATCTTCAATAAAATAAATAAATAAACAATGACAGAATTCAAAAAGGCATGAGATAAACGCAGAGGATTTCTAATTAGAAAATGGATGGTATAAAAAAAAATACCAAATCTTAAATGGCTGCATGTGTGTTGATGTGTCGAGTGACACTTAGATGGCAACTCAGACTGTGAAGAACTAAGGCCGGTGCCAGGCAGACTTGTACAGTTTGTGTTTTGTATATGGCACTCCAGTTTAGGATGGGCTAGAAAGGGCTTCAACAGCAACTCTAGTAGCTGGAACGCGAGGACAGTGCTACGTAGATTTTTATGGTCTGAGTCACGCAAATAGCAAGATGGATTCAGGTAGGCTGCAGTGAGCTTCAATGGCAACTCCAGTACTTGGAATGTAAGGACAGTGCCAGGTACACTTCTATGGTGTATGTCCCAGAAATGCCTAAGAATGACCATGATCGAGTATTTTATATCATACTTATTATTGATTTAATCATGAAGTGATAATGAGTATGACTGTTGGGCAGACTGGATGGACCGTTCATGTCTTTATCTGCCATCATTTACTATGTTACCATGTTACATGTGCAGAATCTGGGCAGGACTCACATGTGTGCCAGTCATTCCATGCAAATTGCTGTGTAGTTGGCTCTCTGCCCTGGGGAGCTTTGACTGCATTATGGTAACCTCTGTTATAAGTTTTATAGCTATTGTTTTGTTGCTCTCCCCTACACCCCTTAATGGACTAGATTCTATATTTCATGCCTAAAAAAATTGGTGCCACAAAAAATTATGCCTGTCATCAATTTAAGGTAGGTGAGCCCTTAGACCACAGCTGAAGCTGTGACAGGCAAGTCCCCTGGGCTGGCACAGGGCAGGAGTCAGAACAAGAACCATGACAAGACAAGGCTAGAATAAACCAGGCAAGATGAGACAAGGCTGGGCTAGGCAAAACTAAACAAAGCAGGGCAGAAAAAGCAAGATACCAAAGACATGTCAATGACCAGATCCAGGTGAGGCAAGAAAAGCAAGGCATAGGAGCTAAAACTGGAACCCAAGCAGAACAAAACAAGACTCAGAACTAGATTAAAACTGGATCCAGAACCCAGGCAGAACAAGGCAAGGCAGAATAAGGCAAGATATGGAACTAGGTTAAAACTGGGTCCAGAACATGCAAGACAAAGACAAGGCAAGAACTGGATCCAGACAGGAATGGACAAGACAAGGCAAGGCACAACTGGACAAAGCAGACAGGCAGGACAGAAGCTGGATTCAGATGAAGCAAGGAGAGCAAGACAACAGGGCTAGAACTGGAGCCCAGGCAGAACAAGACAAGACATGGAACTAGGTTAAAACTGGTCCAGAAAAGGCAAAACAAGGACAAGGCAATAACTAGATCTGGGCAGGGCAGGGCAAGACAAGGCAAGGTGTTATTTTATATCTAGGTGGGCATAAGTCAAGCAGTACTGGTCCGTCTCGAAGGTCCAGTCACGTTTCTGTTATGAATAGTATACTTAGTTGTTCAGTTTCAATCCAGTCTCTAATTATGGCTGACTTGTTAATCATTGACCTCACATTTATATAACCTATAAGAATGGACTGTCAACTTGTCTGTGGCTTGGCAGTGCTCCGCCCTATCCAGCCCCAGGTTTTCTAGGGAACTTCCAATTACTCAGTAACAAATAATAGTAAAAACATAAATGCAAAACTTCTCCTTGTTTTATTGAGAACAGTCTTCTTCGAGGCTATAGGCTTCCAATAGCTCAGTTCATAGCCTCAGCCCATTTACAGTCTCATCTTATCAATGGGAATTTAAACACAGAGGAGGAATCTTCCTGTACTGGTGGCAGCAAAGTCCCGCTCCTCCCTCAAACTCAAGGCAATTTCAGCAATTCATTCTGTAAAATCCACTCCCCCAAAGTTCATGCGGCAAAGTGTCCCCAATGCCTCCCCTAACTTCAAGGCAATCCCAAAAGGTTCAGTTATCAGAGTCAAATTCAAAAAAATCCCAGTATAGCCAAACACAAAGCCCTCAGAGAATGTCCTGAGGAAAGGTGACACCCCTCCCTTTCACACCAGCAATTTACTCCTGGTATCCTCCCCATGGGTCAAACTTGAGCTCAGTGACAGACTTCAGTTACATTTCCAGGGAATCTGCTCAGATGCTTCTATTAAATTTCCTCTCCACGTATTGAATCAAACTGCCTACCAAAGTTGCTAACAAGCCCTTAGATTGCCCCCTCCTTACCTGGGCTAGGGCAGAAGTATCCATGGGCTCTATTCTAGCCCCCACATCCACCTCTTGAGTCTCTGAAATCCCCTCTGCAGGCAACCACGCCATGGGCTCTAATTGTCCTCCCTTCCCCCGCAGCTGTTTGTAATCCTCAGCATTAGCTGGCTCAAAAAGGTCATGGGAGTCTCCCCTGGAAGCCTGGGATTTGTAGTCCAGTTCACCCTCTCTCAGAGAGTCTTGCGCCCCCCCTCCGAGAATCCTGGGTATTGTAGTGTGGGTTAACCTTGCTAGCGGAGTCAGGTGATCCTCCCCAGGGAAGCTGGAAGTTGTAGTCCCTCAATAGTTCCCGCAAATGTCTGCCTTTCCAGTGTCTTATTCCGGAGTCCATTTGTCACAGTACATATATATCCTTGTTGATGTTGGTATACTTGACAGTCTGTAATTGTCTGTGCGTTCTATCTCTTTTGATGTTATGGTTATCTGATTATTATTCGTATTTATATTTTTAGTATTAGTTATTATTATTATTACATTTGTACCCCACGCTTTCCCACACAATGCAGGCTCAATGTGGCTTACATAGCAATTTGAAATACAAAATTAATAGGATTTTAATAAAACAGTAGTTAGGATGTTGTTCTCTGGTTTGTTTTGGGTTTTGTGAGTTGGGTCATTTCAGTTGGTGGTAGGGGGCATCGCTACTCAAAACTGCTTCCAGCTCCAACTCCGACTCCACGACTCCTACTCCGAATCTACAGCCCTGACCTCAAGAGGTGTATCTAACTGCATCATGATATTTGTCATGCAGTTAATGCATGGTAATGAAGTTTTCTCTGTGGAAAAAATACAGGAAATGTTTTCAACATTTAACACAAAGGTTTTGCAGTTACTGTTTGTTAGTTTTGGCAATTAGTACATGATAGCAGCAAAACCTTAGGACAACTTAGGTGCCAATAATATCCTTGAAAAGTATTTGTCTTACAAGCAATACAGTATCATGAACCATCAACATGGTACATCTGCATACTAAATGCAATACTTTCCTTATTGGCACATGTATGGTATATGAGATCTTGCACAACCAGCTGGCCATACACATTTGCAATTTAAATCCTAATAATGAGCTTAGCAGAGAGGTTTCTGCTTCACTGCAAATTTCTTTGCATAATTCATGGCATTCTTGTCTAATTTTCAAATAATGTTACACAGTCCATAAGCACTAGTTTTGTGCTTACTTTCTGCTTCTGTTGTGAATTTCAGTCCTCGTCATTCTTATTTCACTGCATAAACCTATATCTTCTCTGCTAGACAGCAGCCAGATTTCAACACATTTTAACATTCATCTGTAACAGAACAGCCCTCTTATCTTTTTGCCTTCAGTCTATTCCTTATCTACCCAATGCAACATCCACCAATGGCTTCCTTACCTCCACTGAATGTTGCTGTTACTATAATTCTTCTGTACAAAGACCTTAGGTCTAGTAGGTTTGAATAACATATTGTATCACAAATGTCTAGTTTACTCATGCTCTCCTGTTCCCCACTTACTGCCAGAAATAAATTATCCTTAGCTGCAATTCTATTTATATCAAAGGACAGAGAAAGTAGAGCTAGCCAGGAAGTACATCTTGAGCTAACATATTGGATGGGTCTTTTTCAAACAAGGGATCATTTTCTAATCCAAAAACAAAGAGGAAGAAAGGTTATGAAAGCATCATAATCTTAGTAAATGTCAGCTTGGTTTCATTCATTGATGCTCTTTGGCTGTGTTGCAAAAGATGTAAAGCGTGTCAGAAGCTTTCTATGCTAAATGGGTTACACAATGTTTATAGTAAAGCATAAGTTTTGTCAAGGCTCCTCCTCCATTTCTTACTTTCACTCTAACTTGAAAATCAAGTTTATTTATTTTTATTCAAAGTAACTTACTAAACCTCAAATTGAAACAAGGTAAGAAAACAAGAAAACAAGGTGACAAATAACACAGAGAAATTAGCAAACTGGACTAGTGGGAAACAAATGGTTAACTGTAGAAAAGCTATATTTGATAAAATGGGTATTTAAATAAGAACAAAATGCAGAGAAAGAGAAGGCTAATCTGGAAACTCTGGAAGCTGATTAGTCCACAAGTAAAAGACTATTCCTCTTCAACCTTGCCAGATAAGTCCACACCAGTGGAACTTGTCCTCCTCCCAGCAGGTGGAGTCAGAGAAAAACTGTGCTTGCCTCCCCTGTATATGCAGATGCAGTCAGAAGGCCAATCAATATTGTTTCCAGAAGTTAGGAGACATGTTTGATGCAGCAAGGCTGATGATGGTACAGGCAGGGTTGCTGACTTGCATGCTACCTTGTAGACCTAAGGACCTGGGGCTTTGGGGAGTAGGTTGCGTCTTCCTCCTTCCTTCTTTCCTTGGGGTCTCTGAGGAGTCCCTAGAGGCCATTAGAGTAGCTTTCCATCTGGAATAGCCTGCTTGGAAGTAATGAGCATTGCAGAAGAAAAAATTGGAGAATGAAACATACCCCTAGGAAACCTACAGAACAGGCGTTGCCTTCCCTGCAGTCATATACAATTATGATCAACAAGATCTTAGGGTACCTAGCTAAGCAGCAGGTACCCCTACATCACTTAGCATGCCATGCATATCCTGGGGGATCCTCCTTCAGCCAAAAAAGTTTTAAAAGGAGGTTTAAGTCACCTAGATGGCATAGCAGGTGCCCCACCCTACTGAAGATGCTGGCCAGAAATGCAAATTTACATGCTGGTGACACACTCTCATCATTATCATTTGTGTACGGCAGTAGCTTTTAAAACATATGGGGGAGGAGTAAAATGATTTTATACCTTGTTGTGTCTGGAAAAAAAAGTTTGCTATACTCCTCTATTCTCCTATTAGAAGCTCCTTGCTTAGGCAGGACAACTGAGAGCAACACACTCACATTGTTTTCTATAAGGGACTAGTCTCCAAAGCGGTGCTGGGGAGCCCCAGGTGTTTGATCACCTCTCTCATGAGAGGAGGAACAGGCTTATAGTAAATCTTAGGCTGGACCTCAGTCACTTGGAGTTGAACAGGTAAACTCAGCTAGAGTAGCCTTTGCTTCAAAAAAAGAGATAGAGAGAGTATGTATTGCAACTGTATTGTATGTAAGCAAAGTAAAAAAAACAAATTCTTATACAAGAAAGAGGCCATTATCTCTCCCTATGAAGTAGGTAGATGATTCTTGCCTGTTCAGGTTCACCACCAAATGAATGATATCATGTCCTGGACTCCATAAACCCAGGATATCTATGACTGTTGCTGGGTCAACATCATCAAAGTCACCAAGTTAAAGGAGTTATTCAGACCAATTCTGTGACATGCTGGATGCCTGAAAAGGTATTCTAAAGCACAAAAGCACCAAGAGCCTTCAAAAACGGAACAAGTGATTTTAATTCACAGCGTAGATCAAACTTGTACATCAATGACCTAACATGCAGGGCCGGTCTTAGCAATTGCGGGGTCCTGTGCAGACCAGTTCGCTGCCCCCCCCCCCCCCCCCCCCCCCCCCCAGCCCCTTGTTGACAAGATATGTTTTAAACATTTTCTTTTATTTCAAATAAAGACAAATCAAGCAAAACTTGTATACAAAAACTAATTCAAAATGCTATACTAGGAAACCTTTGGGTTTAAAAAGCAAAACCATGTGCACGTAAGGACTAGATAAATGAATTAAAACAAATCCCCTTAAAATGTATAATACTTGGTAGCAATAATGAAACAGTGATTGAATATTCAGATATCAAGCAGCCTGAGACAACAGATTTATTTTCCATTGAACATAATTAACTTTGTATGAACTTGGCTGCTAATAGTGTGCTGAACTGGACAATGTTGGCACATTTAGCCACACCCTTTTACCAGCCATGGCGCATATAAACAGTAATCATTGAAAATGTTATACCAGTACAGGAGAAGAAAAATAACTTGGGATTTTTTTTCATTATAAATAATATCTGTAAGCTGTTACAGCTCCAGTATACCCAAAATGACACAAACCAAATTAGCATACAGATTCTGCATGCAGCACAATACAAGAAAAACAGAACATTGCTATACATTGCAAAATAAGACAGCAGATGTAAATTCTCAAATTGGACATATTTCAAAAACTAAAATAAAAATAAAATTATTTTTTCTACCTTTGTTGTCTTGTGACTTTGTTTTGCTGATCATGGTGGTCCCAGTCTCTGATTCTGCTGCTCTCTATCTGCTCCCTTAACTCCACTTCCAGGGCTTCCTTTCCATTTATGTCTTTACTTTCCTCCTTTCTTCTTCATTTCTTGCCCTACATCCATAGATAAAAGCTGGGTCTGCCACGGACTTGACTGGAGGAGGTACAGAGTGGATCCAGCTTTTGCCAATTTTCTCCAGCCATGTGCAGTTTTTCTCCTCTTTTCCCTTTCCCTCATCTCCGTCAGTATGCATCTCCTTCCTCTTTCTTCCCTCCCCTCCATCCACATTCATCTCCTTCCTCTCTCTTCCCTCTCCTCCATCCATGTCCAGCAGTTCTCCTCTGTCTCCTCCCCTCCATCCATGTTCATCTCACTTCATCTCATGTCCTCTCTCTTCCCTCCTCTCCATCCATATCCAGCATTTCAACTCTCCCCTCTCCTCCATCCATGTCCAGAAATTCTCCTATCCCCTCCATCCATGTGCATCTCCTTCCTGTCTTCCCTCACCTCCATCCATATCCAGCATTTCTCCTGCCCTCCCCTCCCATCTATGTCCAGCGATTCTCCTTTGCCCCCTGTCCTCCCCTATCATCCACATCCAGTGATTTTCCTCTGTCCCCTCCCCTCCCCTCCCATCCATGTCCAACATTTCTCCTCTTTCCCCTCCCCTCCATCCATGTGCATCTCCTTCCTCTCTTCCCTCACCTCCACCCATCTCCAGCATTTCTCTTGCCCTCCCCTCCATCCACCCATGTCCAGCAACTCTCCTCTCTCCCCTGCCCTACCCACCCATCCATGTCCAGCAATTCTCCTCTGTCCTCCCCTCCCATCTATGTCCATTGATTCTCCTTTGCCCCCCTGTCCTCCCATCCCATCCACATCCAGTGATTCTCCTCTGTCCCCTGCCTCTGCCCCTCCCCTCCTTATCCAGTGACTCGCCCCAGCCCCCAACATACCCCCCCTTTAGCCCCCGAGTTTCAGTTCACAACCCCAGCCCCACCTGTGCCCTCAGTTTTCCACAGCCCTCCTTTTCTTGCAGCCACCCTGCGTTTATAAAGTCGCGGCAGCGAAAAAGCAGGCTCGCCTCTAGCCTTTAAGCCTTTCCTTCTCTCTCAGTGTGCACTGTGCTGCCTTTCTCTGATGCAATTTCCTGTTTCCGCGAAGGCGGCACACTGCACGCTGAGAGAGAAGGGGAAGGCTTAAAGGCTAGAGGCAAGCCTGCTTTTTTGCTGCCGCTACCGCCGCTACAACTTTTTAAACACAGGGCGGCTGGAAGGAAAGCAGCTGAGGATCAATGACAGAGAGTGAGAGGAAGCACCATGGGGCCCTTGGAGGCACGAGGCCCTCTGCGACCGCTCCTGTCGCCCCTGCCTTAGACCGGCCCTGCTAACATGGGCTGTGTTTCAGCACACAGCGCCTGTGTCAGGGGTCGTGTGAAATATGTTGGAGCAGAGTCATCAAACATAGTTAACAGGTAAGGCATAAACTGATCTATAGTAAGAATAAATTCATAAAGTTAGAAGGAAGTTGACTAGGTTAGAACTTAGGATATGTTCAGGAAAAGGAAATTTAGAGCCCTGTTTACAAAGGTGCGTTAGCGTTCGTTAGAACGTGCTGTGTAGGGGCCATAGGAATATTGTGTGTGTCTACACAGTTAGCGTGTGCTAATTGTTAGCACATGGTAACGAACACTAATGCACCTTTGTAAACAGTGTCCTTTGTGTGTTTCATTTTTTCTGAATTATTCACAATTTTGGGGTGTTTTTTTCGGCACATTTCACACCTTTTGTTTTAATAGGAATTTTTTTAATGAGGACTATTGCATTTTAATGATCACTAAAGGGCCCTTTTACTATGCCACTAATGCACATCTAAAGCAGCAAAAAATGGAGTACAGTGGTACATGCTAAAGGTGTCCTGCGAGAACTTTGAAATTTGCACATGCTAACAGCGCAATATTTTTCTAAATTTGTAGGGGATGTGTCAGGGACAGAGAGGGATGTTCCTGCACTAACCAGTTAGTGCATCCAAATTACGACAAAGCCCTTATTGCCTACAAAATGGGTGGTGGTACGTGCTCACACAGTAATTTTAAAAATTGGCTGTGCAATAATGGTAAATTTAACAATTGGTGATTAATGCAAAAAATAGAAAAAAAGGCATTTTTACACTTACAGTACAAATGGCTTTAACACATGGGAAAGACTTGCGTAAGGGCCTGCTAATGCCTATTTTTAATGCTGCCTAGTTAAAGGACCCCTAATTGATTTAATGCATGTTAATTCTTAAATTACAGTATGTTAAATCAATTTAACACACATTAATTTGTAAGGTGCGTTATCAAACCTAATGCACATTAAAGAATGTGCATTCCTAGTTTCAACTATCATTAAATTTCTGAGAAAATGTAATTGAAATAAACATTCCCCCTCTCGCCAGCCCTTGCCCCTTCCCCCTCAACACACACACACACTAACAGAAGCACTTTGGACTACATTCTTACTTAACCCTTAACCCTCCATTGCTTCAGGTACAAACTTAGATTATGAGCCCTCATGGGACAGAGAAATATCCAGTGTACCTGAATGTAACTCACTTTGAGCTACTACTGAAAAGGTGTGAGCAAAATCTAAATAAATAAATAAATAATAAATAAAATTCTATACATCACGCCTTAAAAAATTGGCTCTGAAAAAAATTTCCATGCAGTTTATAGAATACTAGCCTTTGAGCCCGTAAAAACGGGCTATTATAGGAAGGGGGGGTTGAAAGGCCCGCCCCCGCCGCCGAGTTCGCCGCTGCCCCTCCCCCTCCGAATTCGCGCCCCCCCCCCCCCCGAGCCGTCACCACCCACCTTCCACCCGGTCGGGCCCTCGCTCCACTATTGAAACAGCGAGGGTCCGGGAACGCAGCACTGAGCTCTGCTGAGCTGCCGACATCGGCCTTCCTTCTTCTTCTCTGCCTGTCCTGCCCTCGTGTGATGTAACGTCGTCGAGGGCGGGACAGAGGCAGAGAAGAAGAAAGAAGGGCGATGTCGGCAGCTCAGCAGAGCTCAGTGCTGCGTTCCCGGACCCTCGCTGTTTCAATAGTGGAGCGAGGGCCCGACCGGGTAGAAGGTGGGTGGCGGCAGCGACTCAGGTGGGAGGAGCATTAGACGGCGGTGTCCCTCCCTCAGAAATGCACAGTACAGACCCTCTCTGTTCCGCCTCCCGTCATCACATATTGACGCGGGGGCGGGGCAGAGAAGGTCTCTACTGCGCATTTGCGAGTGAGTACGACACTCGCCTTTTATATATATATTGATGTCAAGCTCCCATCTGTGCTACTAAATTTAGTCATGAGCAGTTATGCCAAGTAAAACTTGGTGTAAATCAGGGGCGTAGCCAGACCTCGGCGGGAGGGGGGTCCGGAGCCCAAGGTGGGAGGGCACATTGTGGCCCGCCTCCCCCAGCCGCTGCCCCCGCCACTTTTGACCCCCCCCCTGCTGCTGCCGACCCTCCCCCACCACTTTTGATCCCCCCCACTGATGACCCATCCCCACCACATTCAACACCCCCCCCCCACCGCCGCCGCAAGGTACCTTTGCTGGTGGGGGTCCCCAACCCCCACCAGCCTTAGTCTTCTTCAGCGGTGGCAGCGGGGTTGAAAGTGGCGAGGGAGGGTCAGCGGGGATCGAAAGTGGAGGGGGCCCGGACTAAATCTGTGGGGGCCTATGCCTCCTTGGCCCCACCTAGCTACGCCCTTGCTGTAAATACTGATGTCTAAATTAAGCATGGATCGGGTGTATTCTATAACAATACACATAGATTTTAGAAACACTCATGACCCACCCATTCCATGCACATGGCCACATCTCCTTTCAATTAAGCGTCTTAGAATTTAAACACATCACATTATAGAAAACACTGTTTACTAAGCCGCGCTGTAGGCGTGCACGCTTTTTAGTGTGCGCTAAAAACTAGCAAGCGCTAACAATACAAACGGCACCCATAGGAATATAATGGGCGTCTATATTGTTAGCACGTGCTTATTTTTAGCGTGCGCTAAAAAGTTATCTCACCTAAAGCACAGCTTAGTAAACATGGCCCTTAGAACATAAGAACATAAAAACATAAGAGTAGGCATACAGGGTCAGACCAGTGGTCCATCTAGCCCAGTATCCTGTTTTCCAAGCAGTGGCAAGCCAGGTCACAAGTACCTGGCAGAAACCCAAATCATGGTAACACTCCATACTACAAATCCCAGGGCAAGCAGTTGCTTCCCATGTCTGTCTCAAAAGCAGACTATGCACTTTTCCTCCAGGAATTTGTCCAAACCTTTTTTAAACCCAGATATACTAACTGCCCTCTGGCAAAGAGTTTCAGAACTTAACTATTCATTGAGCGAAAAAATATTTAGACGGTTGTGTGCCTAAATTCTATTTAATGCCAATTAGTGTCAATAATTGTTTGTTAATTTGGCAATTATCAACCCTGATTGGCTTGTAAACTAATTAAGTTGCCAGAATACGATTGGATTTGCACGCGCAACTTAAGTCACGCTGTATAGAATCCGGGGGTTTATGCGTAAAGTATGCATTCATTCACTGGCTCACAGTGTGCATACATCTACTTGCTGATGAATGAGACAAGTGTAGGAGCATGAGGGGACTAGAAGTGCAATTATAATATCAAATATTTGTGTGGAATTTTTGGCTGTCAGCATTTTCAAAGGAAATTATATAAGGAATATCTCTTTGAAAATGAGCTTATGTGCAGAACTGCAAGCTCTGCAGCCAGTCTAATGAATGCATCTACAAATTACAGTATCACTATTAAATGGAGGGGAGGGGAGAGAGGAGAAATGCTGGACATGGCAGTCATAAGAGGTGTGCCTAGATGCACCAATCAACCTATGCAACTTACAGTATTCTATAAGCTGCGTGTGATGCCTATATTTCTCCAATGCTCCTCCCACATGGATACCTTCTTCACAATTGTGCACTATGGGGACCTTTTACAGAGCTGCAGTAAGCACTAATGTGTTCTTACTGCAGCAAAGAAGGGCATACCGTGGGGTGCACTCAGGTGTCTCAAGTTAATTTTTGCATGTGAATGTGCTACCCATACACTAAAAGAAAAAGTTTAGGGCCCTGTTTACTAAGACGTGCTAGTATTTTAGCGCAAGCTAGCATTTTTAGCACATGCTAAAATTTAGTGTGTGCTAACGCTAGAGACACCCATATATTCCTATGGGTGTCTCTAGCATTAGCGTGTGCTAATTTTTAGTGTGCACTAAAAACGATAGCACGCTACAGCATAGCTTAGTAAACAGGGACTTAGTTTTCAGCTCCTGGGGGTGGGTCTGTACCTCTCCACTCCACTGCCCACTTGCCTGTACTTTTTATCCCCTCCTCTTTAATTCTTCTTACCCCTTAGTTGTTCTGTCTGTTACCTGTCTTATTTAGATTGTGCGCTCTTTGAGCAGGGACTGTCTTTATGTGTATGGTGTACAGCGCTGCGTATGCCTTGTAGCGCTATAGAAGTGTTAAGTAGTAGTAGTAGAGGTGGCATGTTCAACATGTATCAGCGCAGCTACATTGCTGCACGCTAACCAAATAGTGAGCCCTTACCACCTACCTAATGAGTGTTGCTAGTACATCACACACTAATTGGAAAATTAGCGTGTGGCCATTAATGGAGAAAATAGAAAAATTATGTATTTTACCACAGTGGTAAAAATGGCCTTAGTGTGTGGTAATGACCCACATAAGGATGCACTAAGGCCACCTTTTACTGCAGTTTAGTAAAAGGGCCCCTTTGCCACTTACAAGTGAGCTTACAGAATAGCACTTTAGGCAGAAGCACACATACATGTTGCCCATTCTGCAGTTCCATGTGCCCTTCATATCTTGCCCTTCATATCTTTCATTTGTGTAAAAATGCTAATAATGTTGCATTAGTTCCATAAATTAGTTTGCTTCATGTCAGAAAATAGTTACAGCTGCATAACCAAAGAACTTGCAGCTTTCAGTTTATCTTGAAATGTAATTTTAATATGTATTAACACTCAACGTTTGATTATTTTCTCCCCAGTAAACGCCCGAAGACAAGAAATAATGTGCACATTTCCCTAAGTTTTTTTTTATTGGCTAATGGGCTATCTCACTGTTTGATAGCATGCAAATTCATGATCATTATAGAGAGTTAATTTGCACCTTTCATTTATATTTTCCTGTCCTCAAGTCCGGCTCAATTGATAACTTATTATTCATGTTCACAGTAATTGCAACTCTGGTTTATCACTTTTCTCAGGCTTGCAACTAGGCCATAAAGATAGTTCCTATTTAATCATCTGGAGGATAGAATGTAATTCAAGACTTCCCAGGCACTGAACAGTACTATAATTGTGTTTTCATTGTAGTCGGAGTAATTTGCAAATACTTTAGTCCAGTTCTCAGTGTGTGTTCCACATATGTCTTCTGTAGAGATGTGGCCAAGGCTTATCAGTTCTAAATCATCATTTTAATTGTCTTCAGATTATTTTTTTCAGTTTATATCAGAAGTAAATTGATGTTCTACCTAGCAGCCCAATTAAAATGAAAGTTTTGCTTTAAAAATGTGGTATTAATGGTGGTGTGATGTTCAACACATGATATATTTCAGAGACTGGATAGGAGGGTTTTATGTATTAGTATCTCCCTGGTGGGACTTTAAAAATGCTATTATAGTAAGTCATCATCTGGGCTTGTGCTGAAATACTGTATATCTGTTACACAGAAACAGAAAATATGACAGCAAATAAAGACCATAAGGCCTATCTACTCTTCCAAGCTCATTTGTTTTGCAGTATCAGTGACTACAGGTGATTTCTAGCTTCTGTTTCTTTGCCAGTAAAGATCCTCTCTGCGTATTCAAGGCTTTCATAAATTTTCGTCCTCTTTGGGATGCTGTTCTGTTTGCCATTCTTTCTGTTAAGTAATATTTGCTGTTATCATACACCTCGTTCTACCCTCTCCTCATATCATGACCTTGTCTACAAGCTTTCTTTCTTAAAAAGAATATTTGCTTTTTTTGTGCATTCTTTATTACTTTGACATATTTGCATGGCTGTTTCATTTCTTCTCTTTCTCTCCTCCTCTTCTTTAGGACAGTGCTTCTCATTCTTTTTCTGGAGGTGCACCTAGCTTAGTTGAAGCTTCAGGATTACCACAATTACTATACATGGAATCGATTTACATACAACAAGCAAATTTATCTGATGCATATTTATTTGGGGTATGCATGTTTAGATTCAAAAACCTCATCTCTTAAGACTGCAGATAGTACACCATTTTATTAATTCTTCCTCTGAACTGTTGACTAGATCCCTTTGGCAGTACCATCTCCAGAAGTGATCACAACACACCATATGAAGTCTCCTTAATGACTGGTACAGAGACATTATCATCCCCTTTTTTCTACTAAGTATGCCTCCTCCTATACATTACAGGATTCTAGGCTCTGGTCATTGCCTTATTTCTCTCTTGATAATGTTGCAGTTTTATGGAGAAGGAAAATCTTAAGAGGCCCTTTCACTAAGCTGCGGTAAAAGGGGCCATGTACTGGCGGCAGCGGCAGCCATTTTTGCCACACACCAGGACCCCTTTTACCGCAGCGGGTAAAAATGGCCAAATATGAAATGACCGTGCGCACTTGCTATGTGGCCATTTCAGAGGGAGCACTTACCACCACCCACTCAGGTGACGGTAAGGGCTCTTGCACTGACCTGGCAGTAACCTCCTGTGGAAATATTTTTCAAATATTTCCACTAGTGCCAGAAATGGAGCGCACTGGAGGTGGAACTACTGACGGCGCCCGCATTGGGCCAGCAGTAGTTCTGGATTGCTGCATGGCAAGGCCATGGTGGACTTACTGTTGCTTAGTAAAAAGGCCCCTAAATAATTTAATATACCACCCTAGGAAGGATGGAATATTTATTAAGTTACACCTGTTCCCCCTGTATCTTTATAGAGTGCCATAAGTTAGACGCGGATTAGGGCATAACTTTCCATACTGAAATGGCAGTTACGCAGCTAAATGGGGGGGAAACAGCAATTACGACTGTAAGTGCACTTAGGCACTATTCTAAAACTTTTGTGCTTAAGTGCTGTAAGGGCCCCTTTTACAAAGCAGCAGTAAGCCCAACACGGGCTTAAAGCTCGCTAAAAAGGAAGTACCACCGGGCTACTGCAGCAGCCCAGCAGTAGTTCCCACCCACAGCGTGCCGTCATATCCCCCCACGAAATGGCTGCTTGGCAAGTGCTTCATTTGCCACATGACCATTTCCTCAAAAACAAGGAAGACCTACC
This sequence comes from Microcaecilia unicolor, assembly GCF_901765095.1. NCBI lineage: Eukaryota > Metazoa > Chordata > Amphibia > Gymnophiona > Siphonopidae > Microcaecilia > Microcaecilia unicolor. The sequence goes on from NC_044039.1 coordinate 161,239,511, forward strand.
TTCTACCTACTGCAGTAAAAAGGGACCTTGGCGTGTGTCACAAACACATGCTGATGCCAGTGCAAGCCCCCTTTGCCGTTGCTTGGTAAAAGAGGCCCTTAATGCATAACTGCAAGGGAGTGTGGACATGGAAGAGGCATAAGTGGGTCATGGACATTTCTATACCGTCAGCAACTAACGGCAAGTAGGCGTGAGCATTTACACCAGCCATTGACATGGTATAAATGGTTGTGCCTAAAGTTATGCACGTAAATGCAGACTTATGCTAGTATTCTGTAATAGCAATTAAAATGTAGATATTACAAACTTCAAGGAGAGAGCCCTTAGGACCACCATCACTACCACACACACACACACACTCTAATCAAAAATAATTAAATAAGTTGCAATTAAGTTACATGGCCATTTCTAAATAACTAACCAGCTTATTTTCGAAGGAGATCGCCAGCCATCTTCAGACACATTGAACCTGCTATGAGTGGTACAAATGTAACAAAAATAAAAAAAGATGATGATGATGATGCATTTATATGTTAAAAAGTACTTATTTTTAAAACTGAATGCCAAAGAACCCTTTGGCAGCACCATTATGCTTAATATGGCACTTTGGATTTTGCTTGGCATATCCAATGTTGCAGGCATCTTATTTAGGGCCCTTTTTACTAAGATGTGCTAGTGTTTTTAGCACATGCTAAAAATTAGCGCACTCTAACCGTGTAGACGCCCCAAGGAATATTATGGGCATCTACACGGTTTGCGTGTGCTAATGCTTAGCGTGTGCTAAAAACGCTAACATGCCTCTAGCACGGCTTAGTAAACAGGGCCTTTAATGTTTCCATTTGCAGTGGTATTAATGAAAAAATAATACTAAGAAGCCGGTATGATTCTAGACCTCACATGCTAATCTATGCTGGAAGAACACTTATCCACATAAAAATAAATTGTAAGCAAAGTTATTATGACATGACACACCAACAATGCAGTAGTTAAACGCCACATTTTATGCTCTTAGAGGTCCTTTTACAAAGGCGCATAAGGGCCTACATGCGTGCAGCATGCGTCAAATCAGCATTACCGCCCGGCTAGCACGTGCACCTGGCAGTAATTCCAAGTTTGGTATGCACTGAAAACCCACAGTAAAAAATAATTTTCTACCATGGGAGTGTTCCCGACGGTAATTAGCAGTTGGCACATGGACTGTTACCGGGCAGGTAACCCGTAAGCCCTTACCGCTAAGTCCATTGGTGGCATTAAGGGCTCTGGCCGTAAATAGATGCACACTGGTTTTCATTTTGCTGCACATCCATTTCCCGGCCCCTCCAAAATACTTTTTTCCAGACGTGGCGGTGTAGAAATGGCCAAGCGCGCGTCCAATACATGCTCCCACACTACCCCAGGCCACTTCTTGGCACACCTTTGTAAAAGGGTCCCTTAGTGAAAAAAGGTGTTGGAGAAAGCTATCATTTTTGCAGAGATTTCATGTTCTATATGTTGCCCATATTTTTCATATCAATGCTAGCCGATAACCTGGTTTAGATGTGTCAGGCTGAAATGGATGGGAGTTGGTCTAGCCTTATGTGAATAAATAATTGACTATTTTAGTTTTATTTTGAGAACTTTTTAATTACTCCCATCAGATTTGTTAACAGAAAAAAGATAGCAATCCTTGAGCCTCATATCAATCAGACATTGCTGATCTACATTGCTGTGTGAGCTTTTTATTTGAGGTATATAACAGCATGAACATCTATTCTCTCCTGGGAAAATGATGAAATAGATTGCTACGTTTTGCAATTCCTGGACATTGAAATCTGTCTGCAAGCAATTTCTATACAGCAGTAGTCAATGTGTTTACTATATACTGTACACTGCCAGCAATAACAGCCCTTCTTATTCACGGAGAAGAACATTATACAGTTAAGATTTCATGCCGTGGTCTGTCTGCATTCTTTCAGTTCTGATGGAAACCAGAAAGAACATTTTGGAGTCATGATTATGGATTCTAATTCTAGATTTAGGTGAGGTTTTTTTCTCAAATTATTTAGGTACTTTAGGAAGGTAATAACAATTTTTGTAAATTGGTACTTTTATATCATAAAATGTTTCAATAAGAAATTTAGCTGCCATGGTCAGAACTTTTAATGCCAACTACAATTTTTAAAAAATCCAGATATTCAGCATCAGTATCAAGATGGGGATGATTCTATAACAGTGTGTCTACATTTAGGCACCAAAAGGGTGCCTATGTTGTACCTATTATATAATGGAAAGTTGGCTCCAACTTTCCTTTATAGAATACTAGTGTAACAGGAGAAGTGCTTGCCTAAATGCCAGAGGTACATGAATAACTTGTACTATTCTGTGTCATGTGCAGTAGTGTGAGTCCTGCAGGCAAAAGTAGAGGCTGTCAAAGGAAGAATCACCACCAGAGATATTAATCCAACAGTCTTTATTATAATATTAAAAAAGAGAACCTGACACGAGCCATGTTTCGACGCACGCAAGCGTCTACATCAGGGGTCAAACAGAAAACTCTATAAATAGAGGATGACCAAGCAAACGAGAAAGAAAGGAACCTAGTTCACAATAAATGTCCTTTATTGAGATGAAAAATGCATAAATCTCAGTCTATCAAGTGCATAAGGACTCAACACTTGCCATGTTTCGGCATTACTGCTTGAATCGGGAGTCCATAAATTCTCAGATGAACCAATGAGTTGTATAAAGAATACTCTGTAACATTCCAAATCTATGGCTAGGAACGTTTCCAAGTTCCTAGTCTTCTTTTATAAAACAGTAGTAGACTACTCCTGACCAATTTGTTATGGAATTCCAAGACACCTCAAATATCTCTGCAAAATATGAAGTTAACAAGGAACAGGGAAGAATTGGTTTGATTACCATATTTTTATTGCCGTCATCAAGGCTTTGTCATATGACAGACTTGGTGGTGGTTTATACATAACACTGGAAAAGAAGAAAATGTTCCTGACTGATTATATTTGAAAAAAAGAACAGTTAACATTTGTCCTTCTAGTTACTTAAGATTAATTCAATGGTCAGGAAAATAAGCTTTCTCATGGGCTAGCTCTGTCCTAATGCCTAGGAATTTCCACATGACAATTTTGTAAGTGCTATAAGTGTGCTATAAATATGCTCCCACATATTAGTCCAAAAAGGGTTCAAGTTAGCACAATAATAAATCATGTGGTAAAAAGTTCCCTGCTTCTCCTTGGACACCTAATATTTCCCACATGCATTATCAGAAAGTTTGGACTGTATCGCTGGTAATCAGAGAGCTTAATGAGCCACAAAATATAGAGTGGGCAATTGAAGCTGCTAGAGAGACCCAGATCATTTTATTCCAAAGGAAATCTCATTGCTTCAGGACCAGTGATCCCTCTAGATCTTTCCCTCAGGCTTTCTCTATGCCAAGGGATGATCACTGTGATTTATGTAACAATAATATATAAAACTTTGCTCCCACCTTCATAGATGTCAAGACTTAGCTATCTCTTCTAGTACTCAGGAGTCCAGTAAGGATGATAAATCAACCTTACTAGTCTTAGTACAATGTTGAATCTGAAACCACTGAAAATATAGCTTGGCAGGAAGACTCATAGACATTGAAACCTAGGGATCCATAAGTGCCATGGCACCCCCAAAATTTTCCTCTTCTCCTTAACTGCAGAAACATTGCAGCCTGCCTGCTTCTGCCCTTTCTGAAACAGGATGTTTGGCAGGAGCAAGCACACCTGCTGACCATCTGTAATGCCTGTTCTGTTATGCTGATTGTTGCATCGCCATACCAGTGGAGGGCGATATGGAAAGAAATGCCTCATAGACATGAAGAGAGAAAGAAGGGGAAAGATCCTGGAGACCACCGAGATGGAGGAGGGAAAAAGAGAGATGCCAGTGGCGTAGCCAAGAGTGGGCCTGGGTGGGCCCAGGCCCACCTACTTTGGGCTCAGGCCCACCCAGTAGCAACACACCTATGATGTGGCTGGCAAAAATCCCCAAGCCCCACCAACCGAAAACTCCCAACAACTGTCCCTCCTGCATACCTTGTAAATAGCAGATTTTTGCCTGTGATACATACTGCTCACACTGGCCCCACAGCCTTGCTTCTGATGTATTCTCGCCTATGCAGAAATATGGAGTTGCATCAGAAGCAAGGGTGTGGGGCCAACATGAGCAGTGTGTATTAGTTGCTGCTCGCTGCCGTTGAAAATCTGCTATTTAAAAGGTATGTGGGGGGTGGGGGGGATGTTTGAGAGATCATATAGTATGCAGGTGAGAGAAGGAGAGACCAAATCACTTGTGGGACAAGGCAGAGTTCTTATGCCCACTCATCTTGGGCCCAGGCCCACCCAAATTTGGTGTCTGGCTATGCCTCTATAGCTAGAGACCACGAGGAGGAGGAGAGGGGGGGGGTGGAGAGAAGTGCTGAAGAGGTATGGGGAGGGGGGAAGGAGCGAAATGCTGGACACCACAGAGGGGTGTTAAGAGGTAGAGAAGGGGAGAAATGTTTTATACCATTGGGAAAAGAAATGATGCCCACCATGGGGGAGAGGGGGAGAGGTAAGGAAGGAAAGAGACTCTGCACACAATTGGGGTGGGGCTATGGGATGGTAGGTAAGGGAAAGGAAGATAATGAGGTTGAGGGCAGGGCAGGGTTGGAGCCGAGCTTGGGCCCCACTCCAAACAAAAAAGTGTTCCATTGCCCCTGGGAAGACCAAGCTCCTGTTGCAGTTCTGCAGTGGTTTTAAGAGAATTCTCAGCTACAGTTTGGCCTATAGACCAGATATCATGAGCCTGCCAGTTGATTACCAGCTTATGAAGTTGAAAACGCCACATACCAAATGAGAATTTTCATTTAACAGATGCCTGGAGCATTTATGCTATCTTATAACTTCTGAGTCTTCATAAAGAGGAGGGTTTTAGTAAAATGGAGATTAAGCATAATCTTAAGGATTGTATATAGCATAAAATATGAGAGACCTGTATTTAATTTTATACACATGAATTTTAGATAGTATAAAAAGCAGTTCTGTTTCTTCTGAAAATAGAATATATTTTTATGATCCGAGGGTGTTGGAAATGGGTCTTGACCTTGCCGACTAGTGGTGCTAAGGTTCCAACATATCACGATGAGGCACATTAAATCAGTGCACTGAGTGGGGTCTTTTAATAAGGTGCACTAGCATTCTTAGCTGGTGCTAAACACCGAGATGTCCACTATATTCCTATGGGCGTCTCAGCATTTAGCGCCAGCTGATCTTCAGCATGAGCTAAAAACGCTAGTGCACCTTCGTAAAACACCCCCTAAGTGTGCTAGGAAGTTGATTTCAATAAAAATGAAAATGTACAAATGAAGAGAGCAGTTAGATCCATCCATTTTTATAGGAAAGGCTTTCATTATTTAAACAGATCCATTCATTATTAATTACCCCTCAGACAAACAGCCAAGAATTGACTAGAAATCCAGGGCCCTGTTTACTAAAGCGCATTAGTGCTTTTAACGCACCTACAATTAGCACACACGCTAACCATGTAGGCGCCTAAAGGGATATTGTAGGTGCATACACAGTTAACGCACGTACATGGTTAATGCACATTAAAAATGCTAACGCACCTATATCACAGCTTAGTAAACAGGGCCCTGTGTCTTTAAACCTCGTGTAGCAAAGATGTTCATCAGCTAGACAGAGTGGTTATTTAAGAACTTCTGCTGCTCAGCTAGGAGAGGGGTCCTTTTACTAAGGCACGCTGAAAAATGGTTTGTGGTAGTGTAAGCGCAGGTTTTGGGTGTGCACTGATCCATTTTTTAGTGCACCTGTAAAAAAGGCCTTTTTTGCCAAAAATGGACATGCGGCAAAATCAAAATTGCCGCACGTCCATTTTGGGTCTGAGATCTTACCGCCAGCCATTGACCTAGCGGTAAAGACTCACAAGGTAACCAGGCTGTAATGACCTACATGTGCCAAATGTCAATTGGCGCATGTCTGTTACGCGCGCCTGAAAATAAAAAATATTTTTCAGACGCGTGTATCGGACGTGCACCAAAAATGAAATTACTGCAAGAGCCACGCGGTAGTTGGGCGGTAACTCCATTCTGGCATGCGTTGGGCGCACATAGACACTTACGCAGCTTAGTAAAAGGGCCCCAGTGTGTCCTGAAACTCCTTTTTTTTTGTCGTTCAACCTTTTCTCAGAATTTTAAGATGAGTTATATTCAGGTACAGCCCTGGAGGGCTTACAATAAAGTTTGTACCTGAGGCAATGGAGGGTTATGTGACTTGCCCAAGATCACACAGAGCGGCAGTGGGTTTCAACTCTGGCTCTCAGCCTGCTTTTCTAGGCATTAGACTACTTCGCTGCTCTTTAAAATGACTCTCAGCAAATTCTTTATTTGTTAAATAGCTTTGGAATTCTTTGAAAATGTTGAAACCTGATTGGTAAGTGATATTCTCACATCAATGTTACTAATAATATTCAGTTAATACACCAATAAGAACATCACAAATCTAACAAGAAAATGCCCATGTATATGTGTCTGCATCTTTGTGAAATCTAAAAATGGTAAATCATTTAAACAGAAAACCAGTTAATAGTGTCTGACTGAGATGAACTATTAAAACTTTTTTCATTTCAAAATAATTATATAAAACTCCATGTAGTGATTTCCAGATCATTACAACTTTCTGCTTCCTCTAGCCTTTTGTCTCACAGCTTATGAAAGGTGTGGAATAAAATCCACAAAAAAGTGTGATAATGTATTAAATATAGCACACCATCTGTTGTTCACACCTATTCACATTCAACAAATCCTTTATGGAACCAGTATTTATACCTCTGAGTTTGACTTTGTACTCAGAAAATATCCAGCAGAAAGTTATTTTCGAACATCAAGGACCAGTCTGATGCTCCAGGTCCTTCTCTTGGCAAACAGAGCTGTGAGCAGGTAAGACACACATTCTAAATAAGTTGTTGAATGTTTTTATGCTGACTTATCTCCAGTAGCTATTTTTCAGCAGCAAGACAATCCTGTTTTTCTTTGTAGAAATATAAAACTATACGAATATTTTATAATTCATTACCTAAAATTTTTGCTTTCTGCTAGTATTTATGTTCAAATATTTAGGAGCCCTTTTGCTAAGCAGTGGTAGGGATACCACACCGGTAGTGCACAGAAAAACAGCGGTAGTTTTGTTTTTGCCGTGCGCCATTTCCCGCATTAGAAAATAATTTTGTATTTTCTAGTGTGGGGCGGGGCTTAGGCGTGCCCAGTAATATTTGGAAGGCAGTAAGGGCTCAGGCAGTAAATGGCCGCACACCACGTTTTGTATTAGCACAGCGCCATTTATGACCTCCATATTGGAAATAGGGAGCCCTTTTACTAAGGCACGTAGGTGCCTATGCATGTACAACACGCGTCAAATTAGAACTACCGCCTGGCTACTAATTTTGACGCACGTCCAAAACCTGCAGCAGAGTGGAGGAGTGGCCTAGTGGTTAGGGTGGTGGACTTTGGTCCTGAGGACCTGAGTTTGATTCCCACTTCAGGCACAGGCAGCTCCTTATGACTCTGGGCAAGTCACTTAACCCTCCATTGCCCCATGTAAGCCGCATTGAGCCTGCCATGAGTGGGAAAGCGCAGGGTACAAATGTAACAAAAAAAAAATAGTAATTATTAATTTCTATTTTGTTCCAGGTGGCGCTAACCAGGCGATAATCGGCAGTGTATGGCCATGTGAATTCTGCCCAGTTAATGTGTGAGACCTTACTGCTAAGTCAATGGGTGGTGGTAAGGTCTCAGGCCCAAAATGGTCACGCACCAATTTTTATTTTGCCACAAGTCTGTTTTCAGCCAAACAAAAAGGCCTTTTTTGCAGGCACACTGAAAAATGAACCTGCACATGTCCAAAACACACGCCTACACCAGTGCAGGCCATTTTTCAGCGCGTTTTAGTAAAAGGGCCTCTAGGTTTTTTTACTGCCGCAGAAGTAAGTGGCATCGGCGTGTGGCAATTCCACGTACCCATGCTACCGCAGGCCACTTCCTACCACAGCTTAGGAAAAGGACCCTTTAATTTTTTATTATGAAAATATCTTGAAACATCAAATGCACAAACCTGATTCAATCTCATAAGTTCTGGATCATACAAATTTAGGGGTGCTTTTAGTAAGCTGTGGTAAAAAATGGTCTTAGAACCGATCTTCTATTTTTGAATTAATGGCCATGTGGTAACGTTGCCATTAGTGCACAGCCATTAAGAAATATGTCCATGCGAGAACTTACCACCACCTATTTTGTAAGTGGTAAGAGCTCATGCATTAATCCTGCGTTAATCAGTTATTGCATTGTAATGTAGATGCGCTAACTGAATAGCACAGAAATGCCCACTCTCCGCCCCCCGACATACCCCCTCTGTGATAAAAATATTTTTAGCACACATAAGCACATGGCAGCCCTAACTGCAGCTTGAATCTGTTATTGCTATTGTGCAGTATCTAATTTTTAAACAAATATGCATTAATGGGACTTGCATTATATAATAGTCTACAGAGTAATGCTGTTTACCTAGATCTTGATCCCAGAGGAAATGTAGGTGCTTACACAGCCAGGTCTGTCTGGCAGGCTGTGATGACAGAATTAATAAGCAGATAGAAGTTGGAACTATCCAACCGGCAACAAATACAGTATAAACTAGTATTTAGGAAAAATGCCAGCCTCCGCGGTTCAAATGAAACTGGATACTTGCTTCTCAGTACGGCAGGCAGCACTTGGTGAGGAGTCCAATGCTGCTGCCTCAATCTCCACTGATGGAGGGCTTAACCCATTAGGAGGTCATGTTTCTCAGTCCTCACTAGCACCCACTGTCAGAGATAAGGTCAGCTGAGTTGACACATCCTGTGTCTGAAGCAGTGCAGGAGGATGAAGTCATCTAGATGGGACCAGGTGTTGTGGAACCTCTGATTGCATGATGACAGGAAGGGGTGGTAAATGGAAAACAAACTGCAGTGGCTGTGGACTGTGAGGGAGCCCTACGTTTAACCGAAGGAGTTCTTGCAACAGAGGAACCAATAGCTTATTCACCACTGCTGTAGTGAACCCCCCACCCCCCCCACCCCCGGTAGTGACTTTGAACTAGTAAGTCTTGTCTGTTCTCTTAATGTTTGCAGTACTGAGCTTAAGGCTCTTTTGTTTGAGGTTAAGGGGAAAACAGAGACTAGAAGTTAACAGCCAAGACATTTCTAACAAAGTGGGACTAAAGACAAGTGTTAAATAGATGAATGCATTGCTGTGCTAGTTAAGTTCAGCAGGTAGTTATTAACTTACATTACAGCCCTAATGTGTATTATTTGCCCCTTAACACTTGTTAAAGGGCAATAATTACTATAATCCGTGTTAAAATAAGTTACCATGGGATACACAGCAATGAGATGTAAACTTTGCATGTGCATGCAAAATATCTTATTACTTTGTAAATTGAATAACACAGCTTGTGGTGAATACTGCAAACTGTGTTATTCCTGGAAAAATACTTCCAGTAAAAAGTTGTCTTCCTCCTCCTTAATCCCCCAATAACATTCTTCCCTTCCATGAAGACCCTTTCCTCCTGATACTCTGCCAAATTGAAGACCCCCAATGCCTCCCCAAATAGTAGTCCCTCCAAATGTCTCCCAAATAAAAGCATCCCTCCCAGTGTCACATTTGAATAGAAGCTCCCCTCCTGATGCCCCCACCCCAAAGATCCACCAATCACAAAAAGCACCCCCCAGGCCCCCTCAGAGCCTACCTTAAATAATCCATGGTGACTAGTGGGGTCGGGGCAGAGCAATTCCCAGTTGCTCCTGCCCCATGCCGATACTAGGTTTAAAATGGCGCTGGTGAAACCTAGCAGTAGTTTCATGGCACTACCACTAGGGGTCAAGCTGATGAATAAGGGAAATGGGACTTGATATATCACCTTTCTGAGGTTTCTTTTGCAACTACATTCAAAGCGGTTTACATATATTCAGGTACTTATTTTGTACCAGGGGCAATGGAGGGTTAAGTGACTTGCCCAGAGTCACAAGGAGCTGCAGTGGGAATTGAACTCAGTTCCCCAGGATCAAAGACCACTGCACTAACCACTCCAACTCCACTATTTCCACTCCAACTCCAATGACCAAGGAAAAAGGTGCAGTATTGTTAGTAGTCTGTTCATATCCATGGCCTTTCATTTTTGTTCATTTTCTTTCTTCTTTTTCTCCCTAATTTTGGAATTTTATTTTATATTTAAGGAACCTTTTACAAAGGCATCAGAGAGCCAATGCTCAGGTAGCATGCACCCAGTTGGCACTGTAGGAGTGGAACACCGGATACTACCCGAATACTACTGCCTACCAGAACAACCTCATGTTTTGTGCCTATTGATGGACTTATACTTATGTATTCTACCTCTGCTTTTGGCTTTTAGCCATACTTTATCACTGCACTGGACCATTGTGCCTTACTCAGTTTTATTGTTTACTAATGTAAGACAGAATGCAGGGCTATTAGACATATAGCTTGTAACTGTAACTGTAGTAGCAAGGCGTATACGAGATCAGCTTGCACGTAGATGCCCCATGAATAGGTGGCCTTGGAGGGTGCTAACACCCCCGCCCTGCATCTCTGAGCCGACGAGTCTTATCTCCTGTGCTAGAAAGGAGCATTGTGTGTATGTAGAATAAGCTGCTAAGTTTCGTTTCTCTTGCCAGTATCTTTTCAGTATTATGACGTGTGTACGTACTGAGAACTACAATTATGCACTGTATGAACTACAACTGTTTACTGCGCATGCCAAATGTGACGTGTAAGGGGCCTAGTGCGCAGGCCCAGTAGGGAAGTATAAATGTAAGTGTCAGGTGATTTGCGACACACAGTGTCCTGAGACTACTCGGTACTGTTCACTTGCTAGCAATAAAGTTGCCTTGTTTGGAACCAAATTTGGCCTTTTGTCTTCTGATTTACTAGCCTGTTTCATTGGCGAGCCAGCCAGGAGTGTTATCAAAAGGGAAATCGGATTATATTCTTCCCCTCCCCCACTGCGGTCGGATCGGGTCATCGATCCCCTTCCGAGAAGGTGGTGAGTGGCCACCGCTGATTTCAGCGTCCATCTCCCGGAGGAGGGCCGATCAACTCCGCCCGACTGTAGAGGGGGCTGTGTGGTTCCGGCAAGGCACCTTTTTCTATTTCAGAGAGAAGCGTACGACGGCGCGGCCTGCGACCCCGGCGGACAGGCGAGTATACTCTACGTAGTGACCGGCCCAGTAAGGACCGAAGAAGAGGCGTGATCACCCTCTTTTAGCCAGTGACTAATACGGACTATTGGTATAAGACTAGGTCCCGAAACTCACTAGGCTCCGACGACGAAACCGAGCGGCGAACGGGAGGGTTTCTTGTGGCGTATGAAAGTGTATGAATGGGCTTGCAGTTCCAGGCCGGGCGACCGCGATCTGGTCAGGCCGAGTGTTGAACCTTTTGTGTCTGGTGGAACGAGACCCCTTACTCCTCCACCACCCCTTTCCCCCTTTGTCCGTCACCTGTCCTTTGGCACTCAGGTTAGGATGGGCGGGGGTGGGTCCACACCGTTAGATTTAATGACGAAACACTTTAGCGAAGTGTTCGATCAAGATAAATGTAGCAGGGCCGGGATGATACAGCGATGTCAATTTATGTGGCCAGGGCTAGGGATTGCTGAATGGCCCCCAGGAGGGTCATTTGAGTATGAAAAGGTGGCGGCGGTCATGAATATTGTCATAGTTGAAGGGAACCCAGGCTGCCCCGAGGACATTCCATACATCCAAGCGTGGTTGGATGTGGTCCGGGATCCGCCGGCTTGGGCCCAACGGAAGGTAGAGAAAGCCGCCCTTATGGTGGTGAAGCAGAGGAAGGGCCGGAAAACTAAACTTAAAGCCCTGCCGACCTATGCCTTCGCTCTCCAAAGCCCGGCAACCGTTGCCGTTCAGAAGGCCGCAGGGACCGCCCCTATACGGCCGACCGCCCCTAGCGTAGAGGCCACTGAGACCACGCCCCCTGCTACCATTGTTAAGGCAGAAACCACGCCCAGTACTACCAACACACTTTCTAGAATGAAAACCCCGAAGGAAACCCGAGGGAAAGTTCAGGGTTTGCCCGAAAAGAAGCCCCCAAAGGCCCCGATACTTGCTACAACGGAAGCATACGAAGACGATATTGCGCCACCGCCATATGCCCCTATGTACCCCGGCTTCGCGGGCCTAGCAGAGGGCCCGGATAACGCCGGAGCCTCCGGGTCAGAGTCGGAGGCCGAAGAGATTCCCCGACCAGCCTCACCTGAACCAACGGGCCACGCGACTACCCGGAAGAGTACACGGGGGGTGAAGAACATTACCCGGTTTCCCCAATTAAGTCCACAGAAGGCCATCCCTCCCGGCCGTAAAGGGGGGCCCATCAATATATACCCAGTCCGACTATCTACCACTTTTACCCCAAACCCGACAGAAGAAGGGGGTCAGCCCATTGAATCAACAGTTTATAGCCATGTTCCCTTCTCCAGTGCCGACTTGTACAATTGGAAATTGCATGGGCCATCTTACGACCAGAAGCCCGAGCAGTTGGTAGAATTAGTGGAAGGCATTATATACAGCTATAATCCTACGTGGGGAGACCTTAGACAATTAAGCGCCCATATTCTGACCACGGAAGAACGCCGTCTCTTACAACAGAATATGGAGCAAGCTGTTCGGGATGCAAACCCGACTCATGCTAACTTACAGAATCTAATAGAAACGGAGGCGCCCCTCGCTGCCCCTGCGTGGGATTACCGGACCGTTGAAGGCCAGGCCTTTATCCGCCGGTATCAGCAGGCGTACCTGGCAGCCTTGAAGAAGGGGAAGCAGAAGGTTACAAATATGGGGAAAATCCATAGTGTAGTCCAACTGAAGGACGAGAGCCCGGGGGACTTCCTTGAACGACTTATGGAGGCATTCAGAAGGCACAGTCCAATAAACCCTGAAGATCCCAAGAACCTCCCAACCGTGGTTATGAGTTTTGTTAGTCAGTCAGCACCAGATATACGAAGAAAGCTGCAGAGAACGGAGGGGTTTGAAGGGATGAGCATCAGCCAACTAAAAGCTATAGCTGATCGCGTATTCGGATATCGCGACCAAGAAGAGAAGACGGAGGCCCGGAAGGAATCGACCAGACGGATGCGGGAGAAGGCGGATGTGTTGGCCACGGTACTGGAAGAGCGCCTGAGGTCTAGACCAAAGGGGAGGGGCAAAAGGACAAGAGGAACACGGTCCCCCATAGGACGTAACCAGTGTGCAAATTGTCGGCAAGAAGGGCACTGGTGGGCTGACTGCCCAGAGGAGATACGGGACCGCCCGAGAGAGGAGATACGGGACCGCCCGAGAGAGGAGGAACCATGGGACCGCCCGAGAGAGGAGGGGACTAACGACCGCACAGGGGGCCCCAGACGAGGCCGGGGCCGAGGCCGAGGAGGTCGAGGATGGGATGACCAAAGGGAATGGCAGATGGCTGTTGACGCTACCCGGGACAGTACCGCATGAAGAGACCGGGAGGGCAGAGTCCCCACTGACCCTCTGGTGGAAATTCGGGTGGGGACGCAGTTAATGAGAGCTTTACTAGACACGGGGGCCCAACGATCTGTAATCACCACTGCCATAGCCCTGGCCACAAAAGAAACCATACCAATTGTGGGGGCCTCCGGGAAGTCCCTTGCGGCGCCCCTCCTCAAGGAACGCCAAGTTCAGATCGGAGGGACGATGGTGTCTCATCAGTTCATACACATCCCCGGATGCCCAGTCCCCTTGATTGGTCGAGACCTACTCTGTAAGCTCCAGGCCACCTTGAAGTTCAAGACCACGGGGGAGGTGGAAGCTAGCTTTGAAGATCGGCCAGTAACACTTGTCTGCCCAGTGAGAGAAGAATGGAGGCTACACGCCCTCCCAACTGTAGGGGCCGGCGACTGTCGGTATGACCAGAACACCCCTTTTGCCCAGCAGAGGCGGGCCCTAATGGATGAAGTGCCTAATGTATGGGCAGAAGTGAACTCAGGCGGACTGGCCGTAAATGCTATCCCCATATGGATTGAACTCAAACCAAATGCCCAAGTCGTTAACCAAGGACAATACCATATCCCTTATGCGGCCCGGCATAGTATGCAAATTCACTTACACAAACTTCTTCAACAGGGGGTCCTTAAACCGATCAGATCCGCGTGGAACACCCCATTACTGCCCGTTAAGAAGCCAGGCACATCAGAATACAGACCCGTCCAGGACCTGAGGAAAGTCAACAACCAGGTAGCCGACATAGTTGCCCTCGTACCGAACCCTTACTCCATTCTAGCCCAAGTGCCAGCCCACAGCAAGTGGTATAGTGTCATTGATCTGAAGGACGCCTTCTTCTCCATCCCCCTTGCTGCCGACAGCCAGAAGTTGTTTGCCTTCACGTGGGAAGACTTACAGACTGGAAATAAACAGCAACTCACATGGACCCGGCTCCCCCAGGGGTTCAAGAATTCACCCACCCTCTTTGGTGACCAACTTGCCCAGGACCTGAAAACGTACCAGGACGAATACGGGCCGGTCGTCCAATACGTGGATGACTTATTAGTGGCCCGTGAAACGTACACGGACTGTGCAGAAGCTACCCTTTACCTCTTGAAAACCCTGGAAGCCCAGGGGTACCGGGCCAGTCGCAAAAAGGCCCAGATATGCGAGATCGAAGTCGAGTATCTGGGGTTTCGCCTCCGAGAAGGAACCCGAAGGCTCGGTACCCCCCGAACCCAAGCCATCCGCAACCAACCCACCCCTGCGAATAAGAAGGAATTGCGGGCACTCCTCGGAGCCGCTGGATACTGCCGGCTCTGGGTCATCAACTTCGCTGTCCTGACCCAAGACTTGTACGCCAAACTGAAAGGACCTGAACTCGAGGGCCAAAATCTCCAGTGGGAGAAACACGAACTGAAAGCCCTTCAGGACCTCAAGGAGGCCCTTGTGGCCCCACCAGCGCTCGGACTGCCAGATGTGACTAAGCCGTTCCACTTGTTCATCGACGAAAAGAAGGGATTGGCACTTGGAGTCCTCACCCAACTGGTCGGCACCTGGCAACGCCCTGTAGCATACCTCTCCAAGGGCATGGACAACGTGGCACGAGGATGGCCGGGCTGCCTCCGAAGCATTGCGGCGGCCTGTCTGTTGATACACGAGGCCAATAAACTCACGTTTGGCCAGACACTCTTTGTGACCACACCCCACGCCATCCGCGGCCTACTCGAGAGTCACGGACCCAGATGGATGACCAACTCCCGATTGGTTAAATACCAAGCCCTCCTGTGCGAAAATCCGGAGGTGCGGATCCTGGACACAACTAACCTCAATCCCGCCACTCTCCTTCCGGCCCCTGAACCACCATTCCACGACTGTGAGGAGGTAATGGCCACTGTGCATTCTAGCAGACCTGACCTCAAGGACCAACCCTGGCAAGGGGGCATTACCCTGTTCACCGATGGAAGCAGCCAAGTAATAGAGGGAAGTCGAAGAGCTGGCTATGCTGTTGTATCTGAGGATCACGTGATCGAGGCTATGGCCCTGCCGCCCGGAACGTCAGCCCAGAAGGCGGAGCTGATCGCCCTCACCAAAGCCCTCCTGTGGGCTGAAGGAAAAGTTGTTAATATCTACACCGACTCCAAATACGCCTTCCTCACCCTCCAGGTGCATGGAGCCCTGTACAAGGAGAGGGGATTTCTGACAGCTGAGGGAAAAGGACTCGCAAATGCCACCGAGATTTGCCAACTACTCGAGTCAGTCTGGAAGCCAAAGAAAGTAGCTGTGATGCATTGTAGGGCCCACACCGGCCGGACGGACCCTATCGCCCGTGGTAACCAACGGGCGGATGATGCCGCAAAAAGGGCAAGTCAGCTCCCTTACTCATCTCATCCTTCTGACCCCGTACTCGTCGTCCAGCTCCCCGCAGAGACCCCTATCTACACCCCCCAAGAAACGGAGTGGGCCCGACAAGAGGGCCTGGAGTCACGCAATGGATGGTGGATACTACAGGACGGGCGCATGTGGATACCCGAAGCCCTGGCCTGGGCAGTGACCAAAGAGGCTCATGATCGCACCCACCTGGGCAGGGACGCTCTGGGGCGCCTACTTGAGAAGACCTACTACATCAACAAACTGTCTCTGTGGACCAAAAACGCTTCCAGTCAATGTGTAACTTGTGCCCGGAATAACCCCCGAACAGGACCCAGTCCTGCGCCAGGACACGTGCTCCGGGGCACTAGCCCTTTTCACGTTTGCCAGATTGACTTCACGCATATGCCCCCGGCCCGGGGCTACAAAGCCATCCTAGTCGCAGTGTGTACGTACACCGGATGGATTGAAGCCCAGCCCACTAGAACGGAAATGGCTAAAGAAGTCACCTCCCTACTGATTCATCATATCCTACCAGATACGGTCTCCCCAAGCAGATAAACTCCGACAACGGGCCAGCCTTTGCCAGTGAAGTAACTCAACAGCTCAGTACAAGACTGGGCCTCGATTGGAAGTTGCATTGTGCCTGGAGACCCCAGAGCAGTGGAATAGTGGAGAGAGCTAACCGATCCTTGAAGAACCAGCTAGCCAAGCTATGTCAAGAAGCCAAAGCCAAATGGCCCGACCTGCTTCCACTGGCCTTGCTACATCTCAGGTGTACCCCCAAGGCTACCGGCCTTACCCCTTACGAGATGATGTACGCTAGGCCACCGCCACTACCCTCTTTCCCCGACTCCCTGCAGATACAGGGCGAGAATTCCTTAGTGAGACAGATGAAAGCCTTACACGAGGTAGTGCAGAACATCCAGCAATACACTGAGAGAGTAGCTCCCCTGGTTTTTACCAGTCCTATACACCGGTTCAGGGTAGGAGAGGAGGTGTGGGTGAAAGAGTGGGATGACTCTGACTGTCTGAAACCCAAATGGAAAGGGCCCTCCCTTGTTCTCCTAACGACCCCAACCGCTGTTAAAATTGCAGGAAACCCAGTGTGGATACATTGGACCCGATTGAAGCCTGCTGCTCCTACTAGCAGCGCCCCGAAGCGTTGGACTGCGCATCAACATCCTGACGCTCCACTACGGCTGACCCTAAGAAAGACGTGAACCGACAGATTCATGCCTGCCTCGCAACAGGAGCTCAGCTTTTGGACCCACTGCGTCTTTGGCTCTGTGTTCATTGCAGCCTTCATCGTTGGCCTCATTGTCTTCTTGCTGCAAAGGCTCGGATACCTCCCACCATATATATAATGCTGAGCCTACTCCTCCTCCTCCTTTGCTCAGTCCCGAGCTATCCTACCACCCTGAGCCAGAATTGCACTGAATGCTTGCGCCTGGTGCGCCATCGTATAGAGGGAGGATATCACCTAGTTACCACCCTCATCCACCAGACGCAGCCCCCGGAAGGTAATTGCAAGCTCCTTCCGGCGTGCGCCATCATCACCCCGGATGGCCTCCAACAGTTCCACAGATGTCTCCAAGGCAACCTCACTGTCTGCCATAGTCCCACCAAGCCAAGATACTACAATGTCACCCTCAGTGTAGGACTCCCTGCGTATGTGGCCGGGCCCCCGGGAGTTGAAGGTGATGGCATTCTGTATTACGTAAATTCCACTCGCATCCTTGCTGGCGGTATCCCAACTGTGGCTACACTCACCTTCGACGTTTGCGCCGCCATGGACAAACACCCTTGGTCCCGTAAGTGTGGAAGCCAAAGTTGGCGTCAGGCATATGTGAACGACCACAAGTATGTCTGCCCCTTCAGTCCAGATATGAGATGCTGCTCCCCTTGGGTTTGGCTCCCCTGTGCCGGCGACACTCGAGCCTCGGGCTGGGAACGAGTATGCGCTTATACGGGAGGAGGATATGCCGGATGCACCGGCCTGGGCGAATTTCGTCGAGGTTCTGGTAACTATGTGTCCCTGGACTGGCCCATCCGAGGCCACGACATGCCCTGGAGAGGAACGTGGGGCCTTGGCATTGACGGCGGAGGGATGGATCCGCTGACGTATATTACCATATATCAAAGCCTTGAAACAAAGCCTCCCACGCACTACCAGACTACTGTCGTTGGGTACCAAGAGGTATTCAATGAAATCGCTCGCGCTGAAGAGGCAGCGACTAAGTTCCCCATCTCCACAGAAGCGCGGAATATGTTCCTCAACCTGGCCGAAAACATCGCCTTCTCCCTGGGAATTACCAACTGTTTCGTCTGTGGAGGCACGGACATGGGTGAGCAATGGCCTTGGGAAGCGAAGGAGGTCCGACAGCAAACATGGGATGCGCTCAACACTACTAACATTACCTTTCCCCAGCGCCCGAAGCCGTACGAATGGGCCCTGAGAACCAATATCATCGGTACCCTCTGCGCTAGTCGAGCGCCATCGAAGCGTTATTCTGTACCCGTGGGAGATTCCGCTTGCACGGGGGTCCTTCAGTTTAACGGCAGTCGACATACCTGGTGGCAGACGGACCGCCTGCCCGCCCCGGAGCCCATCTGGACTGAACCCACCTTGAACGCAACGTGGACACACGGAGGGAATGCCTCCCTTAAATGGGTAGCCCCGGAGGGCTACTACTATATTTGCGGGCGCAGGGCCTATGAACAGCTCCCGGCCCGCTGGTACGGTACCTGTCTCTTAGGCACCGTCCGACCTAGTTTCTTCCTTCTGCCCCTGCGAGTCGGCGAGACGTTAGGCATCCCCCTGTACGTGGAAAAGGGGCCTGATAGCATTGCCAGACGCAAACGGTCTCTTCTAAGCACCAAACCTAAAGTCCAAATTGGAGACTGGAAAGACAACGAGTGGCCGCCAGAACGTATCATTCATTACTATGGTCCGGCCACCTGGGCTGAAGATGGCACATACGGGTACCGTACTCCTATCTACATGCTGAATCGCATTATCCGCTTGCAGGCAGTGCTCGAGATCCTTACCAACGATTCGGCACTTGCCCTCAACATTTTAGCCCGACAGAACACTAAGCTCATTACCGCAGTTTACCAAAATCGCTTGGCTCTCGACTACCTCTTAGCCCAGGAAGGCGGGGTGTGTGGCAAGTTTAACCTCAGTAATTGCTGCTTACAGATTGATGACCAAAGCCAAGTCATCAGCGAGATAACTGACCGTATGGTCAAATTAGCCCACGTCCCCGTCCAAACCTGGAACAGCGCTTGGGATTGGACTTCCTCCCTTACCAGCTGGTTGCCAACTTCCGGGAGCCTGCAAGGCCTCCTGGTCATGGGTGGCCTATTTCTGCTGTCCTGTTTACTAATTCCTTTGTCTCTTCCCTTAGTTTTCAGGTGTCTCCGCTCCACCATGGAAAGTATCGCTGACCGCCGGGCTGCTGCCCAACTTATGGCTCTCCAGGTGTATTCCCCCATTCCCCAGGCTGACGAAGAAGAACCTTGTGGCTGACGCGGACTTCTGTCCTCCCGAATCAGTTTATGAGCCAATACCCTTGTGCCAGCATAAGACCGGCTACAAAGGGGGGGGGGATTCCACTAGGGGCCCTCCGTCTCAACCCCGGCGAAGTAACCAGCGGCTGCACAAAGGCTTAGGGCTCCTTGTGACCTCCTTGCTAATACTTCTTGTCTCTCCTTTCTGTTTTAGGGTTCTGGAAATGATACTCTCCATCAGAATGACTGTCTAGTATCAAAAGGGGGGAATTGTAGGAGTGGAACACCGGATACTACCCGAATACTACTGCCTACCAGAACAACCTCATGTTTTGTGCCTATTGATGGACTTATACTTATGTATTCTACCTCTGCTTTTGGCTTTTAGCCATACTTTATCACTGCACTGGACCATTGTGCCTTACTCAGTTTTATTGTTTACTAATGTAAGACAGAATGCAGGGCTATTAGACATATAGCTTGTAACTGTAACTGTAGTAGCAAGGCGTATACGAGATCAGCTTGCACGTAGATGCCCCATGAATAGGTGGCCTTGGAGGGTGCTAACACCCCCGCCCTGCATCTCTGAGCCGACGAGTCTTATCTCCTGTGCTAGAAAGGAGCATTGTGTGTATGTAGAATAAGCTGCTAAGTTTCGTTTCTCTTGCCAGTATCTTTTCAGTATTATGACGTGTGTACGTACTGAGAACTACAATTATGCACTGTATGAACTACAACTGTTTACTGCGCATGCCAAATGTGACGTGTAAAGGGCCTAGTGCGCAGGCCCAGTAGGGAAGTATAAATGTAAGTGTCAGGTGATTTGCGACACACAGTGTCCTGAGACTACTCGGTACTGTTCACTTGCTAGCAATAAAGTTGCCTTGTTTGGAACCAAATTTGGCCTTTTGTCTTCTGATTTACTAGCCTGTTTCAGCACTACTGCTGGGGTAGCACGTGTGCCCTGTGGTAATTCAGAGTTTGGAGCACACCAAATCCCGGGGTAGAAAATAATTTTCTACTGCGGGGGCGTTCCCAGCGGTAACCAGCAGCACACTCACATTGGCTCATGCTTCATAGTTACCACGTGGGAAGAGCGTGAGCCCTTACTGCTAGGTCATTTGGTGGCAGTAAGAGCTCGGGCCAAAAATAGGCATGCACTAGTTTTAATAGTAGCCTTTTTCCCAGCTGCGATAAAAAAATGGCCCAGTGCATGCCTAAAAGACACACCCACACTACTGCAGGCCACTTTTTACCGCAGCTTTGTAAAGGGACCTCTTAGTAATTTTAAATTTTCCTTATTGGCCTGTATTTCTATAACAAGTGGATTGCTTGAGATGAATTTTTTAAGTTTGGCACCAACTCGGACCACCAACTGAATAAAGTTAGGGCAGTATTTTTACTGAATATCACTGCTAACTGGATAACCTCTGGCTCTACACAAGCTCCACCTAAAGACCACTCCAGCACTGTCCAGATAGTACCAAGATGGTTGGAGGAGATATTCAGAAGTATTATCTGGTTAGTGTCACTGAATGCTTTTGAAAGCACAAAAAAAGTACCAAAAGCCTTCAAAATCGGGTCAAGTCCTTTTATTCCACAGCGTAGATCAATCTTGTACATCAATACCTCAATTTTCCACAGCAAACACACAGGAGGAGATTCTATATATAGCGCCTAAAAAATTGGTGCTGAAATCAGTGCTGACTAAGTGTATTCTATCATCGGTGCCTAGATTATAGAATATGCTTAGTTAATATTTCTGAACCTAAATCTACACACATCCACTTACACCAATGAAAACTTGGTGTAAATCCCTGCGTGTAGATTTAGGCACACTAAGCCATATTCTATAATGAGGCGCATAAATCATGAAACGCCCATTTCGTCCATAACCATGCCCCCTTTTGCCTGTACACATTAGATGTTCAGCGTGCTTCATTACAGAATACACTTAGCGAGTTGTGCACCTAAATTCTAATCATTGCCAATTAGTGCTCATTATTTCTTGTTATGTGCTGTTATCAGTGCTTATTAGCTTGATAAATTATATGCTTTGTTATAGAATTCGTACCGATTTCAGCGCCAATCTTTAGATCCACTATATAGAATCCGGGGGACAGCACCTGCATCAAGGGTCTTTTTATATCAAAGGTCCAAAATGAAAATGCCCAGCATCACAGCTGGAGATAAAAGATAGGAACCTTATCCCAAAATTGTTCAAAACCTCCTTCGTCATCTGCAGATTTACTCGCCTCACTTGTCATTCCAATTTCCATATCATTTATCAATATGTTAAATAGCACCGCGGCACTCCACTATTCCCCCTCATCCATTGAGAAAAATGGTCATTTAACCCTACCCCCTGTTTTCTATCCATTAACCAGTTCCCAATCCACAACAGAACTTTGCCTCATATCCCATGGGATTTTAATTTTCTCAGGAATCTCTCATGAGAAAATTGTCAAAAGCTAGGCCTGATTGAATTTTGGCCAGAGACTGTGTAGTTCAATTCAGTAGTAGGGCCCAGTTTGGCAGAAGATGAGGTCACAGATAAATGTTCAGCCACTTTTCTCCTGCTCTTGACATATGATCATATGGAGGGAGGAGCAAATGAGGAATTGGGGAAAGGGAGTTTCAATGCATAATCATAACAACCAGCCTTATATCTTCTAGACTTGGCTTGGTCTCCTGGCTTCCCATAGCAATTTCATGAGGCCAGCAAATTCAGTGGAAATAAACAGATTTTGCAGCCCTTCCAAAAGTTATAGAATTATAGGAGACCAGGGGCCTAAGCTATAATCTGTTTTTCATAAACGCTAATCCTTTTTATAAAGTATTTTAGGTGACTTTCTGATCTCCAATATTTATTTGGTTTTACTTGTATTATTGCTTACCATTGCATGGGTACTACTCATACTTTATTGCTAAAACCCTTCACAAATCTTGAACTACTTGGACAATTTCTGATGAGAGTTTTTAATGCAACAGCCAGGTTAGCAATTGTTTACAACCACTACCTGTAAAGAGCTCCTCTGTTTATTATAAAGAACACCAACTCTTTTTCAGAATATGTTCCTTCCAGTGCATATAGTTGAAACTAAAGGAAGTCCATGAGGAAGTGATTACAAGGACAAGGAGTGGCCTAGTGGTTAGAGCACTGGTCTTGCAATCCAGAGGTGGCCAGTTCAAATCCCACTGCTACGCCTTGTGGTCGTGGGCAAGTCACTTAACCCTCTGTTGCCTCTGGTAGAAACTTAGATTGTGAGCCCTCCTGGGACACAGAAATATCCAGTGTACCTGAATGTAACTCACCTTGAGCTACTGCTGAAAAAGGTGTGAGCACAAAATAAAAATAATTAATGAGAACATGGGTATGATTTTGACAAGTGGAACAGATTTTAACAATGTTGTAAAAGTAAACAGTAGATTTCAGAAAAGTTTGAATGTGACAGGAGAATATAAGCAAGAGTCAAAGGTGATTCTAAAAAAGCAAGCATTTAAGAACATAAGCATTGCCATGCTGAGACAGATCGAAGGTCCATCAAGCCCAGTATCCTGTTTCCAATAGCTGCCAATCCAGGTCACAAGTACCTGGCAAGATTCCAAAAGAGTAAAACAGAGTTTATGCTGTTTATCCAAGAAACAAGCAGTGGATTTTACCAAGTCCATCTTAATAATGGCTTATGGACTTTTAGGAAATTAACCAAACCTTTTTAAACCCTGCTAAAATTATTGCTTTTACCACATTCTCTGGCAATGAATTTGAGAGTTTAATTACACATTGAGTGAAGAAGTTTTTTCTCCAGTTTGCATTGATCCTACTGATATCCTCACTGTCCAATCTCTAAATGTCAAGCTTGACCAAATTGCACTTTGGTTACACTCACATAAACTTACCCTCAATTATGGGAGCTCATACCATCAACATAGCTATCAATCTGCTTTCCATGGTTTCAACAGTCAGAGTGTTATTCTCAGTGATAGGCTGACTTTTCACCCTTATATTTCCAAGATAATTCGTTAATGTTTTTTAAAGCTATGAATGCTTTATTTGATTCGGCAGCTGTTTACAACAACAGCCCTTCAGGTTCTTATTCATTCACTAGTCCTCTCAGGCCTGTATTATTGCAATGCCCTGCTCCAGAGTCTTCCCCACAAAGATATATGCCGCTTATAGGTAGTTCAGAGCTCAGCTATATGCCTTCTCACTGGGCCAGCGCATTACGATCATATTACCTCTCTCGTGAAGCGCATTGGCTGCCAGTCTCATATTGGATCTCCTACAAGTTATTTCTCTTAGCTCATAAAATTCACCATTCAGCCAGCCATCCTAGTTGTCACAATATCTCACACCTTGCTGTCCCCTCAGACTCTCCGTTCCTCTCAGGTTGGTTTACTCTAGATTCCCTTCATTCTTTATGTTTGCCTCTCTGCCATACTTAAACGCCAGTTTAGTATCATGGACCCACAGCACTGAAATGCTGCTCCCTTAGCCTTGTGACTAGAGACTTTTTTGCCTATTTTTAAGGCTTAGTTTAAGGTCTATTTATTTGTGACCACCTTCGGTTCTGGCTGCACCTCGCTGACCACTGATTCCACTGTTACCACCAGATGATTTATTTATTTATTTATAGCATTTATATCCCACAATATTCCCACCCATGGGCAGGCTCAAAGTGGCTTGCTGCTCTCTGCTATGCTTGCCACCTTTGTTGATAACTTACTTGTATTTCTCTTTTCCTTCTTATTCTATTCTTACCTATTTCCTATATTATATGGAGTTCTTTTCTGCTTTTATTATTTCTTACAGACTTAAAGATGTAAACCACTCTGATGGTCCATCTCCAGAGTGGTATATCAAACGATTAATAAACTTAAACTTACTACTTAGTAGCTTAATTGCATGCTCCCTAGTACTAGTGTTTTTGGAAAGTGTAAACCAGTGATTCATGTCTACTTGTTCCACACCACGCAGTATTTTATAGACCTCTATCATATCTCCTCTCAGTTGTCTCTTCTCAAAGCTGAAGAGCCCTAGTCATTTTAGCCTTTCCTCATATGGAAGTCGTCCCATCCCCTTTATCATTTTTGTCCCCCTTCTGTGTACCTTTTCTAATTCCACTATATATTTTTTGAGATAAGGTGACCAGAATTGCACATAGTATTTGAGGTATGGTCGCACCATGGGGCGATACAAAGGCATTATAACATTCTCATTTTTGTTTCCCATTCCTTTCCAAATAATTTCTAATACTCTATTTGCTTTCTTAGCCACCACTGCACACTGAGCAGAGGGTTTCAATTCTGACCTTTTGAAGCTGATATTCTTCAGGTTATCTATAATGAAAATTCATCCAACATAGCTGCACACATTTGGCTTAACATCAAGATTAATTTGTGTAGCATCAGCATGATAAATTCTGGACACCAGATCACCATGATGATGAAAATGTCACCATAGTTTCTAAGGACTTGAGTGTCAGTGGCCTAAAGAAGAGGCAGCTTTCCAGGCCATGCTCCATGAAGAGGAAGAAGCTTGTCAGTGGTCTCATGCAGCACCAAGATGAAGAAGTGATGAGAGTGGTCTCCACGCATTGTTCTGCCACGGCCTCTACCTTCCATTGGTCAACACAGCAGAAGGGGTTGCATCAACTGGTTCATGCAGGAGACCAGGAGGTAGGTCAATGGAAGGAGGAGGAAAAAGTGGTGATGTGGGCACCTTACAAGCTTAGGAGGACACACATTCAGTGGCTTACACCAACTGAAGAGAACAACTGTTAACTGGATGGTTTAAAGTGCTATTGCTTGTTGGAGCACAAAGAGTAAGAGATTGCTGAGGTGAAGAGTTTTGATGAGGAGACTGCTTTGGGAGGGTGCAAAAAGGATATTCCTGGAAGAAATGAGCAGTGGCGTTCCTAGGGAGGCTGACACCCGGGGCGGATCGCCAATGCGCCCCGCCCCCCCGGGTGCAGCGCCCCACCAGAACAGCGCGACGCCCCCCCCGGCGAAAGAACCCTCAGGTGCACGCCGCTGGGGGGGGTGCTGCGCGCCTGCCCGCTCTTCGTTTTCATGCTCCCTCTGCCCCGGAACAGGAAGTAACCTGTTCTGGGACAAAGGGAGCATGAAAACGAAGAGCCGACAGGCGCATGGCACCCCCCCCCCCCCCAGCAGCGTGCACCCGGGGCGGACCACCCTCACCGCCCCCCCCCCCTTGGTACGCCACTGGAAATGAGAAAGATGAAAACATGGGGGGGCTGCGAAGATGAGAGAGTAGAATATGGCAGAAAACCTTAGGGAGGGGGGAATAAGAACCTAGGGGAGAAGGGATAAGAGAGAGAGAAAAAGAGAGGGATGATGATGAAGGAAGAGTGGGGGAATAAGAGGGAGGATTAGATGATGAGAGAATGGAAGACTCCAGGGGACCTATGATGAGAGAATAGAAGATTCCAGGGGACCTGGAATGGATAAGAGAAAGGGAGATGAGAGGGGACAGAATAGAGAATGAGAAAGAGGAGGACTCTGGGGGATTGGGGGGATGAGAGAGAGGGAGACTCTAGGGATATCTGAGAAGGGGAAAGAAGGGAGAAGGAGATGATGGGACCATAAGGAATGAGAAGGGAAAACTGAGGTGGTTGGGGATGAGATAAAAAGAGGCATCTGGAGATAGGATAAGAGAGAGAGAGATGATAAGGGCGAGGTAAGATGGGAATTAAGATAGACTGAATGATGGCAGGTTGGTATATTCAGAATGACAAAAGGAGAAAGAGAAATAGGGACCATGGCAGCAGTAAAAGGTGAAGAAAGGGTCTTGTCTTGGGCGCACTTGTGGGTTGCTGTTGGCTGTGTGTTCAGGGAGAGAGAAACCCAATGTTTCAGTGAGACACACACTCCACCTCAGAGAAGACAGGGAGATTAAGAGAACACTCAACTACTGAATCCTAAAATTTTGGCCTGTATCCTAGATTTGAAAACTAGACCTGTTTGCTGGCCAAGAGGCAGGCAGTTCTGCATTTCTGGGAGAAAGGAATTCAAAGTGTTTATGTAAATTTTACTGTAATCAGTTGTGCGTAGCATTTCATTCTGATTTGTAACAGTCATCTGTATTTGTTTTTCTGTGTGTCATTTGCTCTTTCTTTTATAAAAGTTCATGTGTGTAATTCAGGTCTTTCTAAACCAATGCACTGATGCAAGGAAAGTGTATCTCAAAGTACTGGGCATCATTTTCATACAGCGATAGTATGTTTTCATGAAATCTGTTCTAAATTGGCAAACTGTGAATAGAAATAGAAACAAGGGGTTGTGAATGTTTCAGCTAATTTCAAACTATTCATTTTTATACTGCTGTTTTTTTATATTTAATTAAGAAGTGTGTGATTAGCCTTTGGATGTACAAAGTAATGAGACTATGACTTACTCCGCTTAAATAACAAGAAATGCATTTCAGGAAATGAGAAAGAAGCAAGCTCCTTTCCAATGGACTCGCTACCCTAACACATTTGTGGCTAGCTTCGGACAATTACACTGCCTACATCAGGTCAATGAAAAATGAGGTAATGGTGATATTGCTTACGTAGCCAGTTCCATGATGTATTGAGCTGAGGGTGCCTCAAGAAAACTTTTTCTTGAGTCAATTTTCCTGTTTCTTGAGTGTCTTTATGCCTTCTGTACTTTTTCTTGAGCTGAGGGTGACCACAGGAGCTGGTATATACCAGTAGCATAGCCAGACAGCAAATTTGGGTTGGCCTAGGGGGAAAAGGGGCAGGTACCAAATGTCCTCTCCACCCCATGCCACTTCCTTCTCTCCCTCCTCCTACCTCATCTCCCAGTGCCCCCTAACTCAACCAAAGCTATAAATACCTGATTGGGTGGGGATCCTCAAGCCCCACTAGCTGAAGACCCACCACCACAAAAACTAATATGTTCTGCATGCACTAATCACGTACTAGTTTTTAAATATTTTTTGAGGGGGTGTGCCGGGGACAAAGAGTGGGCATTCCTGCGCTAACCAGTTAGCATATCTATATTATTGTGTGCTAACAGATAACACAGGAACCCTTACTACCTACAAAATAGGTGGTAGTAAGTGATCCTGTGGTAATTTTTAAAAATGGTAGCATATGGCCATTAATGGCATTAATAAAAAAATGGAGTTTTTATGGTTGTGATAAAAATGGGCTTGATGCATGGCAATGACCCATGTAAGAGCATACTAAGGCCATTTGTTACTGAAGCTTAGTAAAAGGACTCCAAAGTTAGGGGCATAAATCTTTTCAATACTGGGCCTCTTGCTTTCCGCCACCAGCGTTAAACCCAGATATTCAATGCTGAGCTGCTTCTGGTGATTGGCATTGAATATCCAGCTTTAATTTAACCACTAAAAACTTAGTCAGTTATTCCAATATTCGTAGCTATCCGGTTAACCTTTTAGCGGTTAAAGAAAGGAAAACTAGTTATGTGGTTCTATTAGACCACTAAACTTATCTGGTTAGGGGCTGAATATTGGTGCCTAACCGGATAAGTCATGTGATATAGGTGGTTAGGTACTAGGTGCTAAACGTCCAAAGTTGGATTTAGACGTCATATTGAAAATGCCCCTCCACGTAACTGTATAAGTCTACGTTCTTTGAAAATGAGCAGCATTATCTTCCACAAAGCCCAGTGCAAAAAAATAGGGTCCTGAATGTAGTTTAGTAAACATGGATCAAAATTGGTGCCTAGAGGGTCAATATTCAGCCCGCAGTGGTAAGCAGCTGGTAAGCCGCTTCCAGCCATGGGCTGAAGTAACCCCAGATATCCAATGCCAGGGCATGCATCATGCATATTCAATAGGGATATCCTGAAAAACCAACCAGTCTGCAGCCCTTGAGGACTCAGCTTGTGCTCACCTCCCGACATTTAATATTCGGGTATGTCTACCAACCCGAAAGTTAACCTGGCACTAGACAATATTCAGGCTGGTGCCCAGATAACCCACCATATAAACTTAGGAGAGCTGATTTGCTGTCCCAACTTTATGTGGTTACTTAGCCATTAAGGACTAGATTCTATATATCATGTCTAAAAATTTGGCACCAAAATGAAATTTACCTAAGCGCATTCTATAAAGTACACCTCAATTTAGGTGCACTTTTAAGAATAAGCCTAAATTTCTGCTCGGCGTATAGAATACGCCGAGCGCCGACACCTAAATTAGGTGCAGACTAGGTGTATTCTATAACAACTTGCATAGATTTTAGAAACGGCCATGACCTGCCTATTCCACGCACATGACATACCAGTCAAATGGCAAATTCAGTCAGTATACAGTTATGGGACCACAATTGAAACACCACTATATGATAATGGTACCCGATTAATCAGCTTGTAAATATCCAAAGTTTATAATCACATATGTTATAAAGCCACTTAAACACCCATAGGAGATTCTCTAGTGACCTCAGCGGTGCTCATTGCTAATGCATAGAGATAGCAATGTGTCCAGCACTCACTTCTTCATCGGTTCACCCGATTAACATGTATCAATTTATGCTTATAGCTAATTTTTATATATAACTCAATGATAAGGACACGTATGTTTCGCCCATAGATGAGCTGTCTCAAGGACAATCCCCTAAAAAAAAGAAGAAAATAATGTGTCATGTACTCTAGGATCGCTACAAATCTACTCTTATTTAGGGATCCTAGGTATATCACACATGTCCTGTGGGTGAAACGTGTATCCTTATCACTGACGAACGCAACTTTTTCTATGCCTCGATACTTGTCTTTTCTTTCTATGGATTCTAATACTTTCTTCTCTCCTTTTGTTTCTGTTTTATATATCTTTTATTATTCATGACTGTTTTAATTGCTATTATGTGAACAGCCTTTATGGCCTGACTACAGGACAGTATATCAAATAAAGCTGAACTTGGAACTAAGCTTTTGTCGATGCAATAAACCCATATTACGGCTTAGCTCACGTTAGTAAAAAAAAAAAAAGCCCCTTATATAGCTACTGGTACTAACTTCCAAATGGTTTTGCAAATTAGATGGATAATTCAGGTATGCTGAGACTTCTTTCGTTTCTTGGCACACACAAAAAAGACAGAAACCTACATGGGTTATTACTACAAATGCTTAAAGAGCAAAAATTGGAACTAAACAGGGCCAATATCTTTCCATTCTCTTTGACTTCTTGATCCTCATTCGTCATTCTCAGCAGCAAAACTACAGAAAACAGTCATGGGACCTCGGCCTCTATGCACATGGCTGCCAACTCTACCCCCTCCAACACTGAATTCCTGTTTGGAAGGGGGCAGTTCCAGCAGAGCAGCAGTCACGTATATAGAGGCTGAAGACTGTAACTGTTTCCTGCTGTTTTGCCACTGTTGGTCCTGGGGCAAACAGAAGATGCTGAGGGTAGGTAGGGGAGGGAAACAAAAAGACGACGGATGGAAGAGGGGAAAGAAAAAGAGGGAGATGCTTAGATAGAATAGTGGGAGAAGGAAAGAGGAGGAGATGCTGTTGGAAGAGAAATAAATTCATGGAGGAGGGTAGGGTGAGTGATTGAGGTTCACCATGGGAGGCACACGGTAGGGAACCGGAGTTCACCATGTGGGGTTTACACCATTGGAGTGCACAGTGAGGGTGGAGCACTGTGAAGTTTTGGCTAGGTCATCAGATACCCTTGGGCCCGCCCTGTTTACTGAACTATCACAAACACACATGTGCCAAAATTTGACTTGTTTGCAGTGAAAGAACTGCGCACACCAAGACTTCTGGTTAAAACTCAAGTAGTGCAAGATAGTACTTTTATAGTTTAATAAACTTCATATACTGCTCTATCAAAGACAGAGTTCCAGGATAGCCAAGGGCTCAGCTTATTCATATAGTCCAGGCGACATATACAAAACAACTTTTCAAAGCAGTATAATAGGAGTCGGCTACATGGGTGCTTGAGCACCCCCAATATTGAGAGAATTCCTTGTATATGTGCAGAGAGGGGTTATTTCCATTGGGCTGAAAAGTTGGTTCCTATCTGCAATATACAGGATGTGTTTGTCAAAAGAACCCAACACAGGCTGTGTTTCGGTATGTAACATAGTAACATAGTAGATGACAGCAGAAAAAGACCTGCACGGTCCATCCAGTCTGCCCAACAAGATAAACTCATATGTGCCACTTTTTGTGTATACCTTACCTTGATTTGTACCTGTCTTTCAGGGCACAGACCGTATAAGTCTGCCCAGCACTATCCCCACCCCCCCAACCACCAGCCCCGCCTCCCACCACCAGCTCTGGCACAGACCATATAAGTCTGCCTAGCACTGCAATAGATTCTTCCCATATAGCGAGGGAAACTAGAGGAAAAGAAAGTCACTTCACTCCCTCAATGTGCAGGTGACCAACACCCTAAAGATTTCAATAAGGTGACACATTACCATCTGGAGGGTAATGTGATCAGTTGCCTAGGTATAAAGGTTGAATAAATTCCTATTTCAAAACTATTTTATAAAAACACATGGACTCCTACGTATCTTTATAAAATACTAGGGTCAAAGTTGCAGATATTTCACCAAAACTGAAGCCACAGGAGAAGGCATAAATGTTATTTAATTTATTTATTTAACAAATGTATGACTTCCCCAGTCACCAAAGGGTCAGAGCAAGGTACAGCAACCATACTTAATCATCAGGATATAAACACAAAGCTCAGGTAGTATACATACCATACAGGGAACAGCAAAAGTCTCTGAATAGTAAAGGTCTGGTCAAACAAATATATCTTCATGTGCTTATAAAATATACTGATAATCACAGTTCTAAGCTCAAACAGTAGAACATTCCACTAAAATGGTCTATAAAATGAAAACACTCTTCTCCCTAGGGTCAGAGAAGGAATTACATAAGTATACTGCAAACATTGCCGATGTATAGGCTGGCACCAGGGAAGGCAGACATTTAGATCACAAGTTATGCACGATTTTAACCATCAAACAATAACACCTTAAATTGAATTCTGGACTCCATAAGGAGCTAATGGAGCTGAGCCAACAACGGTGTAATATGGGAGTTTCTCTGTAGTCTTAAAAATAACCTAGTCACTGTATTTTGAACAAGTTGTAATGGTTTCAAAGCAGAGGCCAGGAACCCTGGAAAATGACATTACACTAAGTAACTGGAAACAAAATTCAAAAAAGATGGAGGAGAGACCTCAAAAATCCATGGTGCATGTTATAGAATACTAGCTAGGTGAAAGCATTTACGCTATGCCAAAAGCTTGTGCCTAAATACTGTCAATTGCATGTATAAATGACAGTATTCTATAAAATTAGCACATAAATGCTTGGCATGCCCCTGAATTGCTCATGCCCCTCCCGTACTTAACAATCAATTAGCGGCACTAATTGGCTTTAATTAGAATTTCTACGCACAACTTTCTAAGCGTATTCTATAACATGGTACACATAAATTCTAATGCACGCAACTGAAAAGGGGGCATGGGCGGGTCGTGGGCATTTCACAAAACTATGTGCACTGTTAGGCGCAGGTATTTACGCCTGGTTTTAGGTGGCCTAAATTTTAGTCACAAGAACAGCCGCTAAGCATATTTCATAAACTACGCCTTTTAAGCAAAGTTTATAGAATCGCGCTTAGCGCGTGGTTTTTCAGCACCAATTTTTGAGGCGCCATTTATAGAATTTAGCCCTGTTTATAGAATAGTGCCTAACTAATTACACATAACTAATTGTAATTGTGCCAATTAGTGCCAATTAATGTCACTGAAGGGTCATTATTGCCACTAGTTTATAACTTGTGTGCACAATTTTGCACACTAGTCACTGAATTGTTTACCCAAATTTATAGAATTAGGGGGAATGCACTTAAACTGTGACATAAGAACATAAGCATTGTTATGCTGGGACAGACCAAAGGTCCATCAAGCCCAATATCTTGTTTCCAAAAGTGGCCAATCCAGGTCACAAGTACCTGGCTAGATCCTAGAACAGTAAACCAGATTTTATGCTGGTTATCCTAGAATGCAGTGAATTTTCCCAAGTCCATCTTAAAATAATGGCTTATGGACTTTTCTTTTAGGAAATTATCCAAAACATTTTTAAACCCTGCTAAGCTAACTGTTTTTACCAAATTCTCTGGCAACAAATTCCAGAGTTTAATTAATTTTCTCCAACTCATTTTAAATTTACTAGTTAGTAGCTTCTTTGCGAGCCCCTAGTTTTAGCCTACACATCACCTGTGCTCTGCCCAAACTGTGTCCCCGAACACACCTACACAGGGATCACATAAAGCTCTCACCTTTTTGGCTGCATGCATACTTTTATACACCAACCCCCTCATTTTATAATTTGACACTTATTATTAGGCACCAGCCCTGGATTCTATATAGGTCATCATAATATTTGAGCAGTTACTTTGCAACAATTTGAGTTAATTGGCAATAATTTGCATTTGCTTACTCATCAGCTCTATGCACTATTCTATAGCATCGGTGCTTACATTTCTTAGTGTGCAACTCAAAAGGGGTGTGGCCATGGGAGGGGTATAGGTGAGTCAGGGGACATTCCTAGAAGTCAGGCGTGATGTTATAGGATACTGTCAGTTGCACACCAAAGTTCCAAAAATTAGGCATCATGATTTGCACCAGGTTTCAGAAGACGTAAATACTGGTGATTTAACATACAGCGCAGGAATAAAGGGCTCTCTGCATGGAGTACACATTACAGAATGCTAATTTAGTGTGAATCTTTCTGGTGCCTACTTTTCAGCACCATTTACTGAATCCTGCTCCAAGTGTGCCTGTAGTTTACCAGTGGCGTAGCGAGGGCGGCTGCCACCCGGGGCGGTTCGCCGCTGCGCACCCCCCCCCCCCCGGGTGCAGCATGACACCCCCCTAGGCACATCAACCCCCCTCGGCGCATCACCCAAGCCCCCCCCCCCCCCCCCCCCCCGAGTGCATTCTTGCCTGCCATGTGCACGCCGCTGGGGAGGTGTCGGCTCTGCTGGTTCCCTGCTCCCTCTGCCCCAGAACAGAAAGTAGAACAGAACAGAGCAGGGAACCAGCGTAGCTGACATCCCCCCAGCGGTGTGCATAGTTTATGCTCTTAAATGTGTGCTAAATCTATTAATGTAATAGGCCCTAAGTTAGGAGCATAAATTTAGGAGCATAGATTACGCTCGTAATTTAGGAGGATACATTTAGGAGTATAACCTTTATAGAATAAGGCCCTTACAGTGGAATTCTATATATGGCACCTAATGTTGGGTGCTACTTCTGCATTGAGTTTTTGGTGTGGAAAAGCATTCTAATAGATGCAAGGCGCCAAACCGGGGCAGCTGTGCGCAAATAGACACTTATATGTCCATTTACAGAATAATGCCTAAGTGGTTCCATGTGGATTTGCAAAGGGGGCGTAGCGATAAGACAGACATGAGCAGGTCAGTGGAGTTCCCTTAAGATGTATGCAGTGTTATAGAGTAGTGCAAATCCGCACCCAGATTGCACACCGGGATTTACACCTGCTTTCAGTTGGTGTAAATCCTTGTGCCCAAAGCTGAGCACAGATCCCGGTGCTATGTACTGTTCTACTAAAAGGGGCATTTTTGATATGACATCTAAGACCAAACTTTGGATGTTTTGCTAAAAAAAACCATCCAAAATTCAAGTAGGGAATATAGTCATTTTCAAAACAGAAAAACTTTTTTTTTTTTTTTAAATGGTTATTTGCTAGATGTTTTTGTGCTCTATGCATTTATCGTTTTGGTCCATTTTCGGGGGGGGAAAAAAGTCCAAGTGAAAAATACACAAAATCAAGCCATTGGTATGTAGGAAGAGCCAGCATTGCTGGTAGACTAGCCACATAGATGTCCCAGGAGAGCAACAGGGCACTCTAGTGGACTTTCAAATGAATGCTACCAGGTACACATCTTACTATTGCTCCCTTATTTTGTCTGCTGAGCCCCTCCCCCCAAACCTACCCACTACCCCCTATTGTACACCACTACAATAGCACTTGAGGGTGAAAGGGGCACCTATAGGTGGGTACAGTGGGCTTCTGGTGAGTTTTGGAGGGCTCACACTTTCATGGACATTCTGAAATTTAGGAAAGCACTTATTTAAATCTTATTCTACAATGAAACGTAGGGGCCTATTTTCTTTATAGAATACTAGCGTGAGCCACCTTACACATGCTACTTAGCAGACATGGGCAGTTACACTAGCCATAGAGCTGGTATAAATGCTCAAAGAACACACGTAATGCCCTGTTTACTAAGCCGCACCGTCAGCACGCTAACTTTTTAGTGTGCACTAACGATAGAGAAACCCATTATATTCCTATGGGTGTCTCTAGCATTAGCACACGCTAATCTTTAGCACTTGCTAAAAAGTGTGCGCGTCTACAGTGCAGCTTAGTAAACAGGGCCCATAGATTATAAGGGGTTAATAATCAAAGCGATTTAACCAGCCAGAAATGGCTCCTGGCCGATTAAATCACCTGTTCAGAGCACATGGAATCACATCTTCACCTCATCTCTTTTGTACAAATGGATTATTTTGAGTATGTTTCAAGGACAAGTTTTTTTCATAAGTCAAAATAATTTTCTTTCATGCAGATCTCTCATTTATTTAAACATAACTAAATGGGCTATAAGCCCCTAATGCAGTCCACTGGGTTTCTTATATTTTGTCATTGTGATGATGTATACTGTGCCAAAACTGGAAATACAGTGATATAGAATAATAGAATTCAATAACATCCAAAAACTTTTAATTACTATTATAATTGTGTTCACATTTCAGTAATAACTGAGAAAATGCTGTTTAAAAAATTATATTAGAAAGCATGAAGTCGACTTGGTTAACTTCTGCTGTATATCAGCCAGTAGTAAATAGCAGGGGCATAGCTACGTGGGGCCACGGGGGCATGGGCCCCCACAGATTAAGCCTTGGCCCCCTCTACATTTGACCCCCTCCCCAGCTGCCATCCCCCCACCACCACCACTGCCACCAACCCCCGCCCCGCCACCGCATCAGGTACCTTGTTTGCTGGCGGAGGTCCCCAAACCCCGCCAGCCGAAGAGTCTGCTTCAGCGCCAGTCGACTCCAGCGTCGTCATTGTGTGATAATCTGTTTCTGACGCCTTACATCCTGCACCGTGCATGTAGCCCCGTGCAGGACGTAAGGCGTCAGAAACAGATTATCACACAACGAAGGCGCCGGAGTTGACCAGCGCTGAATAAGACTCCGGCTGGCGAGAATTGGGGACACCCACCAGCAAACAAGGTAACTGATGCGGCGGCGGGGCAGGCGGTGGTGGGGGGTTGCGGAAGGGGGTCCAAAGTGGCGGGGGAGGTGGCGGTGGGGGGAGGTGGCTAAACAGTGCCCCCCCCCCA
Source organism: Microcaecilia unicolor (assembly GCF_901765095.1). Lineage (NCBI taxonomy): Eukaryota > Metazoa > Chordata > Amphibia > Gymnophiona > Siphonopidae > Microcaecilia > Microcaecilia unicolor. The sequence continues at coordinate 161,275,379 of NC_044039.1, forward strand.
CCACCTCAGGCTCTGGCTCCCCCTCCCGCTGAGGTCTGGCTAAGCCCCTGGTAAATAGTAGTAATAAGCAATATTAAGTGCATTTTTATAATATTATACTTCCTCTGTGTACATCCATATGCTGCACAAGCCAGCATGTTTAAAAATATAAGTGTGATTAAATACAAATGCTACCTGCAATAAAGAACGACAACATGGATGCAGCAGCCCGTCTCCTGTTTTTATCCAACCTCCTTGGGTTCCTGCAGCTGGCACCGATTCACATTAAGAGACTGCCTCTGTTGCTTTTCTTCTGCTGCATCCTGCCCTCTGTACTGCAACTTCCTGTTTTGACGCTAAACAGGAAGTTGCAGTAGAGGGCGGGACGCAGCAAGAGGAAGGCCACCTAGACAGTCTCGTACTGTGAATTGGTGCCAGCTCAGCTGCAGGATCCTGTATATAAGACCTGTGGGGAGGAAGACGGGAAGGGAGGAAAAGATTTCTTTACTGAGGGAACAAAACCTTTTACCATTCCCACGAGGCTGTAAAATGTTTTGTTCTCACATCCCTCTGATGTGGGAACACATTGCTCTTAAGTGAGTGACGCTCCTGATTTGTATGAACGATCGCTCACACGATCACCTTAGAAGGAACACTGGTGGGCACCCACATGGGCAGAGTTTGGGGTGGAGTGTAGGTGAGGCACACATTTATGCATCTGGGGTGTTTTATCACTGTTTATAGGTGATCATCTAAAACATAGGAGCCAGCTCTGTGGGTGCTTGAGCACCCCCAATATTGAGCAAACTCCTTGATTGTATCCAGGGAGGGGTAATTTCTGTTGGGGTTAGCACTCCCAATCATTTTGAAAAGTTGGTTCCTATTATCTGACATGAGAAACCTTAATTGTACCTTTCCTAGTCAAGATGTGTCAAGGTAGGATGCTGCAAACCATCTCTTATCATATGGCTTATTAAAACCCACCAATTCTAAAAGCAGACCTGCCAAAAGACAAAAATTCTTCAACCTTTCATTATCATGTTCAAGATCTTCCATTTTAAACTGTTATATACTGTAATTTGTTCACATTTTAGCTTCCTGCAGTGTTCTCAGTATGCTGAAATATAACTGTCCTTATGCAGCAGTAACAACATTAAGCCATGATAAAGTGAGCATTGTTTAATGACTCCCTATTCTGAAGCATTCTGGGATCTGTACAGAACTTTCTAATGAGAAAAGCAGGATTACATATCCCATAATTCTTGTGGATGAGAAATAAACCCCAAGCATTAAAGTTACTTTTGGCTTAGAGTAAGTCAGTAAACTGCATACTTTTCATTTTGCCAATTTATATGTACTGAATGAAGGTATACCTTTGTCAAAATATTCAGTTCATCTTTATGTATTTTAAAACTCCTATCCTAGTATGAATGATCAGCACTGAAATGTATAATCTCAAAGCAATGTGTCAAGCTGATGGTACAATCTGTAGATAGGGCAAGAAATTGGCTAAGTCATTTTTACAGTCAAAACAATTCTTTGCCTGCAGAAATGGGTTTCTGGAAAATTGCCCACCTGATATGCACTATATGAGTAATTTTATCTGAACTAGGAAGATACTTTTCTGAGGACAGGCTTGGAACTTTTTTATTTTGGTGCAAAGCCCATGACTGAAAATTACCTGCACATTCTTAAATCAGTTTTCAAACTGGGAATATACTTTCACTGAAAATAGCCTAGTGTAAAAGTGCCTATAGACAATCTGGACTTGGAAATACCAAATTATAGGGTCCTTTTACTAAGGTGTGCTAATGGATTTAGAATGTACTAAATGATAAGACACCTATTGTATTCCTGTGGATGCCTTATTTAGCTCGTGCTAATCGTTAGTGTGCGCTAAATCTGTTAGCACACCTTAGTAAAAGGATTCCTTTTCTGCACTGTTGCAATCTCATCTTAACCCCCATCCACAGGAGCATTTCTGTTCAATGTGCATACTTTACCTATAGGGAGGGTGGGCAATTTTCAAATATCCCATTTACCCATATACATGGCTTTTACTATTAATCTACTACTACTAATTATTTCTATAATGCTACTACACGCATAGGCGCCGACTCCGTGGGTGCTGTGGGTGCTCGAGCACCCCCAATATTTCACCCACCGGAAGTTTATTCCCTCCCTCCCTCCTCCCATCGAGTTCCAGGCCCCCTCCCTCCGAATTTTAAAAGTCATCTATTTTACCTCGTCGGGGTTAGGGCGGCAGCAGCGGTAAAAAGCATGCAGGCTCGGCTCGGTGCTTAGTTGTTTTCCCTTCTCTGTCTCTCAGCTCTGGTCCCACCTTCATTTCCTGTTTCCGCAAGGGTGGGACCAGAGCTAAGAGACAGAGAAGGGAAAACAACTAAGCACCGAGCCGAGCCTGCATGCTTTTTACCGCTGCTGCCGCCCTAACCCCGATGAAGTAAAATAGATGACTTTTAAAATTCGGAGGGAGGGGGCCTGGAACTCGAAGAGAGGGAGGGAGGAAGGGAGAGACGATGACCCTGGAACTGGGAGGGAGGGGGGACCCTGGAACTGGGAGCGAGGAGGACCCTGGAACTGGGAGGGAGGGGGGACCCTGGAACTCGGGGGGAGGGAGGGGGGCCTGGAACTGGGAGGGACTGGAACTGGGAGGGAGGGGGCCTGGAACTCAGAGGGAGGTGGAGGGGGAACGAGGGAGGGGAGACGAGCGGACAGGGGAGGTCGACAGGGAGGGAGGGGAATGAGGGGAAGGGGTATGGGAGAGGGAGGGAGATGAGGGGGGAGGGGGACAGGGGGAGGGGGAAAGCACTACCTATAAAAAAAAAAATTTCAGCACCCCCCAATCATTTTGAAAAGTTGGCTTCTATGACTACACGTACGCAGCACTGTACACATTATATGCAGGAACTTTTTTCTATCCCTAGAGGGCTCACAGTCTAAGTTTTTGTGCCTGGGGCAAGGGAGGGTTGACTTGCCTACATCTAGTTATTTGCATTTAATTCTGAGAGAATGATAGGGAAGCCCATAGGGAGAGCAATTTTCCTGAAAAAAAAAGTGTTACCTGCATAAATCAAATGTTTGACCTAAGATACTTGTCTTCCTGTGTGGGGGTTTCATTGCATGCATGCATGCTTTTAGTCACAATTGGTGGAGTTATTACCAAGGGTACAGTTAGGGAGGGGGTTGAAACAACATTTGTATTTTGAAAAGTATGTACATTGTTTTAGGTGCAAAACACAGTTGGCAGATTAAAAATCCCTGTGGTATGAAAATTAACTCCATAATAGCAGCAGCCATTGTATTTGCTTGCTAGAATTTTTATGAAGTAATATGAGGGTTCAGTGTGGAGAGTTGAGCCAAAATCATTTCTAGTAGAAAACCCATGTAATGTATTCATGATTTCCCCAGCCTCAGTAATCACTGTCTAAATGTACTGATTGTGCAACCTAAATGGATGAAGAAAAAGTAAACAAACATCTTTTATTCCGTCTGTGTCTCTTCACAAACTTCAGCTTCTTCCTGTGATTTGTTTAGCTTCAGGGCAAATTTAATTAGATTTTCTTTTTGTCTTCAGTTACTGATAACACTTGTAATGCTGCAATTGACAAGGTCTCTTTGATAATTAATCCTAACGAATTGTTCAAAAATATAAATTCAGAGCACATTTTATCGATCTGAAAATGGTAATTTATCAGTTGTTTCTCCACATTCACTTCAGCCTCAAGAACAAACATGCAAGGAATACATTTCCAAAGCTGTTTCGCTTCTTGTCTTCTTTGGTTTTAAAAGCAATCATTCTGCTATTCTGAAATCAAAACCTGGAATATCACAAAGAAAACTTTTCACAGTATGAAGAGAGTTTGCCACTGAAGTGTCCTTTTTCAACCGTTACAGTCAGTGAAAATAAAACAAAAATCAATTAATTAACTATTTAGCAGTATTTAGTAATCATTAACATCCAGCAGGATATTTGATTGTGCAAGCTAATTCTCCCTCTGAAAGGTGTTGTGAGATATGAAGCAAAACCGAATGCTTTCATACTTCGAGATGTTCACATCATATATCACGTAACTGGGCACCTTGGTGGGTGTTAGAGATCTTGTAAAACAAATCAAGAAGTCAAATAAAAATGTGAAATAGAGCAGGGGTTCTTAACCAGCGGTGCCTGCACCCCCCCCCCCCCCCCCCCCAAGGGATGCGGGAAGAAGTCAAATGGGGTGCGGAGAAGGGTCAAAATCTGATGCAATTTATTGAAGATTTTGTGACAGAGTGAATGCAATTATTAGGGCAGTTTTTAAAGGAATTTGGCCAGTTAACTTAATAGTTAGCTGGGTAATTTCCTCAGGTTGAAAACTTCACTAAGGAGTCCTTTTTTTCCAGCATTACAGGAACAGCGATACATGCGAGCCGGTAGACATCAGTCAGTCCTTTTTTGCTCTTTTTTTCAAGATCTATATGTTTTTCAAGATTCATGCGATCAACATCAACTGCTGTACAAGCATTCCATAGTATAGTTTGTTCAATAGCTCCTGACGCAGCCCTGCTGGGTGAAACTGAAACACAGCCTGTGTCGGGCAATATTCCGGTATATGGTACTACTAATAAAGTTTTTAAATATCTATTACTGATCTGCTTTTTTGTTTTCCACGTTGGAGTTTGCGGATCACTTGCCTTGTTGTTTCTTGGGTCCTTTTACTATGCTGCACTAAAAAGTGGCTGGCACTGCGATTAGCACGTGGGTTTGCCACACTCTCCAGCCACTTTCTAACATGGCTGAAAAATTAGTGCATGGCCATTACCGAAGGAAGCCCTTACCACCACCTATTTAGGAGGTGACCCGCGCACCAGTGCCTGCAATCAAAGCAAGTTGAAACCCTTTATTTAAACAGACCAGCAGCGGCGCTTGTGCCGTTGCGGCATGCATGTCGGGCATGCACCGGAGGAGCGCACCTGAGGAGCAGGTCCGCTCCTTAGGTGTGCTCCTTGGGGTGTACGACGCGGGGGTACATAGTTCTCCAGTCTTTAATTGAGGTTTCTTTATTTTTCTTCTCTTCCTTGGAATTATTATTCTATTTTTTAGGCTAGAAAATTGGACATGGAACTTAAAGGTACGAAGGGGCAGTTGTCCTCATTTTGGATGGGCAATGACGTTTCTTGTTTTTACTTTGCTGTTTCTCTGTAATTTCAGCATGCCACCTCATAAAACATCTGATGGTATGCAGGAAACTGCATATATCCCAGTAAAATGGAGTTGGCGTACAACTCAGAGAACCTCTTCTTTTAATAATTTTAATAATTTTCGTTACTTAATGTCAGTTGCACTATCTAATAACAAAGTCTCTGATAACATTCTTCCCTTGTCTTCTCTGTCAATAGCTTTAATCAATTGTAGGTCTCTAATGCGTAAGTTTCCTTACATTTTGGATCTCTGTGAAGTATATCAGCTTGATTTATTTGCTATAACAGAGACATGGCGTCAATCAGGGGAAGAATCCAGTGGCGTTCCGTGCTTGGCTAACACCCGGGGCGGATCACCGCTGCGTGCACCCCCCCCCCCAGGTGCAGTGCAACAGGGCGCCCCCCCGGTGTGGCACGGCACCCCCCCCTGGCGTGGACCCCCCTGGCGCAGCGCCTCTCACTCCCCCCCAACAGTCCCCACCTGCCTACCAGCTGAGCTCCGTGCACCCGGCACCTCGAATCTGCAGCGCTGCTGACTATAAAAGAAGAAAACCGTCTCGTCATTGGCCCTTCACTCACTGAGTCCCGCCCTCTGATGTAACTTCCTATTTCCTCGAGGGCGGGACACAGTGAGTGAAGGGCCAACAATAAGACGGTTTTCTTCTTTTACAGTCAGCAGCACTGCAGATTCGAGGTGCCGGGTGCACGGAGCTCAGCTGATAGGCAGGTGGGGACTGTCGGATGGGGGGGAGTGAGAGGCGCTGCACCAAGGGGGTCCACACCAGGGGGGTGCCGTGCCACGCCAGGGGGGTGGACAGAGCACCCCCCCACACCCATTGACACCCGGGGCGAACCGCCCCCACCGCCCCACCCCCCTTGGTACGCCACTGGAAGAATCCTATCTTTTTCAATGTTTACCCTCAGGTTATTCTGTTAGTTATTCATCACGAATAGGTAGAAGAGGTAGTGGACTGGCTTTAATATTTAATTCTGATCTGAAGGTCCACGAAATCACTGATCATAGACTTCCGTATTCAGAACTTCTTCTGCTAAAAATTAGTGTAGTTAGTACTTTATTATTACTTTGTTACTTTATTATTGTGCTCCTTCCACTACGGCAGTGGGGTGGGAGCATATATATCAATCAATCACAGATGCTACAGTTAGGTTTCAGAATCTTTTAATATTGGGTGATTTTAACATTCATTTAGATGATCAGTCAAACCTGCGTTCAGTGAGATTTGCAAATTTTTTGCGAGATATTAATATCGTACAACATGTGGAAGGTTCAACTCATATAGCAGGTCATACTTTAGATCTAGTGATGACACATAGATTGGATGAAGTAAAGTGTTCAAAAATAACAATAACACCGGTATCATGGTCAGATCATTATTTTCTTCAATTTTATTTATCAGTGCCACAGCTGTTGCACAAATCTACTTCATTTTATATTAAAACTAGGAGTTTACATAAGATTGATCCTACTTCCTTACCCTCTCTATCAGGAAAGTTTCCGCTAAATTTTAATACACTGTCTATAGAGGAGCAAGTTAAAACCTGGAACCAAGTTCTCTCGCTAGCTCTGGATGACCTTGCACCAGGAAGAACAATTAAATACAAAACGTTCTCAACCATGGTATCATCCAGGGTTAAAATTATGTAAGCAGCAGGTACGTAGAGCCGAACGCCAATGGCAGAAACGAAAGACTACAGAGCTAAAAAAGAAATGTAAGCAATGCCAAACTTACTACTTGGCTCAACTTAGGACTGCAAAAACAACATATTTCTCTAATCAAATAAAGACAGCAGCTAGTTCGCAGAAACAGCTGTTTCATGTTATGAAATGCTTGACAACAACAACTAGTGATAGTATAGAGGCACCTGCCATTGATTCTGAGATGTTGGCAATGTTTTTTAGTTCTAAGATTCTAAGATTAATAGCTCACTTTCCAAAGGTATTGGGGACAAGTCAAACTGAGTATTCTTTAGGTCCGCAACTATCTGTACTATGGTAAGATTTTGAAATTCCTTCTACTGAATCATTGCATACCTTAATTTTAGGTCTGTCGCCCACCTATAGTCTATTAGATCCTCTACCATCAGCTTGGTTGAAAACACATTCGTTAGAAATACAAAAGTTTATGCATTCAATCATTACACTGAGTCTTTCTGAAGGGGTGGTGCCTACTGTATTGAAAGAAGCGCTAGTAAAACCAAGTTTGAAGAAGCCTTCACTGGATCCTTTACTACCTAATAATTATCGACCAGTGTCTAATCTTCCATTTCTGTCTAAAATCTTAGACAATTGTGTTTAGATAACTGCAAGCTTATGTGGATTCAAAAAACCTGTTACATCTGAGACAATCGGGTTTTAGAAAAGGACACAGTACAGAAATAATTGTGACGTCCTTGCTAAGTGAAATTCATGCGAGATTAGAACAAGGTTATATTGCCCTAGTTATTTCGTTGGACTTATCTGCAGCATTTGATTTAATTAACCATAATCTACTCCTTGATAGATTGAGATTGGCATTTCAGTGACAACCATGAAATGGTTTACATCCTTTCTCAAAGATCGTTCATTTAAAGTTGTTCAACAGCAATCTTGCTCTAAGTTATATAATTTATCATGTGGGGTGCCACAGGGATCGGTTCTGTCACCATTATTGTTTAATTTATATGTTAGTCCCTTGGCACTACTCATTCAAACAATGAGCATTAGCTCCTATTCGTATGCAGATGATTTTCTTCTTATTCACTATGTCCAGCCATCAAGTATAGATCTTACACCAATTCAAATTTGTCTTGATAAAGTGGCAGAATGGCTGGCAACACATCGGTTAGTATTAAATCCGGATAAGACAACAACATCATGGATAGTAGGGCATGGAACGATTCCATCAGTAGTCCCCACGTTATTTGGACAAAACATTCCCACAGTTAAATCTTTTAGATATCTAGGGGTCATTATTGATTCTGCACTAACTGTTGAGGAACAAATATCTGATGTAGTGAAAAAGTCTTTTTTTCACTTAAGGAAGCTTCGTTCAATTAGAAATGTAATAAGTAAGGACTCTCTTAAAACACTGACATATGCATATATCATCTCATGCCTAGATTACTGTAATGTTATTTATGCAGGGATTACTAAAGTTAATTTAAAAAGAATACAAAACACAGCGGCTCGCATGATTTGCAGGGCTCGGAGGGATAATAGAATAACACCTTTATTATATCAACTTCATTGGCTTCCGATTGAAGCAAGAGTCAAATTTAAAGTACTTGCTCTGACTCATAAGGCTTTCCATTCACTTACCCCTAGCTATTTATCAAATTTGACGATTCCCTACACTGCTATGCGGACACTTAGATCATTAACAGATAATAGGTTAGTCATTCCTCCATTCACTAAGGCTCGATGGGAATCTACACAGGGATCGGCTATTTCTTTCTGTCTCCCTCTCTCTGGAATGGGCTTCCAAAAGAGATTAGATTAGAGAAGTCCTATATTAACTTTTGAAAACTTTTGAAAACATTTTTCTTTATAAACTGTATTGAACAGAACTTATGATAGTAGAGAAGGTGTAGAAGGTTAGGTTTAACCGTATTTTAATCTGTAGATCGTACTAGTTATGTTCTTCTTTGTCATTGTTGGTTTGCTGTGCTTTTCTATCAATGATGGGAGTTCTTATTTATTTGTTTGTATGTATGAGTTGTATTTTTTAAATGTAACCGTTTTATTTTGCAGTTGCAATAAGAAACGGTATATAAAATGAATAAATTATAAATGATAAGGGTTCCTGTACTACTCCTATGCTAATCAGGCTGTGCACGGTAATGTGCCTGCTCACCCAACAGGCTCATCGGAGAAAGGTTGCAGACAATGGTACAACATGGACTGGCGCATCACACACAACCTCCATTGAAGGGTCCAGGGTAGCCCCTCTGTGGCTGCTCAAGTGGAGAGAAGACTGAGCGCAGGCAGATCCACCTGAACCACAGATAGACAAGGGCCAGGCCATCAAGACCAAGATAACAGGTGAAAGGGGAACCTCCAGAGGTGACAGGAAATTGGGCACCATGAAGGAGCCACGCCATAGGTAAAAGGACTGGGAAAACCCCTAGAAGCAAGAGGGCCGAAAACTCCGTAGGATGAGAGAGCCGCACCAGAAGTGCCAAGTGGGAGCCACCAATAAAAAAAAATCCCAGCACAGAGATGAAGGGCTTGAACCCCGCTGTAGCTGCACCAAAGAAGAGAGGGCAGAGAAGATAATGCTAGAATCAAATACTGCCAAAAGGACAGGTGGAATTCCCACAGAGAACAGAGATGCTCCACTGACTGGGGAATCAGACCAAGCGTGAAGCCTAAACAAGAAGGCCATGCCTCTGCAGAAGGTAGTGCGCCATCCACGCCCAAAAAGGCAGCAGGGTGGAGGAGTGGCCTAGTGGTTAGGGTGGTGGACTTTGGTCCTGGGGAACTGAGGAACTGAGTTCAATTCCCACTTCAAGCACAGGCAGCTCCTTGTGACTCTGGGCAAGTCACTTAACCCTCTGTTGCCCCAGGTACAAATAAGTACCTGTATGTAAGCCACATTGAGCCTGCCATGAGTGGGAAAGCGCAAGGTACAAATGTAACAAAAACAAACAAAAAAATGCTACAAGTGGCTGATGCGAAAGCACACCAAAAGGTGAGATCACTGCCACAGCAGGTAGCAAGGAGACTGGGAGGCAGAAATCTTGCCCAGAGCTGAACACACAACTCACAAAGGTAACAGGCTAGTCTGGGCAGCCGCATGAGCCCGAGAAATCAAGCACTGACTCCAGGACATGTCCAAAACGTGCATATAGATTAAATATACATACAAACATCTCTTTCTTTTTCTTTTCTCTTTTTTTACGAGCGCTGGGAGAAAGGAGTCCATCACAAAAAAATGCAGGAAACAAGACACACAGAGTCCCAGTCGTTACCACAGTCGGGCCAAAAGCAGACTGTGAAACAGTATCAAAAATATACACACTTAACAGCACTGGAATTCAAATTCCAGAGATATAATACAATGTTAGCATAATACTAATGATACACCTAATAAGCATGCATTAGAACATTCAACTAACATAGCTATGATGATAAAGATTTTCTTCAATATGGCTTACCATATAGCTGAGGGACCAAGAGCAGATATATGATGGGAACAAGATATTGTGAGCCCATGCCAACATTTTGCACACATATTTGATTGCGTAGGAAAGGGAAATGGAATGGGACTTGTTATACTGCCTTTCTGTATTTTTTTTTTTTTTTTGCAACTGCATTTAAGGTGGTTTACATATTATATACTTGAGGCAATGGAGGGTTGGGTGACTTGCCCAGAGTCACAGGGAGCTGCAGTGGGAATCAAACCCAGCTCCCCAGGATTGAGGTCCACTGCACTAGCCACTAGGCTACTCCTCTGCTCCGCTATAGGCCCCATAGTCATCATGCATACCTATTTTTACAATTCCACAATATATACCACCATAATTTTCCTGGCAACTAGATGTTACGTGAACAAATCAAAAAAGAACTCAAATGGAGATTGGTGTCGTTCTCGGGCACATCCTGGAAAGAATGCCTAACAATGGAAGTCAGTATGAGGTTGTTAAGCCAGACACATTTTGGGGCAGTCTTAATCCCTATGCTGGTCCTTCCTGTACAGGGCCTGCTTTGCATAATTCTAAAATCGGCAGATAGCTTGCCAATTTATGACAGGAGCTGAACAGCATACAGCTGGGGTTTTTTTTTTAAATTTTCAGGCAGTACACATACACATACAGTATGCATGTATGAACATACACAAACACTTTCAGGAAGTTTCCATCTGCAGATAGGAAGCAAAATTTTGTCCTAATTAATAAAATCTGTTTTTAATTTCCTAAAAAAATAGTGAGATATGACCTGGAAGCGACTGGTAGGAGGTCTTTTCACATCTCTGCTGGGCCTGATTCAAACTCTTGGAACTGGCACATATCCACTGCACAGAGCAGATTCATATGTAGGAAAACAAATGCACAGTTTCCCTAGGAGACATGGAGGGGCATAATTGAACAAAAACGTCTATCTCCATGGGCGTTTATCTCCGAGAACGGGTCCGTGAAGGGGCGGACCGAACCGTATTTTCGAAAAAAATAGACGTCCATGTTTTATTCAACAATGTGTGAGCTGGGCGTTTTTGTTTTTCAGCGATAATGGAAAATGAAAGCGCCCAGCTCAAAAACGAATAAATCCAAGGCATTTGTTCGTGGGAGGGGCCAGGATTCGTAGTGCACTGGTCCCCCTCACATGCCAGGACACCAACCGGGCACCCTAGGGGGCACTTTTACAAAAACAAAAAAAAAGGTAAAAGAGCTCCCAGGTGCATAGCACCCTTCCCTTGTGTGTTGAGCCCCCCAAATCCCCTCAAAACCCACTGCCCACAAGTCTACACCATTACTATAGCCCTAAGGGGTGAAGGGGGGCACCTACATGTGGGTACAGTGGGTTTGGGGGGGTTGGACGACTAATAAGCATTAAGCAGCACAATTGTAACAGGTAGGGGGGATGGGCCTGGGTCCACCTGCCTGAAGTCCACTGCACCCCCTAACAACTGCTCCAGTGACCTGCATACTGCTGTCAGGAAGCTGGGTATGACATTTGAGGGTGAAAATAAAAAGTTGTGAAACTTCATTTTTTGTGGTGGGAGGGGGTTAGTGACCACTGGGGGAGTCAAGGGAGGTCATCCCCGATTCCCTCCAGTGGTCATCTGGTCATTTAGGGCACTTTTTGGGGCCTTATTCGTGAAAAAACAGGGTCCAGGAAAAGTGTCCTAAATTCTAGCTAAAAACGCATACTTTTTTCCCATTATCGGTGAAATGCGCCCATCTCTGTTCGGCAGATAACCACGCCCCAGTTCCGCCTTCGCCACACCTCTGACACACCCCCATCAACTTTGTCCGCATCCGCGACGGAGTGCAGTTGAAAACGTCCAAAATCGGCTTTCGATTATACCGCTTTATTCGTTTTTGTGAGATAAACGTCTATCTCCCGATTTAGGACGGAACTTGGGCGTTTTTCTCGTTCGATTATAAGCAGGACAGCCTTTTCCAATGCACAACTTATTTCTAAGTACAGGGAGGGGATAAAGGTGCCTTGAGCTCTAAGCAGACAGGTTGTGTGTAAATATAGGTGGAACCATGTGCACCAATGCAAACATGGTACAATTGCCCTCGCCTAGATTTACACACTGAGCACCATTAATCTGTAGGTACATGTGTAACTCAAACCCATGCCCACAATCCACCCCAAAATGCCCATGACCCTGCCATTTCTATGCCCCCTTTTTAGGCCTACGCATAAATTTTAGGCGTGGATTCCGCACCTAAATTTACATGCGTTAGTCCCAATTAAATTTAATTAGTGCCAATAATTGCTTGTTAAAAAGCCAAATACTGGCACTAATTGGATCATTATTCTATTGAATTGTGCACGCAAGTCAGGAACACACCTAAATTTGTATGCACAAGTTTTGATGACCTTCATAGAATCAGGGGGAATGCATATTTGAAAGGTGGACATATACAGGGGTTAAGCATGACCAGGATATAGACAGATCTCCCATTTATTCGTGTAACTTACAGAATAATGTAATTTACATGTATCCCTGCTGCACTTAGGCACACACACAACTTTATAGTGCGAGTGTCTAAATGTTACATGCACTAGTCCCAGTTATGCTGGTGCTCTGTATTAGAAAGTAGGTATTTACTTTCCTTTATAGAATAGGTTCCAACTGCACATCTTCCGGACGCCCAATTGGAAAGGCCCAGTCAGGGACAGACTAAATATTTGGGCAGCTGGGCAGTGCCCGAGAGCCCAGAAGCTCGGGGAGGCGGTCCAGAGGCTCTTCCCCCCCCCCCCCCCCCCACACACACACACACAAACTACAGCCCCAGGTCCCACCTTGAAGGGCCCTGGTGGTCTAGCATAAAAGAACCCCTCTCTTTCCTGCCCTCTGCCACTAGTCTGCCCTGCACCGCTGCATTTTCAAAATGGCTGCTGAGACTTTCCTACGGCAGTCTCATAAGACTGTCAAGACCCACGAGACTACCATAGGAAGTCTTGGCAGTCATTTTGAAAAACAGCAATGCTGAGTAGGGTTCTTTTCTGCCCCCAAAGAGGCCAGTAGACCACTAGGGCCCCTGAAGGTAGGACCAGGAAGGGTGCACTAGTATGTGTGGGGGAGGGGTGGCAATATACGGATGGGACCCAGAGCACTATCAGTCCGCCCCTGGATCCAGTTATAGAACTGCCTCCTATACCTGTAAGTGCCAACACCTGCTCAAGGAAGTTTCAGAACCAGGGCTTCAGACCTCTAATGAAAACCAAGATGAACATAAAAGAGTCTTGATATCTGATGAATCAGATTTGTAATTCTGAGATCTAAGTTTTAGTAATTATGGGTAATTTGCCCTACAGAGGCTGCTGGCCCGATAGTTGGGTAGATGCAGTAGTTGACTCAAGTAAAGTGTAGAATGATTTTAACTCTTAGAACCTAGCTTCTATCCCAGGCAAAAAAAAAAAAGGCATTTCTGCTAGTTTTAAACTATAGTTTCAGAATGGTTGATAAGCTTTACATGACCATTCAAAACCTCATGATCAGGTAATGCACAAGCAACATTGATCTTGAGACTGGATACGTATGGTCAGGCACCACTGTATTTAATGTTTATTCTTGGTTATTTTATTATTGTTATGCTGTTAACAACATTGGAAGCTTTATATTACACAGTACCTGCTCTATACCACCTTGGGTGAATCTCTTCATAAAGGCGGTTAATAAATCCAAATAAATAAATGTTTTATTTATATTCTGCACTATCACTAGTGTTCTAGGTGAATTACATCATTCACATGCATAATAACCAAATGCTTTATATGTTAGAATGAGTTTTATTTTGTCTATGTAATACATCTATATCATACCTTCAAATTTTCTTCTACCTCACCTCCATTCGATATAAATTAATCCTTAGATCTTATCTCCTTCATGTGTATTATGAGCAAATATTCATCAGTTTTTGCATTTTCTGAACATTAAATGCATTACAAACAACAATTTAGGGCAACATTTATAGATCAGGCTGCATTTATAGGGAATATTTTGCCTTCTAATGTAAGAAACCTAACTGATTATATGCCATTTTGTAATATGCTGAAAACATATTTATTTCAAAGATATCTCAATGCTGTTTAAACACTTTTTGTTGATGTGACATCCTGGTTATTACCAGTTGCTCTTCTTTATGATCCACATTGGACTTGTAAGGTAAATGTGGAATACAAATTATTAGAATTAGTATTAATTAGTATAAGCATAGTTTCAGGACAAAGTGGTTATAACAGCAGCTGTGATTTTCTCCTGGGAAAAATCTAGTTTAAGGTCACTTATGCTAATTGCATGCATGTTTATCATGATTAATAATAGCACTGAATTCATTTCGCATTCTACAATTATTTGAATTTCTTCTTATAAACTCTATTCTTACATTTCTTAAAACTACAAATTCACATTATGCACGGAAGATAAAAGCTGGTTTCAGACAGTATAAATTCAGATACATAGTTTAGAACAATTAGGCCATGAATTTCCAACATTAATGAACTGGACTTTTTTGCATTGATTCAAAATTAGAACAAGCTAGACTGTATGAGTTATTAAATAATAAGACCGCAGCCCCATTTCCCACAATTCCTCAGCCACAGGAGAGGCCAGATAATTAGCATGTCACTGCAGAATGCACATACCAGCTGGCTCCCCCTCTCAGAATCAATTACACTGACATTATAGTGATGAAAACAACTGTGCCTTCTCCCCTGTGGTGCCAGCAGCCACACAGTACTACAGCTCATTAGATCTCCCGTTCTCTCTTCCGCTGATTCAATCAGATTTCCACCAGTGGGAATGATAGCCAATCAGTGTAGCTAGAGGGATGGAGCTCAAAGAAAGGAAACAGATTCTTTTAGTCGGGGTCACCCTGCCAACATTGCTGCTATCTAGGAAATTTTCAGCCGGCAGTGTAGTTTGCAAGTCAGATACTTGTGCACTTGCTGAACTTTAAGCTAATATTCAAAGGGAAAGTGCATAGGTCCTTCATGAGTCTCTGACTAGAAGGCATCTTCTTCAGGGAGTACTCTCAGCACTACTGCTGTTTTGGTTGGGATGGTCATAATCCCAGCTACCATCTTCCCTCACTCCCAGAGACTGGATATACCACTATATCCTGTACACAGGACAAGTGCTGTAGCTGGAACCACTTATAGGTGACATGCTGGAGAAGAAAAGATTTCATGGTTTAATGACTTGCTGTAATGTTTCTCTGCAGAGTTTTATGCTTATTTTTGTGCAATCTAGGGTTTTTTGTGTTACTGTTTTCTTCTTATATTATTGAGTCATTTATTTTATACATATTTATTTTATTTATTTATTTGAATTGATTGTGGGCGTAGTTTGGGGTTGTGCATGCCATTATAGAATAAGGGGAAAGGGACATGGGACTTGATATACCGCCTTTCTGTGTTTTTTGCAACTACATTCAAAGCGGTTTACATAGTATATTCAGGTACTTATTTGTACCTGGGGCAATGGAGGGTTAAGTGACTTGCCCAGAGTCACAAGGAGCTGCAGTGGGAATCAAACTCAGTTCCCCTGGATCAACGTCCACTGCACTAACCACTAGGCTACTCTTAAGGGGGTCTGTTGTAAATGGAACCCCCTTATTCTATCATTTATTTATTTTATTGCATTTGTATCCCACATTTTCCCACCTATTTGCAGGCTCAATGTGGCTTACATAGTAACCGTGATGGCGATCGCCAATTCCAGTATAACAGATACAGAGTGACATTGTTGAAGGTTCGTGTATGACAGACACTTTAGGGAATAAGGAGGAAGGGTTGAGTTGTGTCCAGTTCGAGTATTAGTTTCGTTGTGTTGCAGGATCGTGGCGTTTAAGTTGGGTCATTAAGGTATGCCTTTTTGAATAAGTTAGTTTTTAGTGATTTCCGAAAGTTTGATAGGTCGTGCATTGTTTTCAAGGCGTTTGGTAGTGCGTTCCATAGTTGCGTGCTTATAAAGGAGAAGCTGGATGCATAGGTTGATTTATATTTAAGTCCTTTGCAGCTTGGGTGATGGAGGTTTAAGTATGTGCGTGTTGATCTTGTAGTGTTTCTGGCTGGTAGGTCGATGAGGCCAGTCATGTATCCCGGGGTCTCACCGTAGATGATTTTATGAACTACAGTACAGATTTTAAAGGCAATGCATTCTTTGATCGGGAGCCAATGTAGTTTTTCGCTTTCGTATCTCGTTTTTCCAAAAATGAGTCTAGCTGCGGTGTTTTGACCAGTTTGGAGTTTCTTTATGATTTGTTCTTTGCATCAAGCATAGATTGCATTACAATAGTCTAGTGGCTTAGTATCATTGATTGTACCAAGTTGCGGAATGTTGCCTTCGGGAAGAAAGGTTTTATTCATTTTCCACATTGATTGGAACATTTTCCTTGTTGTAGTTTTTGATTGGGTTTCAAGCGTGAGGTTTCGGTCTAAGGTGACTCCGAGAATTTTTAGGCTGTCAGAAACAGGGAGGGTGTAGTCTGGGGTGTTAATATTGTTGGGTTTGTTTGTGTTATATTGTGATGTGAGGATGAGACAGAGTGTTTTCTCTGTGTTTAGTTTTAGTTGGAATGCATCCGCCCATGAGTTCATGATTTGCAGGCTGAGTTTGGTTTCGTTGGTGATTTCTGTTGGGTCGTGTTTGAAGGGGATGTATATCATGACATCATCTGCGTATATGTAGGGGTTAAATCCTTGGTTGGATAGGGATGTGGCTAGTGGGGTCATCATTAGGTTGAATAGGATCAGTGATAGTGGTGATCCTTGGCATGTATAACCCCAAACCACACCCACGATCCGCGCTGAACCACCCATGCCCCTCTCGTTTCCATGCCCCCTTTTTTGGGACACATGTAAAATTTAGGCATGGATCAGGTGCCTAAATTTACATGCGTACATCATGATTGAATCCAATTAGCAACAATTTATTGTTAAAAACAATTATTGGTACTAATTGACTCATTATTCAATTAATTTGCATACGCAAATGGGACACACCCAGATTTGCACACATATGTTTTGGCAACTTTTATTGAACTTAACTTTTATAGACCCTAGCTTTAGGCACTGCTTAAGTGTTTTTTTCGGTGTCGATATATTAGGCGCGATTTACAGAATTCACCCCAGTGCACCCTCTTTCAAATGAGCACACACTCAATGACTTTGCTCCTGTGATGAAAAATTGGCCAAACGAAAAATCTGGCTAAACATTACCTGAAAATGACACAGGAAACGCTACAAAACATTTTCTGGCTGCCCATCCCTAATAAATTGCATCTCCTGGGGAATGTCTGCATGCAGATCACATAAATATAGGCTTTATCTTTCAATGCACCTATTTTTTATTGTCTCTATACCACCTGCAAGTTTATAAAAGCCATTTTCAATGTGTTAACATAATCTACATGCAGAAGATTCTTTAATTACCCTATGTGGCTTGGCTCCTGTCAATTATTTCACTGACTGGAGCCACAGTAAATTAAACATAACCATTACCTGTCAACATTCTACATGGACTCTGACTTGAGGTTATCTAGTTGTAGGGATATTATGGCATCCTTTTACAAAGGCGCGCTAGCGTTTTTAGCACATGCTAAAAATAAGCACTAAATGCAAGAGACGCCAATATATTCCTATGGGTGTCTCTAGCATTTAGCATGTGCTAAAAACAGTACCATGCCTTTGTAAAAGAACCCCTATGTTGTTTTAAAATCACCCAAACATCAACATTAATATATTTACTTATTTATTTAATAAGAAGTTATGAAGAGATTTGCCAAAGGTGACACAACAGAAGTAGCTTAACATAGACAACTTACACTTGTATCATTTTGTGCCATTTTCCATGGGTAACAAGACAAATATGAAAGGAAATTAATTTTTTGTGTCATTAAACTACTTTTGCACATGCTAACATGCTCTATTGCATGTTATACACATGTTATTTTAAGTAAACACACAGTTAGTTGAATGCTCTAATGCATGCTTATTAAGAGGGGCATAATCGAACGGAAACGCCTATCTCCATGGGCGTTTATCTCCGAGAACGGGTCTGTGAAGGGGCGGGCCAAACCGAATTTTCGAAAAAATGGACGTTTTTGAGCTGGGCGTTTGTTTTTTTTTAGCGATAATGGAAACTAAAAACGCCCAGCTCAAAAATGTCCTAATCCGAGCCATTTGGTCATGGGAGGGGCCAGGATTGGTAGTACACTGGACCCCTGATATGCCAGGACACCAACTGAGCACCCTAGGTCAGTGCGGTGGACTTCAGAAAAAGCTCCCACATGCATAGCTCCCTTACCATGGGTGCTGAGCTTCCAACCACCCCCCCCCCCAAAACCCACTACCCACAAATGTACAACACTACCATAGTTCTTAGGGGTGAAGGGGGCACCTACATGTGGGTACAATGGGTTTTGGAGGCCTCCCATTTACCAGCACAAGTGTTACAGGTGGGGGGGATGGGCCTGGGGCTTGGCTGAAGTGCACTGCAGTACCCACTAAAAGTGCTCCAGGGACCTGCATACATGCAGGCCTCTAGGACTGGTTGCTGCTATATAACATTGGCACACCAGTTGACACCTGAAGACTAATCTCTTCGAAAACGTCCTTTATTGGAATAACCGCATTTACTCACAGTTAACTGCAGATCAGAGGTTGTGCCCCACTGGCAACGAGTCTCCCTGGTACTGAGATGAGCAGTAAGTCAGAGCTGGCAGAATACTGTACAATGCCCTCTTTCAGCCACATTCAAGGGAAGAACTAAGTTGTCTAATGTGGTTAACACAGGAAAGGGAACTAAAACTGGCTTACAAAAATGGCCACTACCGCATGGACTACAACAGGAAACACAACAGGGCACACTCTGACCTAGTAGGCAGGGGGAAAAGCACCATGGGAGAAGAGCCTACCAACTACCAACATCGTGAGACTGTAACACAAGTTAATGAAATCACGGAGCCCAATACCCTACACCCACCACAATGCAATGCTGATGTGACCCTGTACTGCACCCGAGAGCCACATCTGACCCAGGGAAAGGCTGTGACAGGATCGAACACATTCTGCTGTCATGGAGGTGGGTACGGCATTTGAGGCTGGCATACAGGCTGGAAAAAAAAGTTTTTAAAGTGGGGTTTTTTTGGTGGGAGGGGGTTAGTGACCACTGGGGGAGTCCGGGGAGGTCATCCCCGATTCCCTCCAGTGGTCATCTGGGCAGTTGGAGCACTTTTTTGGGACTTGTTCGTGAAAAAAAAGGTTCCAAAAAAAGTGACCCAAAATCGCAGTAAAAACGCCTTTTTTTTTTTTTTTCAATTATCAGCTAAAGACGCCCATCTCTCCTCGGCTGATAACCACGCCCCAGTTCCGCCTCCACCACGCCTCCAACACGCCCCCGTCAACTTTATTCGTTTCCGTGATGGAGTGCAGTTGGAAACGCCCAAAATCGGCTTTCGATTATACCAATTTGGGCGCCTTTGCGAGACAAACATCTATCTCCCGATTTAGGTCGCACTATAGGCGTTTTTCTCTTTCGAAAATAAGCTGGTAAGTGTATCATTAGTATTATGCTAACATTGTATTATATCTCTGGTATTTGAATTCCAGTGCTGTTAAATGTGTATATTTTTGATACTGTTTCACGGTAGTTCTGTTATTAGGTTTCAATTTACTGTTCTCAAGTTTACCTCATTATTGTATTTACGTTTATTCTTGATTATTTTACTATTGTTATGCTGTTAACAAAATTGTAAGTTTTACATTAAACTGTACCTCCTATACAATGCCTTGGGTGAATCTCATCATAAATGCAGTTAATAAATCCCATTAAATAAATAAATAATAGCATTAAGGGTACTTTTATAACAGAGCATCTGGGCAGAGAAACACATAGGGCCCTTTTTACAAAGGCGCTAGCGTTTTTAGTGCATGCTGAAAATTAGCATGCACTAAACACTACCATGCCCATTAATATTCCTATGGGCATCTTAGCGCATGTGAATTTTTAGCACACGCTAAAAATGCTAGCACACCTTTGAAAAAGACCATAATGCAAAGGCTGTGTCTAGTTCTTAAAGGCAAGATATGCACAAATGTGCCTTCATAATTTACCTTCACCAAAAGTTCCCAAAGTGACAACTACTCTAAGACAGGTGTAAGCTATGAGAACACGTGCGTGTAGAAATCAGCACATATATATGTATTTTATAATATGTGTGCTGACATGCTAAGGCTCACCTGCCTGTTTAAATCACTTTGAATATTGACCCCCCCCCCCCCCCCCCCCAGTTAATTAGGTCTGCCCACTGCCCACCTCCTCTATGCAATCCAAACCCTGGTTCCCTCATTCTTTGACGCCACATGTAGCCAGCTTAGTATGTAACAGGAATTGAACACAATAATATTTTATGGATTAGGAATAGATAAAACGTCCAAAAAATTTTTATCAGAAGTATCTCAGATGAAATCAATTGAGTAATATACAGACTATCAAGAACTTTTCATGTAAAAATGGAAATACTATTGTGATCCTCACCTAGGGCCCTGTTTTCTAAGCAGCATTATAGATGCGTTAGCATCTTTAATGCGCGTTAACCATCTATGCACTTTAATTGTGTATGTGCCTACAATATCCCTATAGATGCCTACACATTTAACGCACGCGCTAATTGTAGGCGCGTTAAAAATGCTAAGGCGCCTTAGTAAACAGGGCCCCTAATATGTAAATTGTAAGCCACTTTGACCTGAAATTTGTTTTTGGATAACAGTGGGATACAAGAATGCATAAATAAATAAAATAAAATAATAGGAACATTTAAGAAACAGATTGTTTTTGACCTTCATCATATTCATCATTCTGAGTATTCTTGATCTTAAAATAATAAAGGGGATGGGACAACTTCCCTATGAGAAAAGGCTAAAGCGGCTAGGGCTCTTCACTTGGAGTAAGGACAGCTGAGGGGAGATATGATAGCGGTCTATAAAATAATGAATGGAGTATGGAGCGGAATGGGTAGACGTGAATCGCTTGTTTACTCTTTCCAAAAATACTAGGACTAGGGGGCACGCAATGAAGCTACAAAGTAATAAATTTAAAACAAATAGTAGAAAATATTTTTTCACTCAATGTGTAATTAAACTCTGGAATTCATTACCAGAGAAAGTGATAAAAGCAATTAACTTAGCGGGATTTTAAAATGTTTTGGATAACTTCATAAAAGAAAAGTCCATAAGCTATTATTAAGGTAGACTTGGGGAAAATCCACTGCTTATTTCTAGGATAAGCAGCATAAAATGTATTGTACTGTTCTGGGATCTTGCCAGGTACTTGTAACCTGGATTGGCCACTGTTGGAAACAGGATGCTGGGCTTGATGGACCATCGGTCTGTCCCAGTATGGCAACGCTTATGTTCTTATTCTAGAGAGTCTCACTGTTTGTAAAGACTGAACCTGTGGTTCTAAAGCCCCCATTTTCTTAGATATCAAAATCAACTCTTACCAAATTTCTTGAAAGTTATTAAAGCTGCAAAATGAAGAAACTCTTCCCTGTAGCAGTTCTATGGTCCTTGTCACAATTTTCTAGATGTGTAATACAGATATGTCAGACTTAAAAGAACCCTCTTCCATGGGAAGTGATTCCACAGATGAGGGAATTTTAACCTCATTAAGAATAAAAGTTCCATAAAAATTGGAAGAAACAATAACTGGAACAGTGTAACAGTGGTCTCTTAAGAAGACAAGTCTAAACCAATAGAGGTGAGAATAAAGGAGTCCTGACACCGGAACTGAGGAAAATATCCTCAGAACTTGTAGCCCTTGGAGAGGTAGCCATTATGCCTGACTGTGAGACAATATTAAGTTAAATATAAGATACTATTACTGACACAAAAGACATTGAGTAATGAGGTTTCTGTTACATTAACTTCATTGATACGGTTAAATTGACCTCCTCAGTCTTTAAGATCTGCATGCCAGTGTTTAACGGATGTACATTAATTTGAAATATGATGGATTATGTGATATTAGCGCAAGAATATTCTCTGTCTCAGTTCCAATATTATGGAATGATCTACTGCTGGGTTTAAAGTCAATTTCTAGAACAGTTTTAAGCAGATTACAAAATTACATACACAATAATACAACTCATACACATTTTACAACATTACAGATGCAAAACAGACATAATTCACTCTTTAATGTACATTATTCTCAATGCTCCAGTACTGAAATATATCAACGTGTTGTGCTTCCAATATTGAACAAGTTAGGGTCCATCATAGACCTCAATAAATAGTAAACTTTTAATTTTTTTCTTAAATTTAGTCAAAGTCTGAAGCTATCTCCACCTTTTTGGGATTATATTCCAGAACATTGGACCAGTTATAAAAAAGATCTTATAACTATATTCCTCCAGTCTAATGACTTGGTATGAAGCCACATCAAACAAGTATTGCTCTCATGATCTCAATGATCGTCTAGGCAGGTGTACATGTAGTTTTGATACCAATACAGGAGATACTAGTCTATTTTGCACCTTAAACATCAAACTTAGTACCTTAAATGTAATTCTTTGTTCAATCGGCAACCAGTGTAGTTCTCTCAACACTGGAGTAATGTGATCACATTTAGATTTTCCTGTCAACACAATTGCTACTGCATTTTGAGCTACTTGTAAAGCTTGTAATTAAGTTTTTTTTTTTTTAGACCAAGCATTAATTTCTTACAGTAGTCAAAACAAGGTCTGAGCAATTTCAAAAAGACATCTTTAATCATTTTTTGCACATGCCATTTTAAATTCAAAGCAGAATCCATTATCACCCCTAAATTTCAAATCTTATTTAAGCTCTTAATTGCAGTAGTATCGAAAACAGATTTGGAAGGCACATCATTACCTTCAAAACTAGATAATACTGTAAAAGAATATGAGTTTTGGCTGCATTTAATTTAAGATGCTTTGCTTTCATCCAAGTCTGACATTCAATACCAGAGCCTGGACATGCCCAGCATTGAATTTCCACGTTTAACATGGGTAGCAAAATGCTAATTGCCACCAGATGAATATCAGGAAAGCCTAAGGTCTACCAGGAGTCTTTCATGAGTAGAGGCCAGAAATGCAGAATGTACATCTACTCTCAGATTCTATAAAGTTCGCCCAGAATTGGGTGCCCAAATTTGAGCGCATGGGTCAGATGCATGCACAAAATAATTAGTTAACAAGGTGTTAACAATTAAGAATTGTATTTAATTGGCATCAATTTACATTTGCATGTATATATGGCCTAGTCACTATTCTGGAAAATCAGCACCTAAATTCCATAGCGTGCAACTCAAAAGGGAGTATAGCCATGGGAGGGGCATGAGCATGTCAGGGGTATTCCCAGAAATTAGGCACGATGTTATAGAATACTTGGATTTACACACCCAACTGCCCTCAAGTTTCAGCAAGCGTATGTCCTCGTGACCAAAGTTGGGCATGAGAATCCACTCTAAGCACTATTCTATAAAGTGCCCTGTATAGAATACCAGGGTAGCACAGATCTTTCCTGTGCCATTTACTGAATCTGGCCCCTAGTTTCCTTAAATTGACTCTTAGCTGGAGATGGGATAATTTCAATGTTCCTTTCAACACTCTGGAAGGTTGATAAATTCTAGGATGGTGGAAAGGTAATGGGGTGTATCATGCTTCAAGGTCATATATATCAAGGCTAGGATTGTGAATCTGGTGCAATGACTCAGAGATAGCCAGCAAAGCGACAGAAGATAAGGTGAGATGTGATTGTTGCGAGGTGTGCCTGTCAACAGTTATGCAGTAGCATGTTACACAAACTTTAAACAGGCCTGGAATTGCAACTATGCAACTGATATGCTTCTTCTCTCAGTCATCTCCACAACAATGTGTCCTTTTATCAAGCCAGTCCTTCTTGCTGACATCACAGACACAACTCCACTGTAAACTGGCAAAGGCCTCTCTTTAGCTTACAAAAATATTTTTAAAAAAGCAGCCCAAGAATCAAACCTTGTGAAACATTACTGGTAACATCCTTTTCCTTAGAGTGAGTTCCACTTACCACTACCCTCTGTCGCCTTCCACTCAAAGGTTCCTAACCCAGTCAGTCACCTTAGGGCCGATACCAAGGGCACTCAGTTTATTTATTAGTCATCTATGGGGAACCATGTCAAAGGCTTTGCTAAAATCTAAATACATCACATCTTTTGTGCAGGCCTTTATCTGCCATCGTCTACAATGTATATGTAAGTATGATCCAACTCCCTGTTTTGCCAAAATGTCCAGACCACTATTTTTGAAACCAATTTTTAAGACAGTTTTCTATGGAGTTCATATGCAGTGCGATTAAATCACAAGGTGGCATTTTGGAGGTGGGGTTTGGGTGTTCCCAAAACTTGGACGTTTTTCTGTCGTAATGGCACAAAGCAAACACATCCAGGGCTAAAAGACATGTTGGTCTAGACCTGTTTCAACCACGACTAAGTCACAAAAAAGTGCCCTAAATGACCACTGGAGGGATTAAGGCATGACCCCCCCCCTTATACCCCCAGTGGTCACTGACCCTCTCCCAGTCCCCAAAGGTGTGAAAGAAACAGTACACACTAGCCTCTATGACAGCTTCAGATGTTATGGCCAGTCTTAGAGAAACAAGCAGGTCCCTGGATTAGCCTAGTGGTCGGTACAGTGTACTGTAGAGATGGGGACCCAGGCACATTTCCTACTCTATCTGGTACACTTGTAGTGGAAAGTGTGAGCTGTTCAAAATCCACCAAAAATTTACTGTACCCACATATAGGTGAAACCTGCAGACATAAGGGCTATTGTAGTGGTGTACAGTCGGGTACAGTAGGTTTTTGATGGCTCATCATACAATATAAGAAAGTAACAATGAGATGTGTATCTGGGAGCTTTTATGTGAAGTCCACTGCAGTGCCCCCTAGAGTGCCACACTGCTCTCCTGGGATCTCTGTGTGGCCAGTCTACTAAGAATGCCACCCTGCCCCATACTTCCCAATGACTTGTTTTTGTGCATTTTTCCCATGGAGTTTTTTCATTTCCAAAAATGGTCCAAAAGGATAGATGCACTGAGCACAAAAGCATCTACCAATATGGCCCTTTTCAAAACAAAAAGTTGGATGTTTTTCTGGTCTGAAAATGGCCATGTTCGCTACTGGATTTTTAGATGTTTTCTGCAAAACGTCCAAAATCGGATTTAGACGTCATATCAAAAATTCCCCTCATAATGAGCTGACTGAGCTCTAATTACAAGGTTCAGGGATGATCTTTCATGCATGGCCACCACACAAGGACTGTCCCTGCAATGACTGACCTAAGTGACAATATGAGAGTTGGCTATAGTGCCATGAGCTTTTATTCACAAGTTGTATGGGGAAAAAAAGTATTTATCTGTGTTCTCCATCCAAGCTATCTATCCTATTATTGAACTCTGAATTTAAATATTTGCACTTACAAAGCTTCCAAAATATCCATATGCATTATTTTTACTGTACCTCTGAATTTGGCAGTAGAAAAATTAGATCCTTAAAAAGGTTCAGAACAGTAAAAGAGATGTTTGTGTCAAATATGTTTTGCAATGGGCATAATTTTTTCACGCTGTCAGCTTGGAGTCCCTCTAGTGGTAAGAGGAATGAACTGCAGTTGGACAAATATAAACACAGCTCCTCAGGTTTGACCAAGACCAAGGTTTAATTTTGGCTGATCCACAGTTTATACAGTTTTTAATCAGAAGGGAGGCTGCTAGTTCTGTTTCCTGTTTCTTCTATTTCTGTCTCCTTACTCTCATTTTTTTTTAAACATATTTTTCTGGAGGTAACATTTGAAAATAAACTGCAGAAAGTAATTATCCTGATTGTAAATATTTCCCATTAGAAAAACAAGAATAATTAAGCTCCATTTTAGCACAACTAAATATCAATAATGCTTTTGTGAGGTCCAATACTCTTTTACAAGTTCTCTTTTTAACTCTTTCACCCACTCAGAAATTGTAAGGAAAGCCTAGACTCACTAGCTCATATCTCTAGCAAATGCCAGAAATTACATGTTGCCTTGGCGATGTCAGAGGTTCTTCCAAAGTGCCTGCAGACTGCAAAGCCAGAGAAAAAGAATTCAACATTCTCTGGAAGTATACCTTTGAAAGCAAACCTTTACAAGCTATTATTGTATTGTTTCTTAAGCTCTGTGCTACAAAGAAGAGCATGAAATCTAAAGCAGAGGGAAGATGAATGAGTGGCTGTCAATCCTTGATGTTGTTACGAATTTGTGCAAGGTGAAGATTAAAGATCGCCTTGTGTTCTAAAGAGCTGTTCAGTAAAACTGATCATTTAAAATTACTCTGTTAGCAATATGTAGTTTAAGAAGATTCGGGCACACTGGAAGTTGTTTTACAGTCCAGTAGAAGGATAAGTTCAAAAACATTCTTTTCTACTGAGACCACTTCAACTTAAAGAGGAGCAGATGGCCTAGTGCTGGAGTTTTCAAACTGATCCTCAAGTTCCATGCTGAAAATCCAGCTATAGAGATATTTGGCATCATTATCTGGATATCGGCAATATTCAGCACTATTTATTTTGGTTTCCTTGGTGTTACGTGTGTTTTCTATCTTTTTAATTGAGTTTTTTATTTTTTTATTTTTTATTTAGTATTGTAAGCTGCTGAGTTCAAAAATAAGTACCTGTATATAATATGGAAGCCGCTTTGATTATACCACAGAAAGGCAGTATACCAAATCCCATCACCTTTCCTGTTCCCTTTATTAAGGTAAAGCGGTATAGCAAATTTTTAAATAAACTGTAAACTCCCAGAAAACCATCCGGCTAACTTCACAGAGCAAGGATCCCAAAACTAGCAAGATTCCACGTTACTTACTCCCAGGGATAAACAGTGGCTTTGCCCAAGTCTATCTTAATATTGGTTTACAGACATATTTATTTATTTATTTTCAGCACGTGATATTCCACAAGTGATCCATAAGGTGACTTTGCAGTTTATAATATCAGTGGAAATGAGGGCGACACAATTATGTGAACGAGCCAAAGGACTCGCTGCACAGGACAGCTTATCTAGCTACAAATTGGGATCCTGCCTGGTACTTGTGACCTGGTTTAGCCACTGTGAGGAAAGAGGATAATGGACTTAAAATCATCAGAATTTTAGCTCAGTGACCTCTGAAAAGGTGAACACTAGAAATTTACTAATAATTTATGATCACCTAAACTTCTGGAAATCATTAAAAACTAACCTGTTCAAAAAGGCATTCCTTACCGACCCAACTTAAATGCCTGTACCCTGTAGCACAACGAAACCAAAGCTCGTAATGGACATATAATAACTCTTCCTCTCTACGATTCCCTAATGTGTCTGTACACATGAACCTTATTCTGCCACAACATTACTGTATTTTTTCATACTGGAATTGGCGAACGCCTTTAAAAATTTGCTATACTTACCTTAATAAAGGGAACAGGAAAGGTGATGGGATTTGGTATACTGCCTTTCTGTGGTATAATCAAAGCGGCTTCCATATTATATACAGGTACTTATTTTTGAACTCAGCAGCTTACAATACTAAATAAAAAATAAAAAGGAAAGGAACTCAATTATGTAAGCCACATTGAGCCTGCAAATAGGTGGGAAAATGTGGGATACAAATGTAACAAATTAATTAATTAATTAATTAATTAAATGCAATCCAATGCAGAGATATATAGTAAGAATATACAGCACAACAACTAATAGATGTACTGCACATTTTTAGAAGGATATACCCCCGGATTCTATATAAGGCGCAGCGAGAAGGGCTTGTTAACTTGGGTATGTGCCCAATTTATGAATGCACCTTAATTGAGTAACGAGCCAATTGGTGATGATAATTGACTGATAACAAGCAATTATCACTAACTGGCAATAATTGGAATTTACACGTGCATCATTTTTGGTGTATTCTAAAAAGAGGCCCATTTATATCTTAACGCATGGAGCTGAGAAGGGGGTGCAGCCATGGAAGGAGCATAGGCGTGTCGTGTGCGTAATGAAAATTTACTTGCATTGTTATAGAATTTGGGGGAATGCGTCTGCATTTAGGTGTGGGTATTTACACCAGGTTTTCACAGGTGTAAATGGCTGCACCTAAATGTAGGCACATTCCCCGTCCCTATGCACTATTCTATAAACCATGCCTAATTTTGAGCACGACTTAAAGAATAGCGCTTGGCCCTTTTTTCGGATGCATCTAGATTTTAGATGCCATTTACAGAATCTGAACCATAGGAGGCAATCCTATAGCTGAGCACTTCCATATTGGCGCCCTGAGGGCATGTGGTAGAAGCATATTCTAGAAAGGAATCTAGAAGCCTGGGTTCTGTTATTGAATTCTACCGGAATCCAGTATGGATGTGCCTAACATTTAGGCTTGTACATTTAAACCATCCATTAAGCATTCTGTGAGTTACAGACAGTGTGACTTCTACCTTGTGACATCCATGTAAATGTTATGTTTATTATGAGAATCATTCTTATATATTTTATGAACCAGCTCAGTTGCAACTTTTTCTAGAAGGGAAAGGGATTTCATTCTCAGGCACCTAGGATTATAGAATATATAGGTGGTCGGTGACTCAGATGTTTGGGGAGGCTAAAGTGGGACAGGGCTAGAACCAGGGTGAGGTGGGATGGGACGTGGTGGCCAAGTTGAAATCCTTGTGGTGCAGCACCTGTGTTAGCAGTAAAGGGACAGTGGAGGCACTTTTGAATACAGCGTCCTCCCTCACCTAGTACCTCTGTTACTGATGGTATTATACACACTGAACGCACTCCAGGGAATTGTGGGGGTCTTTTACTAAGGTACGCTAGCGTTTTTAGCTCATGCTAAAAATCAGCTGGCACTAAAACAGTTTCTGGTTACTGTTTTCCTATCTTCTTTTAACTCTTTTCAGGGTCTCAAATCCATTTTTCATTCTTTTTTATTTATTTATTTGTTACATTTGTATCCCACATTTTCCCACGTATTTGCAGGCTCAATGTGGCTAACATAGTACCATGAAGTCATTCGCCAAGTCCGGTAGGGAACAAGTACAAAAGATGTTAGGGTTTGGTAATGTCCAATACGATCTTTGGTAGTGAAGTGTTGCAGAGTTGAGGCATTTAAGTTGGGTCGGTCGGCTATGCCTTTCCGAATAGATGAGTCTTTAATGATTTTCTGAATTTTAGGTGATCGTAGATTGTTTTCACAGCTTGTGGCAGTGCGTTCCACAGTTGTGTGCTTATGTAAGAGAAGTTAGATGCATGGGTTGTCTTGTATTTAAGTCCTTTGCAATTTGGGTAATGAAGATTCAGGTAGATCCGTGATGAAATGGTACTATTTCTTTTTTCTCTCCTCTTGTCTTCACCTCAACTGCATCCATCTTTGACACTGATATTTCCCATGCAGCCTTCTTATATTTTACTGACTCTGTCTACTTAGATATCATTCATTTTTAGTATCCAGTCTTCAGTCTTTTTTTTTTTTTACTGTTTTCTATCTTTTTCCCTCACCCAGGCCCCCCCCCATTTTAATTCTCTTATTTCTTAGTCTTTCACAAGCTCTTCCCTCTCTTCCCCCTACCATGCAGCTTTTCCTCTTCATGATTCTCTCTCCCCGTAGCCATACAGCATCTCCCATCTGTGTCCCTCTCTTTCTTTTCCCCCCATCCATACAGCACCTTCCCCTCTGTCTTTTTCTCATCCTAAGCCATAGGCGTAGACTGGGGGGGGCGAGGGGGGGCAATGCCCCCCCAAACGACGCGAGGCGCCGCCGCGCCATTAGTTAAAAAAAAAAAAAAAAAACACATGCAGGCAGGCACGCGCTCCTCTCGGTCCGCTTGGCTTCCCTGCCCTCTCTATCTGCGTCCCGCCTTCCTCTGACGTCATTTCCTTTCGGGCGGGACGCAGACAGAGAGGGCAGGGAAGCCAAGCGGACGGAGAGGAGCGTCTCTCCGTCTACCCCTCTCTCTTCCTCCCTCCCTCCGGCGCAGGCAGCAGTCTTCCAGCGTTCCTGGCAGCGGTAGCGTTGTACACGCTGCCTTTGGCTCTGCCCTGAAGCCTTCTCTTCAAGTTCCTGTTCCCGCATAGGTGGGAACAGGAACTTGAAGAGAAGGCTTCCGGGGCAGACCGAAGGCAGCGTGTACATCGCTACCGCTGCCAGGAACGCTGGAAAAGCTGAAGACTGTTGCCTGCGCCGGAGGGAGGGAGGAAGAGAGGGGGTAAACGGAGTCCCATCTTGGACCTCGCGGGGGGGGGGGGAGCATAGGGAGGATGGATGGGACTGGGAGGGGTGGGAAGCAGAGGGAAGGAGCAAGAGATGGATGGGCCTGGGAGGGGTGGGAAGCAGAGGGTAGGAGCAAGAGATGGATGGGACTGGGAGGGGTGGGAAGCAGAGGGAAGGAGCAGGAGATGAATGGGACTGGGAGGGGTGGGAAGCAGAGGGAAGGAGCAAGAGATGGATGGGACTGGGTGGGGTGGGAAGCAGAGGGAAGGAGCAGGAGATGGATGGGACTGGGTGGGGTGGGAAGCAGAGGGAAGGAGCAGGAGATGAATGGGACTGGGTGGGGTGGGAAGCAGAGGGAAGGAGCAGGAGATGAATGGGACTGGGAGGGGTGGGAAGCAGAGGGAAGGAGCAAGAGATGGATGGGACTGCGAGGGGTGGGGAGCAGAGGGATGGACCAGGAGATGGATGGGATTGGGAGAGGTCAGGCACAGCAGAGGGAAGGAGCAGAAGATGGATGGGACAGAGGGATGGTGAGCAGAGGGAAGGAACAGAAGATGGATGGGACTGGGAGGGGTGGGGAGCAGAGGGAAGGAGCAAGAGATGGATGGGACTGGGAGGGGTGGGTGGGGAGCAGAGGGAAGGACCAGGAATTGGATTGGACTGGGAAAGGAGGTGAGCAGAGGGAAGGAGCAGGAGATGGATGGGACTGGGAGGGGTGGGGAGCAGCGGGAAGGAGCAAGAGATGGTTGGGACTGGGAGGGGTGGGGAGCAGAGGGAAGGAGCAAGAGATGGATGGGACTGCGAGGGGTGGGGAGCAGAGGGATGGACCAGGAGATGGATGGGACTGGGAGGGGTGGGTGGGGAGCAGAGGGAAGGACCAGGAATTGGATTGGACTGGGAAAGGAGGTGAGCAGAGGGAAGGAGCAGGAGATGGATGGGACTGGGAGGGGTGGGAAGCAGAGGGAAGGAGCAAGAGATGGATGGGACTGGGAGGGGTGGGTGGGGAGCAGAGGGAAGGACCAGGAATTGGATTGGACTGGGAAAGGAGGTGAGCAGAGGGAAGGAGCAGGAGATGGATGGGACTGGGAGGGGTGGGAAGCAGAGGGAAGGAGCAAGAGATGGATGGGACTGGGAGGGGTGGGTGGGGAGCAGAGGGAAGGACCAGGAATTGGATTGGACTGGGAAAGGAGGTGAGCAGATGGAAGGAACAGAAGATGGATGGGACTGCGAGGGGTGGGGAGCAGAGGGATGGACCAGGAGATGGATGGGATTTGGAGAGGTCAGGCACAGCAGAGGGAAGGAGCAAGAGATGGATGGGACGGAGGGATGGTGAGCAGAGGGAAGGAACAGAAGATGGATGGGACTGGGAGGGGTGGGGAGCAGAGGGAAGGAGCAAGAGATGGATGGGACTGCGAGGGGTGGGGAGCAGAGGGATGGACCAGGAGATGGATGGGATTGGGAGAGGTCAGGCACAGCAGAGGGAAGGAGCAGAAGATGGATGGGACGGAGGGATGGTGAGCAGAGGGAAGGAACAGAAGATGGATGGGACTGGGAGGGGTGGGGAGCAGAGGGAAGGAGCAAGAGATGGATGGGACTGGGAGGGTGGGGAGCAGAGGGAAGCCTACTGGAAAGAAGACACTGCATAAAACAGAAGACACTGGGATCAAAGCGAATAGAAAAACTAAATGATCAGACAACAAAGGTAAATAAAAGTATTTTATTCATAATTTATTAATTGAAATGTGTCAGCTTTTTGAAATATGCATCTGTGATATTTTGCCTGTAAATTTCATTTCCTTCCTCCATATTAGCATATTCATTTGCATATTTATATATGCAAATGATATGCTAATATGCTCCGCCCATTCTTTGCCCCCCCCAAATGAAACAGTCAAACTACGCCTATGTCCTAAGCCATACAACATCTCCTGTCTAGTCTCTCTCTCTTTCCTCTCATCCATGCAGCATATCCTCTGTATCCTTCTTCCCTCTCCCCAGCCATGTAGCATCTCCTCTCTCTCACTCTCCCATCCAGAATCTGCTGTCTCTTTCTCCACTTTCTATGTAGCATCCCATCTCTCTCTGCCCCAGCCATACAGGATCTCCTCTCTCCCTCATGCCCCTGCCATATTCATCTAGGATTTCCCCTCTCTCCCCTCCCGCATTTCAGCCCACCCCAGCCATCCAGGATCCCTTCTCTCTTTCTACCCCACCCCCTGCCCCTTCCATGCAGGATCTCCTCTTTCTCCTGACATATTCATCCAGTATCTCCTCTCTCTCCCCTACCCCAACCATCTAGGATCTCCTCTGTCTCTTACACCCCCACCAATATTGCCCCTCTGATTCTTTCACCTCCCACCATCCAACATTGCCCCTCTGTCTCTTTCACCCTCTCACTTTGTTCCCCATTTAACATTGCCCTTCCATCTCTCTCTCATCCCCTAGTAAAGCCAACGTTTCCCTCTCTCCACGTCCGCCATACAACGTAGCTTGTTTCTCTGCCCCACAGTCCTGTCTCTCTTTTTTCTCCCATCCCCCACCATGCAGCAGTGTTCATCTTTCTTCCCCTCACCCCACCATCACCCCATATCTCTCTCTCTCTCCCTTCACTTCCTAATTACTCACTCTCTGGCATCTTCAAGGCAGCTACCTTCTAGAGTCCACGATCTTCCATTCCCTTCCCTTCCTGATTCGTGCTGCTGCCTCCCTGGCTCAACACACTGCCGGCTCTACCAGTCTCTGTCTTCCTCTTCCTTCCTCACACCCATGATGTAATTTCCTGTACTGCGGAGGTTGGGAGGGAGGAGGAGGAAGACAGAGTCTGGCAGAGAGCTGGCAGCATGCCAAGGGCTATGTCCCCGAACATACTTTCATTTTGCTTCCAGCTGAGTCAGGGAGGCAGCAGCACGAATCAGGAAGGAAGGGAATAGACGGTTGTGGTTCTGGAGGTTGTAGATGCCAGAAAGCAGTGGCAGGCAGGGGAAGTAGAGCTTGGGGCTGGGGAGGCTTTTCCGAAATCGCCGGCCATCTCCAGATTTATGTCGGGAAATGGCCGGCGATCACTTTCGAAAATAAGCTGGATAGTAACATAGCAGATGACGGCAGAAAAAGACCTGCATGGTCCATCCAGTCTGCCCAACAAGACAAACTCATATGTGTATACCTTACCTTGATTTGTACCTGCCTTATTCAGGGCACAGACCGTACAAGTCTGCCCAGCAGTACTTCCCGCCTCCCAACCACCAGTCCCGCCTCCCATCACTGGCTCTGGCACAGACCGTATAAGTCTGCCCTCCACTATCCTCGCCTCCCAACCACCAACCCCTCTTCCCCCCACCTGCTCCGCCACCCAATTTCGGCTAAGCTTCTGAGGATCCTTTCCTTCTGCACAGGATTCCTTTATGCATATCCCACACATGTTTGAATTCCATTACCGTTTTCATCTCCACCACCTCCCGCTGGAGGGCATTCCAAGCATCCACCACCCTCTCCGTGAAAAAATACTTCCTGACATCTTTCCTGAGTCTGCCCCCCTTCAATCTCATTTTATGTCCTCTCGTTCTACCGCCTTCCCATCTCCGGAAAAGATTTGTTGCGGATTAATACCTTTCAAATATTTGAACGTTTGTATCATATCTAATACTAATAGAACTACTAATAGAACTAAACAATGAACTTATAGAGCTATTATTAGTAATTTGTTATTTGTTGTTTATCTTTAAAACCAAGTTACACTGAGTTTAGAATTTGTTCAATGTCCCTTTCTTTTTCTTTCTTTATGGTTCTGTCACAGTTGTGGCCGTGCCTGTGCCCTTATGTTCAGACCTACTGTTTCTCTATCTAGCTCTGTGACCTCTCCAGTCTGCCTTTTTCCCTATTGTTGTTCTTCCTGTAAGCCAAGCCTCACTTTGGTCTCCCTGCTTCTGCTTCATTTCCTATTGTTGTTCTTCCTGTTAGCCAAGCCTTGCTTTGGTGTCCCTGAAGCCAAGCCTCACTGTGGTCTGTAAATAATGGCCTATCTAGGCCCTTCCAAAAACAGGTCAAGAGGCCTGAAGCTAACAGCTAAATCTAAAAATTCATAGCCTCTGTGTGACCCAGAGAAGCTCATAAGCTCTTGTGACAGGCTAGCTGACAGGCTTGCAGAAAGAGGAACATGAAGCAAAATGTTCCAGCAAGGTGCTTATGAAAGAATGTGGTCTAGGGGTTTCTTGCAGTTATCAGGCCTGGAAATATAGATATATGATTGCTGGTGAAATGGAACACGCTAATCTCTATGATGTAACAACTGGAGCATGGTAATCAGCATGAAGCATCTGTAGCACTGCCTAGATATCTTGATTAATGGTTGAAACTAATGGTTGGCATGTGACAAGCTAGTGACATGCTTGAACTGTGTACTGTTAGAAAGAGTATAAAATATGTTGGACAAGCTGGACTTATTCTGAAGAACTGCTCAGAGAAAGCATTTGTGTGCATCTTTGTTTGTAAATCTTCCATGAGAAAAGAACCATAGTATATTTCCTTGCATGGTAAGTGAATAAAAATTATTTTCTCATATCTATCCGTATGGACTCTACTTCTTCTCTCCCTAACATTCTATTTGGTTTGGGGAGGGTGGAAGAATTATCATATACAGATCTCCCTGCTTCTACTTCATTTCCTACTTGCGACATCATCAGCCTACTCCTTTATAAGGACCCAAGGAACTTTCCTACATGGCCTTTGCAAGAGGTCTCTTAATCTTGTGTTACCTGCTTAGAGCATTTCCCTGCTTGGCTTGGTTCCTGAGAGGCTTGCTCCTGAAGGTCTGTTCTGTGTTCCTTTGAGTCTTGTGTTTCAATGCTTTGCTTTGTTTCTATGTGTTTGCTTTTGTACCTTGATCCTGAAAGCCTGGCTCTAGAGCCACACCCTGCCCATGATGTCTGTATCTGTTTAACTCTACCCTTGGCTCCTGCTTTTAGCCTAGCCCTGGTTTTGACTCTTGCTATAGTTAAGCTCTGTGTTTAAGCCAAGCTCTGTGTTTAGCCAAGCTCTGTTCCTGTTTCCCCTGTTCTGTTTCCTGTGTGTATAGTTCTTGTCTGTTAATTCTGAGAGTCTGTACAAGCCAGCATTGTCCCTAATTAACTCACTGCTATGCAGCTGGGTCTGCTGCTTCTCAATCTGCCTGGCCTCTCCCTTTCCAGCTGTGAATGCTGGTAAGCACATTGCTTCTTTGTTTGTTTGTCTTCCCTTAGTCTGCTTAATCCTTTGCCTGCTATGTTGCTTCCTGGCTCTTGAGCTCTGTTGCTGCCAAGTTCTGTTCCTGTTGTATGTTTGAGCCAGGTTCTGCCCCTGTTATGTGTTTGAGCTAGTTCTGTCCCTACTCTCTATCAAGCCATGTCCCTTTCAGTATCCTGTTCCTGCCAAGCCAAGTCCCTTTCAGACTTCTGTTCCAGCCAAGCCAAGTCCATTCCACAATCCAGTTCCGGTTCCAGCCAAGCCCGTTCCAGACTCCTGTTCCAGCCAAGCCTGAATCTTGTTTGAGAATCCTGAATCATGTTCCAGCCAAGCCTGTTCGAGAATCCTGAATCCTGTTCCAGCCAAGCCTGTTCGAGAATCTTGAATCCTGTTGCAGCCAAGCTGTCATGTATATTTTTACTTTGCTTTTCCACTTTTTGTACAAGCGTTGGTTTGCTTGAGCAGGGCCGTGCCAAGGGTCTCTGGTGCCCCCCTGCAGACTATCAGTTGGTGCCCCCCCCGTCTCGCTTCTTCATTAGATGTTTCTCCATTGCTACCTGTCTTTCCTTTAGACTGAAAACTACAGGCCCAGCCAGACCTGACAAAAGGGTCTACCACACCCTTCAATGTCAAGCATATACTAGAAAACTGTAAATTAGCTTACACAGGAAAGCAGTTTAAAAAAATAAACACAATTCCTGCTGTTTCTTAACACTGCTCTCCAGAGAAAGCACTGCCTTTATAAAGAGGCTTTTCAGTGGGACTTAGCCTATTAAAAACTATTAGCATAATTAGGAATGGCCAGCCCTTGTAACTGCAGAGACCTAAGCTTTGATTATGCATGTTCCTGTCTTTGTTACAGTGTGGGGGGGGGGGGGTCTCTTCATCTCATTTACACAGTCTGACCTCCCTGGCTCACCGGGAGCCCAGTCTCTTGGAGACTGCTATACATTGCAAAATAAAATAGCAGATGTAAATTCTCAAAGTGGACATATTCCAAACACTAAAATGAAAATAAAATGATTTTTTTATACCTTTGTTGGCTGGTGACTTTCTTTTTCTGATCATGCTGGCCCAGTATCTGATTCTGTTGCTGGTATCTGTCCTCTTAACTCTGTTTCCAGGGCTTCCTTTCCACTGTATGTATCCCTCATTGATAAGTCTCTGACTCTAAAGTTTAGCAATTTCATTAAAGCAAAATGTATTTTCAAATATCACAAACTCTCCCTATCCAAGCAGAATGTTTTATATAAAAACAAACACACAAAAAAAGCAATCAGATTTTTACTTACCAGCTATTCCTCTTCGTCTTTGAACCTCAGCCAATTAAATGGATTTTAGCTGTAGCTATGTTAAATATGTACACATCATTGCAGTCATGCCCTCCTCTCAGTGTACATGCTCAAAAAACAAAAACTTTGAACCACTTACAGATAACAATTACACTATTTATTTTTTATTTCTCCCCAGTCTCACTTGCACACCTGCCTCCAAACCTGTTCTCTTTAATTTGAATGTTGTTCCAGCTCACCCTGAATGAAAGTTGTTCACACACCAAAGCCATAAATAGCTGCTGGTTGTACTCTTTGAAGCAGCTTTAGCAGAGCAGCATGTCTGTCTCAGCACTGCTGGGCTACCTTCTCTTCCTGATGTGGGAAGGGCAGGGGAGAGAGGAAAATCACAACTTCAGGTAAAAGATTTTGCAAGTGAGTGGCGCCCTCTAGAGGTCGGCGCCCCCCTGCGTTGCTTACCTCGCTTACCGTGTCAGCACGGCCCTGTGCTTGAGTATTGTTTCAAACAGAATTTGCAACAAACAACAACAAAAAAATCAAGTGTGGTACCAGAAGATTGGAGGGGGCCAATGTAACACCAATTTTTTAAAACTTTTCCAGAAATTATAGACCGGTGAGACTTAACGTCGGTGCTGGACAAAATGGTAGAGGCTATTATAAAGAACAGAATTCCTGAGCATATATGTAGGTATGAATTAATGGGACAAAGCCAATATGAATTTAGCCAAGGGAAATCTTGCCTCACCAATCTGCTATATTTCTTTGAAGGTGTGAATAAATATGTGGATAAAGATGAGCCAGTTAATATTGTGTATCTAGATTTTTAGAAGGCATATGACAAAGTACCTCATGAAGAAATCCTGAGGAAATTAAAAAGTAATGGAATAGGATACAGTGTCCTATTGTGGCTTAAGAACTGGTTAAAAGATTTTATAAAACAGAGAATGGAGTTAAATTATCAATACTCTCAATGGAAAGGGGTAAATAGTGGGGTTCACCAGGGATATGTACTAAGACATAATTATAAATGATCTGAAAACTGAAATAACAAATGACAATCAAATTTGTTGATGACATGTGGAGGGGCATTTTCAAAAGGGACGTCCAAGTTTTGATGAGGACGTCCTCGCAAAACGTCCCGATCCAAGGGCGGGGAAACCCGTATTTTCGACACAAGATGGACGTTCGTCTTTTGTTTCGATAATACGGTCAGGGACGTCCAAATCCTGAAATTTGGTCATCCCTAGACTTGGTTGTTTATGATTTTTGGCGATAAATGAAACCAAGGACGTCCATCTCAGAAACAACCAAATGTAAGCCATTTGGTCATGGGAGGAGCCAGCATTTATAGTGCACTGGTCCCCTTGACATGCCAGGACACCAACCAGGCACCCTAGGGGGCACTGCAGTGGACTTCATAAATTGCTCCCAGGTACACAGCTCCCTTACCTTGTGTGCTAACCCCCCCCCAACCCCCCTCCCCAAAATCCACTACCCACAACTGTACACCACTACCATAGCCCTTACGGGTGAAGGGGAGCACCTAGATATGGATACAGTTGGTTTTGGAGGGCTCGCTGTTTCCTCCACAAAAGTAACAGGTAGGGGGGATGGGCCTGGGTCCGCCTGCCTGAAGTGCACTGCACCCACTAAAACTGCTCCAGGGACCTGCATACTGCTGTGATGGAGCTGAGTATGACATCTGAGGCTGGCACAGAGGCTGACACAAAATATTTTGAAAGATATTTTTTGAGGGTGGGAGGGGGGTTAGTGATCACTGGGGGAGTAAGGGGAGGTCATCCCTGATTCTCTTCGGTGGTCTTCTGGCATAGGCGTAGTTTGACTGTTTCATTTGGGGGGGCAAAGAATGGGCGGAGCATATTAGCATATCATTTGCATATATAAATATGCAAATGAATGTGCTAATATGGAGGAAGGAAATGAAATTTACAGGCAAAATATCACAGATGCATATTTCAAAAAGCTGACACATTTCAATTAATAAATTATGAATAAAATACTTTTATTTACCTTTGTTGTCTGATCATTTAGTTTTTCTATTCGCTTTGATCCCAGTGTCTTCTGTTTTATGCAGTGTCTTCTTTCCAGTAGGCTTCCCTCTGCTCCCCACCCTCCCAGTCCCATCCATCTCTTGCTCCTTCCCTCTGCTCCCCAACCCTCCCAGTTCCATCCATCTTCTGTTCCTTCCCTCTGCTCACCATCCCTCCGTCCCATCCATCTTCTGATCCTTCCCTCTGCTGTGCCTGACCTCTCCCAATCCCATCCATCTCCTGGTCCATCCCTCTGCTCCCCACCCCTCGCAGTCCCATCCATCTCTTGCTCCTTCCCTCTGCTTCCCACCCCTCCCAGTCCCATTCATCTCCTGCTCCTTCCCTCTGCTTCCCACCCCACCCAGTCCCATCCATCTCCTGCTCCTTCCCTCTGCTTCCCACCCCACCCAGTCCCATCCATCTCCTGCTCCTTCCCTCTGCTTCCCACCCCTCCCAGTCCCATTCATCTCCTGCTCCTTCCCTCTGCTTCCCACCCCACCCAGTCCCATCCATCTCCTGCTCCTTCCTCTGCTTCCCACCCCACCCAGTCCCATCCATCTCCTGCTCCTTCCCTCTGCTTCCCACCCCTCCCAGTCCCATTCATCTCCTGCTCCTCCCTCTGCTCCCCACCCCTCCCAGTCCCATTCATCTCCTGCTCCTTCCCACCCCTCCCAGTCCCATCCATCTCCTGCTCCTTCCCACCCCTCCCAGTCCCATCCATCTCTTGCTCCTTCCCTCTGCTTCCCACCCCTCCCAGTCCCATACATCTCCTGCTCCTTCCTTCTGCTTCCCACCCCTCCCAGTCCCATCCATCTCTTGCTCCTACCCTCTGCTTCCCACCCCTCCCAGTCCCATTCATTTCCTGCTCCTTCCCTCTGCTTCCCACCCCTCCCAGTCCCATCCATCTCTTGCTCCTTTCCTCTGCTTCCCACCCCCTCCCAGTCCCATTCATCTCCTGCTCCTTCCCTCTGCTTCCCACCCCTCCCAGTCCCATCCCTCCCAGTCCCATCCATCTCTTGCTCCTTCCCTCTGCTTCCCACCCCTCCCAGTCCCATTCATCTCCTGCTCCTTCCCTCTGCTTCCCACCCCTCCCAGTCCCATTCATTTCTTGCTCCTTCCCTCTGCTTCCCACCCCTCCCAGTCCCATCCCTCCCAGTCCCATCCATCTCTTGCTCCTTCCCTCTGCTTCCCACCCCTCCCAGTCCCATTCATCTCCTGCTCCTTCCCTCTGCTTCCCACCCCTCCCAGTCCCATTCATTTCTTGCTCCTTCCCTCTGCTTCCCACCCCTCCCAGTCCCATTCATCTCCTGCTCCTTCCCTCTGCTTCCCACCCCTCCCAGTCCCATCCATCTCTTGCTCCTACCCTCTGCTTCCCACCCCTCCCAGTCTCATTCATTTCCTGCTCCTTCCCTCTGCTTCCCACCCCTCCCAGTCCCATCCATCTCTTGCTCCTTCCCTCTGCTTCCCACCCCTCCCAGTCCCATTCATCTCCTGCTCCTTCCCTCTGCTTCCCACCCCTCCCAGTCCCATCCATCTTCTACTGCCCCCCCCCCGCGAGGTCCAAGATCGTGACTCCGTTTACCCCCTCTCTTCCTCCCTCCCTCCCTCCCTCCGGCGCAGGCAACAGTCTTCAGCTTTTTCAGCGTTCCTGGCAGCGGTAGCGATGTACACGCTGCCTTCGGTCTGCCCCGGAAGCCTTCTCTTCAAGTTCCTGTTCCCACCTATGCGGGAACAGGAACTTGAAGAGAAGGCTTTGGGGCAGAGCCGAAGGCAGCGTGTACAACGCTACCGCTGCCAGGAACGCTGGAAGACTGCTGCCTGCGCCGGAGGGAGGGAGGAAGAGAGAGGGGTAGACGGACACGCTCCTCTCGGTCCGCTTGGCTTCCCTGCCCTCTCTGTCTGCGTCCCGCCCGAAAGGAAATGACGTCAGAGGAAGGCGGGACGCAGATAGAGAGGGCAGGGAAGCCAAGCGGACCGAGAGGAGCGCGTGCCTGCCTGCATGTGGTTTTTTTTTTTTTTTTAAACTAATGGCGCGGCGGCACCTCGCGTCGTTTGGGGGGGCATTGCCCCCCTCGCCCCCCCCCCCAGTCTACGCCTATGTCTTCTGGTCATTTCGGGCACCTTTTTGTCCCTTGGTCATGAGAAAAACACGACCTGGTAAAGTCGTCCAAGTGTTCATCAGGGACATCCTTGTTCCTTTTGATTATGGCTCGAGGACGTCCAAGTGTTAGGCACGCCCAAGTCCCGCCTTCACTACGCCTCTGATATGCCCCCTTGAACGCTGGCTGTCCATGTGATGGAAAACAGTTGGGGACGTCCAAAATCGGCTTTCGATTATACCGATTTGGACGACCCTGGGAGAAGGACGTCCATCTTCCGATTTATGTCGAAAGATGGGCGTCCTTCTTTTTTTGAAAATGAGCCCAAAAGTTATTCAAAGTTGTTAAATCACAAGAGGATTGTGAAAAATTGCACTGGGAGACCGGGCATCCAAATGGCATATAACATTTAACATAGGCAAGTGCAAAGTGATGCATGAAGGTAAGAGGAATCCAAATTATAGCTATGTGATGCAAGGTTCAACATTAAGAGTTACTACCCAGAAAAAGGATTTAGATGTCATCGTTGATGATATGTTGAAATCTTGTGCTCGGATGGGCCGATGATCAGAAGCAAACGCAGGCGCTAGAGGTGCAGCGAAGGGCGACTAAAATGATAGCGGGGATGGGACGACTTCCCTATGAAGAAAGACTAAGGAGGCTAGGGCTTTTCAGCTTGGAGAAGAGACGGCTGAGGGGAGACATGATAGAGGTATATAAAATAATGAGTGGAGTGGAACAGGTGGATGTGAAGCGTCTGTTCACGCTTTCCAAAAATACTAGGACTAGGGGGCATGCGATGAAACTACAGTGTAGTAAATTTAAAACAAATCGGAGAAACGTTTTCTTCACCCAACGCGTAATTAAAATCTGGACTTCGTTGCCGGAGAACGTGGTGAAGGCGGTTAGCTTGGCAGAGTTTAAAAAGGGGTTAGACGGTTTCCTAAAGGACAAAGTCCATAAACCACTACTAAATGGACTTGGGAAAAATCCACAATTCCAGGAATAACATGTATAGAATGTTTGTACGTTTGGGAAGCTTGCCAGGTGCCCTTGGCCTGGATTTGGCCGCTGTTGTGGATAGGATGCTGGGCTCGATGGACCCTTGGTCTTTTCCCAGTGTGGCATTACTTATGTACTTATGTAATGCCATATTAGCGCCTGTGTTTGCTACCGCCCATTGATCAGAGCCCCCGAGCACGTAAAACAACATGCTCGCAGGCTCTGAATGCAACTAGCATGCAAATGCATGCAAAACAGGTCTCTTAGCACAAGTACCATATAAATGCATGCTAAATGTATTACTCTCCAATGCTCAACTTGCAGTGCGCAAACCCTACGCCAGCTTGGGGAGGATTGGTGAGCCCTGTCCAGCATGCATTTGCATACTAGCACACACCCCCATTCCTCCCAATGCAGCAGCCCCCCACGCAAGAACATCTAACCCCCCCACTAGCATCCCCTCCAATGTCCCTGGTGACCCAGTGGGCCACAAGTCAATCCCCCCCTGACCTGGGGATCTAGCGGCCCTTCCCCACCCCCCCTACCTTCATTAGAGGAGGGAGGTGACCTCCCTTCTCTTTCATCGGCACTGCTTGGAAAATGGTGGCACCCAGCCCTGCCCAGTCTATTTTTGAGGCGGCGCAGATGGAAGAGGAGGGAGGCCACCTCTCTTTTCCAGTGAAAGTAAGGGGGTAGGGAAGGGCCACTAGACCACCAGTTGGGGTGGGGGGGGATTGAATTGCGGCCCACTGGGCCACCAAGGATAT
Source organism: Microcaecilia unicolor (assembly GCF_901765095.1). NCBI lineage: Eukaryota > Metazoa > Chordata > Amphibia > Gymnophiona > Siphonopidae > Microcaecilia > Microcaecilia unicolor. The sequence continues at coordinate 161,318,438 of NC_044039.1, forward strand.
TTGAGGGGATGTTAGTGGGATTGGAGACCCACCAGATCTTCTGCCCCTCCTGAACTTCTGTTGGGGAGATCAGGAGGACCAGAGGTCCGCCAGACCTCCAGCCCCCGTTTCGCTTGGCTCGCGGTGGGAGTACTTGGGGTCTGGTGGTCCCATGGAACTCCAGCCCCTATGTTTGACAGGTCTGGGCTTTTGACAGCCCAGACTTGTCAAACAAGAGCGGTAGACTTGTGAAACAAGTGCGGTAGGATTGTGCCTGAGCAATACTCCCACACTTCTTTCCTATGATCAGAGAGAATAGTGTGCTTAATTTTGAATGCTATTATCTCTGATCATAGGGGTGGTAAAGCCCCGCGCTGTTCTAACGCTATTTTTAGAACGCTGTTCGGAATAGTGCGGGGCTTTTGATCATCTGCCCAAGAGTGCAGCAGTGGCTAAGAAAGCAAACAATGTTAGGAATTTTAAGGAAAGGAATGGAGAACAAAACTGAGAATATTATAATGCCTTCGTATCACTCCATGGTGTGATTGCACCTTGAATACTGTGTGCAATTCTGGTCACTGTACCTCAGAAAAGGTATAGCGGAATTAGAGAGGGTACAGAAAAGAGCAATGAAAATAATGGCTAAACAAGGCTAGTGCTCTTCAGCTTGAAGAAGAGAAATCTGAGAGGAGATATGATAGAGGTTTTTAATATACTGAGTGGATGGAATTGGTAGACATGAATCACTTGTTTACTCTTTCCAAAAATACAAGGACTAGGGGACACACAATGAAGCATTTAAGTAGTAAATATAAAACAACTAGTGAAAGCATTTCTTCACTCAATGTGTAATTAAACTCCGGAATTCATTGCCAGAGAATGTGGTAAAAGCAGTTACCTTTTAAAAAGGTTTGGACATGTTCCTAAAAGAAAAGTCCATAAACCATTATTAAGATGGACTTAGAAAATACACTACTTATTCCTGGAAAAAAGCAACATAAAATAAGTTTTACTCTTTTAGGTTCTTGCAAGGTACTTATGACCTGGATTGGCCACTGTTGGAAACAGGATACTGGGCTTGAGGTCTTTCAGTCTGTCCCAGTATGGCAATGCCTAAATATTTGTGCAATGTTACTGAGAATTACTATAGAATCCTATCTTGTGTTTCAATCATTTTATTTGGAAAACAATTGCTGGTGGTCTTGCCTAAGCTTCAACAAAAAAAAGAAGTGTAGTATCGCGAGCTGCAGCGAGAGGTCACAGCAGCCATTTTCTCAGGGAAGCCTCAAAGGTCAGGAGCATGTGGCCGTCGCTCCTGCCTCCAATGACCCCCACAGACCATTAGGGACATCAGGTAGGCCCGGGTGGCCTACCTAGATGGTGGGAGGGTTGGGGCAGGGGGCATTCTGGGAGGCACTTAATCATGGCGTTAGACTGTGAGAAAAGGAGAGGGAAGGAGTGGGCTATGTCAGAAGGCTGGGAGGGCCTTTTTTGGGCTTATGCGGGTCCTGGCCGATATTCAGCAGGGACCCATATAGCTGTTATATGTGGGCCCCCACTGAATACCAGCTGGGACCCACATAAGCCCCGCCGGCCATCCCCACTAAATTTAACCCCCAATATTCAGTGCTGGTGCCCAGGCATGACTCGGAACCCTGGTACAGTCAATGGTAATAAGTCATCTGGACTACTGCAACCCACTATATGCTGGCTGCAAAGAACAGACTATCAAAAAACTCCAAACAGCCCAGAATACCGCCACCAGACTCATATTTGGAAAAACTAAATATGAAAGTGCAACACCCCTAAGAGAGAAACTTCACTGGCTCCCACTTAAAGAACGCATTGCGTTCAAGATCTGCACAATTGTACACAAAATCATTCACGCAGACGCCCCAATCTACATGCTAAATCTCGTGAACTTGCCTCCCAGAAACGCCATAAGATCATCACGCAAATTTCTCAATCTGCACTTCCCCAGCTGTAAAGGACTAAAATACAAGCTGATACACGCCACCACCTTCTCTTACATAAGCACACAGTTGTGGAATGCACTGCCCACATCCCTGAAAGCTATTGACGAAATAACTAACGTCCGCAAATCTTTGAAGAAACACCTCTTCAACAAGGCCTACAAAGAGAACCCATAGTCTTACAAGACTACCTCACTAACCCAAAGTCCACCTACAATAGCATCCTGCATAACACCTTCCTTCTCTCTTCCCTTACTTATTCTCTGTACATTACTAATTGTATCTGATATCATGTAATGACTATCCTGCTTATAATCGAACGAGAAAAACGCCCAAGTTTCAACCTAAATCGGGAGATGGACGTTTATCTCACAAAAACGAATAACACGGTATAATCGAAAGCCGAACCTGGACGTTTTCAACTGCACTTCATCGCGGAAGCGTACAAAGTTGACGGGGGCGTGTCGGAGGTGTGGTGAAGGCGGGACTGGGGCATGGTTATCACCCGAACAGAGATGGGCGCCTTTCGCCGATAATGGAAAAAAGTATGCGTTTGTAGGTAGAATTTAGGGCACTTTTCCTGGACCCTGTTTTTTCATGAATAAGGTCCCAAAAAGTGCCCTAAATGACCAGATTACCACCAGAGGGAATCGGGGATGACCTCCCCTGACTCCCCCAGTGGTCACTAACTCCCTCCCACCACAAAAAATGATGTTTCACAACTTTTTATTTTCACCCTCAAATGTCATAGCCACCTCCCTGGCAGCAGTATGCAGGTCCCTGGAGCAGTTGTTAGGGGGTGCAGTGGACTTCAGGCAGGTGGACCCAGGCCCATCCCCCCCTACCTGTTACAATTGTGCTGCTTAATGCTTAGTCGTCCAACCCCCCCAAACCCATTGTACCCACATGTAGGTGCCCCCTTTCACCCCTTAGGGCTATAGTAATGGTGTAGACTTGTGGGCAGTGGGTTTTGAGGGGGATTTGGGGGGCTCAACACACAAGGGAAGGGTGCTATGCACCTGGGAGCTCTTTTACCTTTTTTTTTGTTTTTGTAAAAGTGCCCCCTAGGGTGCCTGGTTGGTGTCCTGGCATGTGAGGGGGACCAGTGCACTACGAATCCTGGCCCCTCCCACGAACAAATGCCTTGTATTTATTCGTTTTTGATCTGGGCGCTTTCATTTTCCATTATCGCTGAAAAGCAAAAACGCCCAGCTCACAAATTGTCGAATAAAACATGGACGTCTATTTTTTTCGAAAATACGGTTCGGTCCGCCCCTTCACGGACCCGTTCTCGGAGATAAACGCCCATGGAGATAGACGTTTTCATTCGATTATGCCCCTCTATGTCATAACAAAACTCTGTAAGCACATTGTATCATAGTCATAGTCATAGTCATAGTCATAGTAATGTCATAGTAGATGACGGCAGATAAAGACCTGCATGGTCCATCCAGTCTGCCCATGACAAACTCATATGTGTATACCTTACCTTGAATTTGTACCTGTCCTTTTCAGGGCACAGACCATATAAGTCTGCCCAGCAGTATTTCCCGCCTCCCAGCCACCAGTCCCGCCTCCCATCACCGGCTCTGGTACAGACCGTATAAGTCTGCCCACCCCTATCCTCGCCTCCCAACCACCACCCCCTCTTCCCCTCAACTGCTCCGCCACCCAATTTCAGCTAAGCTTCTGAGGATATATTCCCTCTGCACAGGATTCCTCTATGCATATCCCACGCATGTTTGAACTCCGTTACCGTTTTCATCTCCACCACCTCCCGCGGGAGGGCATTCCAAGCGTCCACCACCCTCTCCGTGAAAAAATATTTCCTGACATCTTTCCTGAGTCTGCCCCCCTTCAATCTCATTTCATGTCCTCTCGTTCTACCGCCTTCCCATCTCCGGAAAAGGTGCGTTTGCGGATTAATACCTTTCAAATATTTGAACGTCTGTATCATATCACCCCTGTTCCTCCTTTCCTCCAGGGTGTACATGTTCAGGTCAGCAAGCCTTTCTTTATACGTCTTGGAACGTAAATCCCATACCATCCTCGTAGCTTTTCTTTGCACCGCTTCCATTTTTTTAACATCCTTCGCAAGATACGGCCTCCAAAACTGAACACAATACTCCAGGTGGGGCCTCACCAACGTCTTATACAGGGGCATTAAACCTCCTTTCTTCTGCTGGTCACTCCTCTCTCTATACAGCCTAGCAATCTTCTAGCTACTGCCACCGCCTTGTCGCACTGTTTCGTCGCCTTCAGGTCCTCAGATACTATCACCCCAAGATCCCTCTCCCCTTCCGTGCCTATCAGACTCTCCCCGCCTAACACATACGTCTCCCTTGGATTTCTCCTCCCCAAGTGCATCACTTTACATTTCTTCGCATTGAATTTTAATTGCCAAACCTTAGACCATTCTTCTAGCTTCTTCAGATCTTTTTTCATGTTTTCCACACCCTCCGGGGTGTCCACTCTGTTGGAAATCTTGGTGTCATCCGCAAAAAGGCAAACCTTACCTTGTAACCCCTCGGCAATGTCACTCACAAATATATTGAACAGAATCTGACATCATGTATTGACTATGTCACAACAAAACTCTGTAAGCCACATTGAGCCTGCAAATAGGTGGGAAAATGTGGGATACAAATGCAATAAATAAATAAATAAAATATTGGGGGCTAATCTAGCCTGAAAAAATGTTGGCTACTGCTGTCTGAATATTGGGGGGAATATTGTTGTTTTTATTTTTTAGAAGCTCTTACAGAATCTGGGAATCAGATGTACATCAGATGTGACTGTATATGTGTTCTGGAACTGCCTAATTGTAAAGCAAGCTGGAATGTTGCTTAGAGGAAAGCTGCATTGTCCTTCAAGATTCTTATTATTTCAGCAAACTGGGGCTTTTTCATGAAAGATGATTATAGTCAAGGATACAGCTGACTACAGAAATCTATATATTTGAATTTATACAGATGAAATATCAATCATGCCCCATTATTTACATAATGACTTGACTGTATTATTTGGCTTTAGTTGAAAAAATAAATGAAATAATACATAAGAAAAAGGGTAAAATATTACCTTCATTGGTGGTATATGGGTGTGTGGAGGCCTGAGTCACATCTGGATGTGTGGAGCAGAAAGAGGCAGGCTCCGGCAATGGCAGCATTGCTATCAGCTTGCCACTGCTGAGAGAAAAAGAGAAATTGAGAATGCAGCCATAACTACTGTGGCCATGAACTCAGAAGCTATGGCCATAATGCTGTAGCAGTGGAGAAAGGAACCAGAGGCAGCAGAGGTGAACTATCAGACATGACTTGAAGAGTCAGGCAGATGTATATACCAGAGAAATTGGGCAGTGAGCAACAAGAGTCACAGCTGGGGAGAGAAAGGATGGGGTCGGTCCAGAGGGCAGCTACTAAAATGGTCAGTGATCTTCATCATAAAGCATATGGGGACAGACTTAAAGATCTCAGTATGTATATTTTGGAAGAAAGGCGGGAAAGGGGAAATATGATAGAGACATTTAAATCTATGTGGCATAAATGCACAGGAGGTGAGTATCTTTCATTTGAAAGGAAGCTCTGAATTAAGAGAACATAGGAAGAAAGTGAAAGGAGACAGACTCGGAAGTAACCGAAGAACTTCTTCAAAGAAAGGGTGGTGAATTCATGGAGGTGGTGGACATGAAAACCATAACTGAATTCAAGAAAATTTTGTGACAAATGCATAGGATCTCTAGAGGAGAGGAAGGGATACTAGATAGAAGTAGATAAGTATTGCCACACTGGGACAGACCAAAGGTCCATCAAGCCCAGCATCCTGTTTCCAACAGTGGCCAGACTGGATTGGCCATTATCCACCTTCATTTTTCTATGTGTCTATGTTGCAGGGGGAAGGAAAAGAGAGAGGCTAGAGTGGGTCTGGGGGCAAGAGAAGAGACAGAGAATGATGCTGGATGGAATGGACACTGACCTTGGGGGGGGGAGATGGATAGAGAGATATCCAGGTGCTGCTCTGATGGACTGAGGTGGGGAAGGGACAGGAAAAGAGGTTGGACTGGGGAAGAAGAGACAGAAAGATGCTGGATTGAATGAAGAGAGAGGGTCAGACACTAGCCTCGGGGGAATGGACAGAAAGGAAGAGTTGCTGAACTTGGGAGGAAGGTGGACCAGCAGGGGAGGGGGGAGAGACAGAGAGAGATTGAGAGGGAGGGAAACTGGCCCCAGAGTAGGGGAAGCAAAAGAGGAGAAAAAATGCTGGGCATGGAGGGAGCATAGGGACAGGGATATTGAGGAGCAATGCTGGTCAGAGAGGGGCTAGAGATGCCCAGAAACAATGCTGGGCATGGAGGGGGGGTCAGAATAGGGACACAGGGAAAGGGATAGGGACATGGGGGGAAATGCAGGACAGGTCAAGGTAGGCACACAGAGGATAGGGACACTGAGAGGGCAGATTCTGAACATGGAGAAAGAGATAGGGACACAGACAGGAGATGCTGGACAGGACAGATAGGGACACAGAGGGAATATGAATGGTGGGCATGGAGAGAGAGAAGAAATGTCAAATGGACAAAAGACTCCACAAAGACAGGAAAAAAAAGAGAAAATCAGAAAAGAGACCCTGGGACCAAAGCGAATAGAAAAAAGAAATGCTCAGACAACAAAGGTAGAAAAAAGTATTTTATTTAGAATTTATTAACTGGAATATGTTAGCTTTTGGAAATGTAGACAAAACAAGAAGAACGAAATCCTGACAAAATAATCAATATTTAAAAAAAACAGGGAGGATGATATAGAGTCAGGGTAATCCAAGGATGAGTGCCAAAAACTTCTAGTTGAAAAAATATGCTTTATTAATGCCCACAACAAGTCCATAAAGTCATAATCATGTGGTCATAAATGATTGCACAATAGGGTCTGAATTGGAGAGCAAAGACTCGACATGGCTGTATTTATGCAAAAAAGCTAATCCAATTGAAAATCACAATGTCACACATTCATGAATTTCAATACTTTTTTCTGCATGTTGTCAGACAATTAGGGATGTAGGCCCTACTCCCAGCCCCACTCCTAACCCCACCCCCCTTTAGCCTTCCAAAACAGCTGAGCCACTATTGGCCCACCCCCAAACAAGAGTCCCAACCTCGATCAAAATGTCCACCCCTGATCAGTATTCCTACCCTGATGAAAATACCCACTCCCTCAATAAGAAGGCCCACCTCCTAAAAGACGCCCAACCATCTAAATCCCCTGGGCCTACCGGCACAAATCACTGGTAGTCCAGTGGATTCCATGACAGCAGCAATCTCCTTCCTCCAAAATGGTGCTGGTGACCTCTAGCAATAGTCTCGTGGTATTACCTGGAGAGGTCATATTTCCCTTATATGGAAAGGAATAGAGGAGTAGGCTAATGGTTAGTGCAATGGACTCAGAACCAGACAGGAGCATAGTGATCTGGAAATGTGCCCTGTGCAGCATGCCCCCAAGTGCTCCCACCTCATCCACCGCATCATAGCCAAGCAAGGGAGGCCAATGGACAGGGCATAATTTTGGTACTCCTACCTCCTTTGCTATGGTTCTGGAACCAGAGGACCTGGGTTCAATTCCAACTGCAGCTCCTTGTAACCCTGGGCAAGTCACCTAACCCTCCATTACCCCAGGTTCAAATACGCCACCTCCAGTCATTAGTATGCATCACAATACAGGTGCTGTGTGCTCGGTGACTAACTCAACAGTCCAACACAGAAAAAAACAATTTTTAATATTATTATATGTTTTGTTATTTTTTTTGGAGCATCTTATCTCTTGTCTTGGATTGATCCCTTTAACTCAACAGTCCACCATATCTGTTTCATGTTATGCCGGCTCCTCAATGCAGGACCGCATTTCACAAATCTTCCTCAGGAGGAACCACCATCAAATTTGTTCTACATCTCCAGTGGCTGCATGCCAGATTGAAACTCCCTTAGGGCTGAGCCACAGACACCGCCCAGGAAATCACTGGTTGGCAGGGAGAGAGGAGAAATGCTGGACTTGAATGGAGGCGAGGGGAGAGAGAATTATTGCTTTATATGGATACCGGGGAGGAAATAGAGATGAGAAATGCTGGACGTGGATGGAGGGGAGGAGAGAGGAGAAGTGTTGGACATGGATGGAGAGAAGGAAAGAAAAAAAGAAGAAATGCACATCGATGGAGATGAGGGAAAGGGAAGAGAGGAGAAAAACTGCACATGGATGGAGAAAATAGGCAAAAGCTGGATCCACGTTATACCTCCTCCAGTCAATTCCATGGAGGAGGACCCAGCATTTACTTATGGATGTAGGGTAAGAAATGAAGAAGAAAGGAGGAAAGTAAAGAAATAAATGGAAAGGAAGTCCTGGAAACGGTGTTAAGAGAACAGATAGAGAGCAGTAGAATCAGAGACTGGGACCAATATGGATAGAAAACAAAGTCACCAGACAACAAAGGTAGAAAAAAATCATTTTATTTTCATTTTAGTGTTTGGATTATATCCAGTTTGAGAATTTACATCTGCTGTCTTATTTTGCACTGAGAATAATGGAGCTGTAACAGCTTACAGAAATTATTTATAATGAAAAAAAATTGCGTTATTTTTTTTCTCCTATACTAGTATAATATTTTCAATGATGTCTGTTTATATGCGCCATGGCTGGTATAAGTGGTGTGGCTATAATAGGGGCTATAATAGCTGTGTACATTGTTAGCTCTGTCAGCCCTAGTGGCGTGTAGTGTAATGTTAAGATCATGTTATGTATAGGTAGGAAGGGAGGGCTGACGGTGCAGTGATGCAGTATGTGATTGATGAGAGTTCTGCTTGACAGCTTTACTCTTGTACCCAGTTCTGAGCACTGTTCACATTCATTTTAGGTTATACCATTTTGCCCTATTAGGTAGGAAGTGTTAATTTAGTATCATAAAATTATATGTACACAGGTTTCTAGTATTCAGTATTGCATATAATAGGGGTGGGGCCATATGTGGTGACCCCGCCCATAATGAGTACCAGCACCTTTTTTTCTACAAAAAAAGCACTGCTAAACCGTGCTAGCGATTCCCATGCAGCAAATGCAGCACAGCCCACTCAAAATAAATGGGCTGCTGAGCATTTTGCCGCATCGGGAATCACTTATGATGTTTAGTAAAAGAGGCCCTGCATTTATTTATTAGTCTGATGAAGTGATATAAGACCAATCTATGACTGAAAAGTGAGACTACAAGTGATGCTAGTGAGAAACTTACTGAGCTGGTTATGTAGCACTGTCCACAGTCAGAGACATCTTAACCAACTCTGACTCTAAACACATTCACAATATCCTTAGACTTCAATACAGCATCCCCCCAATATTTAGCCAGTGACGGTCAGCGTTTTTTTAAATGCTGATCATCACTGGCTAAATTATGCCCCAATATTCAGTGCCAGGCCATGTGCAGGAACTGACACTGAATATCGGGGCTTAATTTGGGCTGGGCAGGCTGCTGGAGCTTATGAGGGCCTGGCCAATATTGAGCCGAGCCCGCATAAGATAGTTTGCAGACCCTGGCTGAATATCGGGCGACCTGCATAAAAAAAATTATTTTCTCCCTTCTGCAGCAGCGCAGTCCCTGACAACATCACCTCCCCTGCCCCGGGCAGCTCTGCTCCATACTGCTTCCCAATAGCTCCACTTTGCCCCACCCACTCCCCCTCCCCCCAAAAAACTCACCCTGCGAGAGGTCGCAGCAGCCATTTTCAGGAAGTTGCCGCTAGAGGCAGGAGCGATGGGGATTTGCTCCTGCCCCTGATGCCCTACTGGACCACCAGGGAGATCAGGTAGGCCCCGGGGGTGTGTCCTATTCTGTCTGAGAGGTGGGGGTGAGATGGGGTCTTTGTTGGGGGGGGGTGGAGCGGAGTGACCTGGGAGGGTGATACAGAGCACAGCCATGTTGTCAGGGGCTGCACCACCGCAGGAGGGAAAAATAACATTTTTTTAATGCGGGACTACAGCCCGATATTCAGCCGGGGCCCGCATAAAGATAAGCGGGTGAATTTAGGACAGCTTTTGAGCTGTCCTAACTTCACCCACTTACCTTATGCAGGTCTTGGCTGAATATTGCCGGCTCCTGCATAAGTCCTGGCTCCTCCCCAGCGCTGACCCTTGGTCTGTCCCTGCCTGGCCCTGCTTTAGTGCTGCTGAATATCTATGGTTGGGCAGTAACAGGTGATTTAAGTGGACAGGAGAACCTCCTGCCTGCTTAAATCATTTTAAATATCGGCCTCCATATTTTATTCAGCCAAAATGAACTGAAGCACAGCAAATGGATAGGTTGACCTCAAGCTGGAACCCATCCTAAAATGTTCTCTAAATTCTGTTTAGATTCTTTGGAATTTGCTTAGGCGAGGTGACCAAAAGCAAATACTGTTATAATCTCAAAGCTGCTTAATGAAGCTTCAGCCATCCAGCCAGCCAATTAATCTTTCATAGAATCAGAGCCATGTGACCAACAACTCCTGTGATAAACCTGTCAACAACAGGAATTAATGTGAAGGATGCAGCAGCTGTCTATTTCAACCATCCAGATGATAGAAAGCCAATTTTTCCACCCCTAGAGCTCCTATGTCTTCAGCACAAGATGTGGTTATGCATGTTGTGTTCAAAATTCACATTTTTAATGAAACATTTCCTGAACAGGTCCATAAATATTTCTCCAAAGCCAAAAAGCCCATTATTTAAATCTTATTTGACAGCATAAACAGCTATTTGTGTTATATAATGCATGTGCCTGCAATTTTCTGTCATCCTAGTTTCTTTAATGCTGCATTTCTCAAATATCATGAAACCTCATGCAATAGCATTATATTAAATGAAACATATCTAGATCATTCTGTATCCCTATATAGCTCGGTGGTGGTTTTATTTATCATAATGCTTCCCTAACTGGTCCTGGAGCCTTATAAGTTCAGTTTAGTTTAGTTTATTTGGCATTTGCTGTACCAACTTTGCTAACTCAGCAGATCAAAATGGTTAACATAAAGTAAAATCGAAAGAAAAAGGAACTACAATATTCATATAGGAAAGGATAGAAACACCATTCATACAAGTTAAGGCAGAATTAGAAACAGGACCAAAATCAAAGGAAAAGGGGTAGAGAGGGGAAGGGGACAAGGAGGGGGCGGGGTAAGGTACTCCTAAAATGAGGAAGGTCCAAAAAGGCACCCGTTTAAATGGAACTAAAAGCTGACGTGAAGAGCCAAGTTTTTAAAGCTGCTTTAAATTTTTATGGGATAGTTCGCCTCGAATCTCTTTTAGGAGCAAATTCAAGTTGAAATGACATTGGAAACATCAATGACATTTCCCATGTCACATTGTTTCCTTTTCTGCCTGAAATGACATTTTTAAAAAACAAAATCTGGGGGGGCTTTTTGTTCTTTGTTAATCGGGCACACTCTTCCAAAACAGTCTATGCTTTGTGCAAAAATTGGCCACTTTGGGCCGGATTCTATATAAGATGTGGCGAGTAGCGTGCTTTAAATTGTACGTGCACTACCCAATTGAGTAACGAGCCAATTGGGGATGATAATTGGCCAATAACAACCAATAATCACCACTAACTGGCAATAATTAGAATTCACTCGAGAGGCATGCTTAAATTCCAACGCTTGTAGCTGAAAAGGGGGGGTGCGGTCATGAGAGGAGTGTAGGCTTGTCAGGGTTGGCAATCAAATTTATGCACATTGTTATAGAATTCACAGGAACACATGTACATTTAGGTGCAGGTATTAACACCAGGTTTTCAGTGGCGTAAATGGCCATACCTAAAAGTTTGTGCATTGTTCCAGTCTATGTGCTTTTTTATAAACCACATATTACTCTAGATATGGTTTATAGAATAGCACTATGAGCGTTATTCTGATGCACCTACATTTTAGACATCATTTACTGAACCCTTTATATGAAGAGTGAAAAATGTTTGTGAAGAGTAGGCACTCATCTGAAAGGGGGTACACTGTTTCCAAAAGAGTGCAAAAAACATTTTTTTAATGAACAAAATGAACATTCCCATAATTGATGTATAAAACAATACAAAATGAGCATTCACACCCCTAAAGCCTTATCTAATTAGTGTGCGATAAGTGTTAGTTCTCGGCCACAGTAACTACTTTTATGACAGCAAGCTGATTTCACACACTATGAAGGTAATTCCATAACAAGGCACAGGAAAACTCCTATGTTAAGCCATTTGATTTGGTTTAATAATTGGATATAATCCCCTATAGACAAGTTTAAATTGGTTTACAATAACAAATAAAAAAAAAGCATAATACAATAAACAGATGAGACAACTGAAATTAAATCCCACCCATCAAATTTCATAATAAAACCTCAGAAAAGGCTGCAATTAAAAATCACCAAAGGTATTTTGAAACATCCAAGTTTTCAAGGCTTTTTGAAAACTGAGGGGGTCTTTTACTAAAGCTTAGCTTGAATTATCTGCACCAGGACCCATAGGAATAAAATGGGCCCTGCTGCAGATAACTCAAGCTAAGCTTTAGTAAAAGACCCCCTGAAGTAGCCACTTAAACTGCTAACCACATCAAACAGAGAATTCCATAAGGATGGACCCACATAACTAAAGAACCAGTTCCTAGTTGATGACAATATGACTGTCTTTAAGATGGAAGTTGCAACAAACAACGCTGTGAAGATTGTAAAGATTTTGGATGTTCTTGAGGACCAAATTTTTCAGTATAGGAGTAATGTGGTCAAATTTCTTGCCATCGACTATCAATCATGCAGCTGTATTCAGACTTATTTTTGTCAAACCATGAAACAATGAATTGCAATAATCTAGTCTGCTAGAAGTGGCTAATAATCACTTAACCAGTCACAGAGCTTGTGCCTAGATTGCACAAAAAAAAGGGGAAAAGGCGGTGTATTCCCTATGAAAAGTGAATCCAAACAAAGCAAGAACTAGGGAAAAGGTCCACAGACTTCCAAACAAACAAGTGGGTCCACAAGATTCCCATATTCCGGATTTATTCAAGACCATACATAACAATTCAACAGTAGACTCAACATGGTACCATGTTTCAGCAATCAAATGCCTGTGGCAGGAGTCTTTTGGTCTGTTGAACACAGTTACTGAGCTTCTAGAGTTTGGAAGACAAATGAAACATGTACAATGTAAGTTCATTAAGTGGTGCAATACAATTTTCAAACTTAAACTAAGCCGAGACAAAACCAAACTCCTGTTTTATCCAGCACAATACCACTACCTACCAAAACAATAGACCAACAAACTGAAACACAACTGAAACACAACTAAACATACTAGGAATTATTCTCAACAAACATCTGTCTCTTGAAAACCAGGTTTCTGCGGTCATGTCAAAAAGCTTCAAAACACTATGGAAACTGAGAAGGATTAGAGATTATTTCCCCAGACAATCATTCCATTTTATAGTACAGACGCTGATATTATTCCCAACTAGACTATTGCAATGTAGCATACGTAGGGTGCAAACAAAACTTACTAAAATCACTGCAGACTATCCAAAACACGCAGTAAGATCGATATTCAAAAAGTCGAAATATGATAGAGCAACCCCATTGCTTATAATGCTACATTGGCTCCCAATCAAGGCCAGACTATTTTTCATAACTAGCACATTTTCAAAATACTGTTTTCTGGTCTACAGATTACATGCTAGACCTGATTACACTATCACCAAGAAATACAAACCCAGGAACCAAAGATCACTTACTACTTCACCTGCCCAACTGCAAAAACATAATCAACAAATCCATCTACAAGGCGGGGATTAGCTACCTGGGCTCTAAATGGTGGAACTCAGTTCCCAAGGTCATAAGACACAACACAAACTACCTCCAGAACAGAAAAGATCTAAAGACCTACCTTTTCAAGAAATTCTATGATTAATCTATGTGCACTAATAATATTTTGTTGATCATTCTGTAATAATACTGTACCACACAATTTTTTAAGTGTAATTTATCAATGTAATCGCTAATCATTGTTAAATGTAAGCAACATTGAACTGAAACTCATTTTTGGATAATTGTGGGATAAAAGCATGAATAAATAAAATTTATTTATTTAGAACATTTATATCCCACAGATTCCCACCATGGCGGGCGCTATGTGGCTAACAATATTTATGAAAAGAACATCATACAAATTCAAGGTCGGGGCAGAGAATAAGGAATAACGTGGGAGGGGAGCAAACAACAGGAGATACAAACGAGGGCCGGTAGGTAGTTAATAAAAATAAATAAAATAAACTCATAGTCGTGCTTGTGAGTTGTATTGTACCACTTCATGAGCTTGCATTGTACATGCTTCATTTGCCTTCCAACCTCTGGAAGCTCACTAACAGTATTCAACAGACCAAAAGACTCCTGGCACAGGCATTTGATGTCCAAAACACGGCTCCGTGTTGAGTCTACTGTTGAATTTGTTATGTATGACCTTGAATAAATCCTGAATATTGGACCCTTGTGGACCCACTTGTTTATTTGGAAGTCTGAGGTTGCACCATGGAACATTACAGAGGCATTATCATATACTTAGTCTTATTTTGCATCCCTTTTCTAATAAGTCTTAGCATCCTGTTTGCTTTTTGTTTTTTGGCCACTGTTGTACACTGGACAGAAGATTTCAGCATATTGTCTAGAATGACACCTAGATCTTTTTCTTCAGTGCTGACTCCTTAGGACCCTAGCATCAGGTAACTATGATTCAGGTTATTCTTCCCAATGTGCATCATTTTGCATTTGTACACATTACATTTCATCTGCCATTTGGATGCCCAGTCTTCCAATTTCATAAGATCTTCCTGCAATTTTTCATAGTCCGCATATGTTTTAACAATCTTGAATAGTTTTGTGTCATCTGCAAATGTAATCACCTCACTCATCATTCCAATTTCCAGATCATTTATAAATATGTAAAATAGCACCAGTCCCAGTACAGATCCCTGTGGCACTCCACTGTTCACCCTCCTCCATTGAGAAAAATGGCCATTTAAACCTACCCTCTGTTTTCTGTTCAATAACCAATTCCTAATAGAACATTGCCTTCTGCCCCATGACTCTTTAATTTTCTCAGGAATCTCTCATGAGAAATTTTGTCAAAAGCTTTCTGAATATCTAGATGCACACATCAATCGGCTCACCTTTATCGACATGTTTATTCACTCCTTCAAATAAATGAAGTAAATTGGTGAGGCAAGACTTCCCATGGCTGAATCCATGCTGACTCTGTCCCATTAAACCATGTTTATTTCTGTGTTCCATAATTTTATTCTTTATAATAGTTTCCACTGTTTTACCTGGAACTGATGTCAGGCTTACCGGTAATTTCCCAGATGACCCCAGAACCCTTTTTAAAAATCGGTGATACCTTGGTCACCCTCCAATCTTCAGGTATTATGGCCAATTTTAATGACAGGTTACAGATTATTAACAGCAATTTCATGTTTGAGTTCTTTCAGAATCCTTGAATGCATGCCATCCTGTCCAAGTAATTTACTACTGTTTAATTTGTCAATTTGGCTCAATATGTCTTCTGGGTTCACCAATATTTCTTTCTGTTTCTCCACATCATCACTCTTAAAAACATGTAGATCTCTTACACCATCTTCCATAAAGACCAAAGAAAAAAATTCATTCAGTCTCTCCAGTATGGCCTTGTCCTCCCTGATTGCCTCGTGTTCTGCCTCCATATTCATGGAGGCAAGGTGCTTGTTGTTTCTATGTGTCCTGTGTTCTTTAAGTAGAACTTCTTCAGATTCTCTTGCAGACTTTCTGCTTCTGGTGTACCTGAAAAAGTTGTTACTGTGAGTTTTTGCCTCTGTGCCTCTCTCCTTATTTTCTCTTTTAGCCTTCTTTAGCAATGTTTTGCATCTAACTTGCCAGTGCTTATGTTGCTTCTTATTTTCTCCATTTTGTCCTTTTCCCATTCATTAAAGGACACAACTCGGGCACTCGGCACTTGCTCCGCCTCTCCCCTCACTCGCAAACACCACACCAAAAAGCATCTTAAAGAAGGTTGGATTTATTTTGGCCGCAGCCAGGAACGTTTTACATTACAATTCAAAAACAACATTATAACATATTATAACATAATTATTGTTACAACCACATAACTACATATTATCATCTATTAACAATTTGGGGTACACAGCTTCGATTCTCACAAACGCTTAGTATGACCCACAGGTTGCCGTCCGAGCAGCCTGTGCGTCCCCTGTGCCAATTACAAGCACCCGTAGACTCGTGGTGCATCCCGTTTAAGGATGCCCACCCATAATATCAAAAAACGGCATTCTGGCCCCCCAGCCGCCTAAGCCAGGAGACACGCTGTCCACATTTTCCTGCTGCCACTATGCAGCCCTAACTGTTGCTTATGCTTATCACTTTCCAAGAGGTCTTTCTGACCCCGTTATCAGCATCTCAGTTAGTACTGTCACTGCTATGTTGCTGTGTACCCCCTGGCATCATTGCGTAAACCTTTCCTCTTAACGCCTGCCTGCGACGATTAGTGCCATGCTGACTGGGTGGGCGGGTGGGTGAGCGCTGCTCTCTCCTTGATGTCCTGATTCAAAAGGAACTCCTCCTTTCCTTCCCCTCCTTTCTCTTTCCTTTCTCCCCGCCCCTCCCTCCCCTTCCTCGCATTAACCCTTTACCTGCTTACCTCACCCTTCTATCTTTCCCTGCGCCCTCCCCCCCTTTCCCTTCCCCTCCCTGTCCTCGCAGGCCATCGGCCCGGTTGTGCCCAGCCTCCCTTTAGGAGGTGTGACTGGGTTCTTTCTTTTGGCTCTAATAGCCTCTTTCACTTTCAACATTGGACAAAATTTCAGGTAAGCCTGCTCAGCTCGAAGCTCAGGGAAAAAGGCATTCCAAAGAGATGGGGCACAACAGAAAACTGCTGAACGTCTTGTGGATTCAAGGTGAGAGCAAAAGAGAGATGAAAGGGACAAGCGTTTAGGATTTATTAGGATTCATTACTGCCTTTAAAAAAAAATTCACTCAAAGCGGTATACAGCAAGAATAAGTCAAACATACCTAGGCAATAGATAATTACAACATTAAAAATATTCATATAACAATACAAGTTATGGCATATAATGCTATATTACAATGTAAACACAATACACAATGAAACATTTTAATAGACAGCATAGAGTGCAAGCAATATTAAGCCCACAAACCAGGTAACTATCTTGGGCGTCCTTTTACTAAGCCACACTAAAAAGTGGCTGGCGCCGTTGTTAGCACGTGGGTTTCCCATGTGCTATGGCCACTTTTGGAGTGGTTGGGAAATGGCTGCATTTGTGTCTTTTTCTGTAATGTCCATGCACTAACTCTGCGGTAATTGGGTAGCACACACTAATGTGCCCAAGCTACCCGATTTGTGCAGAGCACGCCTACTGTCCGCCTATTGACATGCCTCTCGCACTAAAAAATACAAGCTGCTTTTTGGCACATGATAGGCATTTGCTACTGCCTACCGCAGCTTAGTAAAAGGGATCCTTGATAAAGTTAGGACAGTAAAAAGGATGACCTAACTTCAGGTCCCCTTTACTAAAGCTTAGCATGCGCTAACAAACATTAGCATGTACTAAGTGCCACATCGTCTATGAGTTAAAAATAGGATGCACAGCATTTAGCCCATGCTAACGTCCATTAGCATGCACTAATCTTCAGTAAAAGGGCCCTTTTGTCAAGGTAGCTATCCGGATACTGGTCTGAATATCACCAGAGTCCCGATAATTGCCTGCACCCTCTAAATACCCAGAATTTCAGTGCCGGTATTCAGGTATGGCTCAGTGCCAAATATCCAAAAAAAAAAACATGACAAATTCTTTTCTTCTGAGCCTTTAGTTTAGCGGAAGAGAGTTTGTCTTAACTTGTATAGTATTAACATCAAAATTCATTCCAGGGATGTGTAATCTTTTGTTAACAAAAACATATTCCTGCTTTAGTTTATTTTATAAAACTTCATTTCAGGAACTGATATTACATGCCAGTAAGTCAGAAATCCTCAGCTGGGTCTAGGCTTATCTTAGTAAACATCTATAAAATTGTTATCGCTGGAACATAATAAAAATCCTTGATTGTGAGGGGTGTTTTTATACACACCTAAATCCTTTACTAGCCAGTGCATCTGGATGACTCAATGTGTTTACCGACACACTAAATATTGTGTGGATCTCAGAGTTTCACTCTGAGCCGAGCCTTTTTCTGTTTGAAGGAACAAAATATGTCCATCATTATTGCTGCTCTTTCAGAGATTTCATTGTCTTTGCTGCCAATACATGAAAAGATGTTACAATTCAGCTGTCACTAAATTATTTTTATTCTTGAAATCTGGATCCTACGGGGCTCTTGTAGTAAGCAGCAGTATGCACTAACGCGTGATTACTGCACACTAAAAAGCACTATCTTGAGACATGCTCAGGCATCCCGAGGTAGTTCTGGGATCAGTGTGCGCCAATCCCGTGCAAAAATATAAAATATTTTAGCACAGAAGTGTATTTGGGGCTGGAGAATAGGTGTGCCCTGCGTTAACTGGCAAATCACCTCATGCTGCTGATTCGCATGGATTTGGCACGAGAGCCCTAACCACCTAGTATATAGTTGGCGGTAATGACTCATGCACTAATAGTGCATAAGTACATAAGTAATACCACACTGGGTAAAGACCTAGGGTCCATCGAGCCCAGCATCCTGTCCACGACAGCGGCCAATCAAGGCCAAGGGCACCTGGCAAGCTTCCCAAACGTACAAACATTCTATACTGTATATGTTATTCCTGGAATTGTGGATTTTTCCCAAGTCCATTTAGTAGTGGTTTATGGACTTGTCCTTTAGGAAACCGTCTAACCCCTTTTTAAACTCTGCCAAGCTAACCGCCTTGTTACTGTATGCTAATTGGGGAATTATCCTGTGGTCATTAAGGGGAAAATTGAAATTTGTGGCCATATTTCTGCCACACTAAGGGGGTCTTTTACTAAGGCGTGCTCACGTTTCTGGCACGTGCTAAAATTGTAGGCACACTAAATATTAGAGACACCAATGCATTCCTATGGGCATCTCTAACGTTTAGTGTGCGCACAATTTTAGCGCACACCAGAAACATGAGCTCACCT
The DNA here is from genome assembly GCF_901765095.1 of Microcaecilia unicolor. Lineage (NCBI taxonomy): Eukaryota > Metazoa > Chordata > Amphibia > Gymnophiona > Siphonopidae > Microcaecilia > Microcaecilia unicolor. The sequence continues at coordinate 161,337,566 of NC_044039.1, forward strand.
TAGTAAAAGACGCCATAAAGTGGTCTCAGCGTATGAGAAATCCACACACTATAAACAGCGCAGGCCACTTTTTAGCGCAGCTTGGTAAAAGGGCCCCAATATTTGTAGATTTTCCTAGTAAATGGGGTAAAATTCCTGTGCTCTGATATTGTGGAGTAACAAACATTGCTGTAGACCTTCAGGGCGATAATCAAAACTTCTTATGCATAGAGTTTGCTTTAATTGTTGTCCCTGGAAAAATTACTCAATTACTCACGTGTACTCTGGAATTCGTTGCCAAAGAATGTGGTAAAGGCGGTTAGCTTAGCGGAGTTTTAAAAAGGTTTGGACGGCTTCCTAAAGGAAAAGTCCATAGACCGTTATTAAATGGACTTGGGTAAAATCCACTATTTCTGGGATAAGCAGTATAAAATGTTTTGTACATTTTTGGGATCTTGTCAGTGACCTGGATTGGCCACTGTTGGAAACAGGATGTTGGGCTCGATGGACCGTTGGTCTTTCCCAGTATGGCAATACTTATGTACTTATGATATTGGGCCTGCTCTCTAGCCATGTAATTTTCCTATTAGGAACCATACATCTAGTTTTGATCATGAACTAGGTGCGTTTCTCATTGCCTTGCCCTCGTCCGACTCTATGTCTCCCTCTGCTGTGTGGGTAAGAATGTAGACATTGTTGAATAATGTACTTGCTATTATTTGCAGTCAAATTAAACAACAAACAAGCCCTCATTTTCCCACTGAAAGTGATATTTTCCATGCAGAGAGAGCTTTTATTATTGACCTTCTCCTAAATGGTATTATGTTTCTCTTTATAGGAGAATTGCTGTATTACTTTGCATTGCCAGCGTACTTAGAAATCAAATTTTCAGGTATGAAAGTTTCAGTCAGCTCTATGTAAACATCATTTTTCATGTCAGTTTTAAAATAAAGGATACAGCCAGTCCAAGGGTCTCTCTTCCCCCTCCAATAAAAATTTATTTTCACCCTATTTCAGCACCAGTCCTCTTGGGGCCCACATCCCACCTCACCTCTTACATCACCTATAGCTTTTGTATGTTGAGATGTGTGAGTCAGTGTTTTGAGATGTATGATTATGTGTGAAAATCTGCTTAAAATTTTGTTTTCTTTTAATTTATATGTATGTATATTGTACCCTGCCTAGTTAATAGGCAGGTTAAAAATGTGTAAATAAATAAGCATGGTAATGGGTCTTCATGGAACAAGAGAAATCCCCAGTCACTTCTGTTCTACCAGTGCAACTTTTCAAAGAAGTCCAGGTAGAAAGCTGTACCCATGGAGCAGGAGTGATTGTGGATCACTATTGCTCCATAAAGACCTGTAGGTGTGCTAAAAAGCAGGATGAGGTACTGGGAATGTTGGGGACTATGGGGTGGGGGAACTGGGAGGGTCTTAGGAGGCCAAGAAGAATGAGCCCTGGGTATATTTATAATAATAATAATTATTATTATTATTATTATTATTATTATTGATGTGAGGTATTTGCTGCCAGACCCACCATTTGTTCTTTTTGATTTAAGTTTCTTGTTTTCAATTTTTGTCCTTAAATGAACAAAATGAAAAGAAAAACATAAACCAAATGAAATGAAACAAACAATAAAATTAAAACAAAAACATGAAGGAAACCCAAAGAAATGACAATCAAAATGTAAAGAAATGTTTTAAGGGCACACCACTTCTGTTTAGCACATAGAAGAATGTAACAGTCATTTAATGTTAGAGGTATGGTACCTTTGTACATCATATTAAGAAGGAGATTTATTTGACAATGGTATATATCTTTCAATGCAAAAAATGTGAAAAAGGATGCTATTTTGGAGAGACAGGCCAAATGCTTAAGACAAGATTGTATCTACACAGACACCGCATCAGAAACTATAGTGCTAATGAGGTTGACACTTCTGTGGGACAGCATTTTGCTAGACCAGAGTACTGTACTCATGACTTTATGGTGAGAATACTAATAGGAAATTTCAAACCCATCCAGGAGCATAAAACCTTTGAAGTTATAATGATGAAATATTTTGGCGCCCACCAGACAGGACTTTACAAAGGTCTGGGTTTCCTATCACATTATAAACCAGAAAATTATACTGCTTTGTCACCCATCCATCTCTCCCTGTTTCCCTCCCCATCCATCCCTACCTTCCCCATGAGACTGTCATTAGAATGCTTTTATGTTTCACGGATATATTATAATATATATATCATCATTTGTTTATTTCTGATCTGAAGAAGAAGGGTTTCCTTCAAAAGCTCATAAAAAAAATGTATGTTAGTCCAATAAAAAGGTATCATGTTATTTTATTTTCTTTGTCTTGTTTTATTCCTATTTATTACCTTTAAAAGTGGACTAACGTGGCTACCCTACCATTTTCCCTTTGAGAACAGTAAATAGCAGGGAGAGGATTGGAGGGTATTAAAACAGAAATTCAGCTCCCAGACCCTAAAAGCTCAGTTTTCAGTGGTGCAGCTGTCACATAACATTAAGAGGGAAAATCGATAAAGAGGCGCCTAGTGTTACCTGGTATATACACACATAAATGGTTAAGTGTGAACACTGGTGTAACTGTACCAACCTAGATTCCAGAGATACACCCATAACTTAGACTAGCACGCAGTTGGGTTACTACCATTTATGTACATATGTGCATGCATTATTCTGGTCACTGAAATTCCTTGTACTTCAAGTGAAAACAGGGAAAAGTCTCAGATAATCATGCCTCTATATAAAATGTCATACTAGTAACATCACCGAGATGACAAGTTGCTTAAGCACGGCTGGTGGCTTATCTTAATCATCGATCACCCCTGTAATACAAGTAATCATATCCAACATACTTCAGAGTGCCATATGTGGCTCATAAAATGAAGAAAAAAAAATAACTCAAGTGCACAAAGTCAACAATTTATAATGTAATTCAACCATTGCTTATGTTATCTGGAACAAAATATTATACTGCTTCCAAGGCAGTAACCATCAAAAGTCAATAGAACATTACTGCACTTATACTAATACAGAAAAAATGAATGCCATATTTGCAATTGTACTTAGCTTAAATAGTCCACACACCCTGACTTCACATCTAATTACGGAGGAGCCCAAGAGAAGCTAAGTACCTTCTCGAGTTTTCAGTATATCTTTCAAACATCTGCAAATTTCAAAGGAATGATGAAATATTTAATTTAGATGAATGTTTGAAATAAAAATTTTGGGAGGTTTTTTCCGATGATGAAGAAGCCTTAGCCCTTTCATCCGCTTATGTAGTGGGGAAAGGTGCTTCTTGATGTTTTTCAACAGTTTACTGATGTTTTAGTTTCCAAGTGATTTCTCGTATGAGTCATGTGTGGTTTCTGGACTGATCACATTTTCACATTCTTCCAGAAAGCATCTTCCTCCTCTGCACAGTTTGCATTTCTATGTGAAAGACATCAAGATAATCAACCCCTGCTTATTTTCCTTCACCCCACATGCAGATCTCTCATCACTGCAGACAATAGTGTTGCAAAGCAAACATCTTTCCATCAATCTTGTTTCATCTGCAGTAGACCTCTTCTGCAATTAGGTTATTGTTGGTCCCCAGCCAAGGAAAATCTTCCATCCATCTCTCTGCAGCTTCATGACTGCATTTTCTTCAGCCATTCTGAGACTATGAACACTACGGCAAATTGTAACATTAGTCCCCCAATATTCAAAACTACTTGACCGGCCAGGAATGGCTCCTGGCCAGTTAAATAGCACTAAAGCACCTAACACCACACATATTCAGTGGGTGATAACCGGTTATCTCCCACTGAATATCCCAGTTAGCAGCTAGCCACTAACTGTCTATATTGTGCAACATAGCTGGTTAGGCGTGGATATTCAGCACCAAACCGGCTATGCTGAGCAGTCAAAATAGGCCACTAAAATAGTGGCTTACCTTTGACCACTGAAATGTTAACCGGTTAACCCTGGTTATCAGCATAGCCAGTTAACTTCTTAGTGGCCAAAATAAACCCGGATATTTAATGCCGGACGCCGGATACAATTCATCATTAACACCAGCAGCAGACATAAAAATGCTGGGCCCTATGAAACCAACCTCTTCACATTTACTTTCAGTCTTCATTTCTGTGTGCAATCAGCTTCAATTTGTCCAATAACATAGCCCCAGACACAGGCAAACCTTTACTGTCATGCTGCAGAATTACCATAGCATTCAGCACACATTCCGTATTCAAAGTTTGAAGCCAATTTTATAACTGGACGCCTTAGGCATCCCAAGTGCAAACAGTAGGTGCCTAGGTTCCATTATAGAATACAAGTGTAACCTGTATTAATGCACCTAACATTTACAAGCTGCACCTACACCAACCACAGAGCTGACAAAAATGTGGGTGCCTGAAAGCAGCAGGGATACATTAACTTATAGTAGTCTGTAAGTTATCCCCCTGATTCTGTAAAAGTTGCCAAAAATTGTGTGCACAAATTTAGGTACGCCCCCGATTTGTGCACACAATAGAATAACGAGCAAATTAGTGCCAATAAATAGCTGTTTATCAAGCAATTATTGGCACTAATTAGATTTAATTGGGACTAATGCACGTAAAGTTAGGTGTGGGATCTGTGCCTAAAATTTACGCATGGCCCAAAAAAGGGGGCATGGAAATGAGAAGGTTATAAATATTTCAGGATGGATCGGGGGCGTGGTTTTAAGTTATGCACATAATTATAGAAAATGGGTGCTCCGCATGTAAATTAGGCACAGGCATTTGCATCACATTTTCATTGTTGCAAATGGTGGCACCTACATTTTCGTTGGGATCTAATGCACCTCCACACTTTGTGTGGTCTCTCTCCGGCACCTAAATTTACACACGACCTCTCTATTTACCCATTATTCAATAAACTGCACCAAACTTTAAGTTCAGCTTATAGAATACCACTTAAGTGGGTTTTATCAGTACTGATTTTTTAGACTTCATTTAAAGAATTTAGCCCTATGTGCAGAAGTGGAAGCACCACCCATGTGTACACTCCCATTGCAAATATGCACTATGCAAGAGGTCATATATTTACAGAATGGCGCTTAGAAAGCATGCTGGTAAATACACACATAGGTGCGCACCTTCAGTCAAGGAGGTTTGATACTAGGAGATGGCATGAGTCTAACTGGCCCATTATGTGGGCTGAAGCCAATAGGCGGAGCTTGTCACCCTATCAATGTTATTGTTTTAGGTGTACCAAGATGGCGGCGGTTGCATTGGGGAGAATTAAAACCTCTTTGGGAGAAGTAGGTGGAGAACGGCTTCAGCCTTGTGACATCATGCCGCCTCCTGTTATCAAACCTCCTTCTAAACATTTGTAGTGCCTAGTTTAAATATGACAAAAATCCAAGTGTTGTTTCTGTCCAGCTATCCAAATGTTGAGTTGCTGAAGAGCTTTCAGGTTGAGGGTCAAGAAATTAAGATTAGTAGTACAATAAAAACTCTTAGAGTGATTGTTGATTCTTCATTAATGATGAGAGATCATGTTAAGAATATGATGGAGAGTACCTTCTATAAACTGAGAATTGTGAGGTATTTGAGAGGGTTGATATCCATGGAAATAGATTGGTAGTACAAAGTGTTATTATACTACATTTTGACTATTGTAATATTCTGTTGATAGGAGTGTCAAAGAAAGTGCTTAGAGCTTAGCAAGTGGCACAAAATGCTACTGCCAGGGTTTTTAAAAACATAAGAACATAAGTGTTGCCATACTAGGACAGACCAAAGGTCCATCAAGCCCAATATCCTGTGTCCTGCAGTGGCCAATCCAGGTTACAAGTACCTGGCAAGATCCCAAAACAGTAAAATAGATTTTATGCTGCTTATCCTAGAAATAAGCAGTGGATTTTCCCCAAGTCCATCTTACTAATGGCTTACGGACTTTTCCTTTAGGAAGTTATCCAAACTATTTTTGAACCATGCTAAGCTAACTGCTTTTACTACATTCTCTAACAACGAATTCCAGCGTTTAATTACACATTGAGTGAGGAAATATTTTCTACAATTTGTTTTAAATTTACTACTTAATAGCTTCATTGCATGCCCCCTAGTCCTAGTATTTTTGAAAAGAGTAAACAAGCGATTCTCGTCCACCCATTCTACTCATTATTTGATAGAACTCTATCATATCTCCCCTCAGCCGTCTCTTCTCCAAGCTGAAAAGCCCTAGCCACTTTAGCCTTTCCTCACAGGGAAGTCGTCCCATCCCATTTATCATTTTGTTGCCCTTCTCTGTACCTTTTTTTATTCCACTATATCTTTGTTGAGATGCAGTGACCAGAATTGCACACAGTATTCAAGGTGCAGTCGCATCATGGAGCGATACAAAGGTGTTATAACTTTCTCATTTTTGCTTTCCATTCCTTTCCTAATAATACCTAACATTCTATTTGCTTTCTTAACCGTCACTGCATCAACGATGACACTTAGATCCTTTTCCTGGTCAGTGACTCCTAATGTGGAACCTTGTATTACGTAGCTATAATTCTGGTTCCTCTTTCCCACATACATCACTTTGCATTTGCTCATGTTACATGTCATCTGCCATTTGGATGCCTATCCTCCCAGTCTCCCAAGGTCCTTTTGCAATTTTTCACAATCCTCTTGCAATTAAACAACTTTTAATAACTTTGTGTCATTAGCAAATCTAATTGTCTCACTAGTTATTCTCATCTCTGGATCATTTATAAAAATGTTTTTAAAAACAGCGGTCCCAGGCAGACCCCTGTGGAACCCCAGTGTCTACCCTTCGCCATTGAGAATACAGACCATTTAACCCTGCTCTCTGTTTTCTTTTAACCAGTTTTTAATGCACAATAGGACGCTACCTCCTATTCCATGACTCTCTAATTTCCTCAGGGGTTGTCTAAATATGATCACATTTCTGGAGTATTAGCTAGTTTACCCTGGCTGCCAGCTGAACTTAGATTTAGATATAAAATTTTATTGTTTGTATTTAAAGTTCTTATGGATTTAATGCCCCCTGTAATCTCAACATCTGTTCATTTGCACACATCAACCAAGGCATTAAGGTGAGCCTCATGGAATGTATTAGATGTGCCTTCTTTTGGGGTTATTCATTTAAAAGAATACAGGTCTTCAATTTTTTACATAATTGGGCCTAGTTCATGGAATGATTTGCCTATGTAACTACCGTCAATAACAAAACTGAACCAATTTAAAAAGCCTTTAAAAACATACTTGTTTCAGTGTGCATTTCAGTAGGATTAACTGAAAAGTTGATGATGTATTGTTACAGGGTTAACTGAAAAATTGATGATGTAAAGGGATTGAAGAAGTGAACATAAGAACATTAGAGTAGCCATACTGGGTCAGACCAATGGTCCATCTAGCCTAGTATCATGTTTTCCAAACAGTGGCCAAGCCAGGTCACATGTACCTGGCAGAAACCCAAATTTTGGCAACACTCCATACTACAAATCCCAGGGCAAGCAGTGTATTATAATATGTTTAAGAGTATGTACGTGAGTGTTTTGGAATATATATGCAATATGTATGTTCTACTGTAAACTGCTTAGAATTGTAGATTTACATTCTATACATTTTAATAAATAAATAAGTAAACAGAATTGCTCTTTTATAAATGTCTGTCACTTAGGGGTCCTTTTACTAGGGTGTGCTAATGGATTTAGCATGCACTAACAAATTTGTGTTCATTAAGTGCCATGCAGACCACAGGTATACAGTGGGCTGTGTAACTTTTAGTGTGCGCTAAATCCATTAGCACACCTTAGTAGGAGTGGAGGAGTGGCCTAGTGGTTAGGCTGGTGGACTTTGGTCCTGGGGAACTGAGTTCACGTCCCACTTCAGGCACAGGCAGCTCCTTGTGACTCTGGGTGAGTCACTTAACCCTCCATTGCCCCAAGTACAAATAAGTACCTATATACAATATGTAAGCCGCATTGAGCCTGCCATGAGTGGGAAAGCACGGGGTACAAATGTTACAAAAATAAATAATAAAATAAAAGGACCCCTCAGTCTTTTGTATTACAGTCATCAGCGTAAAATTTTACAGTCTTTCTTTCTGTGCTCTCAAATAGAGTGTCGTTTCTTAACACTGTGTTTCTGCTGGAATTCAGACTAGTAATAAGTTTCTTAAGCAGATCTACTTTCTGCTGAATGAATAGTACATACCTCATTCTTTTCACTCTCTGACTTTTCTCTGCAGGAATTTGGATACTTAAAGGTCTTTGTGTCATTCTGCTGGGTTCACCACTGCCACCATTGACAGAAATAGAGGGAACAAGGGGCCTCTTTTACTAAGCTGCGTAGGCATGTCCAACATATCCAACATGCGCCAAATTGGAGTTTCTACCCAGTTACCATGTGGCCCTTGTGGTAATTTCAATTTTGGCGCAAGTCCGCTACGCGCATCTGAAAAATACTTTTTATCTTCTGGTGCGTGTAGCGGACATGCATAGGTCATTACCGCCCAAATTCTTTACCACTAGGTCTATGACTGGTGGTAAGATCTCAGACCCAAAATGGACGCGGGGCAATTTTGATTTTGCCGCACGTCCATTTTCAGGGGAAAAAAAGAAGCCTTTTTTTACAGGTGTGCTGAAAAATGATTCAGTGCACGCCCAAAACCCGCGCCTACACTACTGCAAGCCATTTTTCAGTGCGCCTTTGTAAAAGGACCTCAAGGAGAGGAGTAATGATGGCAACCAGCTATGTTTACAAAGAAAGCAAAAAGCATGTGCACATGATAAGAATGATCAGTGAGAGTGCATAACAGGTCACTTAGGTCGGGAGCAGTTGGCTGAATTATGTGCATACAGAAGGTGAATATTTATTATCTACTCACATACTTCATGATCTCCTCCACACTCTTCCCAAACTCTTCCCCCAAACACATTTAAATGTGGGTCACGTACAAGCATGGGCCTATAGGTATGTATACAGTGTATACTCATATGCATAGGGTAATTTAATGAGAGATTGTCATACCATGCATGTACAGGTGAAAATCATCTACCATAAGATGCATGCTTATAAAACCCTCTTAAGAAATTCCTTTCCTGTTTGCTTGGAAATATTTTCACCATCTTTAGCTCATTTCCATTTATCACGGTATCCTGATGGAGACCTTGAAAGGGCTTTGTCCTTCAAAGTAAATGCTTTTATCCTATATAATAAAACACACCTCCAACATTCTGAAACTGACTGCATGGCTGAGGCATTCCTGCTCTCTGTATCCATCTCCTGAATTGACATCACGTACTTCTGGATTCGTCACAGGCAGAAGTGACCAACCACACGAGGTTTCTTGGCTTCAGAATGTTGAAGGTGCATTCTATTAAATAGGATTGGTCAGTTCCTTGAAGCACAGCCAGAGCTCAGCATCCTGCACAGTAACGCTCAGACACCAGACAGAGAGAGAGGGGGGGCCTGACACCAGAGAGAGGGAGGGAGGGGGGGCCTCTGTCACACACACTCAATCTCTCTCTCACAGTCAATGTCTTTCTCTCTCTCACTCTCCCACACTGTCTCTCACACACACTATGTCTCACACTGTATCACATTCACTCTCTGTGTGTCACACAGTCACTCACACTCTCTTGGTCTCATACACTCACAGAGAGTCTGTGTCTCACACTCTCTCTCTCTCTCTCTCTCTCTCTCTCTCTCTCTCTCGCACACACTGTATCTGTGAAACACACTCTCTCACACTGTGTCTCACACACTCTCATTCTCACACACACACACTCTCTCTCACAGACACACTCGCACCCAGACTCACTCTCTCTCTCTCACACACACACACACACTCGCACATTCACTCTCTCTCTCTCACACACAATCACTCTCACATACACTCTCTCAAACATACACACTCCGAGGAAAACCTTGCTAGCGCCCATTTCATTTGTTTCAGAAACGGGCCTTTTTTACTAGTATTGGCATAAGATGCAGAAATGTCTGCATACTAAAGTCATAGTTGCTCCTGTGGTCCAACAAAATGTTAAAGAATCATTTTTGATTAGAGAAAATGTATGAGTTTGCAGTACATGACTGTACTGAAAGCTAGGACTCAATTTCAAGCTTTAGAGCTGGTATGCAGCTGCTACAACAAAACAATTTATATACTCATAAAAGACAACTCCAGTTGGCTGATTTTACCTTTTAGGAGGTAATCTTATAATGACTTTTACACATGTGCTGTGAAGTAGTAATCTTTCAAAGCTGTGGTGGAGGCCTGGGTATAAGGCTTTCAAAAACACTCAGGGCCTGTTTTACAAAGCTGCGCTACCGATTCTCGATTCTCGGTGCAGCAACTGAGAGGAAGCTCATTTAATTCCTATGTGCTTCCTCTCATTTGTCACACAGGAATCACTAGCATGGCTTTGTAAAAGAAGCCCTAAAGCAATTATTCACATTTTGTTTATAGTAATCTAAAGTTTTACAGAAATCTCAAACAAATTTATAACGCTACACTTTAAGTAACCACTATACGCTCTTAAAATACTATTCAAAAGAAGCTTTATTTAAGCACTATTATAGTGCTATTATACAAAATATAAATCCCTTTATAAAACCCAATATTCTCCCCACTGTTCCCAAATGCCATTCAAATCACAACCACACGCTATCACACAACACACAGATCAATTCAAGTGTTGAAGATTAGACGGCTGATTTGCAGCAGGGTTTTCTCTGCAATTGATTTGAGTTATGATTCTATGTTGAGCCGATGGATGTAGATGTTTTGCAAATATCCATATGCTGCAGTAGTAATTATCCTGATCTGTGTGTTGTCTGATAGCGTGTGATTGTGATTTGAATGGCATTTGGGAACAGTGGGGAGAATATTGGGTTTTATAAAGGGATTTATATTTTGTATAGTAGCACTATAATAGTGCTTAAATAAAGCTTCTTTTGAATAGTATTTTAAGAGCATATAGTGGTTACTTAAAGTGTAGCACTATTTGTGTGTAACTAGATTGCAGTCAGGTTTCTCATTTCTGTTAGGATTAAACAAATTTATTAGAGATTCCTGCCAACACCAAGACTTGACATTATAACTAGTAGCAGAAAGGAGCCTGAGAGGCTGATATTCAAAGATAAGCACTGAAATATAGGTATGTAAGTAAGGTCACTGAAAGGCCTGTTTACTTTGGTTGTTGTATGCAGGAGCAGTGATTTTAATAAAACGCAGAAAAAAAAGAATGGAGCTCTTGTATTTGCAAATAAAAATTTGAACTGTCAGTGTCTTGATCTGCATGTAGAACTCTGAGGTACCTGCATCCACCAGTAAAGATATGAACCTGTGTGTCCTTCCTATGGAACCCTGGCAAAATCCTTCTCCATGATCCTGGATGCAGCTGGAGTAAATCAAATCTATGAACGAATCAAGGAAGTTTAAAACAATGAAAAGTTTTGTTAATACCATTTTATATTCATCCATTTGTTTCAAATCACACAATGATGGCCTTTTTGGCATTTTTCTTTTGAAAATCTTCCCCATTATGCTGCATATTGGTAGGATGGAGTTTCATGAGCTGGTAAGATGAATTTTCAGGATAATAATTTTATAATCTTACATTGTTACAAAATGTCTACTGAATGAAAAGATAATTTAAGATGAATTGGTGAAATAATATAAAAGAACCTCCTGAAAAAAGATAACATGAAAATCTTTCTTTACTTGAAGGTCATATTAGTGTAGAATTTAAACCATTGTGCAGTGATGTGTAGTATAACTGTGACTTAAAATGTATCCAGCTATTGTACTATAAATCACATTTAGCTTATTCATTCAACCAAAAAAAAAAAGAGATATTTATATTAAAAACGTACATGTCATTTTACCATGGGGGATTGGGACGTTCGCCTGTAAATGTGTATTTGGTTTGATTAGGATCCTTAAATAAAGTGCATGAAATTTTGAATTAAAGTGAATTGACCTATGAATTAATGGGGGTATATTGAATTCTGCATTTTAAAAAGTTCAAACTAACACTCAGTTTAAAAAACTGTTGTTCTGAAATTTTTTTTAATCTATGAAAAATGGGATGTAGTCCTAAAATGAACCAGATATCAAATGAAAATGCTTTCCTGCACATCCTTAGCAGATTGATTATATAGAAACTCCCATAGTCTGAAACAAATTGCAATCCTGACCATGTTACATTACCTGGAAAATCTTCTGTTATCCTGAATTCTAGTATGTCTGAACCCAGGACCAGATCATTTGGTTCTTTTTCACTGGTAAGACCTGCAGCTTTCACATTGGAGGAGATTTGGAACACTATTCTCGCATTAGGTTAATCTATCACTGCCCAATTGTCGTCTGACCATACTAGAATTTCTAATTTGGAACATAGATTGGATTCTCAGGAATCACAGCTATCTTTGGTGCGGAACTCTGTTCAAATTTGGATACTGAGTTTAAATCTTTGACTGCTCTTGCAGTTTCTTTAGTAAAGGGTATGACAAGTGTAGACTTTAAACTTGAGAACTTGGAAAATGCAATCCGTAGGAAGAATTTACATTTAATCAATTTTCCTAAAATTCTTGGAATATCAGCTGACCATATGTTTAAATGATATATGTTGCAGGTGTTGAAGGTGTCTTCCCAGTCATTGCCCCCAGTTTCTAGGATTTTCTATTTGTCATCATTTAAGAAAAATGAGGGGTGAAGGGAGCTGATGTACTCTCCCCTATCTCCCAAGATAGCTTGGATTTAGCAGCATTTCTTGAGTCGTCTAAAGAAGGGTAGCAATACCCTCTACTATTTTGGTCACAATAACTTTGGAGTATGATAAGGATTGGTTGTTGAGATTATACTTCAAATATCGTATGTCTACATTTTATACTTTAAAGGTTCAAGTTTTTCCTGACGTTGCTAAAGCTACACAGAAACAAAGGCAACAGTTTCTTCTGATGTGTCCCAGGGTTTTGGACCTGAGTGGGCTATTTGTTCTGCAATTTCCATGTAAACGTATGGTGAAATATCAGTTTTGAACTGAATTTATTTAAAAGTTTTCTATTCTGCACGATCCTACAACTATCGGCAGATCACAGCATACCATACATAATATAATTTTAAAAGAAGACATAAACACACACAGCCAATAAAAGATTCTTGACTAAAACAAATCCATCACTAGGGGATGCTTTTACCAAGCTGCGGTAAAAGAGGCTCTGCAGTAGTGTCAGCACGTGGATTCGCTGTGCGTCAAGGCCCCCTTTTACTGCAGCAGGTAAAAGACTTTTTTTTTTTAAAGGGAAATGGCCTTCCATTGAGTGAACCACTTGCTGCATGGCCATTTTCCGGGGGAGTCCTTACCGCCACCCATTTAGGAGGCAGTACGGGCCCCCATGCTACCCCAACGCTGCGCGATTACCGCCGGGTAAGCCTCCAGTGCTAGAAAATAAAAATAAACTTTCTAGCACCAGAGTTGGTGCACAGCAGAGGCCAGGACTACCTGTGGTAGCCCAACGGTAGACCCAATTTGCCACACGCCAATGCAGCGGTAGCCCTACCACTCTTTAGTTAAAAGGGTCCCTAAAACAATAAGGAACTTGATCACCTAGCTTTAAACCAGGGGCATAGCCAGACCTCGGCGGGAGGGGGGTTCAGAGCCCGAGTTGGGGGGGGCACTGTTTAGCCCACCTCCCCAGCCGCCAACCCCCCCCCCCCCCCCCCGCTGCCAATCCCCCCGGCCACCTTGGACCCCTGCCACCGCCGCCGCCAGGTACGTTTGCTGGCAGGGGTACCCAACCCCCGCCAGCCGAAGAGTCTACTTCAGCACTGGTCGACTCCAGCGCCTTTGCTGATGGTCTCTTTCTGACTCCTTACGTCCTGCATGCACGTCCTGCATGGGGCTACATAGAAGACTCTTCGGCTAGCGGGGGTTAGGGACCCCTGCCAGCAAAGGTACCTGGCAGCGGCGGCAATGGGGGAGGGTTGGCGGCAGCAGCGGGGAGGATCGGCGGCGGGGGTCAGCAGCTAGGGGGGCTCAAATGTAGAGGGGCCCAGGGCTTAATCTGTGAGGGCCCATGCCCTCATGGCCCCACCTAGCTACGCCACTGCTTTAAACCACTGTAAAAGCTTGGGGGAAAAGGAAAGCCTTCAAATGTTTATGGAACTGAAGAAGAGAAGTCATACCTTTTAAATTAAAGGACAACAAATTCTACTGCTTCAAACCCTCAATATAAAAAAAGTAATCGAACGGTACTCAGTTATCCTAATATGATAAAAGGAAGGAATATCAAGCAAGACTTTATCTGAAAAATGCAATGCATGAGCAGGCTGATAGAACTTCAAAGAACTAGCCACAGCAACTGACACATTGTTGCTTAAAGCCTTAAAAACTAGCCATAAGATTTTGAACTTGATTCTCCATTGGATAGGTAACCGATGCGAGTCTGGGTAATATGAGCCAAGCGAGAGGTATCAGCGAGCAAACGAGAAGCAGCATTTTGAGCAATTTGTAAACGATGGATCTTACCTAGAGGTAACCCAAGATACAATGCGTTGCAGTAATCAAATAAGGGTGTGATCGAACACTGTAGTACAGACCTTTGCAGTTTTATAAGGGATTTTATGGGTTTAGTTCATGCCTTTTTCAGGTGTAGCTTAATATGAGTTGCATTCAGGTGTAGCAGGTATTTTTCTGTCCTAACAGGGCTTACAAACGCTCTTTTATGAAGCTGCATTAAGTACTAATGCACACCAAATGCAGCAAAAAATGGACTACCACGTAAACGCAACAGTGTCATACTGTAGTTTTTTGAGTGTGTGTGTGCTAACTGTGTATTATCTTTTGTGTGTTTTATTGAGGAGGCATGTCAGGGGTGGAGAGTGGGAATTCCTGAACTAACCAGTTAGTGCATCAACATTACTATACAATAACTGGATAGTGCATGGATAATGCAGGAGCCCTTATCGCCTACAAAATAGGTGTCGGTAAGTGCTCCCATGGTAATTTTAAAAAATAGCCATGAATTAATGGCAACAGTAGCTCATGGCCATTAATGGAAAAAAATAGAAAATTGGGGGGTTTATGGCCATGGTAAAATGACCTTAGTGAGCAGGAAAGACCTGCTTAAGGGCATGCTAAAAACTAATGAAAATAGTAGAGGATACACAAAAAATACAATATGTTACGATCTCATACGTGGGTAAGTCTCATATATACTTGACGGCTGCTGTCACTTCACTCCTCGGTGAACCTATTGCCGTACAATATTATAATCATAGACTCTTACCCTCCGACCTACCAATGCCTAAGAACTTTACTATTTATTTTTTTATTCTTAACGTTATATGTAAAGGTTAGGCAATGTGTTACTTATCTTAGCTTGTTTCTAACGGGTGTGCTCACAAACGGGTTTGTGAGCACACCCGTTAGAAACAAGCTAAGATAAGTAACACATTGCCTAACCTTTACATATAACGTTAAGAATAAAAAAATAAATAGTAAAGTTCTTAGGCATTGGTAGGTCGGAGGGTAAGAGTCTATGATTATAATATTGTACGGCAATAGGTTCACCGAGGAGTGAAGTGACAGCAGCCGTCAAGTATATATGAGACTTACCCACGTATGAGATCGTAACATATTGTATTTTTTGTGTATCCTCTACTATTTTCATTAGTTTTGAGTGTATTTTTCAGTAGAGAAGTGCCCATTAATTTTTGACAGTATACTGAACGATAAGGGCATGCTAAAGCACAATTTTGCTGCAGCTTAGTAAAAGGACCCCTAAGTTTGTACCTGAGGCAATGGAGGGTTATATGATTTGCCTGAGATAACAAGGAGCAGATGTTCAATTTGAACCTACTACTACTTATCATTTCTAAAGCGCTACTAAACGTACGCAGCGCTGTACACTTGAACATGAAGAGACAGTCCCTGCTCGACAGAGATTACAATCTAATTAGGTCAGACAAACAGGACAAACAAGAGATAAGGGAATATTAAAGTGAGGATGAGAAAATAAGGGTTCTGAACAAAGTGAATAAGGGTTAGGCGTTAAAAGCAGCATCAAAAAGGTGGGCTTCTAGCTTAGATTTGAAGACGGCCAGAGATGGAGCTTGACGTACCGGCTCAGGAAGTCTATTCCAGGCATATGGTGCAGCATGATAAAAGGAACGGAGTCTGGAGTTAGCAGTGGAGGAGAAGGGTACAGATAAGAGAGATTTACCCAGTGAACAGAGTTCCTGGGGAGGAATGTAGGGAGAGATGAGAGTGGAGAGGTACTGAGGAGCTGCAGAGTGAATGCACTTATACGTCAATAAGAGGAGTTTGAACTGTATGCGGAAACGGATAGGAAGCCAGTGAAGTTTACAGCCCATTGCTCTAACGATTAGGCTATTCCTCTACTCTATTTGATGCCTACATTCCTTTATAGCATACTAGCATATATTTGCATGTATGTTTCTAAGTGCAAGCCATAGAGCTGGTGAAGAAGCTCACGCCTAGGGGCAAAACATCATATTCTGTAAGTTCCATGTGTAAACTGCTCATGCTCCACCCAAACTCCGCCCACAATAATGCCCACCTGCAGTATACAAATACTTAAAAAACAGCATGAAGCCAGATTATCGTCATTTACACACTGTATCTGTTCACATAAGTGTGTGAAAGACTAGAATAACAGTGGAAGAGTACCTTAATGGCCTGAGAACCAGGGGAAACAGGTTCAACTCCCACTGTAGCTTTTTGTGACTCTGGGTTAAGTCACAACCCTCCATTGTCCCAGGTACAGAATAAGTACCTGTATATAATATGTAAACCACTTTGATAGTAACCACAGAAAGGCAGTATATCAAATTCCATCCCTCTTTCCCATACATGCTGCCTAACTAAGTCTCATGTTACTTTTCCCCTTTCATGTTTTAGGATTTGCCTTCCTTCTCAGCAAACTCCTGCACCTCACATTACAGCTGAGATCTTTATAACATGCCATTGCAGACAACAATTTGACCTCTAATAAATGAAGATGAGATTTAATATATGGGGAGGCAGTTGCCCGCCAGGTTTGCACTAAATACCCTCTGGACTCCACATCTCACATAGATTCCTTTTGAAAATGAAGGCTGGCACACACAGTGGGGGGGTGTATAAATCCATGGGACCAGGTGTAAAGTATGCTATCTCCACATACACTTTCCTTCTTCCGATCTATCCCCATCCACATGAAAGTGCACATGCCATGAAAAGCACTCATGCTTTTACCAGCAATATGACAGGAACAATAATCATTCAAAGCCCGTTTTCACATGGGTAAAGACCACATTTACCAGTGTAAAACATTTGATTATTTCCCTCTTATTTGTGAAATAAGCTGTTACCTGTTGCAAGCATTTGTCCATCATACACACACATCCATTAAAGTACGCTGGTACTTCCATAAACAAATTATTTCAATACTGGTGACGTGGTTACCTGCTGTTCCATATCATGGTTTATGTAAAAGAAAAATAATAATAATAATAATAATTAAAAGAGCACTTTTGCAGGTCTGCCTTTATAACAAATGTCAAAAATAATGGTTAGGCTAGCTGAAAACATGAAATAGCTGTCAACAGCTTTTATGAATTAAGGCCTCAATGACTAAAATTATATGAAGTCCATCGAAAGAGAGAAACCAGGTGTTTCATTTAATCAATGCAATCAAGGAATACAAGAATATTATTCTGCCACCTAGTGGTGCCATGAACAAGAGTATGTTTTCTTTATACTCTATTTCTTGTCTACGCTCACAAACATTTCCCATTAACTCATCATTAGCTTAAAGATAACGAGCAATCTCAATTAATTCAGCCTGCACTTAGAAGTAATAAGGTACAGTAAAAATAAAAACACATTTCATCATGGACATGACAATATCTGCTTAGCTTTGAAATGAATCCCTGACTCACATCAGTCTAATCTATATGAGTGTCATTTTGTTGACAGGATACACTCAAGACAATAATTAAAATTACTCAAGAAAGGGAACTGCTGTCTAATAACAGATGTCAATCTGCTCTGGTATAAATTGACTTCAAATGGCATAGGGGTAATGATCTTGTTCCACTATGCTCCACCATAACCTGCCAAGTGATATAATCAAACTCTATAACATAATGTGTTGCTTTCTCCTGAATCACTGAAGTTTCAGAGTAAATGCTAAATTAATTCTGCTTAACTGTATCTTAACGATAAAGAATTGCCTCAGCTGACTTGTTAAACTTGTCACGCTGATTAACTGCAGTTAATTAAGGAATATGTGAATCATGGTGGTCATTAGACATACTCTGCAGAAGCAGGAAGCACTTAAAAAATTGATCAATACATTGAGGTATCTTTTATAAAGCCATGTCACGCCATGCCAAAGAAGTTTGATGTTAGCCTTTAGAATATACTAACTGTCATTTTAAGATTGTTCAATATTAAATTTGCCCAAACAGTTTAACTCCCCCCCCCCCCCCCCACCACACACACACACCTTTTACAAAGCTGCACGCAATGCTGACACAGCCCATTAACTTTAAATGGGCTTTGTCAGCATTACCGCACTGGCAGCCGCTAGCATGACCTTGTAAAAGGGGGGATAAGCTTGGCAGTAGATCAAGTTTTTATAAACTATTTATTTATTTATTTATTTATTTATGCATTCTTGTTACCCCACTGTTATCCAAAAACAAGTTTTGTTCAAAGTGGGTTACAATGTTACATTTTAGGTGCGAAGTACAATAGTATATTACCATTATGAAGAGGTAGAATGATAGTTTTGTTATCTTTAGAGGTTTAATTAGGTAGGTTTGTATATGTAGGACATTGATTGAGGTAGGACAGTAGTTTATGTGTTTATCTGAGGATTCTTGATGAGGTGGTTTTGTAGGGGTGGGACATCGATATCTTCTGTGGTTAGCTGTCAAGGTATGTCTTCATTTCTTTCCTGAAATGTGATGCTTCTCATGGCTTTTGGTATTGAGTTCCACCATTTGGAAGCCAGGTAGCTGAATCCAGCTGTGTATATGGTTTTATAGGTTATGCTTCTGCAGTTGGGTAGGTGAAGAAGTAGGTAACCTCTGCTTTCTGGACTTGCATTTCTTAGGGATAGTTTGATCATGTTCATCATGTATGCAGGTACCATACCAAATAGTGTTTTGAAAATGAGGATACTTGCTTTGAAGATTAATCTTGCCTTGATTGGCAGCCAGTGCAGTGTTTTGAGCAGTGGAGTTGCTCTTTCATATTTTGACTTCTTGAATATCAGTCTTGCTGCTGTGTTTTAACAGTTTGTAACAATTTTAGTGTGTTTTCCTTGCACCCTACGTATGCTGCATTGCAGTAGTCTAGTTCTGATAGTATTGTCGATTGTACTATTATTCGGAATGATTGTCTGGGGAAATAGTCTTTTAACCTTCTTAGTTTCCATAGTGTTTTGAAACATTTGATGTTACTACTGATATATTGATTTGGTATGTTTGATGGTTGATTGTGAAACTTTGGTAGGATGTGGGGTTATGTAGGCTTGATAGAACCAGGAATTTGGTTTTGTCTCTGTTTAGTTTGAGTTTGAAGGTTATTGCCCAGTTCTCCATGAGGTCCAGGCCTTTTCTGATTTTCTCCATTATTTCTGTGATATTCTTGCAAAAAGGTATACAGATGGCATATGAATGGATAGAAGCCCATTTGTTCCAATTGTTTTCCAAATTGCGCCTTCATTATGTTGAACAGTCTTAGTGATACTGGAGAACCCTGTGGTACCCCACACTTAGAGATCCATGAGGTTGATACCTGATTAGACATCTTTACAATATATGATCTGGTTCTTAGGAAACCATTGAACCATGCTGCTACTGCACCGCTGATTCCTATGTTGTCGAGCAGGGTCATTAGTGTTGTGTGGTCTACTAAGTCGAACGCACTTAACATATTGAATTGCAATAGTATTATGTCTTGTTCTTGGCATATTAAGCTTCTGAACTTCGTTATCAGGGTGGTTATGACCGTCTCTGTGCTGTGTTGTGGTCTGAAGCCTGATTGGGAGTTATGAGGGACAGAAAATTGTGTCATATATTCCATTAGTTGCTGTGCTACTAGGCCCTCCATCATTTTGGTTAGTAGTGGTATTGAAGCCACTGGTCTGTAGTTTGTGATGGCATTGATTTTGTTTTTTGTGGTTTGGGGGATTGGTGTTAGTACTATCTCTGCTTTGTTCATTGGGAATTGTCCTTTTACAAACGTGTTTGATGTGTTTGGTGAAGCATTCGATGAACCAGTCCAGTGGTCTTTCATCATGTGGTTAGGATAGTTGTTTAGTATGCAGTGTGCATGTGCGTATTTCGTCAGTAGTTTCTTTACTGTGTTTGTTTCTGGTGCTTTAAATGTGGTCAAGATTCTATCTGCCATGGTGTGGATGTCATTTGTTTCACATTTTTGTAGGAAGTCAGTGATGGATGTTTGTGATTTTGCCAGGTTTGATCTTGTTTTCTATTTTGTTTCTGAAATATTGTGCAATTTCATCTGCAGTTGGTGGTGTTTCAGTTGATGCCAATATGTCTTGTGTTTTTGTTAATTTATGGTAACATAGTAAATGACAGCAGATAAAGACTTGAACGGTCCATCCAGTCTGCCCAACAAGATAAACTCCTTTTACATGGTACGTAATA
This sequence comes from Microcaecilia unicolor, assembly GCF_901765095.1. Taxonomy (NCBI): domain Eukaryota; kingdom Metazoa; phylum Chordata; class Amphibia; order Gymnophiona; family Siphonopidae; genus Microcaecilia; species Microcaecilia unicolor. The sequence continues at coordinate 161,358,254 of NC_044039.1, forward strand.
CTTTATAAGTATATCCGAGTTTGATTTGTCCCTGCCTTTCTCAGGGCACAGACCGTAGAAGTCCACCCTGCACCGGTTTTATTCTCCAAATACCGGTGTCGCCACCCAATGTCCTCTAAGATTCCATAGATTCATTCCTTCTAAACAGGATTCCTTTGTGTTTATCCCATGCATGTTTGAATTCATTACCGTTTTCATCTCCACCACCTCCCGCGGGAGGGCATTCCACGTATCCACCACCCTCTCCGTGAAAAAATACTCCATGAAAAATAATTTGTTCGTGAAAAAATAATTTCTCTGTGAAAAATAATTTGTTCATGAGTTCAAATATTTTTTTTCATGTTAGTCTATTTAATGTTCATATATGTGCTATAGTGTTCTGCTTTAGCTTTAGTTATGTTATTTGTATATTTTCTTATAGCTTTTCTCTATATGGTTTTGTTTGTGTCTGTTTTGCTTCTGGCCAATTTTCTTTCAAGTTTCCTGCACAGTTTTTTCATGTGTAGTAGCTTATCATTAAACCAGGGGCGTGGCTGTTTTTTATTTCTTGTTTTCATTTTGAGTGATGCTATTTTGTTTAGTGTATTTTCGCTTGTTTCGTCCCGTTTTCTCATGAAGTGAATATCCTTGGGTGCTGTGTTGCTTTGTTTATTCTTCGTTATTGTCCAGAAGGTGTGGGTATCTATTTTCCCTCTGGTTGTGAATGTATATGTTGTTCTTGGTTCTTTTTTTTTTTTGCCATTTTTTCCATTGTAATGTGAAAGTTAGCTTGTTATGGTCTGACCATATAATCTCTTCCCATTTGTGGTTTTCTAGTATGTGTTTTTTGTTTGTTGAGAATCTGTGAGCTAGTACATCTAATAGGTGTCCTTTTTTGTGAGATGAGGCATCCTGTGCTGTTTTAAAAATCCATTGGTTTACGAAATTCATTAGGGTTCTTGTGTTGGTGTTGTTTTGTTTTTCTATGTGCAGGTTTATATATCCTAGTAGTAGGACGTTTGGTTGATTGGTGCAGATGTTTGATATGAAGTTCATGAAATTGTCTTCAGCATTTGACCAGCTTCGTCGGGGGGGGGGGGGGCAGTAAAATGGTATAATACATAGTTGGTCCACTAGTGTATCAGTGATTTAGCATGCCAGAATTTCAATTGCTGAGGATGTGTGTTTAGTGACAGGTTCTACCTTGAAGAAGGATTTATACATGTTGATGTGTATTGTTTTATATCCTAGTGGGCATAGGTCTAGTAGTGTAGGGTCATCTTCAAGGCATAGCCATGTTTCAGTTATGAGCAGTAATCCAAGCTATTCTGCTTCTATCCAGTCTCTTAGTAATGCTATCTTGTTAACTGCCGATCTTGCATTTATATTTCCTATGGGTATCAGGACGTATGTTTCATATTTGTTGTTGGTGGGTTTTACAGTTTGTAGTTGCCTGTGTGGTTCATTCATTTTGAGATTTTGTCTTTTTGGTTACATTTCAAGTTTGGATTTATATTATTGGTTGTTGGTTTGGCCTCTGTTTTGTTGTTGGGGTTGGTGTAAGGCTCTTCCAGTTGTTGATGTGGGCGTTGTTTCCCCGTGACGTGTACCAGAATTTTATTCCATTCTTTGGGTGTTGCTGCTGATATCCCTGTTATTCCTATTATCCAAATTGTTATTATATAATAGAGGACTCATGTCCTTAGGTTGGCCATTTTGGAAGATGTTTGTGCTTATGAGGGAGACTTCTGTTTTATTCTTCGTCTCAATGTCTTTCCAGTCAGTTTTTTTTTTTTTAGCATGTGTGTGTGTTAGGGTTTAGGTTCTGGTGTGTTTAACTGTGTGTATGTGTGTGGGTTTGGATGATCTTTGCTATTTCTACCTAGGCTGCTGTTTTTTTCATCTTTTCTGACACCTCGGTTTCCAGGGTCTTCCGTAGCTCCAAGCCTCAGTAGTCTCTCCTGCCTGTGTCCTCCAGTTTCCTGCATCTTTCATTAGCTCCGTGCCTCAGATGTCTTTTTTGCCTACAGCCACTATTCCAGCTGCATCCGTTCATTCATGCCCAGCTCTTCCAGCATGTCCATATGTTCTCTCCTGCTGTGGTTGGCGCTTTCCTGCTGTCTCACTGGTGTGAGTTGGTCTTCTCACCTGCTACCCCGTTGCACTCCTGGAAGTCATCTCCCAAGGTTGTGTTTTGGTTCCTGCTTCAACCGCTGAAGCCTGCCGTGGCCGACGCTCGTTCTCTGCATGGCCGCCTCAGTGTCTGATGTGCTCTGTTGCCTGGTGCTGGGCATAGTGTGGGGGGTCCTTTAAGTGGTCTTGGCACTCCATTATGGATCCTGCACTGCAGTTCACTTGGGCTCCCTGCTGGTTTGCTTGGGAACCTGTGTCTGCTTTCTCCCTGGACTTCACGATGCTGGATCCTTTCCTTCGCTCCCAACGGTAGCTCTGAACCCAGTCTTCAGTGGCTTGTGGGGGTGATCCTGGAGGTGCTCCAGTGTGAGGTTGGTCCCAGCCCCTGGTTCGCTTGCTCGAGGAGTCCTGCAGCAGACACAGGTCCTCCTCTGTTTCTTTGATTGAGCGGGTCCTCCTCCACTGGATATCCTCTTATATAAACTTATGCCTTACCCCAGTTAAAAAATATATTTTTTGTTCAATATTGTTTAAAAATTGCACCTACCAGCCTAGTGGTTAGTGCAGCAGACTTTGATCCTGGGGAACTGGGTTCAGTTCCCACTGCAGCTCCTTGTGACTCTAGGCATCCATTGTCCCAGGTACAAATAAGTGCCTATATATACTATATAAACTGCTTTGTAGTGCAAAAATCATAGAAAGGCGGTATATCAAGTACCATTCCTGTTCCCTTATTTATTTATTCAGATCTATTAATTGCCTTTATGAGAGATTCACCCAATGCAGTATACAGCAGATTCATTTTAACATACAGTTTATAATTTTGTTAACAGCATAACAATAGTAAAATGAGCAAACATAAATACAATAAGGGGCCTGTTTACTAAGTTGCTCTATAGGCCTGTTAGCGTTTTTAGCGTTCACTAAAAATTAATGCGTGCTAATGCTAGAGACACCCATGGAAATATATTTATTTATTTATAGCATTTATATCCCACAATATTCCCACCCATGGGCAGGCTCAAAGTGGCATACAACAGTCTACAAAAATATACAACAATTCTGCAAACAAACAATCAATATCGAAAGAGAGAAAGGGAAAGAGCAAGGTGAGAAAAGGGGAAAGAGTAGCGGTGATCAGTATGTCGCTACAACATACATATATGGGTATTTCTAGCATTTAGTGGAGGAGTGGCCTAGTGGTTAGGGTGGTGGACTTTGGTCTTGGGGAACTGAGGACCTGAGTTCAATTCCCACTTCAGGCACAGGCAGCTCCTTGTGACTCTGGGCAAGTCACTTAACCCTCCATTGCCCCAGGTACAAATAAGTACCTGTATATAATATGTAAGCTGCATTGAGCCTGCCATGAGTGGGAAAGCATGGGGTACAAATGTAACAAAAATAAATAAATTTAGCACATGCTAAAAACATTAGCATACCTTAGTAAACAGGTCCTAAATTAGATAAACTTGAAAACAGCAAATTTAAACCTAATAATAGGACTACTATGAAACAGTATCAAAAATATACCCATTTAACAGCACTGAAATTCAAATAACAGATATAATATGATGTCAGCATTGTATTTTTTACTGTAAAAAAACAGCTATTAAGAATTTTTATTTTTTTCATTTTGACTACTTGTTCAAGTTCTATTCTTATCACAAGTAGATTATTGTAACTTTGTTTGTTGGATATACTACAACACTGAAGAAAATATTACAATTACTACAAAACTCTGCTGCCAGGTTGCTGTACTTTGCTCATTGTTTTGTGTCTATTTCTCCATATTTTCTTGATCTACATTGTTTATCTATAGAGTCCAGAGTGCGATTTAAAATCTGTATGCTGGTCATTAAATTTTTTTATGGTTTGTTACCTTTATATATGATGGAATTTTTCACCTGCTGAAAAGTGATTCCCCATACAACACCAGGAATCAGTTCTTACTTAGTTTTCCTACCTTGTACAATATCAAATCTCAGAGCGTACTGATGACATTCGTTACCTTACCAGGCCATCTCTATTTGGAACTCTCTTCCATTGCGATTAGAATGACCTGTGAATATTCCATTTTTAGGAGATCGTAAAAGACTTTTTTATTTAAGACGTCTGTTACAAATGTGAATCGTGGTAAGGTTTAGTTTAATTTTCATTTGTTATTCAATTACTATGATTGTATTTTAGTATTTAAGGTTAGTAATTCCTGGAATGCTATCCAGATGACTTGATGTTATCCGCATTGAACTATCAGAGTATATGCAGGTTTTAAATCTCTTTGTAATGTACTAATGAAACACCTAAAAAGCATACATTAGAACATTCAAATAACATAGATATGATGCTAATGCTTTTGTACAATACAGTTTACCATGAAATCAAGGTATCTTTTCCCCATCTATGTATCTGCCAAGTGCAGATATATAGATAGGGACAAGATGGATGGTACAGAGTCAGTTAAGATAAATAGATGGGTGGCTAAACTCAAGGCAAGTTGCAGTGTGTGTAGCTAGCTAGTCCAAGTACAGAATGAGTATATAGTCAGTCACCATATGTATTAAAGGCTTGGAGAAGAGCCAGGCTTTCACCTGCTTCCTGAATTAAGGGTAATCGTCTGTGCACTCTTCCCACATCCAGTGGCGTAGCCACAGGTGGGCCTGGGTGGGCTAGGACCCACCCACTTAGGGCTCAGGCCCACCCAACAGTAGCACACATTTACTGGTAGCTGGTGGGGATCCCAAGCTCTGTCAGCTGAAACTTTCCCCTGATGGTAACGAAAACGCTACTCTCCAAGATACCGGCACCTGCACATGCACAGTTTTCAACACATGCTTGCTGCACTGTCAAGGTGGAAAGAAGCGTTTTCGCGTCAGCTGAGATATTTTTTTTGGGGGGGGGGAGGGTGGAGAACAATTGGTGCCCACCCTCTTCTTGCCTAGGCCCACCTAAAATCTGTTGTCTGGCTACGACCCTGCCCATATCATGCATGGTGTAACATGTTCCACAACAATATCATTAAACATCATCACTTGGAATTACAGTTGCCTTGTAATTTCTCTGAGTCCAAAATGGCAGTCTTGTTTTGGAGCTGTCACAAATTAGCTCACATCTTTCAGGTTGGTCCATATTGACTAGGATTTCAGAAATAGGAGGAAATACAGATATGAAGCATCAACCAATCAGATACAGCTGGTGACAGAGATACAGAAGTAGTATGTAACAAAACTTTGGACTATGGTTACTCATAGGAAGCATGTGAAATAGCAAGCAAACTGCTGAGATCAGCACTTCATCACAGAAAGTTTGAGAACCAGCTAGAATAGCTGCTGTCCAAACAGAGCACCATGCTGAAATATAGCACTTTATCCCCCCAATTCAATAAAGGGTGCCCAAAATTGGGCACAGAGCCTAGATGGATGCCCAAATTAATTAGCGATGGGCTCCAATGATTTAATTATTGGAGTTAACAAGCACATAATTGGCACTAATTATGATTTGGGCACCAATCTGATATACTGTAATAATGGGTGACTAAATTGGATCGCGTACAACTCAAAGGGGGGCATGGCCATGGGAGGGGCATGAGCAGTCAGGGGCATTAACAAAAAATGCTTGCAGTGCTATAGAATAGCAGGGATCTATTCCCAACTTGTGTGCTAGGATTTACACCAGGTTTCAGCTGGTGTAAGTTCTTGTGTAAAATTTGAACGTGGAATTCAGCACTCAATGCTAATCTATAAAGAGCGCTCATCTGGGAGCAGCCTTTATTGAATAATGTTGAGCGTCAGTTTTCAGCCATTTATAGAATTTCTCCATACCTTTTTGAGGAGAAGACTTGTTTGAGGAGTTGGATTTAATCCACACTAGCCAGTGCTCTGAGCTGGCTCCTAGCCTGTCTCCTCCTAAACATCTTGGTCCTGATACTCGAAAGCAAATATCTAAATAATGGCTGCAGCTTTTGCCAACAAAGCGATCCTAAAATTATCCAGATACCTATCAGGCAAAAGGGCTGAATATCACCACTCTCTGGATAGTACCAAGGCGGTCTGGAAGGATTTTCAGTGGCACTATCTGTATAAGACCACTGAAAATCCATAGATAGCACCAGCTAGCACAAAGATCCAGGTAACGGCTGCTGTCTTCTGGATATTTGCTTTTGAATATCAGTCTGTGTAATTAGCAGAAAGCAGGCTAGGAAGCATTACAAGGTGTGGGGCCAAACATTGTGTAAACAGAGTTGATACCTTTATGGATTTAGTCGTACCAAACAAATACAGTAGCTGTCCTCATTTAAACCGATAACTTCGACTTGTCTCTGTGAGAAAACTGGGCAGCTGAATATTGCCCCCAGAGTGTCATGTTCCTATGTTTGGTTGGCCATAACAATTTGAATATCTGTCAGCACTGTTCTAGCAAGAATATGCAAATCATTGAGTCTAGTTGGTTTATGGCAGTGTTTGATAGTTCAGCAGCTGTTTATTCAACATGGGAGTTGACGTTTATTGCATGGACATAGATTTTTTTTCATATTGAATGAGGATACCTAACATTAGAGTAGTATAGACCAAGCATAGGGGCTTTGATTATAGCTGGGTGTAGTCACCATTTTGAGTTTGCAAGCTAATTGATAATACTGTTTAGGACATTAAATTTATATCTCAGCTGCCAAATTGATCTTAGGAGGTAGATCAATTGATCACACAACGCTTATTTGATTAAACTACACAGGCTGCCAGTCTGTGCCAGAATCCATTTTAAGCTTTTGTTATTTGTTTTTAAATTTTTATATGGTTTAGTACCAGACTTTCTTTCTAATGGGGTCTCGCTTTGCTCTGCCTCTAGGACTTTACACTCGGATCAGGAGCTAAGAATAAATGTACCCTCTATGTTAATATGTCGTAAAACGACTACCAGGAATTTTTTTTTGTTACATTTGTACCCCACGCTTTCCCACTCATGGCAGGCTCAATGCAGCTTACATATTGTATACAGGTACTTATTTGTACTTGGGGCAATGGAGGGTTAAGTGATTCGCCCAGAGTCACAAGGAGCTGCCTGTGCCTGAAGTAGGAATTGAACTCAGTTCCTCAGGACCAAAGTCCACCACTAGGCCACTCCTCCACTCCAACTATAATTGGTAAATGTCCAGAATTATGGAGTAAATTACTTAAGGTTATCAGAAGTATTACTTGTTATATCACTGTCAGAAAGGCACTTAAGACTGTATGTTCTCTCAGTATTTGAATGATTCTTTAGTCCGAAAAGTGTTTGTTAATCTAACTGATATTTTATTTGTAATCTCAATGGAATTTTTGGACCATTGTTTTCTATTTGTAATCTAGCTTGAGCCTTTTTGGCTAAATTAGAATAAAAATGCCTAGATTAGATTAGATTAGATTTTTCTGTGTGGATTGTGAAAGTGTACAGTCCAGGACCACTATGAGGTATGCTGGATATGTACAGTGAATCAGTTATACATCATTCCAGTTGACATGTTGGGGGTAGTTCTATGAGTGGGCATCTCCTTTTAGGTGTCCTGATTCTGCACAAGTTGGATCCTATTCTATAAGGCAGGGGTCCTCAAATCTAGTCCTCGAGATCCACAACCCAGCCTGGTTTTCAGGATTTCCACAATGAATATCTATGAGATCTATTGGCCTAATGGTTAGAGCACCTGTCTTGCCATCCAGAAGTGCCTGGTTCAAATCCCACTGCTGCTCCATGTGATCTTGGGCAAGTCACTTAACCCTCCATCGCTTCAGGTATAAAATTATATTGTGAGTTCTCAAGGGACAAATACCCAGTGCACCTGAATGTAACTCACCTTGAGATACTACCGAAAAAGGTGTGAGCAAAATCCAAATAAATAAATTGAAGCAATTTGGGAGGCTATAGTCCTAGATCAGTTGGCATGTTAATGCACTGTTTATAAGAGGGGGGTATCCTTGATAAAGCTGCTTGACGGCAAAACATGATTTGTGTTGGATCAAAAACCCTCTGAAGCCGACACTAAGCTCCCAGAATAAGCTAAGTACTATACTATTGACTTATTAAGTTTAAAGATGAAAGTAAAAAATGTTATGAAGGATTCTAAATTATGAAAATGTAAGCGGACCAGTGATGAGCTGGGGTCATTTAAGCGGCATTAGAAGAAACTGTTTTGCCTAATACCCAAACTGAGGTCCCAATAAACACATTTATTAATATCTCAGCATTAGCTACAGGGTTTGCAAACCAGGTAGATTTTCCTATATTATATGGAGTATCATTTTGAGTCATCTGCCTGAAAACTTATAAGTCTGTACACTAGAACAAATGATTAATAACATTAATTGGCATTAATTGAGAACGAATAAATTTTAAAGTCCACACATCAATTCACAAGATCCTCCATGGAGAAGCTCCAAGTTACATGACAAGTTTGATCGATCTCCCAGCCAGGAACGGGTCCAAATCTTCTCGAACATATCTCAATCTTCACCTTCCCAATTGCAAAGGTCTCAAATACAAAACCTACTATGCATCCAACTTCTCCGTTATAGGCAGCCAACTCTGGAATGCCATGCCAAGACACAGCCAAACAACCAAAGAACACCTACCCTTCCAAAAGCTGCTGAAAACTTACCTCTTCAAACAAGCCTATCCAAATGACCCAACTTAATTTCACAAACCTAATCCACACCACTAACACTACCCTTACCTCAATCCCCCCCCCCCCCCCCCCCCACACACACACACATCTCTTCCTCTTGTCCTACTCTACACAATTGTATTATCTCTGTGATACTTGGTACCATACATTGTAAGCCGCACTGAACCTGCTATCGAGCGGGAAAGAGCGGTGGGGTATAAATTGTACAAATAAATAAATAAATAAACTTACGTACACAACTCACTAACCTGCTTATAATCGAACGAGAAAAACGCCCAAGTTCCGACCTAAATCGGGAGATGGGCGTTCTTCTCACAAAAACAAATAAAGCGGCATAATCGAAAGCCGAACTTTGGACGCTTTCAACTGCACTCCGTCGCGGATGCGGACAAAGTTGACGGGGGAGTGTCGGAGGCGTGGTGAAGGCGGAACTGGGGCGTGGTTATCACCCGAACAGAGATGGGCGCCCTTCGCCGATAATGGATGCGTTTGTAGCTAGAATTTAGGGCACTTTTCCTGGACCCTGTTTTTTGACGAATAAGGCCCCAAAAAGTGCCCTAAATGACCAGATGACCCCCAGAGGGAGTCGGGGATGACCTCCCCTGACTCCCCCAGTGGTCACTAACCCCCTCCCACCACAACAAATGATGTTTCACAACTTTTTACTTTCACCCTCAAATGTCATACCCTCCTCCCAAGCAGCAGTATGCAGGTCCCTGGAGCAGTTGTTAGGGGGTGCAGTGGACGTCAGGCAGGTGGACCCAGGCCCATCCCCCCCCTACCTGTTACAATTGTGCTGCTTAATGCTACTAGTCGTCCAACCCCCCCAAACCCCCTGTACCCACATGTAGGTGCCCCCCTTCACCGCTTAGGGCTATAGTACTGGTGTAGACTTGTGGGCAGTGGGTTTTGAGGGGGATTTGGGGGGCTCAACACCCAAGGGAAGGGTGCTGTGCACCTGGGAGCTCTTTTACCTTTTTTTTTGTTTTTGTAAAAGTGCCCCCTAGGGTGCCCGGTTGGTGTCCTGGCATGTGAGGGGGACCAGTGCACTATGAATCCTGGCCCCTCCCATGAACAAATGCCTTGGATGTATTCGTTTTTGAGCTGGGCGATTTCATTTTCCATTATCGGTGAAAAGCAAAAACGCCCAGCTCACACCTTGGCGAATAAACCATGGGCGTCTATTTTGTTTTGGAACATACGGTTCACTCCGCCCCTTCACGGACCCGTTCTCGGAGATTAACGCCCATGGAGATAGGCGTTTCTGTTCGATTATGCCCCTCCAAGTGTATTCTATAACGTGGTGCGCCTAAATTCTAAGCCACATAGTTGAAAAGGAGGCACCTAATTTAGGCATCGGGATTTATGCTAGGTAAAACATGACTTAAATGGACGTGACCAAATTTGGTCATGTGGAGCGGTGCTTGGCATATTCTATATACCACTTGGAAAGTTAAGCCAATTCTATAAAATTTAGGCATACTTTAGAGAATACACCTAGGTGTGGGGGAGGGGATTCCGTGTGGATTTTTCAGGCGCCATATATAGAATCTAGCCCTTAGCGCACTCTAAACCATTAGTGCAACTTAGCAAAAGGACCTCTATACCACTTACACTGTCCCTGACAGTTTAACGCTTAGCTGATTTGCTGCCAGGTAGATGTGTAAGTGTACATTTACCTGCGAAAGTTCAGCTATTCTGTGCATTCATGAGCACAACTGGCACTCAAAAAATGTGCTGCCCAGTTTTAGAATCACTCTTCATGTGCTTTATTTGCATCATTGATTTTGCAGGTGTAGCTGTTCTGATTTGAAGTTGGTTGAAGTTGATTAGCCCTAAAGTAGTCAAGCTCTGGCTAGCACAATGTGATCATTGTGCTCAGTGTGGCAAAGTTTCCTGCTTGCATCACTTGTTTCTGAGTCATCGGCATAAACAGCACTACATGTGTTCCGATGAATTTGTTGGTCATTTGTGCAGATATGTAAAAGGAGCGGTGCCAGTTCCCTTCCTTGTGGCAGGCTGTTCATTGCAGGCACCAGCAGCTGTGCTATGCTCCTAACAGGATTTTTAGATGACTCTCATTTAACTACTGTAATTGAGAATTTTCTAATGTTTCTTTCCTACCCCCCACCCGACACGATACTGATATCAATTAACATTGCCAAGTCATTACATCAAACAAAGGCTGCATAACCAGAAACATCTTCATACTCTATCATGAGCAAATTACCTCTAAAATGATTTTTTATAAACATATTATCTTGGTCCTTCACAGCTGCATGTAAAAACTCATAAAAAAACAGCTCGCTGCAAAATACGTTTGAGAATTGCAGTCATTATTTTTTAAGAGTCATTGTGATAGCTCTGTTTATTTCGATGGCCAAACTTTCAATAGGAATTGACAAAAGGATTGACTGCCTCAGTATTTTAAACTATACCACGCTCGATTCCAGTAAGAGTGTAGCCTGCGGCAAAGAAGAATTTGCATTAAGATTATCATATTTGGAAAAATCAATGCCCCAAGGTTTCCATTGCATCCAGTTTCTTTACAATGTTTGAACAAAAATTGTGACAGTGATGTGATGATATTGGTTTAAATGGAACTTTGGAGTCCAATTGGCAGCTCCCAGCATCTCTTATGCACAGTTGGAAAGATACAGAAGACCCTTCTTGACCTTCCTTTTCCTCACAAAGGTCACGGAACTTGTAAATTAGTTCTTCCTCATGTCCAGATATAACTCCTAACACCTCTTGTTACAATTTTATTTTATGTAGTGCATAATAAAGCACTGACATTCTATATCAGGGGTGGGCAACCTTGGTCCTTGAGGGCCATAACCCAGTCAGGCTTTCAGGATTTTCCTAATGAATATGCATGAGATTTAGTTGCGTACAATGGAGGCAGTGCATGCAAATAGATCTCAAGCATATTCATTGGGGAAATCCTGAAAACCCTACTGGGTTGGGGCCCATAAAGACCGAGGCTGCCCACCCCTGTTCCATATAGTATTGCCCTAGACAGATAATGATTATCAGCAAGTAAATAATGCTGCTGCTGGTAAGAAGGTGATCACTTCGCCATGAGATAATTCTATTAACAATCTAACTTTCCTCTGGTGAATAGTGGATGACCACATGTCCTGTCTGCCATATTTGCATGACAATAAATATACTTAGCTCAGGGTAATTGAAAACCTGTGATGATACACCACAACAAGCTTGTTGTACTACATCTCAAATTAACTCAATCAAAAGTTGTGTTCTCAATGACAGTAATTACTAACTCAATTTAACATGCTATGTCACAGAATAATGGACAATTAATTTGTGTTACTACTGTACCTTGGCAGGCAGAGTTGAAAATGATCCTTCTTTCTGCACCCTGGTAGAGACTCCCTCACTCCTCCTATTACAGCACGTTTCCTTTCTGTTTGAATACACATTTTGAGGAAGAACACAAAGTAAGAAAGTTAGATCACAATCGCAGATGAGAAGTAGCCTAGACAAGTTTCTGCCTGGGTTAAAGACCCAAATCACCACTTTCAGAGTCAGCATTAGATGGAGCAACCAGGGCAATCTCCCGGAGCCCAAAGTTACGAGGGGGCCCTGCTTGCAGACAGCCACATTGTATCAGCTTTTCCAAAATATTTCTGGGCCTTGATTATATCCTTTCTGGCTTGCAGCCCCAGAACTCCCAGGTCAGCTAGAGCCTAACACTGAGGCTTTAAGCATTCCTTTCACGAATTCACCAGTGGCAGCAGCAACAGAGCATGAAAACGGCCAGCAAGGCACACATTGCACTAACTCATCCTTGTGGCACACACTTAAAGCAAATAGGAGGGTAGGACAATGTAAGGGCCATGAATGTGAAAAGGAAGCAGGTTGGATTCTGTGCATCTGCAGCCTTTGGTAGGATCTCAGTTAACCCAATACTGAGAGACCTATATCTACAAGCAGATGGTGAGAAAGACAGCAACACAACCAAAATACAGAAGAACAGCAACCCTAGTAGCCGTAGAAACAAAACTGTCACAACAAGGGCGACATTGTTGAGAAAGACAGCAATCCATCATATAGAGAGGTAGAAGATCGGGTAGAGGATCAGGCCTGGATTCAAACATAGGCAACCTCCTGGGGTGCTACATTTAGAAAGCGCTATTGGTCTCAATTATTTAGAGCAGTGGTCCTCAACCCAATCTTTGGGACACACCTAGCTAGTCAGGTTTTTAACATACCCACAATGAACATGAATGAGATAAATTTGCATGCACTACCTCCATTGTATGCAAATCTATCTCATGCATATTCATCATGGATATCCTGAAAATCTGATACACTGAGAATGAACCCCTGCTTTAGGGAAATGCAGTTCAACAGAGAATCATTGTGGTGCTCTGCCTCCCTCTACCCCTTCTCTCCAAGTCCTGCCTTGGTTACTAAAATCTTGAATCCTGCCCTCCAAAGAAGCAGATGTGAGGAAGAATGAAAGGAAAGTTAGAGAGCAGTGAGGGAAAGGGGAAGGGAAATGGGACTTGATATATCGCCTTTCTGAGGTTTTTGCAACTACATTCAAAGCGGTTTACATATATTCAGGTACTTATTTTGTACCGGAGGCAATGGAGGGTTAAGTGACTTGCCCAGAGTCGCAAGAACCTCTAAATGGTAGGATGGAACAGTGTAGCAAATAGTTATGGGTGAATACAGCATAAAAGAGGGTCCTAGGAGCAGTGATGGAGAGGGTGGTGAATATGAGTGAAAGAGGTGATGAGGATAAAAGATGGAGGAACCGTAAGAGGAAATAAAGTTTTTAGAGACAATGTGAAAGATGGTGGAGGTTCTGAGGCACTATGGCAGGGAGAGGTGGGGTGAACAGAGTATGACAGACTACTGAGGGCAATGATGGAAGGGATACAGAATGTAAGAGGAGATGAAAGGGAATTATGGCTTTGTAATCAAGCCACTAGGACATGGAATTCTCTACTACTGCTACTAAAGCGTCAATCAAATTAGATGATTTTTTAATCAATTAAAAAAATGTGTTTGATAGATTTTTGAAATAATTTTATTTATTCTATATTTATGTTACTTAGGGTGTATTTCTTAACATTGTTACATCCTAGAAAGTTGTAGTTTTATTCTTGTGTGACCTGCTTTGAACATTTTAGGTATATTGTGGAACAAACGTTTTTAGTTTAGTTTAGGATCTGTATGGAAAAACTTTCATTTCGTTTTTAGCTTTATTTACTATGTTTTGTTTAGTTACTGTGTTTTAGTCATGCTAAAAGCCATCTAACGTATGCTTTAACCATTTAGCATGTGCTAATGAAACCACATGATTTCTTTGGCTTTTTGATGCCATTTCAGATGGGAAATGACATGAAATGAAACAATAAATGGTGGTATTAAACAGCTGCATGTCCCTGAATGATGAAGGAAATGCAGGAGGCCAAAGGAGAGAACAGAGGAAGATAGGAAGAGGAGGAGGAACTGCGAAGTGGATACAGGTTGGAAAAGGAGATATAAAAGGTAAGTATGAAAGGAAATAAAGAGGAAGAAACATGAGTCATAAAGGGGAAGACGGTGACAAGGACTGATGGAGTGAAAAGAGTTTGAAAAAGAGCATGGAGGATGGTGATAGGAATATAGAGTGTTAGAACTGATAAAAGTGGAGAGAGCAAAAGAGAAGAGAACCATTTCCAGGAAGAGAGCCAGACAACAACAAGTTGGTGAGGAGACATATCCAAAGAGCTGAGCTAGAGGAGAAAGGAGGGAATAGGAGGAAGGAGACAGATTTCAAGATGAGAGTTTAGGAAAGAGAACATTGAATGCTGATAGCGATAGTGAAGGTAGGGAGCAGGGATGAGATGCAGATTAAAACAGTAAGCACTGGTAAGAAGATAGGAAATGAAAAATCAAATAGAAAGGAGACCCTGGAAAATGTTAGAAAACAGAAGGAATGTGGAAAAAGCATGGCAAACGGAAGGCAACTATAAGACCTAAAATGAGCATAGAGTCTGTGAACATTTACCAGCAGCTAGTAAACATTCATATCAGTACATTCAAAGCCTGTACAAATGTACCAAAAACTGCCATATAGGAGACAATGCTATAAAAGGGAACAACCATTTAGACACCAAAATTATACAGGTTGTGCACCTGTACTATAATAGCACTTGCATGCATTAATGCCATTATAGAATACTAGAGTAAGTCAGCATCAACATGCCTATATTTACGCATAAATGCTAACTCCTAAATGTAACATTTATGCTTGTAATTTACGGTATTCTGTAAGTTAAGCATATAAATGTTGGTCCTGCCTATGCCCTGCCCATGCCCCTCCCCTATGAATGCCTTCTTGCATTATCACACTAAGGGGGTCTTTTACAAAGGCACGCTAGCGTTTTTAGCATATGCTAATGATTATTGTGCACTAAATGCTAGAGACGCCCATAGGAATATATGGGCGTCTCTAGGGTTTAGCACACACATATTTAATGCATGTGCTAAAAACACTAGTGCACCTTTGTAAAAGGACCCCTGAGCCATTTGAAAGTGTAAAAACAAAATAGCGGTTAGGTGCACTGCTGTCATTTACACTGGGACAACATTTTGAAAGAGAAAAAACTCATGCGTTGCATTTTGAAACTTGCCATAAGTACAAAGAACCCATGGACATTTGCACTTATGTCCCATGGAAAAGGTAACTACAGAAAAATTAACATGCAGATATGAAAATGCAATCTGAACTCATTACTTTCCTTCCCAACGTAAACACCTCTCCCCCCAGGAATATCTCCTCCAGGAAAATGGCTAAAAGTGCATGCAAGAACCTCTAGGTCCTCACTAGTAGATACTGTTGCTTTTAGTAAATTTATTTTGAATTCATAATGAAACTGTATATACTATTCGTATAACCTAACAAAAGCAAGAGAAACCAAAATACTCCCACAAAGAAACCAGGCAAGGCAAAGGATGGAGGGAATGACCACACAAATGGGCTAGGATGGCAGCACCCAGTACTTTATTATATTTAGACGTAAAACAGAGGTCAAAACTTGTCAAACGGCAGATGCTGCAGCAACCAGTACTTTATTATATTTATATGTGAAACAGAGGTCAGAACTTGTCAAACAAAGGGCCCAACATGAGTTGTGTTTCAGTTGTAGAGTTTTCTTCGGGAATCCTATTGTACAACAGACAAAACTACTACATATAGGCAATGCAATATGCAGATGATAACATCAAAACAAAGGAACCTTGCTGCCGCTGACAATGAACAATTCCCCTCCTCACTCCCTCCTCACTTCTTCATTCAGCTCCCACATCTACTGAAAAAGGAGAGCGTGGAGCGAATGTAGACTTTCTCTGCTATGTTCTTTTCCTTGGCTCCTTCTGCACCACTTTGGTGTCAGCTCCATGGAACCTACTATCTCAAATTCTCAACTATCTTTGAGAGCGATCTTTGAGCAGTTTGCCGATGTCCAAGTCTGGCTGGACCTAGATACCCTGATGCGGCATTTCTTGCGAAACGCTGGCCACCATCAATGGAACCCCTTTCAGTGCTCTCAGTGGTTGTAAAGTTTACCAGATAAGTGCTCCAACATTTGAAGCCGAGTTTGAAACTGAGTGAAATAAACTGAATTTAATAACATTATCACTATTAAGTTGAACTGTAAAAATAATTATTTAGAAAATATTTAGAATTTGCACTAATATGGAAGAGGAGGTTTTTATGCCTATGAGGTGGTTCTCCGTGGTCTGTGAGGACGACTGAGTCAAGGGCTGAGCTCTGAGGCTTTCTCTCCTTTTCATGTTTTTTGTTTTGTTTTGAAAAAGGGTTTGAATGATTTATGGATTGACAACTGTTTCTGACTAGATGTGATAAGAGTTGGGCATATTTTGAGAAGAAATCCAGTGTTTCTTATTGACAGTATTAAGGAGTGGGTCTTTTGTTTTGTTGGATTGGTTGTGATCTGGATCCACAATTTCTCTGTGTATTTGGAAAGATCATATGATGGCCCCAGGCTCCTTGTTCTGAGAAACATCACTAAACACGGGCATACAGGAATTTCCATCTGTTGCCAAAACTCCTTCTCCTTGCCTCAGATTAAAAACTGAGCACTATGGAACATAGGATAGGGCGTTCAGCTGCAAACTCTCTTCCTTACATCCTTCTAACCTTTTTCACGTGACCTCTATCTTTTAAACCAGAGGGCTCTGCTAAGAGGGCCTTCCTATACCAGTTTCACCAGCTTCACCTTTTTTAACACCCCCTCTCCCATCAGAGTATTTATTAGTGTTCTCATTGATTAGAGATACAATTATAGGTACGGGGGATCAGGGGATCCCCTTACACATAGAACCATCTTCCCCCATGCAAAATATAAGATCTATAAGGCAGTTATTAAACCTGATGAGAGAGAATTTTTATTGTTAAAGCCTTGTAAATTAGGACAACTATTAGAAACTGTTATAGTTAAATTGTATCTTTGTGCTATAGTAAATATGCCTCAGTATAATTCAGTGCACATCATGTGCAGCCTGAAATTACTTCAATCATCTTTCTTATACACTATTAATTAAATGTAAAAAGCAAAACAAATTGTTCATAATTAGAATAAGTTTTAGAATCTGCTCCTATTATCCCATTGGTGATTAGGTTCATGAGAGCTACTGTAATTATGTGTATGGATGGAAAGATAACTAGATGAATCAACAATATCTATAGCAATAGGGGTATCTGATTACATAAGTATATTCTCACCAGACTAGAAAAAATATTGGCTGGAAAAGTGAACGTTTTAGAGGAAAAGGCCTCAAGAAGCCCCCAGCTTCTTATTTACCAACTCTTTCCTAATAATTCCTAACTAATAACCAATAACTCAGATTCCCTCTCCCTCAGGTACTGTAGCCTCAGTATGGAACACCAGAAAGAAGATCCCTTCCTCTTGCTCAGGAATCTTCCTTCTGGTGTTCCACGCTGAGGCTACAGTATCTGAGGGAGAAGGAAGCAGAGCTGTCCTTCAGTAGATGTGTGCATCACCCAGGTATAAACAGTAGAAGCTTACTGCAGTCATTTTGATGCTATGGTAGTTGGATTCTGGTCATCCCCTGAAGCAGCAACAGTATTTCTGTGTCAGGAACTCAGTTGCCAAGCATATTAAGAAGATTTCAGTCTGAGCTAAGTACGTTTGAATTTTGCTATTGCCACATTTGTTTATGATTCTTAAATACAAGATGAAGAGACTAGTTTTCTATGATCAACACAATCTTGCATTATTCAATTAATAATAAAAAATATATATAAATATGTGAAAGGTGCTCAGTAATCACCGGTGGTCAACTGATATAGCTATAAAATGCTATTAAGGCTGTTAACCCCTCATTCAATCATTGCACCAATCGTGATTTGTATTTTATAAGATGTTAAAGTGAAATCTACTTATCTGATTGAGATGTCAGATATAATAAGTTGGAAAAGATTCATTGACGATATCATATTTTTGTGGGGAGGAAGTGATGACCGTCTGTAGGAATTTATACATCATCTTAATGGATGTGACCCTAATATTACTTTTTCTTCTCATATAGGGGGCAGAGAAGTAGATTTTTGGGACATTCATATTAGTCAAAAACCTTTTCAGTTTGAAACCACTATTTTCAGAAAAAATACTGATCACAACTCTATTCTACTTTATAATAGTTTTCACTCACGTTGTTTATGTAATAGTATACCAGTTGGTCAGTTCCTTAGGCTAAAAAGACTATGTTCAACATCTGTAGAATTTCAGCGACACTCTAAGGAAATGGGAAACCAGTTCAAACAATGGGAGTATCCCAAACAAGTAAAAGGAAAGCATATAAATGCGCTTCTCGTGCACATAGAGATTGGCTATTAACTCCACAACAGAAAACTCATACTAATGAGCTTATTTGTGTTATGCCATACTCTGAAAAAGCGTCCAGTATTGAAAGTATAATTTTAAAATACTGGCATATATTAGTATTCATCTTCAACTGGTATCTAAACCAAACTTTGCCTACACCAGAGGTAGAAATTTGGCAGAAATATTATCTAGACATAAAGGTAGCTCTCAAAATGCTTCATTAGAGCAGGACGAGAGAGGGCATTTCACATGTGGTAAATGTCTGTAATGCAAATATGCATTAGTAGTTACTTCTGTGATTCAACCTCGCACAAAACGTATTTTTCAGTTGTTTCATCGCACTGACTGCAATTCGAGTGAAGTTATCGATGAATCAACGTGCAATGTCCGTGTAACCTATAGGTCATAGGACAACCCAAGAGAAAAATAAAATTGAGACTAGCGGAACATTTATGTCATATGCATTATAAACACATTCAGGCCCCCCTGGTTCAACATTGGATAGACACTCCTTAAAGGAGTTTAAATTTCTGGTTTTATTGCAGATAAACAATACAGAGGGTGACATCACTAAAAAAAAAACTCCTGTTAAAGGAGCAAAAAATTATTTATAATTGGCAGACAGCCATCCCAACGGGTCTTAATAAGGAGATTGAGTGTTATAATATTTACTATAGAGTTTTTCCTATTGGGTTTGGCAACATGTAAGGTGGGGCTTGCTTGGATTTAAATGGTGCATGTGTGGGCGTCTTTTCATTCGGGACAACTTCAAGCGGGAGGTTCCATTCAGTCTGCGCTGTAGACAATTTAAAATGAATTTTCAATTAGAGCCAGAGGTAGGTAATCTTTAAATAGTCAGTTTATAGTGAATTTGATGTGACGTTTTGGAAAAATCAATAATTGCTGTGTCTTTTATAGATTTATGCCTTAGACCAGAATAAAGGCACAGTTCTGATCTCCTGAAGACGCTTTCAGCGAAACACTGGACCGTGTAGAGATTGGGATATCACGTTTAACATCTCTGAGACTTTTCACAGCCAGCATTGAGTATTATTTAAGTAAACTTTGACCGGATGTTTTCTGCTTGAAAGGATTCAAACTGTGACTGAGTGCGGACAAGTGGTAATAATATAGCAAGTTACAGCGGTAATATTGGGATTTACAAATGATTCCAAACCTTATATTTGATAACCTTGCAAGGATTGCTGTTTAAATTTGCTGTTTTTTCTTCTTGAAGACTTTTTGGTGTTTGCTAAATACTGATGTTTGATTGATTAGATGATCTATCAATGGACCCATTAGTGTAAACTTCAAGATTGTTAAAAACTTTTGGACACCACATTGACGTAGCAGTCCACTCATTATCAATTTAGGAGCTTAGTTTTAGGGATTTCACATATGGAGGAGGCACTTTCAGCACATGCAAGACTCTTTGATTATTTATTCTCAAGAATTCCGGTGGTTGCTTCATCAGCTGTGTACTTCAGCTGAAAAGAAATTTAACCTCTCAATCAGATAAGTAGATTTCACTTTCACATCTTATAACATAGAAATCACGATTGGTGCAATGATTGAATGAGAGGTTAACAGCCTTAATAGCATTTTATAGCTATATCAGCTGTGACCACCGGTGATCATTGAGCACCTTTCACATATTTATATATATTTTTTTATTATTAATTGAATAATGCAAGATTGTGTTGATCATAGAAAACTAGTCTCTTCATTTTGTATTTAAGAATTATTTATAGGAAGAGATAATTAGATTTATATTCCTCATCTATAATTAATATTTGGCACATTTGTTTATGTACATGATTTTATTCAAATATTGTTGGATTTATGCTTGCGGTTGACTAGACTATGAATATTTCCTAGTGTGAATCTTGGGGAACATTTAATATTTTTTTGATATTGTTATATATTATATTGTGAAGTTTTTTTGACCGCTGATTAAAATGAGCATCCTGTTCATGACAGTCATTGAACCATGCCTCTGTAATAGCAACAATATCCAAGTCTTCGTAAAACATTAGGGTTTGCAAGTCTTGAACCATTTCACTTAGGCTATGAGCATTTGTGCTCATTGTTTTCCATGTGTTATTACGTGCATTTACATGATTACTAACCCCACTGTTGTCATGTTTTTTTCTCGGGGTGACTTTCTGAATTCCCTTTCTTCCTATTGTCACCCCCACCCTCTAGTTTAAATGTCTAGAAACATACCATCTGAATTTCTCCCCAAGGATCCTTTTTCCCATCACAGAAAGAGGTAGCCCATCATTACAGTATATCCTGTGATTTTGCCCCGTTCCTCCTGTGTATCTGAAACCTTCTTCTTTACACCAAGCTTCAAGTTAATTATTGAACTCCTCTGTTTTGCGTAGTCTTTCTTCTCCCTTCCCCTATGTAGGAATAACAGCAGAAAAAGCTGCAGTTTTAACCAAAGGTCTGAGTCCCTCCCCTAGCTTCTTGAATGCTCTCTGTGCACCAAGCTTGCTATTGTAGGCCAGGTCATTTGTCCCCAGGTGGATTACAATATCAGTATTAGAATCCTTACTTCCTTCTTGGATCACATTCAGTATTTGGTTGGTATTTCTGGTAGCTGAGGATCCTAGAAGGCATTTCACTAGATTGGGTCCCTTGAACTATTGATTCCATGCTGCTCTTTCATATAGAATGTTTATTTTGTTTGACTCATAAGTACATAAGTACATAAGTAGTGCCATACTGGGAAAGACCAAAGGTCCATCTAGCCCAGCATCCTGTCACCGACAGTGGCCAATCCAGGTCAAGGGCACCTGGCACGCTCCCCAAACGTAAAAACATTCCAGACAAGTTATACCTAAAATGCGGAATTTTTCCAAGTCCATTTAATAGCGGTCTATGGACTTGTCCTTTAGGAATCTATCTAACCCCTTTTTAAACTCCGTCAAGCTAACCGCCCGTACCACGTTCTCCGGCAACGAATTCCAGAGTCTAATTACACGTTGGGTGAAGAAAAATTTTCTCCGATTCGTTTTAAATTTACCACACTGTAGCTTCAACTCATGCTCTCTAGTCCTAGTATTTTTGGATAGCGTGAACAGTCGCTTCACATCCACCCGATCCATTCCACTCATTATTTTATACACTTCTATCATATCTCCCCTCAGCCGTCTCTTCTCCAAGCTGAAAAGCCCTAGCCTTCTCAGCCTCTCTTCATAGGAAAGTCGTCCCATCCCCACTATCATTTTCGTCGCCCTTCGCTGTACCTTTTCCAATTCTACTATATCTTTTTTGAGATACGGAGACCAGTACTGAACACAATACTCCAGGTGCGGTCGCACCATGGAGCGATACAACGGCATTATAACATCCGCACACCTGGACTCCATACCCTTCCTAATAACACCCAACATTCTATTCGCTTTCCTAGCCGCAGCAGCACACTGAGCAGAAGGTTTCAGCGTATCATCGACGACGACACCCAGATCCCTTTCTTGATCCGTAACTCCTAACGCAATTCCCTCTTTAGCTGAATAGCACTCATTAAAGCTCTCTCCAGCTAAATTTTATACTCCACCTTCTCCATACCTATCTCATGGTTTCTATTTTGCCTGGATAATTTTTGTACAGTTGTGTTGTACAAAATTATGTAGACAAAGGAGGGATATTTTTAAAGGGGATGTTGATTTTACCTATATAAAACTTTGAATATAGACCCCCCATATCTCTCATATGTTTGCTAACAGTGTTATAAGCTACAAGAACTATGCTATCATTTTTGTAAAATGAGATGGAAATAATTGTTCAACTAGCATTTGCTCTGTTTACAACAGTAAAGGTCATGAATTCTAGATAGTTTATACTCCCCCCAAGCTCTCCTTTCTTAGGTCAAGTTCTTTTCCCTGTATACTTGGTAATTCACATAAACCTTTGACATCACATTTAACGAAAGTAGAAGTACTGCTTTTGATTGATGATGATTAAAACAACAACTCAACATTTGACTTCATTATAAAAAGGAGTAAGTAGGCCTCCAGGGACATCACATCTGATGGACAAAAGGTCACTATGAGAAAGATGGCCAAATAGAATATTAATGTTCATCCCCCATAATGTTAAAGTACTTTAACTGCAATGCAGAATTACTGCAAAATAGTTTGGGAAGGTAAAAAAAATTAACATTACACAGTGTCTTTGCTTTGAACATAACTTGAACTGTATGTTTCACAATAGATCTCATGACAGTCAATGGATTAGTTGTTGAGGGGGGGGGGGCTGGAGAGAGGAGAGAGCAGGGGAGGCAGTTTGAAAGGAGCAATTTCCTAGCTGCTGTTTCACTTTATCTTAACTACTTCTACCATAGAAATGCATTGGGCATTTATTATTATTATTATTATTTGTTTTGCTCTGGCCCATTTTCAAACTCACTATGTCCTTTCACTGGGTTTTCCCCACATGCCAATTTTCATCCCATTCAATTACATATTTGGCTAGTTATTTTGACCCTAAACAGACCCCCTTTTGTATAATTCTTTCCAACTTTCATTGGCTTTGGAAGAATAAAAGAACACCTATTTTAAGCCTATTTTAAAAAGGCAAACAATGAAAATGGTTGCAGTGTTCCTAATATAATTGAAAAAAAAAAACTAATGTCACCAAACCAGAACATGAAGCCCTCAAAAAACCTTTGTGTGTATATATCATTGGCATAGCCAGATGGCCAATTTTGGGTGGGCATGAAATGTTCTCTCCACTTTGACACTATACCCCTGTCCATGGTTCAACATTTCTCCGTCCCTTCCCCCACCAGTGATCTGGCATCTCTTCTAGTCTCTCCCTCCAGTGCCCCAGTGTACTTTTCAAAAACTTCACTTTCAGAGGTCAACGGCAGCAAGCAGCAACTCACACATACTGTTTGCACCAGACCCAGAGCCTTCCCTCTCAAGTAGCTTCCTGTTTCCACATAAGTGGGACTGCGTCAGAGGGAAAAATCTGAGGCCAGCATAAATAGAGTATGTGAGTCGCTGCTCACTACCAGTGACCACTGGAAGTGAAGAGAAGTTTTTAAAAGGTATACCAGAGGGAGGGAGAGAGAGATGCTGGATCATCAGTGGGGAGGAGAGAAAGAGATGCCAGGATTCTTCTGCTGGTGGGTCTTGGGGAACTCTGCCAGCCACAGCAAAGATGTGCCAATGCTGGGTGGTCATGGGCCCACCTGGGCCCCCCTATGGCTAAATCACTGAAATTGACTATGTAAATAAAATGGGACATCAAACATGGTCAATGTTTCCACTAAGCAGAATTCCTGCCTGTTGGATGGAAGTACGATGATCCCTCAAGACTGAAAACACAATATCATCACACCTCCCTCTACCAGCAGGAACACTGGCCCATGACTCCCTCACAGCTCAAAGCTGTTTAGAGCGAACACTGAACACAGTGCATCCACAAATGCCAAACTGTATACTCTTTATTGGCTAAACTGGTGCTGGATTCATCATCATTTGTCCCATATTTCATAACAAAGCCTGTGTCATCCAAGCTAAGCTTTAAACATTTTGAGGGGATGTAGTTATACATATTGTATGCACATGCTTTGTAATGAAATATGGGACAAATAATTTTTGGCTCTATTTCATATTCACTATTGCCAGTTCCTCTTAATATGGGTGCTACCCAGATAGACGTTGTTCCTTGTTATAGAATTCTTGGAATACAACTAGACAGTTCTCTTAATTTTCAGTCTCATATTTCACTCCTGGTTCAGAAATGTTTCTTCAGACTAAAATAAACTTGTTCTGTTCATTCTCTTTTAAACCAGGATGCCATGCATAAGCTTTTACACTCTTTCAATGCAAGTAATTTAGATTATTTTACTTCATCTTTTTCTAGTATCCATTTGAAAGATCTTAAGCATTTAAAACTTATTCAAAATACTGCTGTTATTACTGGGTGCCAATCGCCAGGATCCGGTCACTCCTCTATTAAAACAAGAGCATTGATTACCAGCTTATATGAGAATCTCTTATAAAATACTATTGTTAATTAAACTCCATTATTCCTTCACCAGTATCTTGTACCTTATATTAGAGAAAGTTTGTCCCCATCCCCACTCCGTCCCTGCAAATTCAATGTCCACCACATTAGTTCCATCATTTTTGCTTTTTGTACAAATAAGATTTTGTACTTTTGCGGGGATGGAGTGGGGGTGAAGTTTGACTTTGTGGGGATGGAGCTTGGACAAACTTTGTTCCCATGTCATTCTCTACCTTATATTTCATTGCAATCTCTCCAGTCTTCACAATAAGATTTGCTTATCATCCACTCAGTGCATCAATTTTGCTTGTAGCATACATGTTCCACAAGATTTCCAGTTGTAGCCCCTATGATGTGGAATAATCTTTCACCATCTGTCTGAAAAGATCTATCTATTGCTTGTTTTAAATGTAGCTTTAAAACTTTTTTTTTCAGGAAAGTGCTTTTGGGTGAATGGTGCCTACTTTGGGGGCTTGACTTTGGCTGGAGCACAGATGATTTTCTGCATACCTGTTGGATTTTTGACTAACTATTGGACATTGTAATTTCTTTCTTTTATATAATTTTATTCTGAACTGCTCAGATGGCACTGTCGATGGGTGGTATATCAAATGAAAAATAAATTTAGAAACCAGCTTATCAACAAACCCCGAAATTCTATATATGACGCCTTAAGTTGTGTGTGTTATTTTGGCTGCAAGCCCAAATTGCACGCACAACTTAATTGATTTAACAAGCCAATCAGTGCTGATAATTGGTACTTAACAACCAATTATTGGCACTAATTAGCTTTAATTAGAATTTAAGTGCACAATTTTCTAGGCGAATTCTATAATGTGGTGCACATAAATTCTAATACGCACAGTTGAAAAGGGGGCATGGGCGTAGAATGTGCAGGATGTGGGCATTTCAAAACACTATATGCCCCATTATAGAATACACCCGATCTGCACCTAACTTAGGCACAGGTATTCAGGCCTGGTTTTAGGTGGCCTAAATTTTAGTTGCAAGAATGGTGCATGAGCGTATTCTATAAACTATGCATAACTTTAGGTGTAGTTTATAGAATCACGCTAAGTGCATGGTTTTTCGGTACTGATTTTTATGCTACCATTTATAGAATTTGGCCCAAAGTGTATTAAAATTGAATACAATTAATTACAATAAAAAATAAAATAAAATATAACCTAACCCCATAACCTTCTGACTTGTAAACCCAACTTCTAACAATTAACCCCAAGAGGAAAAGCCCTACTAAACAACTATATTTTGTACTTCTTTCAAAAACAAAGAATATTTATTGGAACCAAATTCCATATTTTTGATCCGGCAAACTCAAAAATCTATCAACAGAAGGTAGCTGTAAATAACCTTATTGAGATTTGAGTATCCTAGCAAGAATGTGTGTGTCACTATCAATTATAATGTTCTATTACATATTGTGTTGACATTGTAAGTAGTATACTATCAAGCCATGCTTTGTATTGTTATTTGAAGATTTTGACTGCTGTAATTGCCTATTGCTCATGCTTGATCTATTCTTATTGTACACCACCTTGAGAGAATTCCTTCAAAAAGGTGGTAAATAAATCCTAACAAATAAATATAGATATTTTGTAATTTCCTCCAAGTTCTTTCTGTTGGATTATTTGTAGTAAATAATTAGCAGATTTTAGTACACACAGCTTCAGCTTTAGAAATGTTAATTTCTTTCTTCATCTCTCTGTCATACACCCCAGAATAATTCACTGCTGAGTCACTTTAAAGTTGAAGTAACAAAACATCTGTTTACTCACAGTTTGCAGTTAGATTATAATCAGACAGGCTTATATATACATATTACTATACATTTGTATTATCAGCTCCTTCCATGTGCTTAGATGGTAATGGATGCTCACACCACCATAGATCCTCTCAGGTTAGGAGAGATCATGAGCTCCATGTGCTCCATGTGCTGCATCTGCTGTGTCTAAACCCCCACAGGAAGTTGCATAGCTGTGTGACCTCTCTAAGTAATTCACATCAGAGGTCACAGAGTAATCACAGAGAAATAATAGGTGACAGGCAATGCATGTAAAAATACAATTACATTCCAACAAACCCCTTCTCATGCATAACTGTCATGCAATTATTTATTCATACAAAGTCCAAGCTTTATACGCAGATTCACAAAATGTTCTCTGGGTAACGGTTTGGTCATGATGTCAGCTGTCATCTCACTGGTGTGACAATAGTGTAGACTGATGACCCCTTCTTTCGCCAACTCTCGCACGTTGTGGTATTTCGTTGCGATGTGCTTGGTGCGTGACTGAACCTTGTCATTCTGTGACAGTCGGATGCAGCTCTGATTATCTTCCATTATCTGGATTGGTCTCTTTTCAGCTATTCCGAAATCCAGCAAAAGTTTTTCAATCCACATCAGTTCTCTGCACGCTTCCGATACAGCCACGTATTCAGCTTCTGTAGAAGACAAACTCACAATACTTTGTTTATGACTGGCCCATGAAATTTGTACATTTCCATACATAAACACATATCCACTTGTGGATTTATAATCAGAATGATCCCCTGCCCAATCTGAATCACAGTAACATATTAGTTTTGGATTACTATTGGCTGAAATCTTTAATTTACAATCAATGGTACCCTTTAAATACCTTACCATCCTTTTAACTGCAGTCCAATCTGATTTGGTAGGTGAGCTGACCCTTCTGCTCAAAATTCCTACTGCATTTGCTATATCAGCCCTGTATGTGGTAGCTAGATATAAAAGCTTACCTATGGCTGATCTATATTGGATGTTATCTGGTAAAGGTTCTCTTACTGTTTCATCCTTCAGAAAATCAGTGATCATGGGAGTGCTTACAACTTGGGCATCTTGCATACCTAAACTTTCAATAAGCTCATTTATTTTCTGCTTCTGGCTTAGAAGATAAGAACCATCATTTTGTTTCTCAATTTCTATACCAAGATAGTATGACACATTACCAAGTTCTTTTATCTCAACATTGAGGTTTAAACACTTTACAATGTCCTTGTACTCTTGCTCACTTTTGCTTGCAATGAGCAGATCATCAACAAAAGCTAAAATGTATGCATATTGTCCATTTGTGCACCTAGTGTACAAGCATTTATCTGCTTCACCTTGCTTAAATCCTAAATTTGTCAATATTTCATGCAATTTATCATTCCAACATTTTGCACTTTGCTTTAATCCATAAAGACCTTTGTTTAATTTACACACTAGCTGTCTTTGTTTTGTATTTATGAAACCTGTTGGCTGTTCCATGTACAAGTCTTCAGTTATATCTCCGTGAAGAAACGCTGTTTTCACATCAATGTGGTTGACTTGCATGCCTTTTGAGACTGCAATGCTCAGAAGTGTTCTAATTGTCGTGTGTTTCACTACAGGTGCAAACACTTCATCAAAATCTTCTCCATATTTTTGAAGATATCCCTTTGCCACTAATCTGGCTTTATACCTTTCCACTTTTCCTTGTGCATTCCTTTTTAACTTGAATACCCATTTGCATCCTATAGCTTTCTTGCCAGGAGGTAATTTTGTAAGAATCCAAGTATTATTTTTATCCAATGCATCAATTTCTTCTTGTGCAGCTTTATGCCATTCAGCAGCTTCTTCTGCTGGCATTTTCTCAATCTCATCCCATGTTAAGGGCTCTTGAGCTTCTGCTGACTTTGTTAGGTAAGACAGTCTTAGGGGTGGAACACCTTTGTTTTCCCTGGATGAGCGTCTGACAACAGGTTGGTCTGACCTTTCCGCATCCTCTATATCTGAGAGTCCTTCTCCAATTGATTCCCCTTCTCCAACTGTACTGTCTTCTTCAATGATCCTTTCTGTGTCTGTTTCCTCTACCTGTTCCTCGTTAGATACAGATGAGTTGCTTTCAGACATCTGCCTTGGTATGGCATTTATATACACTGGCATGTCTATTATGGTTCTAGTTTCATATTCTGGATGATAAGGCTCATCTGGGATAATCCAGCCTTTATCAACCCTTTTGTTTTCATCAAAATATGTAACATGTCTTATGCCAACAATGCCAGTTTTCAGATTCAAAATTCTATATCCTTTGTGTCCTGGAGCATAGCCAACTAAAATGCCCCTTTCTGTTGTGGAATCCAGCTTATGCCTTCTTTGCTTTGGTACATGAGCATATGCTGTACTTCCAAATGTTCTTATGTGTGACAGGTTTGGCTTCCTACCATGCCATGTCTCATGTGGTGTGCGCTCAGCGCCTTTAGTTGGCATTCTGTTTTGTAGGTACACTGCTGTGAGAATGGCTTCCCCCCATAGTCTTTTAGGGAGATTGCTATCTGACAGCATACATCTGGTCATTTCCACAATTGACCTAAATTTTCTCTCTGCAACAGAATTTTGCTCTGGTGTATAAGCTACTGTTGTGATATGTTGAATGCCTTCTTGTTCTAGAAATGTGCGCATGCTTTGTGAAGTGAACTCACCACCATTGTCGGTCTGAAGAACCTTTGGTTTTCTTTCAAATTTATTGCTCACCATGGCTACGTATTTCTTCAGCATGTCTGTGACTTGACTTTTCTCTTTCAGCAAATAGGCCACACAGTATCTAGAGAAATCATCCAAGAATATTAGCACAAATCTGTTATTTCCCAATGATGGGATATTAAACGGTCCACATAAGTCACTGTGTATTAAGTCCAGCACTTTATTACTCCTATTTCCTGTGTATGCAGGAAATGAGGGTCTTACACCTTTTTGAGTAACACAGTCTATGCATTTCTCCATTTTACCAGCATCTGCACTTATCTGAATGCCGGTGGCCAGTTGCTTACTGTAAAGATCCTGGATCACCTTAGAATCACGATGTCCCAGGCGGCGGTGCCAGATTTCCGGACTACATTTACCATCATTCTTCCTTACTTGCGCCATATGTGAGGCTTCACCTGAAATGCTCAGTTTATAAACATCATTATGCATAAAAGCTTCAGCATACACTTCATCATTTTTAGAGATTGTGCACTTACTGTTTTCAAAATGAATCACAAATCCCTTCTTATCTAATGTAGATACACTAAGCATATTGCAAACTGCTTGGGGAATATACAAGACATCACTTACAGGAATTTCTTTAACTTCATTAGACACTTTGCATTTTAAGAATCCAATTCCTTTTGCTTGGATCTTAGCAGTCCCTGCGTTTGCAGTTTTAAGAATACCTTCTTCTGGACACATTTCCTGAAAGAAATCCTTACAATTGGTTAAATGGCATGTGCTCCCCGAATCCAAAATCCAAGTACTTTCATTTGAATTATTATTTACCATAGTCAAAGATTTTTCTGCCATTAGAAAGCCCTTGTGTTTATCTTTGTCCTTCATACATTTCCTGGTTTGAAAATTCTTTAGTTCCATTGGCTTAGGTGAGCTAGAGGGAGTGTTTTGTGTTTCCTTACACCATTTAGATACATGTCCCTCCTTTCCACATGAGTAGCAAATCAGCTTGCCCTTGGGTGGAGTTTTCCCATAGCTCCGCCTTCCTCTGTTCTTTGCCAAGAAATTTGTTTCATTTCTCTCTGACTTGCTTTGAGAACACATCTCCTCAGAATCATTTATTATGCATTCCTGCCTTAGTTTTGATGTTGCCTGTTCAAAAGATTGCCCTTCAATGGCCTCATTTACAGACCTAAAAACATCAAACTTCTTTGATAGTGAGGTAAAAAGAAATGCTCTTTTCAATGCATCACACATGGGAATTCCAGAAAGTTCTAGCTTTTGAAATGAAGACATAAGATGCATAATGTGATCATTACATTTACTTTTATCCCTTAATTTGGTTTCATTCAACTCTGCCAGCCAAATTGGTTGCTGCTTTGCATATGTAGTTGCATACATAGTTCTCAGTTTATATAAAATGTCCTTTGGTGTATCTTTTCCCTCCACTAATATGGCTTGTTTCTCTGAGAGAGCTTCCAAAAGCATGCACTTCACATAATAGTTTGCATTGTCCCATTCAGCCATATTTTCAGCTGTTCTGTCTTGGTCTAAGCATATATTTAATCCTTTTGCTCGAAGGAGACATATGAATCTTAGTTCCCACTGCCGATAATTAAACTCAGTTAATTTAGGCACCTTGAGAGAATAGAAAAATGGTGAATTTCCTCCCTCAGCCATTTTCTTAGCCTTCTGTCTGCTGTGTGGGGGGAGAGAGAGACAGACTGAATCTTTCCTTTAAAACTTAAGAGAAAAATGTGGCCTTTTTTTCTGCCTGGTAATATTTCTCTTCTTTTTCAATTCCTGGACCCTGGGCCCATAACCCTTTTGTTGGATTATTTGTAGTAAATAATTAGCAGATTTTAGTACACACAGCTTCAGCTTTAGAAATGTTAATTTCTTTCTTCATCTCTCTGTCATACACCCCAGAATAATTCACTGCTGAGTCACTTTAAAGTTGAAGTAACAAAACATCTGTTTACTCACAGTTTGCAGTTAGATTATAATCAGACAGGCTTATATATACATATTACTATACATTTGTATTATCAGCTCCTTCCATGTGCTTAGATGGTAATGGATGCTCACACCACCATAGATCCTCTCAGGTTAGGAGAGATCATGAGCTCCATGTGCTCCATGTGCTGCATCTGCTGTGTCTAAACCCCCACAGGAAGTTGCATAGCTGTGTGACCTCTCTAAGTAATTCACATCAGAGGTCACAGAGTAATCACAGAGAAATAATAGGTGACAGGCAATGCATGTAAAAATACAATTACATTCCAACACTTTCTGCCTTTTGCAAAATATTTTTCAGTTTGGCTATCTCAGATGAATACCTGGGGAACTGTTTTTTTGAGCGATAAATTTTACCACCGAAGGGGCTACTGCATCCAAAGTATCAATTGGTTCCAAGTTTCCACTAATTTATCCACTCCACTAACCTTTCTTCAATTGCACCTTTCTATAGTTGTTTAGGCAACTCAGCGGGTTTTAGAAACAGGGGTTTCTCACAGTTTAAATGCTTAAACATGAGCATCATTTTCTCTCTTATTGGAATAGACTGGGAGTACCAATCTGCAAAGTGTGTGGTAATCAAATTGCTGTGACCCAGTTCTCTTAAACTCTCATTCCTAAACACTCACGGAACTGGAGACTTGTTTTCTCAACTGAATTGGAAATTAGAAGGGCTATTTTCATACTAACCACATACAGTATTAACAATGCCCAAGAAGCGTACTTGTACCTCCTTTTTTTATGGACACCTTGTAGACCAATAAATGTGCATACTCTTGAAAATACAGGTACTGAGCAGTGGTGTAGCAAGGAGGGCTGCCACCCGGGATGGTTCGCCATTGCACTCCCCCCCCCCCTCCCGGGTGCAACATGATGACACCCCCCCTCAGCGCATCAACATCCCCCCGACCCAGTGCCTCCCTCCTCAGCTCCCTCCAACCAGCTCCCGCACCCTACCTTTAAAGAAATTTCCGAAGCTGTGGAGAGGCGAGGCACAGCACCTTGCGCCTGCTTGTAAAAGAAGTGTGGATCCTCATCGGGCCTTCCCTCACGCTGTCTGCCTCGCCCTCCGCTGACGCAACTTCCTATTTCCGCAAGGTTGGAGGGAGCTGAGGAGGGAGGCACTGGTCGGGGGGGTGTTGATGTGCCGAGGGGGGGTGTCATCGTGCTGCACCTGGGGGGGAGCTGGCAGGGAGCACCCCCCCCCCCGAGCTGACACCCGGGGTGGACCGCCCCCCCGCCCCCCCCCCCTTGCTACGCCACTGGTACTGAGAAAATGAAAGGCTAATGTGGTTATATTTTTGTAGATATATGCTTGCAAAACTTTAGAGCCTAAAAGGAGAGGGAATACTGAAAGCGACCTTTGCTTAGGACACCATTTTGTCCAGCAACTTCCCTGCATGGGAGGATACAGAACACTTCACTCTAGTTCATCTCTGGCATCAGGAATGTTCTCTGTAAAATTATAAGCCAGTTACTACAGATTATGAATTATTATAATGGATAATTCGTTGCCAGAGAATGTGGTAAAGGTGGTTAGCTTAGCGGAGTTTTAAAAACGTTTGGACGGCTTCCTAAAGGAAAAGTCCATAGACTGTTATTAAATGGACGGGGAAAATCCACTATTTCTGGGATAAGCAGTATAAAATGTTTTGTACATTTTGGGGATCCTGCTGGGTATTTGTGACCTGGATTGGCCACTGTTGGAAGCAGGATGCTGGGCTCCATGGACCTTTGGTCTTTCCCAATATGGCAATACTTATCTACTTATGATAAAGAGAGTCAGCAAAGACACATATTATGGATATTTGGTGAAATAGTTACTCCAACACCTCCAAAGACCAATATTGCTGGCTAAATCAAAATATTTGTGTAATTATGGATTTGCCTCACCCAAAAATGTTCCAGGACTGTAAAGTGTTCCTAGGACTCCTTGCCTTTTCCCTCCTCATGCTCAGCATTTTTCTTCTGTTTTCTTGGTTTCAGCTTTTCCCCTTCTCTGATGTCCTTTCTGCTTCTTTCTGCTGGTATTATGTTTTGTTCTGCTGCTAACTTCTGTAGCACATTTCTACATTCACTGAAGGCTCTTCTTCAAATGATATAGTCATGGGGGTGGGGATCTTCTGAGTGGATGCATGGCTTTTTTCAGGGTCATCTCATTTGGCATGTCAGTCGTTCTGTACATGAGGGACTGGCAGCCAGATAGTTTTGCAAACATCTGTATTCAGTCTCAAACAGTTAAAACTGGAGCTGGCTGTTCTTTGCAAATTATATAGATTTTTGGTCAGGAATCTCTGAAGCAAATCAAAACAGTTAATCAAAACAGTTTTGTTCATGATCAAAATAGATCCTTCAGACTCAAAATGGAGTCTTCTCACAGAGACCTTCTGTTGTCCACAAACCTAGGATGAACTTCACAGTTTGAAACTGTCCATTCCTTCCATCTGTTCGTTCCCTTAGAGCCCGAAAGTGAGTTTTCTGCCCTTTGACTCAAATTAACCAGTCATTCTTGCTGTAGTTAGCTATCCTTAGACTGTTAAGCTGAACCTAGCCAGCTGGGTTTTAAGTTGAATATTCTTCTCATTCTAACCAGTCAAAATTTGACCAGCTAGATTTAGTGCCTGTGAAGTACCTTGGCCAACTTTAGCTGGTTACTGCTGAAAATTTGATACTAACCATCTCTCTTTTTTTTTAACTGCTTTCTCTTCCCTTCTGCCAGCCGACATTAAAAGAAGTTAAAAAGTGCATTCTCTAAGCATTGCACAAAACATGTTTTGCACAGAGGCAGTAGAAGAATATCAAAGGGCCCACAGACCCTCTCTTCTGGGAAGACCTCTGATCTAGTAGACTACTACTTACTACTACTTATCATTTCTATAGCACTACTAGAGGTACGCAGCGCTGTACACTGGACATGAAGAGACAGTCCCTGCTCGACAGAGTTTACAATCTAATTAGGACAGACAAACAGGACAAATATGGGTTAAGGGAATTACTAAGGTGGGAATGATAAAACATGGGTACTGAACAAGGGTTAGGAGTTAAAAGCAGCATCAAAAAAAGTGGGCTTTTAGACTAGATCTGAAGAGGCCAGAATGCACATTGACGTACTGGCTCAGGAAGTCTATTCCTTCTTCCCCATTGCTGATGAGGAGTGATAGCCTAATGATTACAGCAGTGAAATGAGATCCATGAAAGCCAGTTTCAAATTTCAGTGCTGCTACTTGTCATCTTGGGCAAGTCACATAACCCAGCAACAATACAAAAATAGGATCAAATTACCATAAAAAAATTAGAACACAGCTAAATATAAATGATAGTAAATGTGCAAGAAATACAGGAGTTATTAAAACATAGGGAGGAAAAGACCTCATCAAGACCCAGACGGCTGATGTAGGAGTGCACACTTTTTTTATTTACCTCACAATGACGGGCATTTTCGAAAAGGACGTTTTGATATGCAAAACATCCCAATCCAGGGGCGGGGAAACCTGTATTTTCAAAACAAGATGACCGTCCATCTTTCATTTCGAAAATACCATTGGGGACATCCAAATCTTTAAATTTGGACGTCACTAGATTTGATCATCCCTAGACTTGGTCGTTTCTGATTTTCGGCGATAATGGAAACCAAGGATGTCCGTCTCAGAAACGACCAAATGCAAGCCATTTGGTAGTGGGAGGAGCCAGCATTTGTAGTGCACTAGTCCCCCTGACATGCCAGGACACCAATCGGGCATCCTAGGGGGCACTGCAGTGGACTTCATAAATTGCTTCCAAGTACATAGCTCCCTTACCCTGTGTACTGAGCCCCCGCCCCCAAACCTCTCCCCAAACCCACTACCCACAACTGTACACCACTACCATAGCCCTTACAGGTGAGGGGGGCACCTAGATGTGGGTATAGTGGGTTTTGGGTGGGTTTTGGAGGACTTGCTGGTTCCTCCACAAATGTAACAGGTGGGGGGGGGGGGGGAATGGTGCTGGGTTCGCCTGTCTGGACCACTAAAACTGCTCCAGGGACCTGCATACTGCTGTCATGGACCTGAGTATGACATCTGAGGCTGGCATAGAGGCTGGCAATCAATATTTTGGAAGATATTTTTTGAGGGTGCATTATTGCCATTATTGTTGATATGCTGAACTGTATTGCTGAAAACTTTCATTGACTAGACCTTTTTTTTTTGCCTATTCATTTGGTTGCTCTGTCTGTTGTTTGCAATCTTTTGTAATTATTATAATTGTGGAGTTTTTTTAACTAATGATTGAAGTGGCGCTTTTCACCACTATCAGCTGTAGCTGTTTGTTTTAAAGCCCTGTTATTTCTGAGGTCTTTTTTTCTCCACATTTTTGGGGGATTGCAAGGCAGTAAGAGGTACCTTGAATAGAAGAGAGGTGATTTTGTCTTTGAGTGCAAGTAATTGAAACCACCCATTATTATACTGTTCCTAATTTACCAGCTTTCCTAATTTCTGTAAACATTTCTTCATCTATCTGTTCAAGGGGCAATAGAAGTAGCAGCAATCCCCAGTTGTTCCTGCTCCAGTGAATGTCTATACAAATATGTCTCTGGCTGACCCCTACTAGCAGTCTTGTTGTACTTCTTCTAGGGATCTCACTTCCAAATAAGGGCATCCATAAGGGCTCAACATAGGAAATATATAGATAGCAGAAACAATCCATAGGCTATTTTTTATAATAAAGTTCCTATATGAAAAGCCTTAAAATGCACCTATTTCACAAACACACCTATAGAATAGACTCTTACAGTAGCTCACAAATGCTCTCACATGGAGTTCTACCTGCTCCAAAGTAGGTATACATTTGTGCATGTACAGACATATTTTATAAAATGATTAAATGTTTGTGTCAAAGTCCCTATAAAATGAGACTTTAGGTTCTAGGGCTAGATTCTATATATGGCGCCTAAAAAATTGACACCAAAAAATGCTATTCTACAAGCTGCACTTAAAGGGGTCCTTTTACTAAGCTGCAGGAAAAAGGGCCCTGTGGTAGCAACGGAGGCCATTTTTCCTGCGCACCAGGGCCCTTTTTACCACAGTAGGTAAAAAGCACCCCCCCCCCCAAAAAAAAAGACATGCGGTAAGATAATCCTTAGAATAAGTAAAAGGTATCTCCACAAAATGAAAATGTGACAAATATCCAATAGTGTGACTGTAGAAAATATTTAATTAGAGGAAAAAAGGCCTCACAGAGCTCCTAGACGTATGGTTTATAGAATAGTGTTTACGCCTAGGACTCGTACCTAACTTTAGGCATGGCTATATGCACCAAATAAAATGTGGTGCAAGCATACGTACTTAAATTAAGCATGTACTCCCATTATTCTACAGCAATGCATGTTAATGATCCTCCCATTTCTGTGTCCCTTTTTTTACTCATGCATAAAATTTGGGTGCAGATCCGGCCTAAACTCATGCACATAAGTTCTAATTAAATCTAATGAGTGCCAATAATTGCTTGTTAAAATGCCAATTATTTACACTAATTGCCTCATTATTCAATTAAATTGCACGTGCATATTGAGCGCATGCTGAAATTTGCATGCGCAATTTTTGGCAACTTTTATAGAATTAGGGGCTAATGTGTATTTCCTATAAGAGGGTTGTTATAGATAAATTCAAATATTTCCAAGGTATAAATCACAATGAGCCCACATGTGTCATTAAAAGTAAATTCTGGATCACAAGGTTAACATTCTTTCCTACCACACTCCACTCAATCCCTATTCCTTTTGCCTATCCTATCTTTGTTTACCTTCCCTTATCCAATTCATTTATTCTTAATACCACATTATTATTATGTTTATTACAGTTTGTAATTTTCACAAGACTCTGTAATTTTATTTTATTTACTATGTAAGCCGCATTGAACCTGCTAGATGTGGGAAAGCGCGGGGTACAAATGTAATAAATAAATACATAAATAGACATACAAGGCAGGAGGCTCAGGAAAACAAATCCACAAAAAAGCTTCCAGTTCCAAGTGAAGGTGGTAGAGGTGAAATAGCAACAGAATTCAAAAAAGCTTGAGATAAACACAGAGGAGACTTAATTGCAAGAAGCAGAAGGTTAAGCCACAAATCAACTGAAGTCTACTGTACTGCTAAAAAGAGAAATTAGGCATACCAAATGGGGTCTTATAGAACTGATCTGCATTCATATTCTCTGTTTCTAGTCTTTAATTTAAAACACGATTTCTTATGCGGGTTTCCAGACAATATTGTTTAACTTTCAGACAACAGTAAATTAAATGAAGCAATGAAGTTGGATAGAGGGAGCCTTGGATCATTAGACAATGCAGCACAGCACATGCTATTCAGAGCAGATACACTGAAACTCCTGGGTCTACTAGGAGAGACCAAAAAAAAAAGAGAGAAAAGCACAGAGCATATCAAACAGGAAAGGGATTTAGAGGGCATTGTAGAAAAAAATCTCAAAAGCTTTTGGTTCAATCTAAGAATAAATTGGATGTTAGGTTATAATACAAGAAAAACTGCATACAAATTCAAGCATATATATCAGTGTTACATTCAGCACAGCAAAACGTTCCCTTTGAAAAACAGAGTAGACAAAGGAATGAGTTCATCGGAACAAACACAAGCATTTATAATGCTCTTGTGTGCTCCTGTTATTAACAATCTGCTTTGTACAATAACAGTTGTGATGTTTTTATAATCTGTCATGAAGCAGACCTCGGATGTTGGTTTGTGCATGCGTTGGATTTCTCTGCTATACTGGCTAAAGACACACTAAACAAACTGAAATTGAGCATTGTGTTGGTGAGTCTGCTTGTTTTCTCTGAGTAGTACCTCAAATTAAACTACAGTCCTCGAACATCTGTTGTAAGATATTTCTGCTTACTGCATCCATCAGTATTATCACTGTTCATATATCTAGCCCTAAATCTCTAAGGGGTCATTTTACTAAGCTGCAATAGGAGTTAACATGCACGTAGCTTAAAATGGCATACCGGGGATGCACTCAGGTGTCTTGCAGTAACTGCCTATTTAGCGTGTACAAATTCATGCACTACAATTTATTTTTGGAGGTGTTCCTTTGCTAAACAATTAGCATAGCTGCTGCATGCCCATTTCGGGTGGGAGTTCTTACCATCAGGTAAGGGCTTCCCACCCTTTTCTGATCCTCCTGGCACACGGTAGGAATTGCTTACTGCGAAGAGGTTTGCTACAAGGTTTGGGGGGGGTTCTTTCTTCTTTTCTTTCTTCTTCCGTTTAGGTGTTGGATCCCTGCTTGTTCATTTGGGGCATCTCTGTGAGGAAGGGTGTGTTGGTTGCTATCTTCTACTTCTGTTTTGTTACGAGATATATAGACTGGTCAGAGAGCTTCGCGTCCTCTTGGGCACAGGGCAGGTCGGTGCTGTCTGCCTCCACCTGCTGGTGGATGGACAGACCTGACAAGGCTCTGGATTCATCTGCTGCAACTAAAGGAAAGAAAATTATCAGATAAGGCATAATTTTCTGTTCGTGTGTCTTGTATGTTTGGAACTTTGCACCATCTCCAGGGTAGCTTAGAAGGGTTGTTGAGAGGAGTGAGTGTCTAGTGCCGTCCCCTCTCTCACTTCAACCTGACCACTCTGCCCCAAGTCTAGCAGCCCCCTCCCTCGACCTGACCTGAGCGACTGTCCCCCCATCCCATAACAGTAAGAAATAAAATACACCTCTGCTTTTAACTCCTAACCCTTATTCACTAGTTCAGAACCCTTCTTTTATCATCCTCTCTTTAATATTTCCTTCTCTCTTGTTTGTCCTGTTTGTCTGTCCTAATTAGATTGTAAGCTCTATCGAGCAGGGACTGTCTCTTCATGTTCAAGTGTACAGCGCTGCGTACGTCTAGTAGTGCTATGGAAATGATAAGTAGTAGTATTACCTCCAGGTACACATCGGCGCTACAACAATAAAAATACAAATATGGCACACGCTGGGGGTGGGAACTATAGGCTGCTGCTGTAGCCTGTCAGTACTTCCCTTTTAGCCAGCGGTAAGCCTGCATTGGCTTACCGCTGCTTTGTAAAAGGGCCCCTAACTAATTAATACAGGATTACCATGTGAGCCTTTACCACCTACAAAATGGGCGGTGGTAAGTGCTCAATTGGTAATTTTGTAATGTCACCTGCTAATGGCAATATTAGCACATGGCCATTAATACAAAAAATGGAAAATCTGCCATTTTACAGTTGCAGCAAAAAATGGCATTAAAACATGGGGAAAACCTGTGCAAGGGCACTCCAAGGTTGCTTTTTGCCACAGCCTAGTAAAATGACCCCTAAGTGACACAAGGGAGGTCAATTTTCAATGTAATATGGTGTTTTACACACGTTAATTGCCACCATTTATAGGATAGCATGTAGCACTGGAATCCACGCCCAACTTTTAGGTGTGAAGATTTACACCAGCTGAAACCTGGTCTAAATCTCCTTGCCGAAATTAGACACAGATCCTCCAAATTCTATAAATCTACGTACATCCTTAGTGAACACACCTGACCCGCCCATGCCCCTCCCATGGCCATGCCCCCTTTTCACTTGTGCACTAAAGGATATGAGTGTGCATCTCTATAGAACAGCACTTAGCAAAATACATGGGCAAATCTAAACTGTTGCCAATCAATGCCAATAATTGGTGCTAATAGGCTTGCTACTCATTTAGGGGTCCTTTTATTAAGGTGCACTGAAAATGGCCTGCGGTAGTGTAGGTGCATGTTTTGGGCACATGCAGATCCATTTTTCAGCGCGCCTGCAAAAAATGCTTTTTTAAAATTTTTGCTGAAAATGGACATGCAGCAAAAACCAAAATTGGTGCGCGTTCATTTTGGATCTGAGACCATACCACCAGCCATTGACTTAGCAGTAAAGTCTCAAGCAGTAACCAGGAGGCAATGACCTATACGTGTCAAATGCCACTTGGCACACTTGTAGCGTACGCACACCAGAAAATAAACATTGTTTTTCGGATGCGTGTATTGGGCACACACCAAAAATGAAATTACTACAAGAGCCATGCGGTAGCTGGGTGGTAACTCTATTCTGGCACGCATTGGGCACTTACAGACGCTTACACGGCTTAGTAAACTGCACACACAAATTGGGTACATGCCCAAATCTGAGCATGCAATTTTAAGTATCATTTATAGAAATCCCCTGAATAACGTAATTCTTTATTTCCTAATTGTTCATACTATTTTTAATCATGATTTGAAGTTTAATATTCCTGATTGTTCAAGCTAATTTATCACCAATGAAGTTTAATCTAATACCTTTCATTTATTATTATAAGATGAACTTTCCTTACCTGAATACCTAATCAATTCTGTCTCCTCTACCTTAACTATGTATTTATCTTTTCCGGAACTGGTATCACCATTACGGAACTATGTAAGCCACATTGAGCCTGCAAATAGGTGGGAAAATGTGGGAAAATGTGGGATACAAATGTTATAAATAAATAAATAAATAAAATTGCCCGCACTGCAGGCAGGTAAAAGCAGATGTGCAGTTCCGCAACATGCCCACTTGTACCTGCATTTGGAGGTGGGGGGAACATTCCTGAAGATACAGTTATGGTAGGGATTCCAAGAATGCAAGTACTTTGGGGTGAATTCTACATATGGCACTGGAAAAAAAGTGCTATTTTATAAGCCGTGCTTAAAGTTAGGTGCGGTTTATAGAATAGCATTTACACCCAGAAATTTCGCCTAACTTTAGGTGCAGCCATTTGTGCCAATTGAAACATGGTCCAAATGTAAACACCTACATTAGGTGCATAACCTCCCTCATTCTGTAACAACGCACATAGATGTAAGGAACGTCCCTGTTCTGCCCATGACCATCCCATTTCTGCACCCCCTGTTTCAACTCACACGTAAAATTTAGGCACAGATCCCATACCTAAATTTACATGTGTATATTCCAATTAAATCTAATTAATGGCAATAATGACCTTGTTATATAATTAAACTGCACATGCAAATTGGGCATACACCCACATTTTTGCACACAATTTTTGGCAACTTTTTTAGAATTAGTTTTTGTTTTAATTGGAAACTATATTGAGGTCAGGATACAAAGCTGAATACTGTCCATCTCAATAATTGCTAAATAGCTTGTATTCTTTATACTGATAGCATAAATGGTGATGTCCCTTTTACCTTTTCTCCTTTCTCATGTCAATACCCTTACCCCTACTTTTCACTCATTGTTGTGCCTGTGTTTGATCATTACAGTTTTATTTATTTTGCTTTCATGAATAAAAGCTGAATAATAAAAACAGAGTATGGGCTTGAATGCCATCCAAGAATTAACTTGGCCACATTTCATCAGTTAATTGCTGGGACCTTCTTTGGCAATGCTTAATTTGTAAAACACCAAAGGAAGTACATGGATGTTTATGGGGTTTTTTTATTGAAATGTATTTTCATTATTTGTGTCTTGCAGTTGAGTGACAAGTATATAGGAGCATCTTCCAGTTATAGTAGATTCACAAGCACTTTGGTTTTTCATGATCCTGGGCAGCCCTGTTGAGAACTTATCATCTTTATCACAATTACTGTTTTGACCTTCCCGTATGTTATCTGAAAAATATTGTTGGTCAATATTTCATTTCTTCTGTGGAGAGGTGTGGTAGCCGTGTTAGTCCACTCTTAAAGGTTAACAGTCAAAGTAATGCTTTGATGTTTCTCATATATACACTACCTGCTACCACATATACTTATTTCCGATCTGACGAAGAAGGGCAACCTTCGAAAGCTAATCAAGAAATGTGTTAAGTTATGTCCAATAAAAAAGGTATCATCTTATTTTCTTTTCCATGTTTTATTTTGTTTGATTTCTTCTGTGTGTAGTCTAAAGTAACATATTTATGAGTTGACCCTGCAGCTCAATGGTAGCACATAGCACTGCTATGCTATGGACCTGGATTCAATTCCCAGATCAGAGCTCCCAGTTCCCAGGTCAACCTGTGCAGGCAGTGACCTTAGTTCATGGAGCGAGGGAGTCCCAGTCATCAAACAATAGTGACACCTACTGGCTGGACTTAGGCTCCAAGATTGCAGAGTTCCAAGATGAGGAATGTTGTAGTAGTGACGGGGCTAAAAGGGTTGTAATAGGAATAAAACATAGTAGCCTCACAAAGAATGATTGTAATTAAACCGAAAGTGCAAACAAGCAGGAAGAAACTAGGCCAAAAAGAAATCCTTTCAGTTTACTAATGCATACTGATAGTATCTTTTTATTACATCAATTAATTTTGCAAATTGTGGTTCATTTGATCTTTGAAGGAATTTTCATCTAGAGCTCTTTTTTCTAAAGACTTTGCCCCGGTGAGTTACTAGTCAGTTAAACAATTAAGCAAATTAAAAAGAACTCTGTATTAATTACTCCTATGCATTTTAAAGAATGGATATTATCTACATCTTTAGAAGAACTACTTGTTATATACACTATCAAACATTATTTTATTGAATATTTCTTTCTAAATGCTCTGACACATAAGCATACATTCTCTTTAGCATCAAAGGGATGTATTTACCAAGGATTTACAGTTACAACATGGTAATTTCCAAGATTTACGGTTACTTAATTGTTGGAAATGTACCTAGACTCTGTCTCTATAGTTAATGCAGATGCAATTTCCTTAGTGTGCAATAATTATATTGCAATATAGTTAGCTACACCTATTTAGGTGACAATTGGGACTAGATTTAAAAGCTAGATACCAAAACGTATCAAAAGCTGTGGAGGAGGGGGAGCCTATTCCGAAAGGATGGGCTCCATCTTAACCAGAGTGGGACCAGGCTGCTGGCATCGGCGTTTAAGAAGGAGATAGAGCAGCTTTTAAACTAGAAATGGGGGGAAGGCCGACAGTCGCTCAAAAGAGCATGGTTCAGGATAAGGTATCTTTCAAAGATATCACCATAACAGGGAAGATAGAGTATCCTGATAGTGAGGTTGCAAAAGAGATTGTAGTAGATCGGGTATCTTTAAATAACAATAAAAATCAGACAAAAGATTGCCAATTAATACTGTCAAGTACTAAGCATGATGTACTTAGGAACAACAAACATAGTTTGAAATGTCTATATGCGAATGCCAGGAGCCTAAGAAATAAGATGGGGGAGTTAGAATATATTGCACTAAATGAAAAATTAGATATAATAGGCATCTCTGAGACCTGGTGGAAGGAGGATAACCAGTGGGACACTGTCATACCGGGGTACAAATTATATCGTAGTGATAGGGTGAATCGGATTGGTGGAGGGGTAGCATTGTATATTAACGAGAGCCTTGAATCAAATAGATTGAAAATTCTGCAGCAAGCAAAACACTCCTTGGAATCACTGTGGATTGAAATTCCATGTGCAAAGGGGAAAAGGATAGTGATAGGAGTGTACTACCGTCCGCCTGGCCAGGACGAACAGACGGATGCGGAAATGTTAAAGGAAATCAGGGACGCAAACAAACTGGGCAACACAATAATAATGGGGGATTTCAATTACCCGCATATAGA
The DNA here is from genome assembly GCF_901765095.1 of Microcaecilia unicolor. Taxonomy (NCBI): domain Eukaryota; kingdom Metazoa; phylum Chordata; class Amphibia; order Gymnophiona; family Siphonopidae; genus Microcaecilia; species Microcaecilia unicolor. The sequence goes on from NC_044039.1 coordinate 161,401,978, forward strand.
CTGGGGTAATGTAACATCTGTACACGCAAGGGACATAAGATTTCTTGATGAAATCAAGGACAGCTTCATGGAACAGCTAGTTCAGGAGCCGACAAGAGAAGGAAAAATACTAGACTTAGTCCTTAGTGGTGCTCATGATCTAGTGCAGGGGGTAACGATACGAGGGCCGCTTGATAACAGTGATCATAATATGATCGGTTTTGATATTGGCATTGAAGGAAGTGAAACTAGGAAATCAAGTACGCTAGCGTTTAACTATAGAAAAGGTGATTACGACAAAATGAGAAAAATGGTGAAAAAAAGACTGAAAGGAGCAGCTCGCAGAGTAAAAAACTTGCATCAGGCGTGGATGCTGTTTAAAAACACCATCCTGGAGGTTCAGGACAAATATATTCCACGTATTAGAAAAAAGGGAAAAAAAGACTAAACGTCAGCCGGCGTGGCTAAACAGTAAGATAAAGGAAATCATTAGAGCCAAAAAACAATCCTTCAGAAAGTGGAGAAGAGAACCAACTGAAAGTAACAGGATAGATCATAAGGAATGCCAAGCCAAATGCAAAGCGGAGATAAGGAGGGCAAAAAAGGACTTTGAGAAGAAATTAGCGTTGGAAGCAAAAATACATAGTAAAAACTTTTTTAGATACATTAAAAGCAGGAAACCGGCCAAAGAGTCGGTTGGGCCGCTGGACGAAAATGGTGTTAAAGGGGCGATCAAGGAGGACAAAGCCGTAGCGGAGAAATTAAATGAATTCTTTGCTTCGGTCTTCACCGAGGAGGATTTGGGGGGGACACCGGTGCCGGAAAGAATATTTGAAGCGGGGGAGTCGGAGAAACTAAACAAATTCTCTGTAACCTTGGAGGATGTAATGGGTCAGTTCAGCAAGCTGAAGAGTAGTAAATCACCGGGACCTGATGGTATTCATCCCAGAGTATTAATAGAACTAAAAAATGAACTTGCGGAGCTACTGTTAGAAATATGCAATCTGTCCCTAAAATCGAGTGTAATACCGGAAGACTGGAGGGTAGCCAATGTTACTCCGATTTTTAAGAAAGGTTCCAGAGGAGATCCGGGAAATTATAGACCGGTGAGTCTGACGTCGGTGCCGGGCAAGATGGTGGAGGCTATTATTAAGAATAAAATTGCAGAGCATATACAAAAACATGGACTGATGAGACAAAGTCAGCACGGATTTAGTGAAGGGAAGTCTTGCCTCACCAATCTAATGCATTTTTTTGAGGGGGTAAGCAAACATGTGGACAATGGGGAGCCGGTTGATATTGTATATCTGGATTTTCAGAAGGCGTTTGACAAAGTGCCGCACGAAAGACTCCTGAAGAAATTGCAGAGTCATGGAATCGGAGGTAGGGTATTATTATGGATTAAGAACTGGTTGAAAGATAGGAAGCAGAGAGTAGGATTGCGTGGCCAGTATTCTCAGTGGAGGAGGGTAGTTAGTGGGGTCCCGCAGGGGTCTGTGCTGGGTCCGTTGCTTTTTAATGTATTTATAAATGACCTAGAGATGGGAATAACTAGTGAGGTAATTAAATTCGCCGATGACACAAAATTATTCAGGGTCGTCAAGTCGCAGGAGGAATGTGAACGATTACAGGAGGACCTTGCGAGACTGGGAGAATGGGCGTGCAAGTGGCAGATGAAGTTCAATGTTGACAAGTGCAAAGTGATGCATGTGGGTAAGAGGAACCCGAATTATAGCTACGTCTTGCAAGGTTCCGCGTTAGGAGTTACTGATCAAGAAAGGGATCTGGGTGTCGTCGTCGATGATACGCTGAAACCTTCTGCTCAGTGTGCTGCTGCGGCTAGGAAAGCGAATAGAATGTTGGGTGTTATTAAGAAGGGTATGGAGTCCAGGTGTGCGGATGTTATAATGCCGTTGTATCGCTCCATGGTGCGACCGCACCTGGAGTATTGTGTTCAGTACTGGTCTCCGTATCTCAAAAAAGATATAGTAGAATTGGAAAAGGTACAGCGAAGGGCGACGAAAATGATAGTGGGGATGGGACGACTTTCCTATGAAGAGAGGCTGAGAAGGCTAGGGCTTTTCAGCTTGGAGAAGAGACGGCTGAGGGGAGATATGATAGAAGTGTATAAAATAATGAGTGGAATGGATAGGGTGGATGTGAAACGACTGTTCACGCTATCCAAAAATACTAGGACTAGAGGGCATGAGTTGAAGCTACAGTGTGGTAAATTTAAAACGAATCGGAGAAAATTTTTCTTCACCCAACGTGTAATTAGACTCTGGAATTCATTGCCGGAGAACGTGGTACGGGCGGTTAGCTTGACGGAGTTTAAAAAGGGGTTAGATAGATTCCTAAAGGACAAGTCCATAGACCGCTATTAAATGGACTTGGAAAAATTCCTCATTTTTAGGTATAACTTGTCTGGAATGTTTTTACGTTTGGGGAGCGTGCCAGGTGCCCTTGACCTGGATTGGCCACTGTCGGTGACAGGATGCTGGGCTAGATGGACCTTTGGTCTTTCCCAGTATGGCACTACTTATGTACTTATGACTCTCTCAGAAATCATTGATAGGGGTGATGGGACAGAAGTGCACCCCATAAATCATCAGTAAGAGAGTGAGTCCCAACTCCAGGAGTCATTTCGAGTCTACTGATATCACCACTGTCTTCTTTTGTAACAGACGCAACAGCTGTAACAACTTACGAAAAGAAGGCCTCAGAGCGAGTGCGCAGTCTTAAGCCCTGGAAAAGCCTCACCCTTGCTCCAATTTCCGTAGAAAAAGGAAACCTATGTGGGGAGAGGGGTGGGGCTTTGCAAAGCCTGAAACTGGGTGCTTGCACTGCGCTTTGTGTAAGGTGTTACAGCTGCTTCAAAGAAAATAGGTGAGGGCAGACCCGTATGGAACAATAGTTAAAACAGCAGACCTCTGGTACCTATAAAAGTTTCTTTAGACACAAAAAATCTCCCAATCAGATACAAAGAAACTGTTCAAATTTATTGAATGTTCTTCCACAAACCTGTAGATAAAAATATTCAAAAGAAATTCAATTTTTTCTTCCATTTCACTTAAATATTGATTAATCCAAAATCAGTTTTAAAGCACCTATGATGTAAATAAGTTTAACAGCTTCAACAAAAATTGTAGAAAACAAGCAACGGGACCCGTTTCACTGGCAAACACGGCTTCATCAGGGTCTTAAGCAGTACAGACAATCAATTTTGCAGTTGCTGTGTGTATAGTGAGGACAAACTTACATCTAAGCCCGGCTACAAGTTTGTGGAATAACATTTAATAAATTTAGACACATTCTTAGTATCTGATTGGGAGATATTTTGTGTCTATGGAGATTTGTGGTGGTCTCTCATCTTTCCTGTTTTTTGCAGGTAAAGCTTATAAATGTTTGCCACCAAAGGCAGTTGCCAGTGTTTTCTATACCTAAATCCAGGAATCGTGTTGTCTGCCATGTTAACAGTTAACATGTGGTAACTATTTCCATGTTAACTGTAAGGCACCCTCTCCACCCATACTTCATCTTATTCCATGTTTGATGTTAAAACAGAAATTAGCACACATTTACTGTAAAGGTGACTGCTTTAACAATTTCAAAGAGGCAGGCAATATGGGCCCAATATTCAAAATGATTTAAGCCAGCAGGAGAGGTTCCTGCCCACTCAAGGAGGTTTTACAACAGGAGATAGCATGAGCCTATCCTGCTTATAATCGAACGAGAAAAATGCCCAAGTTCCGACCAAAATTGGGAGATAGACGTTTATCTCACAAAAACGAATAACGCGGTATAATCGAAAGCCGAACTTGGACGTTTTCAACTGCACTCCATCGCAGAAGCGTACAAAGTTGACAGGGGCGTGTCGGAGGCGTGGTGAAGGCGGGACTGGGGCATGGTTATCACCCGAACAGAGATGGGTGCCTTTCGCCGATAATGGAAAAAAAGTATGCGTTTGTAGCTAGAATTTAGGGCACTTTTCCTGGACCCTGTTTTTTCACGAATAAGGCCCCAAAAGGTGCCCTAAATGACCAAATTACCCCCAGAGGGAATCGGGGATGACCTCCCCTGACTCCCCCAGTGGTCACTAACCCCCTCCCACCACAAAAAAATGATGTTTCACAACTTTTTATTTTCACCATCAAATGTCATACCCACCTCCCTGGCAGCAGTGTGGTGCAGTGGACTTCAGGCAGGTGGACCCAGGCCCATCCCCCCCCCTACCTGTTACAATTGTGCTGCTTAATGCTTATTAGTCGTCCAACCCCCCAAACCCATTGTACCCACATGTAGGTGCCCCCCTTCACCCCTTAGGGCTATAGTAATGGTGTAGACTTGTGGGCAGTGGGTTTTGAGGGGGATTTGGGGGGCTCAACACACAAGGGAAGGGTGCTATGCACCTGGGAGCTCTTTTACCTTTTTTTTTGTTTTTGTAAAAGTGCCCCCTAGGGTGCCCGGTTGGTGTCCTGGCATGTGAGGGGGACCAGTGCACTACGAATCCTGGCCCCTCCCACGAACAAATGCCTTGGATTTATTCGTTTTTGAGCTGGGCGCTTTCATTTTCCATTATGCCCCTCTATATAGTCCATTATCTGGGCTGAAGCCAGTGGGCGGACCTTGTCACCATATTGTGTGACCCCAAACATTCACAGACGCTATTGAAAACAATAGCAAATTTGTGAGGTTTATGACTGCCTATGTGTGGACTTCTTTTTTGACAGCTTTTTTATTTTTCGTTACATTTGTACCCCGCACTTTCCCACTCATGGCAGGCTCAATGCGGCTTACATGTTTTATTTATTTGAAAGCTTCCCATATGTAACCTGAGATTTTTTTTTACCTGGGGGGGGGGGGGGGGGTTGGGGCCTGATCTGCTGTCCTGCTGTGGGTGGGGGTGCTCCAGGATGGCAGACTTGTTTTTGGAGCTGTGGGAGTCCCCACATATTGGCCCTGAAGGTTAGGCAGAGCCAGGGCCTTTCTTATAGCTGCCCTCTACAAAAACGAGCCTCTCGTGGCTCCAAACACAAGCAGTGATATCTTTGCCAGGTTAGGTATGCTGGTACTGACACTGAACATTGGCCAGCAAAAAAAGAAAGAGAAGACAAGCAATCCCACAAAGGTCAGCACAAGCAAAGCTAGGAGCAAGAATCAGGGCCTCAGAGAGACTAAGCTGGGCCCAAGGCAAAAAATCTTCAGGACCCCCCCCCCCCCCCCATTACCTCTACCACCACTGCTGCTGCCCTTCCCACCCCACCCCCATTGTTATTACCCCACCACCACCACCACTGCTTTCCCCCCTGGCCACTACCACTTTTCTTCCCTCCCTCCCTTCTTCCTCCTCGCTGGTCTTACCTACAGCTTCCTGCAGCCAGCAGCAATTTACAGTCAGAGACCGTCTCTGTGGCCTTCCTTCTGCTGTGTCCTGCCCTCTCTATTACAACTTCCTGTTTCGACAATAAATAGGAAGTTGCAGTAGAGAGGGCCACGGTTGCCAGGTGGGCGGTTTTCCCGCCCAATTGGGCAGTTTTCCGCGACCCGCTGCGGGAAATTTTTGTCCGCTGCAGGTCACATTTTTTTGAGCTATTTTTTGGGTTTTTCCTCTGTTTTTTGTGCGGTTTTTCGGGCCGCAGGGGGCGGGGCTAATGATGTTTTGGGCGGGGCTAATGACGTTTGGGGTGGGGTTGATGACGTTTTGGGCGGGGCTGATGACGGAGGAGGCTGGGGTTGATGACGGCGGAGGCGGGGTTTATGACAGCAAGGGTGGAGCTGATGACAGCGGAGGTGGGGTTGATGACGGTGGAGGCGGAGTTGATGACGGCGGGGGCAGGGTTGATGATAGCGGGGGTGGGGGTGTGAACTTTTTGGGTGGGTTTGGGGATTGGGTAACTGGCAACACTGGAGAGGGCGGGACGTGGCAGAAGGAAGGCCATGGAGATGGCCTCTGACTGGACTGCTGGCAGCAAGATCCTGTAGGTGAGACCTGCCCAGGGGGGAAGAGATTTTTTACTGCGGGAACAAAACTTTTTACCATTCCCATTCCCTAACGCGTGCCAAAATTGAAATTACCACAAGAGCCGCGTGATAGCCAGGCGGTAACTCCATTTTGGCGTGTGTCGGGCGCGCGTACACACTTACTTGGCTTAGTAAAAGGGCCCCATAGTTTCTTGTGTCATTAGGACTTAGAGGGCCTTTCACTAAGCTGAGCTCAGAAATGGGCTTAGCATGTCCTTGCACAGGGCTTACCCAAGTGCTAAGCCTATTTCTTGTACAGTGGTAAATTCGGCTTTTTAACGTTAGCATTAGCACGCGGCCATTGAAAAAATTACCGAGGTCGCACTTACTGCATTAGGCCATTATTGTTGCATTAGACACACATTAGCACTCAGCATAGCTTAGTAAAAGGGCCCCTTAATTTGCTGGTCTGCACATGATTCAACAACATTTCCAATTTCTTAAGAAGAAGGACCTTAAGACCACTAATGCCTTAGGGGTTTATGTAGTAACATGCAAAAGTGTTTACAAGTTAGGGCTTGTTCTTCAAATAAGCTTTGGCTCCTTTACATCTATAGATATATTTTGCATGAAAATGCTGCCATAGCTAGGAACTTGATACATTCTGAGCTTTGGCAGCATGTGACAAAAAGTTCCCTTCACAGGGTAGTGGCAGCACTGAAAAATTAAAGGGCTCTTCAGACTACCTTCCTTTGGAGAGCCCTCCACACCCTGGTGGCCCAGCGGACCCTGTGCCCCCACTCCCAACATAGGGCTAAAAGGTTTTTCAAACTGCCCCTTCCCTAAAACTCAAACCCCTTCCTCAAACTCTGCCCCTTCTGAAAGGGAAAGAGCAAATGGGGATAGCTTCTTCCATCAATGGTCCTTATTTTCAATGAAGAAGGATAGATAGTGGGGTTCCCCAGGGGTCTGTGCTGGGACTGCTGCTTTTTAACATATTTATAAATGATCTAGATATGGGAGTAACTAGCGAGGTAATTAAATTTGCTGACGATACAAAGTTATTCAAAGTTGTTAAATCACAAGAAGATTGTGAAAAACTACAAGACAGTGGTTGCTGCAGCCGGCTCGCACCAGCTCGCAAGAGCCGGTTGTTAATTTTTCTGATATTTTGCAAGCTGGTTGTTAGGGCAGGGCGAGCAGGTTTACCTCTCCTCCCCCCAAGCCGCAGGGTCCCAGCACATACCTAAAGGCAGCCACCCTGATGGTCTAGTGGATTCTTCAGGACAGGAAAGATCCCTAGTCTTTCCTGCCCACTGCTGGTGCTGACCCTCCGCTGCTGCATCACTCTTTAAAGATAGCTGCCGAGACTTCCAGTGGCGGCCTCGGGAGATTTGGAGTCTTGCAAGGCCACCCGTATAAGTCTTGGCAGCCATTTTAAAGATGATGAGGCAGCAAGAGGTCAGCGCAGGCAGCGGGCAGGAAAGACTGGGGATCTTTCCTGCCCTGAAGAATCCACTAGACCACCAGGGTGGCTGCCTTCATGTATGTGCTGGGACCCTGCGGCTCGGGGAACTGGGAGAGTGTGGAGGAGGCCTGGAGTAGGTGGGGTGGGGACAGGGCTGGTCTTAGCAAGTGCAGGGCCCTATGCAGACCAATTTGGTGGGGCCCCATCCTAGCCCCACCCCACCATAGCCCCGCCCCACCGTAGCCCCGCCCCACCCTAGCTCCACCCCATTGATAAAATTATTCCATTTTTAGAACATTTTTTTATTTATGAAATTTCAAAGACAAATGAAGCTAAACTTGTACAAAAAACTGATTGAAATAATAAGCACAATGCTATCATGAAACCTCCCCTCCCCAGAAATTATTCAGTTCAAGTCCACTACAATTAGTAGTTCCAATTCTCATAACAAAGGAGAATAAAGGAAAAATATTAAGAAAAGATTCAGTACTTTCAAATTCCCCTATTACTCTGTAACCCATATATGCAATAAAATAAAAATGAAATGAAAAGATATACAATAAAATTAAGTGATATGTAAAATATAATGTACAATATAAAAACATATAGACCACCAAGGTATTAAAATTGTTTTAAAATATATACCACAACTCTCTGACTCAAGAAGACTCCGACTCTGTCATCCATAATTGTCTGACAACACACAGAAAAAAAATAAGTAAAAAAAAAAAAGTCACAATTAATACCTTATACACCAATATACCAGCCATACGGAAAATGCAGATTATCAACAATATGAAGCTAGCAAGGGATCATAATATCACAATTCTCATGTAGAGCCACAAAACACCCTTTTAGAGATAGTGTGTCATGATTTAGGCTCTACACCCTTTCCGATGTTTGGTGCCACCTTAGTAAGGCCAACACACAATCTCTCCACTGCAAAACACTATACACAAACGTGTGCAAAAACACACTCATAACCTTCACAAACCATAAACAGCACTAATTCCAAGGACAGGACGAGCTACAACCTTATGCGTGGCGTGGAAAGGCAACTGTAATTACACCGGGCTCTAAAACACCAGTGCACAACCTAGTGAAAAAAAACAAACAAAAAGGGCTGCAAACTATACGCTAGCAGAATACTGTACCTTCCTTGATCACACCTGAAAAACACATGAATGCAAAATACTGAACTGGAAAGTTACCTCAAGAAGTCAGACTCAGTATGTAGCAATACTACAAAAATTAAAACTTACATGAAAAATATCACAGATGCACATTTCCAAAAACTAACATATTCCAATTAATAAATCCTGAATAAAATAGTTTTTTCTACCTTTGTTGTCTGGTGACTTTGTTTTTCTGATCATGCTGGCTCAGTATCCGATTGTGCTGCTATCTGTCCTCTTAACTCCGTTTCCAGGGCTTCCTTTCCATTTATTTCTTTACTTTCTGCCTTTCTTCTTCATTTCTTGCCCTACATCCGTAAGTAAAAGCTGGGTCCTCCGCAGACTTGACTGCCAAGTGGATCCAGCTTCTGCCTATTTTCTATATCTATGTGCACTTTATCTCCTCTCTTCCTTTTCCCTCACCTCATCTCCTTCCTCACTCTTCCCTCGCCTCCATCCATGTCCAGCATTTCTTCTCTCTCCTCCATCCACCCATGTCCAGCGACCCTCCTGTCCCCCCTGCCATCCATCTATGTCCAGCAACCCCCCCTGCCCCCTCTGTCCTCCCCTGCCATCCACCTATGTCCAGAGACCCCTTCCCCTCCATCCACCCATGTCCAGCGACCCTCCTGTCCTCCCTGCCATCCAGCAACCCCCCTGTCCCCTATGCCCTCCCCTGCCATCCACCCATGTCCAGCGACCCTCCTGTGCCCCCTGCCCTCCCCTGCCATCCACCTATGTCCAGAAACCCCCTCCCCTGCCACCCACCCATGTCCAGCGACCCTCCTGTCCTCCCTGCCTGCCCCTGCCATCCACCTATGTCCAGAAACCCCCCTCCCCTGCCATCCACCCATGTCCAGCGACCCTCCTGTCCCCCCTGCCATCCAGCAACCCCCCCTGTCCCCTATGCCCTCCCCTGCCATCCACCCATGTCCAGCGCCCCTCCTGTCCTCCCTGCCATCCAGCAACACCCCCTGTCCCCTATGCCCTCCCCTTCCATCCACCCATGTCCAGCGACCCTCCTGTCCCCCCGCCATCCAGCAACCCCCCTGTCCCCTATGCCCTCCCCTGCCATCCACCCATGTCCAGCGACCCTCCTGTCCCCCCACCATCCAGCAACCCCCCCTGTCCCCTATGCCCTCCCCTGCCATCCACCCATGTCCAGCGACCCTCCTGTGCCCCCTGCCCTCCACCTATGTCCAGAAACCCCCTCCCCTGCCACCCACCCATGTCCAGCGACCCTCCTGTCCTCCCTGCCCGCCCCTGCCATCCACCTATGTCCAGAAACCCCCTCCACCCATGTCCAGCGACCCTCCTGTCCCCCCTGCCATCCAGCAACCCCCCCTGTCCCCTATGCCCTCCCCTGCCATCCACCCATGTCCAGCGCCCCTCCTGTCCTCCCTGCCATCCAGCAACCCCCCTGTCCCCTATGCCCTCCCCTGCCATCCACCCATGTCCAGCGCCCCTCCTGTCCTCCCTGCCCGCCCCTGCCATCCACCTATGTCCAGAAACCCCCTCCCCTGCCATCCACCCATGTCCAGCGACCCTCCTGTCCCTCCTGCCATCCATGTCCAGCAACCCCCGTCCCCTATGCTCTCCCCTGCCATCCACCCATGTCCAGCGACCCTCCTGTGCCCCTGCCCTCCCCTGCCATCCACCTATGTCCAGAAACCCCCTCCCCTGCCATCCACCCATGTCCAGCGACCCTCCTGTCCCCCCTGCCATCCATGTCCAGCAACCCCCCTGTCCCCTATGCCCTCCCCTGCCATCCACCCATGTCCAGTGACCCTCCTGTGCCCCCTGCACCCTATGTCCAGAAGCCCTCCTCCCCTACATCCACCCCATGTCCAGCGACCCTCCTGCCCCCCTTGCCAACTGCCATCCACCTATGTCCAGTAACCCCCCTGCCCTCCACCCATGTCCCGCGACGCGAGTCTCCTCGTTCCCCTGCTGCTCTCCCTCCCTCCAGCCACCTGAGACATCTCCCGTCTGACCCCCCCCCCCGACCCGCCAAACGACCCTCTTCTTTCGCCCGCACCTCAACTGACCCGACCCAGCATTTAAAAAAACCTTCAAGTCCCTCAAGTCCCGCCCTCTGATGTAACTTCCGCAAGGGCGGGACTTGAGGGAAGGCCGGCCAACGACGAAGCGAGTTTTCTGCCCTCAGACGCGAGGCACCGGCACCGCCGCTTGAAGGTTTTTTTAAATGCTGGGTCGGGTCAGTTGAGGTGCGGGCGAAAGAAGAGGGTCATTTGGCGGGTCGGGGGGGGTCAGACGGGAGATGTCTCAGGTGGCTGGAGGGAGGGAGAGCAGCAGGGGAACGAGGAGACTCGCGACGTGGGTGGAGGGCAGACGAGCGTGGTCGGCGAGGCAGAGGCGAGGCACGCCGCGCGGGGCCCCCTTAGGCGCGGGGCCCTATGCGGCCGCCTCGGTCGCCTCTGCCTAAGACTGGCCCTGGGTGGGGAACCGTAGAGAGTAATGCATTGCCCCCCCCCACCCCCAGGCTCTCTCCCCGAGTATATCCAGCTCTGCAATTTGAGGGGGGGGTGCAGGCGGACGGGGGGCGCAGAGGTGGATGGGTGGGGGCACAGAGGTGGACCGGGGAGAGACCCTGTTGTTAAAAATTTACCAGCACACCACTGCCACAAGAGGACCTTATGAGACTGGGAGACTGGGCATCTAGATGGCAGATGATGTTTAATGTGAGCAAGTGCAAAGTGATGCATGTGGGGAAAAAGGGACCCAAATTATAGCTATGTAATGCAAGGTTCCACGTTAGGAGTCACCAACCAGGAAAGGGATCTAGGTGTCATTGTTGATGATATGTTGAAACCCTCTGCTCAGTGTGCGGCGGCGGCGACTAAGTAAGCAAATAGAATGTTAGGTATTATTAGGAAAGGAATGGAAAACAAAAATGAGGATGTTTTAATGCCTTTGTGTCATTCCATTGTGCGACCGCACTTCAAATATTGTATTCAATTCTGATCACTGCATCTCAAAAAGATATAGTGGAATTAGAAAAGGTACACAGAAGGGCAACAAAAATGATAAAGGGGATGGGATGACTTCCCTATGAGAAAAGATTAAAGTGGCTAGGGCTCTTCAGCTTGGAGAAAAGACAGCTAAGGGGAGATATGATAGAAGTCTATAAAATAACAAGTGAAGTGGAATGAGTAAACGTGAATCACTTGTTTTTTCAAAAATACTAAGACTCCGGGGCACACAATGAAGCTACAAAGTAGAAAATTTTAAATTAGGGGGTTCTAAACATGGCTGCTTGCAGTGTGGACGACCAAAGTTCCCGGGGGCGTATTGGAGGTGTAGCAAAGGCGAGACTTGGGCGTGCCTAACACATGGGTGTCCTCGACTCATAATGGAAAAAAAAGGGCGTCCCTGATGAGCACTTGGACGACGTTATCTGGTCCTTTTTTTCTTACGACCAAGGCACAAAAAGATGCCCAAACTGACCAGATGACCTCCGGAGGGAATCGGGGATCACCTCCCCTTACTCCCCCAGTGGTCACTAACCCCCTCCCACCCTCAAAAAACAACTTTAAAAATATTTTGTGCCAGCCTCTACGCCAGTCTCAAATGTCATACTCAGGTCCATCGCAGCAGAATGCAGGTCCCTGCAGCAGTTTTAGTGGGTGCAGTGCACTTCAGGTAGGTGGACCCAGGCCCATCCCCACCTACCTGTTTTGTTTGTAGTGGTAAATGTGAGCCCTCCAAAACCCACCAGAAACCCACTGTACCCACATCTAGGTGCCCCCCTTCACCCATAAGGGCTATGGTAGTGGTGAACAGTTGGGGGTAGTGGATTTTGTGGGGGATGGGGGGTTTGGGGGGCTCAGCACACAAGGTAAGGGAGCTATGTACCTGGGAGATTTTTATGAAGTCCACTGCAGTGCCCCCTCGAGTGCTTGGTTGGTGTCCTGGCCACTGGTGTTCCTAGGGTGGGATGACACCCAGGGCAGATCGCCGATGCCCCCCCAGGTGCAGCGCCCCCCCCCCCCCAGCGAAAGGCCACCCCCCTCCCCCCCCCCCCGGTGCAGCGCGACCCCCCCACCCCTGACAAAAGGCCACCTCCCCCCCCCTGTGAAAGGACACACCTCCCCCCCTGGCAAAAGGACACACCCCCAGGTGCATTTTTACCTGCTGGGGAGTGCCGCGCGCCTGTCTGCTTCCATGCTCGTTCCATGCTCCCACTGCCCCGGAACAAGAAGTAACCTATTCTGGGGCAGAGGGAGCACAGAACGAGCGGAGCAGACAGGCGCGCGGCACCCCCCCCCCCCCCAGCGGCGTGCACCCGAGGTGGACCGCACCCACCGCCCCCCCCAGGAACGCCACTGGTCCTGGCATGTCAGGGGGACCAGTGCACTACGAATGCTGGCTCCTCCCATGACCAAAGGGCTTGCATTTGGTCATTTCTGAGATGGGTGTCCTTAGTTTCCATTATTGCCAAAAATCAGAAACGACCAATTCTAAGGACAACCATCTCTAGGGACGACCTAAATGTCAAGATTTGGGTGTCCCCGACCGTATTATCGAAACGAAAGATGGACGCCCATCTTGTTTCAATAATACGGGTTTCCCCACCACTTCGCCGGGATGTCCTGCGAGGACATCCTCAGGAAAACTTGGGTGTCCCTTTCGATTATGCCCCTCCAGGTAAAAGACCCCTCAAGTGCGCACATAGGGCCCAATATTCAAAATGATTTAAATAGCCAGGAGAGGCTACTGGCTGTTTAAACTGCCTGTCCAAGGCTAACCAGGCATTTTCAGTGGTACTTAACCAGATAGTGCCACTGAAAATGCTTGGTAAGTGTCCATGCAGAAACTGGCCATTTTGTGCCCATTCCAGGGCATAGTCTGCACTTAGCCAGTTAAGCCACCAATTTTCAGCACTAAACTAGCTAGAATAACCACATACTTTTCCCAGAGTTCTGGATATGACTCCTAAAGTTTTCCTCAGAAATATTTCCTCAATTATTACTTTAAAAGGAGCGAAGCCTGTGAAAACCGGGATTACTTTAATCAGTGGGATTTGAATTAGAGACTTAAGTATATGTATTGTTAAATAACTTCTGGTTTTTAAAAGAGAAAGAATGTAATTAGATGTATTATTTTTAACTAATATTGGACAATAAGTATGTTTTCAATGAAATGATTTGACTATACACCGTATTGGCCTTGAAGAAGCCAACCAGATGATCAATGTGGAATAATAATAATGAATTAGACGAGTAATATCTGGGGATAATCAGGTTAATACCATGGTTTTTTTTTCTGTTTACTGTTTAATTGATCTCCTTATCTTGTTTCACTCTCCCTATTTAGTGGTCTAAGGAAGAGACTAGAATTACCTGACTGAAATAATTCCTATATATTACTTTCTCTGTATTTCCAGAAAGTTGTTTTATCGCTTGTAAAAATTTAAATGGTTATAAATAAAACATTTAAAAAAAAATAGAATAACCACATACATAGGACCACTTAAAACACAGTCTTAACACAGTTCTTCATAGCCAGTTAAGTGCTGAATAATTTAATTGGCTTTGTTTTTGCTCCATTTACCCGGAAATCCAATCCCAGATCCCGAACGTGGCCTGGCATTGAATTTCCGGGAATAACGCTGGCAGCTAGCAGGAAAATGCTGACCACAACTGGCTGAGTATTGGGCCCATAGTTTATAGAAGTACTTGTGTGTCTCAGAGGCACCAATAACTGCCATTTATGCACATACGTGCCGTGCTATTCTATAAAATATACATTAAAGTCACTTACCATGCAACTGTGAGGGAAACATACACATGGGCAGAGAATGGGCAGGCCATGAATGTGTCGTCAAGTAATGCATGCAATTTATAGAACACTTTCAGTTGTGTGCATTGCATGAAGCAATTAGGTGTGCCAAATTACACCAGCCATTGAGGGGCTGTAAGCGGATGCACCTACATTTTGGCACATCATCATGGTTTTCCTCTAGTATTCTATAATCACTTAAGCGTGCCTAAGTGCTATTATACAATTGGCACTAAGGGCTGAATTCTATATATAGTTCTGAAAAAATCAGCCCCAAAAAAGCGCTATTCTGTAAGCCACGCTTAAAGTTAGGCAAGGATTTGGGAAAAGGGGCAGTTCTAACTTGATATCCAGTATTAGGTCATAGATATTTAGACAGTGCTATTCCACACTTTGGGGGAGATTCTATATATGGCATCTGGAAAATCCGCACGGAAATCATTTTTGCCTAGGCATATTCTATAAGATTTAGGCACGGTATATAGAATATGCTTAGTTTATATCCCAGCACCTAAAACTACCTGCATCCATTTACACCAATGAAAACATGGCATAAATCCCTGCGTGTAGATTTACACAGACTGAGTCATATTTTATAACAGCGTGTGTAAATTTGGGAATATCCATGAAATGCCCATTTCCCCACCCATAACCATGCCCCTTTTTAGATGTGCGCATTAGAATTTAGGTGCAGTGAGTTACAGCATACGCTTAGTGAGTTATGCACATAAATTCTAGTTATTGCCAATTAGTTCTCATTATTACTTGTTAAGTGTTGTTAACAATACTGATTGGCTTGTTAACATAGCACTTCGTTCTTATAGCCTGCAATACCTTGCAATTCAATGCTGATTACATACAAAGAAAATACAATAACAAAAACTTAATCAGCAAGCCAATTAAGTTACGTGCATTTTTATGGAATACACTTAAATTTAGGCACAGAACGCTAGGCACGATATATAGAATCCAGTAGTTTTTCCTTATAATTGGTGATGTACAGTCAGGGCCACCGAGAGGGGGGAGGGGGGACAAAATTCCATGGGCCCAGCCCTCCAAGAGGGTCCCGGCGCCGGGGTCAGGCCACCGGCGCTGCAGACCCCGGTCTCACCTGACTGCCTCCTCGACTCCGGGCTCCCTGCATTCGAAGCGGCAGTCGCAGATCGCCTCCCTTCGGGCCTTCCCTCCCTGTGTCCCGCCCTTGTGGAAACCGGAAGTTACATCAGACGAGGGCGGGACACAGGGAGGGAAGGCCAGAAGAGAGGCGATCTGCGACTGCCGCTTTGAATGCAGGGGGCCCGGAGCCTTGGAGGCAGGCAGGTGAGACCGGGGACTACAGCGGTGGGGAGAGCAATGGGGGGAGGCAGCGGCGGGGGGAGCAGCAGGAGGTGGCAGCGGCAGGGGGAGTGACAGGGGGTGGCAGCGGCGGGGGGGGGGGGGCGGAGGCGGGGCGGCCTTGCCCTGGGCCCAGCCTAGTCTCTCTGCGGCCCTGTGTATGGTTACTATTTTCTCTTAAATTTTCTCCACTCAGTTCTCTCTTTTTCTTGTGGCTATTTTTTGCAGAAGTGATATATTGTGGAGGTTATACTTTGATTTGTTTTGATATATTGTTTCTTTTGTTGTCATTTCAAAGATTTACTTTGTTTATCATTTTGAAGTTTAATTTAAAAAAATAAAGTTAGGTGTAGCTTATAGAATAGCATTTACCTGCTGAAATGTGGTGCAAATCTATGTGCCTAAATTTGGTGCATATCCCCATTATTATATAACAATGCACATAAATGCTAGGAACATCCTCGTTCTGCCCATGACCCTTCCATTTCTGCAAGTAAAATTTAGGTGTGGATCCCATGCCTAAATGTATGCACATAAGTTCCAATTAAATCTAATTAGTGCCAATAACTGCTTATTAAAAAGTCAATTATTGTCACTAATTGGCTCATTATTCAATTCCCACTTCAGGCACAGGCAGCTCCTTGTGACTCTGGGCAAGTCACTTAACCCTCCATTGCCCCAGGTACAAATAAGTATCTGTATACAATATGTAAGCCGCATTGAGCCTGCCATGAATGGGAAAGCGCGGGGTTCAAATGTAACAAAAAAATAATAATACGTTTAAAGTGCAAATTGGATGCTTGTCCAAATTTGCATACACAATTTTTGACGACTTTTATAGAATTAGAGGGTTAGCGTGCCTCATTGTAATACCTACATCTTGACACCAAGCTATAGAATTATTCACTTGGTGCCTGATTTTCAGTCCTTTCTGAGTTGTAGTAAATGTAGCTAGTCATATTCTAGCCAGTTTAATTTAGGTGAATATGCTATTAAAAACCCCATCAGTCATATTCAGCCGCACCATCTTTAAAATTCACCAATCTTACTCACTTAGTACATCTTTGAATACTGGCCTGGAAGCTTTGAAAGGCCTAAATGTTGTTGATCTTTGAACTTTGTGCCAAAAAAAAGCATAATTATTCTAATTTCTCCCTTGTACTTTTCAGCAGCGCAAAGCTGTTACTTAAGAGAACATTAAAAAAAACTGGTTTATGCCAATCCTTCTGTTGCTTAGGAACAGACAATCAGAAACCCTGAGCTTAGAGGCTTGAAAGTCTTTATTAAAAGGCTTTGTGCATCACTATCAGTGAAATGTTAATTTAGTAAGCCTGATTGATACCCTTATGTTACCTTGTTACAGTGATGAGCGCACAGCTCTGGCACCTCTGACTCACCTTCAATTACTGCTGTTAACTAAAAGGGTGTCTGTCAATTAAGCATCTAGAAAAATTTAAATCTATAAAGATGTACATACTGTAGTTGTGCATTTTACAATATTCGTGTTGCTTCTTTAGTATCAGATCCCTAAATCATCTATATACTTTTTAGTCATACTGCTCATGTTCATGTTAATTAAAATATTTGTGCTTGGATAATTATAAGGCATTCTATTTTGCACTGGATATATGTTTAGGAAAAGATCCACTTACGTATACTTACACTTGTTAAAATACTGTTTTCTGTACTGTAATTCTACTAGAAACTTCTTTTATACAGGCAAAATATAAGATTGATCTTCCAAATGAACCTTAATGGCACGTACAAAGCAGCAGAAATCCACACTAAGTGCTAATTGACCTGATAGAATTGGTGTTTGGCACAGATCTTCCCAGCATCTAACTTTGGGTGTCATTTATAGAATTCTCCCCACACTCAATTAAATTTCATTCTTGAGCTTGCGTCTGTACAGCAAGGACCTGGCTGGCATATAGTACTTTCAAAGAGCCCCACAAAGAGGTGCAATGGTGTGGACATTGACATGGGGAAGCATGATGGACATGAGACGCTATGCCCAGGGAGTGGGAAGGGGGAATGGGAGGAAATGCTGGACTGAGGATAGAGAGCTGAAGGGGAGATGAGAAACTAGACCAAGGGAGGGGAGAGGAAGGAGCAATGCTAGAACTGAGGATAGAAATGGAAGATGCTAGCTACTGGGGGGAGGGGTAGAGGGGGAAGATAAGATGCTGGACTATAAGTGGGAGGGCCTTGAGTCACACCTGGGAGGTTGAGAAAGGGAGTGAGGCAGGTGAGGGTGAATAGCTGAAGGTTCACTTACCCAGGGTGTCAGATATCTTTGGGCCAGCTCTGATCGTAATGCACGTAGGGCACCTTTTACCAAGCTGTGACAAAAGGGGGCCTGTGCTGATGTCGGCACGTGTTTTCGACAAATGCCAAGGCCCCATTTAAAAGGTCTTTCTTTCTTTCAGGAAATGGCTATGTGGCAAGTGAAGCACTTGTCGTGTGGCCAGTTCGGAGGGAGCTCTTATCGCCATCCATTAATGTGGCGGTAAGGGCTCCCATGCTAACCCGGCACTGGGGGGTGGGAACTACTGCCGGGCTGCTGCGGTAGCCTGGTGGTACTTCCTTTTTAGTGAGCAGTAAGCCCGCATTGGGCTTACTGTCGCTTTTAACAAAGGGGTCCTTAGATGCCAATGCACTAAATTGATGAAACTGCCACAAATGGGGCTTCATGAGCAAAAATGTACTAAAAACTTGAAGTCTGGGTTTGCATGCAGACCTGTTTACAAAGATTTTTACAAGTTTTTAGCTTTGCAGCAGTTAAACTTGGCATATTTTTCAGAATACATGAAGCATTATTAAAATAACAGATGAATGAACCACTGAGACACAGGATCCTGCAACAAAGCTGGCTCCATGGACTAGGTTTCATAAAAAAAGATAGCTATGCCTCTATGAGGTGTAGTTATCTTTTTTAGTTGGGACAGTAACAAAAATTCATACCAAAGTTTGCTATATAACTCATTTGTATGACTTTGCCTGAGTAGCAAATTTTCATGCAAAAATGGATAAAATTCTATGGGTTAGTATAATAGCTTCCTTGTTTGGTCTTGGCAGCAAACCTGCCACACTTGGGTTAATAATTTATTGATGAGCCAACACGACCATGTTTCGGTGAGTGCTTGCACCAGGGGTCCTTAGTTTTCAATGTGAGTACGCATAGAGGGGCATAATTGAACGAAAATGCCTATCTCCATGGGCGTTTATCTCCAAGAACGGGTCCGTGAAGGGGCGGACCGAACCGTATTTTGGGAAAAAATAGACGCCCATGTTTTATTCAACAATGTGTGAGCTGGGCGTTTTTGTTTTTCAGCGATAATGGAAAATGAAAGCGCCCAGCTCAAAAACGAATAAATCCAAGGCATTTGTTCGTGGGAGGGGCCAGGATTCGTAGTGCACTGGTCCCCCTCACATGCCAGGACATCAACCGGGCACCCTAGGGGGCACTTTTACAAAACCAAACAAAAAGGTAAAAGAGCTCCCAGGTGCATAGCACCCTTCCCTTGGGTGTTGAGCCCCCCAAATCCCCCTCAAAACCCACTGCCCACAAGTCTACACCATTACTATAGCCCTAAGGGGTGAAGGGGGGCACCTACATGTGGGTACAGTGGGTTTGGGGGGGTTGGACGACTAATAAGCATTAAGCAGCACAATTGTAACAGGTAGGGGGGGATGGGCCTGGGTCCACCTGCCTGAAGTCCACTGCACCCCCTAACAACTCCTCCAGTGACCTGCATACTGCTGCCAGGGAGCTGGGTATGACATTTGAGGATGAAAATAAAAAGTTGAGAAACTTCATTTTTTGTGGTGGGAGGGGGTTAGTGATCACTGGGGGAGTCAGGGGAGGTCATCCCCGATTCCCTCCAGTGGTCATCTGGTCATTTAGGGCACTTTTTGGGGCCTTATTTGTGAAAAAAACAGGGTCCAGGAAAAGTGTCCTAAATTCTAGCTAAAAACGCATACTTTTTTCCCATTATCGGTGAAATGCGCCCATCTCTGTTCGGCAGATAACCACGCCCCAGTTCCGCCTTCGCCACACCTCTGACACGGCCCCATCAACTTTGTCCGCATCCGCGACGGATTGCAGTTGAAAACGTCCAAAAATCGGCTTTCGATTATACCGCGTTATTCGGTTTTGTGAGATAAACGTCCATCTCCCGATTTAGGTCGGAACTTGGGCGTTTTTCTCATTCGATTATAAGCAGGTTAATATGCTTTCACAAACACAGAGCCTCTCATATAATAAGTGAATCCAACAAGGAAACTGCTGCACTTTTCAAACTGTTGAAACAAAAAAAGTTTCACAAACTCAAAGGTTTGTCATGATAGCTGCAAAGTAACTGCATTTTCCTAGCACAAGCTGCTCCCTAAACACAGAGGTCAGTAGCATTTTAAGTTATTTTCACTTCTTAAAGATTACGTCACTATAAAGAATAAATATAGAGCAGCTACTGTAGTGGATAATTTCAAAACAAATTAGGCAAACTCCAGCAATTGCCCTCCACCTGAAAGCACCAATGTCAATCTCCCCTTTCTCTCACTGCTGCCATGCTCCTACCATTGCCCACTCCAACCTGTCTAAGGCGATCCAGCTATCTTCAGGATGCACAAACCCACAAGGGCTGGATGAAACAGCAGTAGGAGAACAGCAGCAGTGAGAAGAATGGGAGTTGAGAATCAGGGCATCAGGTGGCAGGGGGAGACAATTGCTAGGATCGCCGCAAGTGTTTGGCAAGTGTCTCTCTCCATACTGCACCATACACCTGGAATAGACTTCCTGAATCAGTATGAGTGGAAGAGTAGCCTAATGGTTAGTGCAGGCGGTGTTGATCCTGGTGATCTGGGTTCAATTCCCACTGCAGCTTCTTGTGACCTTAGGCAAGTCACTTAACCCTCCATTACCCCAGGTACAAAATCTTAGATTGTGAGCCCTGTAGAGACAGAGAAAGTACCTGCATTTAATGTGTACAGCACTGCATATGTCTAGTAGTGCTATAGAAATGATTAGTACTAGTAATGGTGGTGCAGAGTCTGTATACGCCAGAGTCCCCCTTAAGGGCTGACCTTTGGGTTTCTGCCAGATACTTGTGACCTGGCTTGGCCACTGTTTGGAAAACAGGATACTGGGCTAGATGGACCATTGGTCTGACCCAGTATGGCTACTCTTTATGTTCTTATGTTATGTCAAGCTCCAGTTCTGGCCGCCTTTAAATCTAAGCTAAAAGCCCGCCTTTTTGATGCTGTTTTTAACTCCTAACTCCTATTCACTTGTTCAGTGCCCATGTCTGTTTTATCATTCCCAACTTAAGTAATTCCTTTATCCTTTATTTGTCCTGTTTGTCTGTCTTGATTAGATTATAAGCTCTGGAGCAAGGACTGTCTCTTACATGTTGAGTCTAGTAGCACTATAGAAATGATAAGTAGTAGGGGCAGCTGAATGCATAGCCAACATTCCTCACCTTACTACCAGACAGGCATCACATTCTGGTAAACATGTTATTTACATGGAAATATAGAATACTGCAATGCATCTGCAGGGCATTGCTTTAACACAATCAACTTTCAAGTGCTAAAATTGTGCTATTTGACTTGCAGCTGAACAATACAACAGAATGTTTTGCAGCACAGTTGGGAGATCGAAATACAGAAAGCTTTCAAAAATATACTTGTGTTATTCCTTTGATGAAGCAACACTTGGAAAATGATCTTAGAGGCATCTCTCCTGTATGACTTCCTTTTAGAAAATAAGAATAAATGGCAATCAGTTTATCAGAAGGCATATTACAAAGTTTCACTGCCAGTTGGTTAAAAGAGAGAAAAAAGAATACGTAGCCGAAATAAGGCTGAGATATTCTTCTTCCTCTACTATCTGAAAAGTAAGTATTTCCCCAATTGAAATGCTGTTCTACATCCCCAAAGTTACTTATAAAATTAGGCCCATATCTTTTTGCAGTCTCTATCTAGCTGAATACTTATATCACAGTAGTTTACCTAGAATTTCAGAAGAAATCCCAAGTGCTTACCATGTTTTACATGGAATATTCTGCAGTACTCTGCATGTGTGTCTAAATAGATGTAACATAACCTTTGAGTGGTGGTGTCCAGCAACTGAAGTAGTCTCAGCTAGGGACACAAACACTTGATTTTAACAAGCAAACCAGAGATCACTGTTGCTTTGGCAGTAGAACTCGAGATGAGTGAATTTATTACTAAGTGTTCCCAGTGTGTCAGTCCAATTCTCTTTCCTCTCAGTGTTCCACTGTTACTGTTCCTGTTTTTCACCCCATTCATCATCTGAATGAAATGGGAAAGTAATGGAATATGTTCTTCAATCAACGAGTGAGATCACAAAAGACAAATCCTTTTGGAGGGCTGAATGATTAAAAGAATCACTATCCCTCAGATCATCAGATATGGTAAAATTGCAATCCTCCTTGCAGGCAGTATGGGAATTGTAGTTAACGGCATTAGTATATACTTGGGGTTTTTTATGACTTTGTACGTGGTGTTTTTACCCACCCAGAATGATGGATAGAACAAGCAATACTTTTAAATAAAACAATTAAACAAACAAAAGACATAAAGATACAAGGTCAAAACCCAAAGGCATTGTGGGACTAGTACAATGTGCATATTTTGGTGCCTTGGCTAAGCCATTAATCTGTAAATGTTGTGAGTCACATCATACATGCACTGTTCCCTCTAAGCTGAGCAGGAATCCAGGGTCCCTGGAGTCCTGCAGAGCTTGCCTATCCCTCACTATTGAAAATATGATAGTGAAACATCACCCTCTACTGGTAGGATTGTAGGTGGAGGCAGGGGCGTAGCCAGCCTTCCGTGGGTGAGGGGTCCAGAGCCCGGGGGGAGGGGGCACATTTTAGCCCTCCCCCCGGCGCCGCCCCCCCACCGCCGACATTGCCGCCCCCCCCCCCTCCTGCCACGAACCCGCCGCCGCTGCAGCCTACCTTTACTTTTGCTGGTGGGGGATCCCACTCCCCGCCAGCCGACGTCTTCTTCTCAGTCCTTCCTGCTCTTCAATGTGTTACGTGCAGGACGTCAGCAAACACATTGAAGAGCAGGAAGGACTGAGAAGACGTCAGCTGGCGGGGAGTGGGATCCCCCGCCAGCAAAAGTAAAGGTAGGCGGTGGCGGGGGCGGGTTCGCCGGGAGGGGGGTCCTGGGGTGAATCTGCGGGGGCCCCGGCCCCCTCAGGCCCCACGTAGCTACGCCACTGGGTGGAGGACTCCTGCTCAGCTTAGAGAAACAGTGGTCACGTGTGGTTTTCTGTTCATAAGGACACTTAGATGCTCATTTTGAAAGCACATAGACTTACAAAGTTACGTGGGTAAATTGCGAACGCCTCTCCGGCACTATGTAAGCCACATTCAGCCTGCAAATAGGTGGGGAAATGTGGGATACAAATGTAACAAATAAATAAATAAAAATATAACTTTGTAAGTCTATGTGCTTTCAAAATGAGCCTCTTAGGGGGTAGTACTATAAGGAGGGTACCAGGATTTAGGCATCAAGAACATGCATAAACACCGGTATTTACAAACATTTACATATGTGCACAAATGCCAATATTCCAGAAATACACTACTCTGTGAAATGGCACTTATATGCAATAGGTCATAATTTGCATGGATTTTCACATGAGTGGGGTACGGGTGGGACACATATTTAGATGCATAGATTACATAATCCAATCATTTATGTGCATTCTTTAGCAATCTAGGTGCAATTCTTTACACCAACTGTAGGGCGGGTTTAAGAGATCACACTTAGAATATTAGTGCTTTCGCTGGTAATTTATAAAGAAAAGTAAGCGCCTACTTTTCTTTGTAGAATATGCTTCAAGTAAGTGCATTGTAAGAGCTTAAATATAGGCTCCCCTTTATAAAATTGCCCTCTATAGGCCTATGCACTAGAGCTTAGCATGTGCATTAAGACAATTTAGTATGCGCTTAGAATAACAAGCTATCCAGTAAGGCTGTAGCATGCACACTACATGAGTCCCTGAGGATATACTGGGGCTGATATTTAGACTACAGGAGGCAGCCCAGATGGGCTTACCATTCACCAAACATAAACTACCACTGGACTGCTGCAGGAGCCCAGCGGTAATTCCCACCCCTAGCATGTGCTGTTTACAGTGCTACAAAAATAATTTCTATTTTTGTAGCACTGGTGTTTACTCAGTGGTAATCGGGCAGTGCTGCATGCTGCCCAGTTCGTGCAGGAGCCTTTACCGCCACCTCAATGGGTGGTGGTAAGTGCTCCCCTCTGAAGTGGCCATGCAGTAAGTGGTTCACTTACTGCATGGCCGTTTCTTTTCAAGAAAAAGAGACAGCCTTTTTCCTGCTGTGGTAAAAGAGGGTCTCAGTGCATGTCAAAACATGTGCCGATGCTAGTGCTGGCCCCCTTTTGCAGCAGCTTAGTAAAAGAGCCCCTAAATGAAGAAATGTGCTAGAGGTGGGTAGGAGTTGGGAATGGTGGGTGGGTATGAAGACTGATCTAGGCCCTGCTGTGCCTTCTAGAGTGTAATCCGTTGGGTTGGTCGTGAGCCCTTGGGCCCTGGCCGAGGCCAGCGGGGCACCAACCCAGGCCAAGGGGAGACCGACCCACCACCACACACCCCAGCTACACAATACCCCCTAAGCTACCCCTCCCCGCAGTCGCTCAGGAAGAGGGGAAATAGGCAAACAGGCGGGCCTCGTGGCCGAACCAGAACCCACATACACAGAGCCACTCGTGTGGGCCTCACGGCCGAACAGGAACCCAGACACACACGGGGGGGGGGGTGAAAGAACCCAGAGGGCCCCCGGGACCCCAAGATGTCAGACATGCGCTGGACACCAGCGATAGGGCAGAGGGAGAACCAAAAGAACCAGAGCGGGCTACGCCCACCCAGAGGACTAGCGCAGGGCAGGGGAACTAACACAGCAACCCCCAAAAGGGTTAGGAAGCCCCAGGTAGAAGCCAGAGGAACCAGACACAAAAGGAAGGCAGAAAGCCCTTGCCTCAAACCCACAGCAGACAGAGGCAACCAGAACACAAAGGGTTAAGCTTGTAGAGCCAGCAGGCACACCAGAGAGAGAGAGCTCCCTAAATCAACAAACAAACAGAGAACGCTTCCCCGAGGGGAAGCAGGGCTGATAGAACAAACTCACTGTCAGAGGCAGGGACACAAAACACACAGTACACAAAGGGTTAAACTCACTGAGCCAGCAGGCCGGGACATTGGAAAGAGAAATCCTTAGCGTAAACAAACAACCAGAGAGGACGCTCTCAGACAAGCAGCCTAGCTGAGACGAAAGCTGAACAAAGCCCAGCCCCCACTGAGGAACAAGCAGCTGGCTTCCCACAGAGAGCTGCAGCAAGGGAAGCCCAGCTGGGGGCAAGAGAACTAATTAGACACACACACACACACACACACACACACACACACGCTGCCCCCAGCTAACACAAAGGGAAAGGAAAAAAATCCCTGAACAGGGAACTCAGATCAAAGTCAGAGCACAGAGCACGTTCTGACCAAGAACTGCTGCTTTCAAGTCACCACAAGAGTGTGAGTAACGCCAAAGCAAGGCAGGGAGTAACACGCAGGCTTAAGTAGACTCACAGACGTCAGCACAAACCCTGGCAGCCAATCAGAAGAGACGTCTCCCCTCTCTCTCTGCCAAGCCAGCAGAATCATAACATAGAGGCTATCTATTAATGCTGTAGGCTGTGGCAGAACGTTCAAGTTTTAAAACTATGAGGGAATGGGTGTGGAAATTAGTTGCTTTTTCAAATTCTAATTGTCTTAATCAATAAACCTACAATTCCTCTTTTATACCCTAATCTTTAAATCACCAAAGCACAGAGCAAAATAATATGTACTTACCCAGAGAAATGTCTTCTTCTCTCAGAACTTCTCAGAACTACATTTTAGAAATGTCATCCAAATTGAAATATCCAATTCTGTATGTTGCTAATAATGTTGAATTTGTCCAGAATATACAGCCATTTTATAAAACTGAATGTCCAAACTGTGAATGTAGTTAAACTAATTTGGATGGCAACATGTACTAACATGTTCTAAAATGGTGACAAAAATGTCCATGAACATTCATATTAGTCATTTTAGTACCATGAATGTCCAGCACAGGAGAGTCTAACCTCAGCCCTCACCAGGTTAAGTTTTCAGGATTTCCCCAATGAATATGCATGAGATCTATTTGCATATATTGGAGGCAGTGCATGCAAATAGATCTCATGCATATTCATTGGGGAAATCCTGAAAACCCAACTGGATTGCAGCCCTCAAGGACTGAGGTTGGACAATCCTGGTCCTGTGTTTCCAGAGCTGAAACATTTTGGCCACTGGAATAGGCTTCAGCATGATGGCATCACCTGCCTCTACCAATATGTGTCATTCTTTGGCAGTTGTGGGGTCGATGGGCATGGTTCTTGTGCATGCAACAGTTGAGGGTGTTTTTAAAAACCACAGGAGCTGGACAATGAAACAGATCAGTGATCTGTTGTGTTGACACACATAAATATCTCTGGCTTCTATCAGAAAAGCCTGTCCCGTGTTCAACAATGGAAAAGGGTATGGGTCATGCATTTGATATACCATCTTTTTATGGTACAACCAAAGCAGTTTAGATATTATAATACACAGGTACTTTCTCTGTCCCTAATGGGCTCACATACTCCTCTAATTTCTGTCCTGAAATCTGTGAGTGCTCCATCAAGTCACCAAACTTTCACAAGGATCCTATAGACATACAGTTCGGAGTACAGCATAGCATAGTAGTATAAAGAGAATGAGCACATGATGGCACTAAATGACAAGACAGGTCCTAAGCATGTGCCAGAGAATAAGTAAATGAAATCACCAATCATTTTTTTTTCTCCCCTGACCTAATCCCACCCACTTTTCTCCACAGGTAAAATCATACATTTAAAAGTGCACATATACTTTTAGGCACACTGAAAATGCCATTTCCATACTAATAACCATTCAAAATTGTTTGAAAACCAGCATGTTGGATTGTGAGGACTGATATTAAGGTTTTTAAGCATTACAATACAATAAAGGAGGTAAATCAAACACTTTAACCCTTTATCAGTGCATATTTTCTAGCGAAAAAGGTGCCGGTACTCAAATGGCAGGACACCCTTCAGGGGTGGGAGTGATCACTGAGGGACCCACCCCACAATAGCCAGGCCCCCTGCAGCCAGTAACAGAACCTATGATAAGGCAGAATTGTTGTGTAGAGCCTGAGCTCTTTCATTAAAACTTGTAGACCATGGGTCAATTTTAGCAGTCTTTGGAAAAAGTGCCGATACTCAGTACCCCCAAGTGCCCCCTCAAAAAAAGCCCTACCCTTTATCTACTTTATTTTGGAATGCCCTGGGAAATTTAATTTGTGCATTTCAAATTTTGTAAATGTGCTATTGATTTCAAATGTCTGTCTCTCACAGTAGCTGCCATATTGGTGCTAAACAGCAGTAAAACATGCTTAACAATGCCTTAGGGTTACGGGTCACTCTTTTTAAAAATACAATAATATAGATAGGAATATTTATTTGTATACAATATAATAGATAATTGGACATGTAGGTTCATATCTATTCAAATATATTTTCTCATATCTCTGCTTCTTCTGTACTATGGAGTCAATTAACCCTAATCACCACCAGATCCCACCAAGTAATAACAGACGCCGAAAGATCACCTCCATGGATACCAGAATGCGGAGTTCCTCAAGGATTCCCCCTCTCACCAACCATCTTCAGCCTAATGATGATTACTCTAGCCAAACTTTTAGCCGATCAAAACCTTAACCCTCACATATATGCAGACGATGTCACGATCTACATCCCGTTCAAACATAATCTAAACGAAATCACCAACGAGATCAACCAAAGCTTCAGAACCATGCATAGCTGAGCTGATTCATTCCAGCTAAAACTCAACGCAGAAAAAACTCAATGCCTAGTACTTACATCTCAATACAACACAAACAATTACTCCACTATAACTACACCATACTGCACCCTTCCTATATCAGAAAACCTAGAGATTCTTGGAGTTACTATCGACCGAAACCTCACTCTCGATACCCATGTGAAGAACACGAAAAAAAAGATGTTCTACTCGATGTGGAAACTCAAAAGAGTTAAGCCTTTCTTCCCGAGAAACATTTTCCGTACCTTGGTACAATCTATGGTAATTAGTCACCTGGACTACTGTAACACTCTGTATGCTGGCTGCAAAGAACAGACTATTAAGAAACTCCAAACAGCTCAAAACACCGCAGCCAGACTCATATTTGGAAAGACAAAATATGAAAGTGTGAAACCCTTAAGAGAGAAACTTCACTGGCTTCCACTCAAGGAACGTATCGAATTCAAGATCTGCACAATCGTACACAAGATCATTCATGCAGATGCCCCACTGTATATGTTTAACCTTGTGGACCTACCGCCCAGAAATGCCAAGAGATCAGCCCGCAAATTCCTCAATCTGAACTTCCCCAGTTGTAAAGGACTTAAATATAAGCAGGCATACGCCACTACCTTCTCCTACAGAAGTACACAGATATGGAATGGGTTACCCCCAGCCCTAAAACCTATGGACAATCTAACCAACTTTCGCAAATCTCTGAAGACACATCTCTTCAATAGAGCCTACAAAAAGAACCCTTAAAGACACAAATCACCTCCTAAACTATCCTAACACCATCTTCTCTAATTCCTCATCCATCTTCTGCATACTATTGATTGTATCCAATATCCTGTCATGACTTTGTCATAACAACACTCTGTAAGCCACATTGTGCCTGCAAATAGGTGGGGAAATGTGGGGTACAAATGCAATAAATAATAAATAATAATAATCCTGCAAAAAGGCAGTAAATAAATCCTAATAAATAAATTAAATAAATAAATAATCCATTATAACCTTCAGAGCACAAATACATGAAAAAAGACTGAATCCTGACTGTCATAAATGTGAAAATTCAGAAGGCATTAGAAAGAAAATGAAAATACTCATCATGTCCTGAAAAGATATTCGGACTCATGCATGATATTATTCAGCCCAGGGTGTCTGCAGATCCAAATATATTTACGTCTAAGGGTGAAAGATGTGACAATTTTACAATATTTTTACATTTCCAGGAAAATAGATGAACTAATTGCAATAAAATGTATTTGGCAACAACCAAAAACATTTTAACAAATTTTGCTTATTTTTAAACATTGCCTAAACCTTTTCTTGCAAAAGACCTTTCTGGAGCCAGTCCTGCTTTTCCTACAAAAACCCTAGCATCTCTCTTCTCTTAATTTTACCTTCTTTTCCATTTTGAAAACAGAGAAATGGCTTAGAGGAGAACGAATACTTAAGCCTTTCCTTTAAACCTGCCCTGATTAGCTGCAGTTCTCTTCTTTATAATATCAAGCCTAGGTAAAGATGAGCAAACAGAGCAAAAAACAAGAGAGAACAGCAGTACAGCAAGGTTATTGAAAGATTTTGAAAACAAAGTTATATTACCTATTAACTGTAAAATTCAATTTAGGAGTATCATTAGTATTATGCTAGCACTGTATTATAGCTCTGGTATTTGAATTCCAGTGCTGTTAAATGTGTATATTTTTTATATTGTTTCACGGTAGTTCTATTATTAGGTTTCAGTTTACTGTTTTCAAGTTTACCTTATTTATTGTATTTATGTTTATTCTTGGTTATTTTACTATTGTTATGCTGTTAACAAAATTATAAGTTTTATGTTAAGCTGTACCTGCTGTAAATGCCTTGGGTGAATCTCTTCATAAAGACGGTTAATAAATCCCAATAAATAAATAAGTAAATAAAATAAATTTAAACACGCTATCTTAAAATCTATCCCTAGATATTCAAGCTATTCAACACGCAGTGGTCAGCATTTTTTAAAATGCTGATCATTGCTAGCTAAATTATCCCCCGATACTCAGTGCCAGTCATGTACGAACACTGGCACTGAATATCAGGGATAATTTTGAGCAGCTTGGCCTACCAGAGCTTATGTAGATCCAGCCGATATTCAGCCAGTCCCACATAAACATATTTTTTTAAACCAAAGCCTCCGAGCAATGTCTTACCCCATCCCCACACCAATGTCCACTCTTTCCCTTCTTTCCTCCACCCAGCCCGAATCATGAAGACCCCCCCCCCCCCCGCACAAGAACCCCTGCCCCCCAACCATGAAGGTAAACTCCCCAGGCTTACCTACATCCCTGGTGGTCCAAAGGTGTCATTTGGGGCAGGAGCCTCAGGTACTTACTTAGATTGTGAGCCCTCCATGGACAGGGAAAAACTCAGTGTACCCGAATACCCGAATGTAACCCACCATGAGCTATTACTGAAAAAGCTGTGAGCAAAATCTAAATAAAAAAACTATTGGACGCTTTAATCTCTGTTGCCCTAACATTTGTTCCCACTCCTGGAAGACACTATCCAATGTTCATTATAATAATTGTTGGAATTTGATAAATACCACTTATATGTTTGAAGGGTATATAGCTAAGAAATCAAACCATTTGACCAAGTTCAAGACCAAATGGTCATCTGCATCTTCATTTTTACACTGTAATACTTAATTCTCACCACATTGTCACTGCCCATTATCACTGTTGCTCTTTGTTACAGTTGATTTTTCTTCTTCTTCTATTGTATATCTTAACCAAAAATTCTAGTATTTTTGAGTTAATCTTAAAATACAGAAGGAATTCTGTCATGTACTGTACATAGGAGCCCTACCACTGACATCTTCACAAGACCCAATCCGTTCCATAATAATCAGGATGAATATTATCCAAACCTGGGCTCTGGAAAACAAACTGAAACTGAAAAAGACTAAGATCTTATGGTTCCGACAGCAAGGAATTCAGGTCCCAACCTCATTAACACTATCCAATGACAGAACCTTTTCAGTTAAATAAGAAGCCAGAGTGTTTGGGATCATTCTAGACTCATCCCTATCATTCTCATCCCATATCAACCAATTATGGAAGAAAACGATGTTTAAAATGAGACAACTAATTTTAATCAGATCATTCTTTGATCAAAGAGCCTTTGCGCTTTTGGTCCAAATGCTGATCCTACCTCACCTGGACTACTGTAATGTGATATTTTTTTGGCATCAAGACCCAATATTTTAAAAAACTACAGATCATATAAAACACAGCGGCAAGATTCATTTTCATACTGAACAGATACATGAGTGTCTTGTCATATCTTACCAAATTACACTGGCTACCCATAGCTGAAAGAATTAGGTTTAAAGATGCCTGCCTAGTCTACCAGATTCTACAAGGTGCTACCTCTGAATTGTTGATTAATATCTCATCTGTTTGCATCGTTCATTCCAACAGACCGAAAGAACAATTGATCTTAGCCCCACCATTCTATAAGGGAATCCGATTTCAGAAGATCTTTAACTCTCTATTCCCTGTATCAGGAACCTCTCTTTGGAACTCACTCCCTTGAGCATTTAGATCAGAGGTTAACTACCTCGGCTTCTGGAAGAGGCTTAAAACTTTCCTGTTTCCAAAGTTTGCTACACAACAAACATAGGGGGTCTTTTACTAAGGCACAGTAGCATTTTTAGTGCGTGCTAAACGATAGAGACGCCCATAGGAATACATTGGCATCTCTAGCATTTTAGCGTGTGCCTATTTTTAGCATGCACTAAAAACACTAGTGCACCTTAGTAAAAGACCCCCATAATTTCTTTAGCGCATCCTGTGTAGTAATATTTCCTGCTTAAGCGTGCGTTAGTGCTTAATGTGGTTTAGTAATAAGAGCCTCTCTATTTCTTTTCTGTGCCAACAGCTCAATCTGTGGATTTTCATCTCTGATGCTACGGTTTTGATCCTGCTTTCATCCCTTGTGACAGGAGATTGTGAAATACAATGAAAGATTAGTGATGTGTTCTCAGCTTGCAATTCTCGTCAGTCGTTTTCTGGAGCTTTCAGTCTCATCCAAAAAATAACCCACACAAAAGGTTTTCATTAAGTCAGTTAATCAACAGCACAAATTATACACGGTCTTGTGCAAAGGTAAAATTGTTGCAGGCTAATACGGAGAAACTGAACTTTACGTTTATCTTTTCTGACTTCATCTCTGAACCTCCACATGTCTAAAACTGATATTATTGTCTTCCATCTGCCTAATTTCTATTTTGACAGAGTATATTAAGGCCCATTTTAGACAGCACATAGAGATCGGAACTGACATGTTGAAATCGAGACACGCACAATTCCAATGGTATTTTGGAAAAGGATCTGGAATGCATTTGTATTCTATTCTATCAATGTTTTATATACCACCCACATTCCAAAATTTGGATTCATAGCGGTTAACAATCAAAAAAGGTCTCAACAAATGAAGGAATTATAATTATCACCAAATATAGGTAAACATGCAGCAGGAGTAGTCAGTTTACTACTACTACTACTTATAATTTCTATAGTACTACTAGTACGCAGCGCTGTACACTGGACATGAAGAGACAGTCCCCGCTTGATTAGAACTTACAATCTAATTAGGACAAACAGGAAAAATAAGGGATAACGGAAATACAAAGATGCACATGGGAAAAATAATGACACAGATCCTACATCTCACACATGTAAGGCAGAAATAATTTTGCAACTTACACCTGTAACTTCCCAGTTACAGGTGCTTGCATTTTGGAGATGGTTGAAAACTACATGGGATTAGGGAGATGGGCTCCCTTAATCCCTCATGCAAAGCCCTGGTCAAAATGATCACTTTTGTTAAACGTATGCATGCCATTGATCTGTTGTAAAAGCCAGCATGTAGTGTTTTATCCATACACGAGGAATATATATGTAGATTTTGATTTTACCCAAGCCCCACCAAAGCCCTGCCTAATCTACACTCCCCTGCAATCTACACATGGAGGGGCATTTTCGATATGACATCTAAATCTGAATTTGGACATTTTACACAAAACGTCCAAATTCTAAACAGGAAAGAAGGAAATTTTTGAAAAAGAAAAACGTCTATTTCCTCCTATTTATTTTAAAAGTATTTCCATGTAATCCATGTATAGTGTAAAATGAGTAAAAGTGAATCGATTTTTTACTCTTTCAAGAAGTACAAAAAAATGGGGATACTCAATGAAGTTACATGGAAATACATTTAAAATAAATAGGAGGAAATATTTTTTCACTCAACAAATAGTTAAGCTCTGGAACTCATTGCTGGAGGATGTGGTAACAGTGGTTAGTGTATCTGGTTGGTTTAAAAAAGGTTGGGACAAGTTCCTGGAGGAAAGGTCCATAGTCTGCTATTGAGACAGACATGGGAAAGCACTTCTTGCCCTGGGATTGGTAGCATGGAATATTGCTACTATTTGGGTTTCTGCCAGGTCTTTGTGACCTGGATTGGCCACAATTGGAAACAGGATACTGGGCTAGATGGACCATTGGTCTGACCCAGTATGACTATTCTTATGTTCTAATACAATATGCACATGTAAATGCTGCTATTTACACATGGAAATTACAAATACAATTGCTAAAATAAGGGCCACTAGGTGGCAGAAGTAAGACAAGGCAAATAAAAGTCAGTCAAGCTACAAGTGAACAAAGGAAAAAGTTTTAAATATTGTGTCTGTATGACTTAAACTGCTTTCATTTACCCCCACTCACTCTCTCTCTCTCTCTCTCTCTCTCTCTCTCTCTCTCAGCACATTGTTTGTCTTGAACAATATCCTTCATCAAACTGACCATCATCATAAATCTGCTATGATCTTCCAAAATTCAACCATTCTGCTAAGTTACATTCCCTATAAAATGATTGTGCCTACCTTTTACATATCCAAGCCATTGGTGCTTATTTCTATCAACTTGTTTGCCATGGTGGCCATATTCATGTCACAAATAGTCCTTCCTGCAAACTACTCTCCTGCATCTCAATGGAGTTTACCATTAGTTCGTGTCTCTTCATTATTGTTCAACTTTCTGCCCCAGCACAGCTCTCAGAATTCATTTATACAAGCACCTTTAATTCTCATTGGTATTTTCTTCTTTACTGACCTTCTGTGCTAGGTCTTTTGTATCATATTTTATACCTTACATCAATCCTTCCACCCTACTGTATGATTTCATTTTGTTTATTCAACTTCTGAATGGCATACATTAAAGCAACTCAATGTGACGTACAACAAAGAATTAAGCCATCCAAAACTATAAAAACCCAAAATACAAATCACAATGGGTTGGATTCTATATATGGCGCCTGATAAATTTGCGTGAAAAAATATGCCTAGGCGTATTCTCTAAAATATGCCTATATTTTGTAGAATAAACTTAAATTTCTGCGCAGTATATAGAATATGCCAAGTGCCTCTCCATGTGATCGAATTTGGTCACATCCATTTAGGCCATGTTTTACTTGGCATAAATCCCGACACCTAAATAGCCCCAGGCAGGTAGCTAGGCATTTTGTGACAGTGCACAAATTTGGACACTGGAAAAATTGGTGCCCAGCACTATTCTATAAAGGGCGTTCTGGGTTATGCACCCTTTATAGGAATATTTCCCCAAGTCTGGCCCTGGAGTACCCCTTGCCAGTCAGGTTTTCAGGACATCTACAATGAATATGCCTGAACTTGATTTGCATACACTGCCTCCAAATTTCTTTCATGCATATTCATTGTGGATATCCTGAAAACCTGACTGGCAAGGGGCACTCCAGGGCTGGAATTGGGAAACACTGCTTTATAGAATAGTGAGTAGCGCTGATTAGCATGCCCAAATTTGGGTACCAAAATTTACGCCGGCTGAAACCAGGTATAATG
Organism: Microcaecilia unicolor; assembly: GCF_901765095.1. NCBI lineage: Eukaryota > Metazoa > Chordata > Amphibia > Gymnophiona > Siphonopidae > Microcaecilia > Microcaecilia unicolor. The sequence goes on from NC_044039.1 coordinate 161,436,585, forward strand.
CTGGTGCCTAATTTGGGCACGAATCCTCAGTATTCTATAATACTGAGTACAAATGTACAGAATGCCCCTCCCGTGGCCACACCCCTTTTTGGTTTGTGCACCATGGGATTTGGGCATGCAGTTGTATAGAATAGTGCATAGCAAGATATGCCTGCAAGTCCAAATTGGTGCCAATTAACATCAATAATTGAATGTTAGCACCCAATTATTGATGTTAATTGTCTTGTTACTCAATTTAGTTGTGATCACATCTCAGGATTGTGCCCAAATTTGGGTGTACAAATTTGATTGCTCTTTATAGAATCCAAGTGATTGGGTCCTAATCCTTCCAGAACTAATGCAACTCTATCCTACAATTTAACACAACAACAGATCATTGAGGTATGCTGAGAACCAGAAAAAAAATGTATGGCTTTTTCTGTTCTATTTCACCATGGCATTATAATTCATCATGCAATCCTTTTCCATCTCACTAAAACAAGAACATTAAATTCTTTATATCACAGTGAGCTAGTGATGAGATAAAAGCATCCTAAAATGTATTTTGGAAATTATAAACTTGAGGTATCATTTAGTAACATTTGTCCAGAATAATGTGTAATTCTACAGTTCAGCAAAAGGTCAATTAAATATAAGTGAACAGTGCCTCAAAATAAGCAATTTGCTGGTGTTATAAGGAAATTCATTTCCCCCGAGCTTTACTCTGTTCCCTACAAAACCACTCATAGAAATAATGTATTAGCTTTGACTGTATCTATTCACTAAAAATTGTCTTCAAATTTAGCTTCAAATCAGTTCTGTGCTTTCCTGGGACGGAGGAGGAGGACTTTGCCTGTATGTCCGGGAGAAGTTAGGAGCTCCCTGGAGCTCCTTACATTTAGTCAGGAGTAAGGAGTATTTCCTAAAAGCTACCTGGTTAAACTAAAACTTTGAAGAGGTAATTAGCTTGTCTCAGATTAGGAGTTTGGTTAACTCGGCATACACTATGACTTGAAATTATACCTAAATCAAGAAGATAGAGAGCATTTTCCAGAGACTGAGTGGTAAATCTGAGACAGTTCTAAGGGTCATCTCATGATGGTTTGGGATTTGGCATGTCAAGACTTTCTGTATTATTCACAGTAGCTCATTTTATGTTTCATATACTATTACTGTGTATGATGTGAAGTAAACCTTGAAGTGGCTATTCCCAATTCAATTATATCTTGTTCTGAGCCTAGCTTTACACTTGTGAAGGCCATTACAAATAGGTCCTTTGTGGGTCAGCCTGGAAACTCAGTAGCAAATGCTTTATATTTCCATGCGGAAAGGTCATGATTTGATTCCCAGATCAGGACTTCCATACCCCCAAGCTGATTGGCTCATCTGTATCCTTGATTATCTGGGGATGGGGAGACTGCGGAGGTAACATTCACAAACCCTGAAGGAGGGAGTCATGGTGATGAACAAGGGCAACACCTTGTGGCTGGATTTAAAGTCCATGATACATGGTCCCAGAAGGAGCCCTACTGCTTGGCGCCTGACCTCAGACTAGGAACAGTGGGCAGCGAGTCTATTAAAATAGGGAGGAAATTCCCAGGTAGTTATAAATGAAAGCTTAGGGTGCCAGATTCCAGCACTGATTTGAACTGAGCTGAAAATAAAAGGAAGAAAGAGGAAATACCAGGCTCAAAAAGAAAAAAACAAAGAAAATGCGGATTACCAGTTAAAAGCTAAACCCACAATTTAAGTATGGAATTGAGTGAATGGGTGTGATTTTTTTAAATTTTGGAGGGAGGATCACACAAGGGCACATGATTTCCTGTCATGATGTAATGTAACTTTTCCAGTGGTCACTTACCAAAAAGTACTTACAAATCCAGTTCCTATTCAGAGATCATATTGTCCAGTCTTATGTGCCACTGTTCCAGAATGCATTTTATGATGTTCCTCTATATTTGAAGCCTCCCCCTATTTTTCAATTGCAGTATTTCTATTTGAATCTACAGAGCAGGAGGACAGGAAATACTCTGTACATTGGAGAATAAGGTAAACTAGCTTTCATAAGTAACCATCTGATAGGAAAAGATTTTTTTTTAATCTGTTTTGTGCCAAGACTTTATCAAGACTTTGGCACCTGAGATATCAGAGGATGATTACTGTGAGATTAGCAGGTGTTTATGTTCGCTTCTACTGATCTGATTGAGACTTATTTGCAAAGTTTCTTTTGGTGCCCAACTATGGATACCACTGCTAAACTTTCTACCATTTGTGTAAGGCCCAGCCTCCTCTGAACACTCTCTTCAAGTTCCACTGGGGAGGGGGTGAGCAGTTAAAACTGTACTTCATCTGCCTTATCCCCATAGAATTGGTCCTCCCATAACTCTGCAACTGAACAGGAAAGCATAACTAACTATAAAATGTGCCATCACTACCACGTTTGTTAAATTATAAGAAGTATGCCATTTGCCCAATTGTAAAGAAAAGACCCCTGATATTAAATGGCAACTACAAGCTATCCAAGCGGGAATACTAAAACAAATTTTTTAAAATTTCAACCCTACAAAATCAAGCATGCATATTATTTCTTTTTTTTCATGTTCATAAGTTGAGAACACTCCTTGATATCATATAGATCATGGATGTGTCCTCATAACTGTTTGTAATCATTGCACTTGAACTATCGTGAAGTATGTAAAAATCTCTGATGCAGATTGTCGTGGAAGACTAAGAATGATGGTTTTGTGTACACCCCGCCGTCTGGGACCCTGAAGCAGCTAAGCAAAACGCTGGCCATCATTGGCCCAGGGTGTGTGGACAGCTTGGAGATTGTCGGCTTGGCTCTGATTCTGCACTTCATATGAGCTTTTTTTTTTTTTAAGATAAGTGTTTTTGCATCACAAATGTTGAATATTGAATATTGGATTAACTGAGGGGGAAAAAAGCAAATGATATAGACATAATATAATAGAAATGAAAAAGATACAGACTCGGAAGGTTTTTGCCAACGAAGAATAAGAGATCTATTGGATCCGTATAGCTCTGTAAATCTATTTAGATGTTGAGCCCTTTTGAGGCTTTTCCTTCCCTTTTTTACAATAACTATAAGTTATTTTTCAGTGAGTGGATTTTCATTTGAGTTTATCTTTGTGAGTTTTAAAATCTCAAAAACATCTTAAGTAAATGCAAAAAAATAAACATATATATATATCTTTATAAAAGTCATTCTCATGTAGAATCACTGTACTTAGGAATACTGTATAAGCAGGAATGCTGGCAGTATGGTGCATGTTATCTCATATCCTACTTAATCTATATCTGTATGACTTTCTCTTATACACATTTGTACAGTACTGCATAAGTGTACTAGCACCATAACCCAGGTACATTGTAAAGCTCAAGTAATTGTCTAATCTCCTGGAACATCTGAAATAACAAGTGAGAAAGTTCTCATATTGTAAACTTATACTTAAAATTCAGGGATGAAATTCTTACTAATAGAGGGGACAATGATCAAAGGTTTTTAATTGGGTAAACATGTAGTGGTTATTCTTAAAACACTAGTAAAAAAGGCCCGTTTCTGACACAAATGAAACGGGCACTAGCAAGGTTTTCCTTGGAGTGTGTATGTTTGAGAGAGTGTGTGTGAGAGTGACTGTGTGTGAGAGAGAGAGAGAGTGAATGTGCGAGTGGGTGTGTGTGACAGAGAGTGAGACTGGGTGCGACTGTGGCTGTGAGAGAGAGAGTGTTTGTGTGAGAATGAGAGTGTGTGCCATGGGACCCCCTCCCTCCCTCCCTTCCTCCCAGTTCCAGGGTCATCCCCCCCTCTCTCCCTCCCTCACTCCGAATTCCAGGGTCATCCCCTCCCTCCCTCCCTCTGAGTTCCAGGGTCATCCTCCCCTCCCTCCGAGCTCCAGGGTCATCCCCTCCCTCCCTCTGAGTTCCAGGGTCATTCCCTCCCTCCCTCCGAGTTCCAGGGTCATCCCCCCCTCCCTCCCTCCCTCTGAGTTCCAGGGTCATCCCCTCCCTCCGAGTTCCAGGGAACCGAGTTTCAGTCTCCCCCTCCCTCCGAGTTTCAGGTTCCCCCCTCCCTCCAAGTTTCAGGGTCCCCTCTCCCTCTGAGTTTCAGGGTCCCTCTCCCTCCCTCACTCCAAGTTTCAGGGTCCCCCTCCCTCCCAGTTCCAGGGTCATCGTCCCTCCCTCCCTCCCTCCCTCCCTTCCAGTTCCAGCACCCCTCCCTCCGAATTTTAGAAGTCATCTTCACTTACCAAGTCGAGGTTACGGCGGCCATCAGCAGCGGTAAAAGGCGTGCAGGCTCAGCCTTTCTTTCTCTCTCAGCTCTGGTCCCGCCCTCATTTCCTGTTTCTGCAAGGGCGGGACCAGAGGTGAGAGAGAGAAAAGGGCCGAGCCTGCATGCCTTTTACCGCTGCTGTCAGCCGCCGTAAACCCGACTTGGTAAGTGAAGATGACTTTTAAAATTCAGAGGGAGGGGGCCTGGAAATGGAAGGAAGGGAGGGAGGGAGGAAGGAACGGATGACGACACCCTCATGCGTGTGACGTCGCGTTCCATTGCCTGGCAACTCTGCAGCGTTCCCTTCCAGTGATTGGTCACTGCTGTTTGTTACGAACCCGGAAGTACGTGATGTCAATTCAGGAGATGGATACAGCAGGAGCACGAACCCTTCAAAGTTTCACTTTTACGGAGTCAGCTTCAGAATGTTGGAGGTGCTTTTATTATATAGGATGTTTGAAAATTGTTCCACCACCACCATGTGAGGGTAAAAATACATAAATAGAGAGCAATTCTGTTTTATAAGAGGTCATTTACACATGTACATTGCCACTTGCACATATAAATGACTAAAATACTGACATTTATGTGGTATCCCCAGAGGAACCTGCCAGTAAGGCAGGAAGGGAATCATTGCAAGACTATTCCCTGAAAGCCCACATCAGGCAATTGTATCAGCAACAATCTATGATCCACAAGGTTGAATGCTGATGATAATTCCAGGGAGGTGATAGCAAATTTCCCCGCATCAAGTGACTCGTAGATTTTACTCAGTAAAGCCACAAGGCAGGTCTCAGTGCTGTGGTGCTCATTCATTTATTCATTTAGCTATTTGTATTTTGCATTATCTAGACATTCTAAGCAGAGAACAATATATATTCACAATAAAAACAAACAATATTAAAACAATAACATAATATATACAGCATAATAAAAATCTGCAAGAACATCAGTCAGATCATTTTTCCAAAATTACCTCCTTAGTTCAAATGTACCAAAGATTATATTCAGTCTCAATCAAAAATAAGTTCAATTCAAACTGACAACCATTAGTCACTCTATACACAGTCTTAATCCAAGATAAATTCAATTTCTTGCTGGAAATAAGACAGAGTACTACTTGCTTTCCCTGATGGGGAAGCAAGCTTCCTTGGTCTTCTGTTAGGCATAAGGACTAGAACGAAGAGGAGCTCTGAGCACATCTACTGTCTACGGCTCCATTTTGACTCTCCCATATGCTAACTTTTTAATACCCAGTACAGCCCCAAAAACTGTTGTTTGTAAGATGGCTCCACTACCTGTTCAAACCAGTTTGGTTTAGAGATTTTTAGAAGTTTTTAAAGTTTTTTAATGTGCTAGCTTGAAACACTATCCTGCTTATAATCGAAAGAGAAAAACGCCTATATTGTGACCCAAATCGGGAGATAGACGTTTATCTCCCAAAAACGAATAAAGCGGTATAATCAAAAGCCGATTTTGGACGTTTTCAACTGCACTCCGTCGCGGATGCGGACAACGTTGATGGGGCGTGTCGAAGGCGTGGCGAAGGCGGAACTGGGGCGTGGTTATCTGCCGATCAGAGATGGGCGCCTTTCGCCGATAATGGAAAAAAAATATGCGTTTTTAGCGAGAATTTAGGGCACTTTTCCTGGACCCTGTTTTTCCACGAATAAGGCCTTAAAAAGTGCCCTAAATGACCAGATGACCACTGGAGGGAATCGGGGATGACCTCCCCTGACTCCCCCAGTGGTCACGAACCCCCTCCCACCACAAAATATGCCGTTTCACAACTTTTTATTTTCACCCTCAAATGTCATACCCACCTCCCTGGCAGCAGTATGCAGGTCACTGGAGCAGTGGACTTCAGGCAGGTGGACCCAGGCTCATCCCCCCCCCCCACCTGTTACACTTGTGCTGGTAAATGGGAGCCCTCCAAACCGCCCCCCAAACCCACTGTACCATGGGCGTAGACTGGGGGGGGCGAGGGGGGGCAATGCCACCCCAAACGCAGGGCCGGCAACAGGCAGCTCTCCCTTCACCCCACCCTCTCCCCGTTCCTTCTCCTCCCCCCCTGGCCCCCCCGTGAGCCGGTTCTCCTCCCTCCCTTCGTATCCGTCCCTCACCGACCTGATCTTCGAATCCTTTGCCTGCCCGCTAGGCGCTAGCGCTCTCTCCCCTGCTGGTTCGCGCTTTAAAAATGGCCGCCGAGACTTTCAGAGGCAGCCTCGCAAGAAGTCTCGGTGGCCATTTTGAAGCGTGAACCGGCAGTGGAGAGTCAGCGCTAGCGGGCCGGGCAGGTGAAAAATTCGAAGATCGTTGGTGAGGGACGGATCCGGAGGGAGGGAGGAGAACTGGCTCGCTGGGAGGGGGGGGGAGAAGGAACGGGGAGAGGGCGGAATGAAGGGAGGGGAGAGGAGGATCACTGCTGGACTAAGTGGATGGAGGGCAGGGGAAAGGAGGGCCACTGGGCATGGGGGCAGGGGAGAGGAGGGTCACTACTGGACTGAGTGGATGGAGGGCAGGGGAAAGGAGGGCCACTAGGTATGGGGACAGGGGAGAGGAGGGACACTGTTGGACTGGGTGGATGGAGGGCAGGGGAGAGAAAAGAAATGCTGGACATGGATGGAGGGGAGGAAAGAGTGAGGAAGGAGTTGAGATGAGGGAAAAGGAAGAGAGGAGAAAAACTGCACATGGATGAAGAAAATAGGCAGAAGCTGAGGACCAGAAATGAAGAAGAAAGGAAGAAAGAAATAAATGGAAAGGAAGCCCTGGAAACGGAGTTAAGAGGACAGATAGCAGCAGAATCAGATACTGCACCAGCATGATCAGAAAAACAGTCACCAGACAACAAAGGTAGAAAAAAATCATTTTATTTTCATTATAGTGTTTGCAATATGTTCACTTTGAGAATCAGGTGCTCAACATTAAAAGTTTATATTTACTTATTTATACCCCCCCCCCCCAGGCTCTCTCCCCGGCTATAGCCAGCTCTGCAATTTGGGGGGGGCGCAGAGGGGGACTGGGGGGAGAGCCTGTTGTTAAACATTTGCCAGCACACCACTGCCTGTCGCCAAACCCGCTGCCTCTCTGATTCAGTGGCTATCCATTGGCAAACGAACACTGGTTATTCCCAAAAAAGCCAGCTCTTGCTCCCTTCCTTCCTCCATATTAGCATAATTTGCATATACATATATGCAAATGAATATGCTAATATGCCCCGCCCCTTCCTTTGCCCCCCCCAAATGAAACAGTCAAACTACGCCTATGCACTGTACCCACGTGTAGGTGCCCCCCTTCACCCCTTAGGGCTATAGTAATGGTGTAGACTTGTGGGCAGTGGGTTTTGAGGGGGATTTGGGGGGGCTCAACACCCAAGGGAAGGGTGCTATGCACCTGGGAGCTGTTTTACCTTTTTTTTTTTTTTTTTGTAAAAGTGCCCCCTAGGGTGCCCGGTTGGTGTCCTGGCATGTGAGGTGGACCGGTGCAGTACGAATCCTGGCCCCTCCCACGAATAAATGTCTTGGAGTTATTCGTTTTTGAGCTGGGCGTTTTCGGTTTCCATTATCACTGAAAAACAAAAACGCCCAGCTCAAAAAAAGATAAACGTCCATGTTTTTTCGAAAATACGATTCGGTCCGCCCCTTCACGGACCCGTTCTCGGAGATAAACGCCCATGGAGATAGACGTTTCTGTTCGATTATGCCCCTCCATACCAACCTGACACTGAATTGTAAAAACATGTGATCTGAGGTATTCACTGATGTTATACCCTATATCCAGTACTGGATGAACATAGAATTATTTACAGTACAGCATGGGGAGCACAGCTGGAGTAGAAACATGCTAGGCTGCTCTGAATAACAGCTGTGATGGACAGTCATTAATTTTTACTGCAGTTGATGACTGTTCTGTTTTGTTCAAAAATTGCATTTGAGGTATCCAAACCATCTGCTCTTCTGTTACCTTTCAGTGATTGTAGAACAATACACTTATGCATAAAACGGCACAAAACAGGCAAATCATCTTAATGGCTTCAAATTCGGAAAGCACAATACAAGTGGCTTTAGAAACAATAGTGCACATGTGTGAGACTAGGGGGCTCATTTTCGAAAGGGAAAAACGTCTATAAATTGGCATAAAGCAGCATTTGAACATTTTTCTCACAAAAACATCCTAATCAGTATTTTCTAAACTATTTTTAGATGTTTTTCTATGAAGTCCATCAGAAGTGCATTCAAATCACAAGGGGGCGTGCCGGGGGGCATTTCAACGACGGAATTAGGGTGTGCCTAACACTTGGATGTTTTACAGCCATAATGGAACAAAACAAAAACGTCCAGGACTACTACTACTACTACTACTACTAATCATTTCTAAAGCGCTACTAGACGTACGCAGCGCTGTACACTTGAACATGAAGAGACAGTCCCTGCTCGACAGAGCTTACAATCTAATTAGTACAGACAAACAGGACAAACAAGAGATAAGGGAATATTAAAGTGAGGATGGTAAAATAAGGGTTCTGAACAAGTGAATAAGGGTTAAAAGCTGCATCAAAAAGGTGGGCTTTTAGCTTAGATTTGAAGACTGCCAGAGATGGAGCTTGACTGCCAGATGTTTTAGTCTAGACCTGTTTTTAGAACAAATAAGGCACAAATAGATGCCCTAAATGACCAGATGACCACTGGAGGGAATCAGAGGTGAACCCCCAATACCTCCCTTTGGTCACTGACCCCCCTCCCACCCCCACTCCCCCAAAAATGTAAATAAAAATGACTTATCAGTCTCTATGACAGCTGCAGATGTTAAAGTCAGGTCTATTAGTGCAGCTTGCAAAAGTCTGGAGTAGTGTAGTTTTTGGTGTCGTGCACAGTGGGGGACCCAGGTCTCTATCTCCCTCTACCTGTCACACTTGTGGTGGAAACTGTGACCCTTCCCAAGATCACCAAAACCCTACTGTACCCACATATAGTTGCCCCTTTCAACCACAAGGGTTATTTTAATGGTGTACAGTGGGGGGACAGTGGAATTTGGGTGGGTTTTGGAGGGCTCAGTGGACAAGATAAGGGCGCAAAGGTGAGATGTGTACCTGGGAGCATTTTTTATGAAGTGCACAGAAGTGCCCTCTAGGGTGCCCCATTGTTCTCCTGGGATGTCTGAGGCAGCATTCTACTAAAAATGTTGGCTCCTCCTACATCCCAATGGTATAAATCTCTACATTTTGCACCTATTCAGGGGTTTTTTTTCCCCAAAAATGGACCAAAAAAACAAAACACCCAAATCACAAAACCATGTTCAAAACAGTATTTTGGAAAAAAAAGAAATGTTTTTCTTTTTTGAAAATGACCTTCTTTCCTATTCGGATTTTGGATTTTTGTGTGCAAAACGTCCAAAATCGACTTACACGTCATATCACAAATGCCCCTCCACGTGAGTTAATGCTCCATTCAGTTTTCCAAGAAATGTTTGATTTACCTTCCAGACACAAATTATAAGCAGCCAGAGAATCTGATTGCAAAATGGAAGACTATAATGGTTTCCAAAACCTATTGTATTTTGACAGTCTGTTCAGCTATTTCTTGTTGCTTTCAATAGCTTTTAAGGTAGCCATTTGGTCCAAGTATTAGAATTTAACAAGCCATAATGGTGTCTGAGCTGCTTGGATGACCAAAGCTTTAATAAGGACATGGAGTTGAGACCCCCCTATCCACTCCTCAAGCAGTGTTTATCCTAGACACAATGGTTTGGCATAATTAATTAGCATTGTACATTGTCAACAACGTATGTTTTAATAATAAAGTGTATTAATAATTCCCTGGATGGCAATTTTAAAGGAAATATTAAACAAAAAGCTATCTTTGTAAAGAGAATTTACAGACATCATTTCAGTTTGTTCATATTTTTTAAAATGGGTCAGGAGTTATCTTATAGCATGAATAGTACATAAGTACATAAGTACATAAGTAATGCCATACTGGGAAAAGACCAAGGGTCCATCGAGCCCAGCATCCTGTCCACGACAGCGGCCAATCCAGGCCAAGAGCACCTGGCAAGCTTCCCAAACGTACAAACATTCTATACATGTTATTCCTGGAATTTTGGATTTTTCCAAGTCCGTTTAGTAGCGGTTTATGGACTTGTCCTTTAGGAAACCGTCCAACCCCTTTTTAAACTCTGCTAAGTTAACCGCCTTCACCACTTTCTCCGGCAACGAATTCCAGAGTTTAATTACACGTTGGGTGAAGAAACATTTTCTCCGATTTGTTTTAAATTTACTACACTGTAGTTTCATCGCATGCCCCCTAGTCCTAGTATTTTTGGAAAGCGTGAACAGAAGCTTCACATCCACCTGTTCCACTCCACTCATTATTTTATATACTTCTATCATGTCTCCCCTCAGCCGTCTCTTCTCCAAGCTGTATAGCCCTAGCCTCCTTAGTCTTTCTTCATAGGGAAGTCGTCCCATCCCCGCTATCATTTTAGTCGCCCTTCGCTGCACCTTTTCCAATTCTATTATATCTTTCTTGAGATGCGGCAACCAGAATTGAACACAATACTCAAGGTGCGGTCGCACCATGGAGCGATACAACGGCATTATAACATCCTCACACCTGTTTTCCATACCTTTCCTAATAATACCCAACATTCTATTCGCTTTCTTAGCCGCAGCAGCACACTGAGCAGAAGGTTTCAGTGTGTTATCGACGACGACACCCAGATCCCTTTCTTGGTCCGTAACTCCTAACGTGGAACCTTGCATGACGTAGCTATAATTCGGGTTCTTTTTTCCCACATGCATCACCTTGCACTTGCTCACATTAAACATCATCTGCCATTTAGCCGCCCAGTCTCCCAGTCTAAAATAAAATGCATTAGCAACATACATTAAAAATGTAACTCAGGCATGGCCTGGTTATTAACCAGCAGTACTAAGCGATGACATGCAGAGGACTGGGGTTCAATTTCCAGGGCCAGATCTTCTGCAGGATCATTAGACAGGACTATGTGGTCACCCAAGGAAACATTTTCAGAGCAGGAGAGAGCGCCAAAGAGCAGCTAAAGTCCAAGCAAAACAGTAGGTTCTGACAGCCACACAAACTCAAAGAAAGAAGAGGAGGTACTTTTAGAGGGAGTGAAGGTTTCAAATAGCTCATTTACCCAGATTATTCTGGGAAGAGTGGTGTTGAGGTGATCCTGATTGTTAGGGGGGGAGCCAAGAGATCTAAAAGTTAATGGGGGGAGGGCACAAAGCTGAAGATTGCTTAATACCATTGCAGCAGCCCTGATCTTCTGTGCTCTGGGCCTGGTCCATCCTAGGCACACTGCAGTGGCAACTGAGGAAATCCCACTGATCATAGGAGGCAGTATTTGCCTCTTCGCTATCAGCAACAGTGACTATAACTTACTCGGCACTAACTGGAAGGAGCAGTACACACTAGTCTTCTCCCATAACCAGCCCATTTCCCATCCCATAACAAAATATGCAGTCAGCGCTAGGGTCCTTTTTACCGCAGTGGGTAAAAAGCCCCTTTTAAAAATTGGCCATGCGGTAAGAGTGTTCTTACCGCGTGGCCATGCGGGGAGGAGCACTTACCTCCACCCATTGAGGTGGCGGTAGGGCTACCATATTTTGTCCCCAAAAAAGGAGGACACATGCCCCGCCCCACCACACACCCACCCCGCCCCTTTCACACCCCACCCCACCCCCTTTTGTGCCCTCTCTCCGCCCCTGTCACATTTTCCCCTCCCCCCGTCACACACCCTGTCACCCCCCTCCCTGTCACCCCCCTCCCCTTACCTTACTACTGCCCTGGTGGTCTAGTGACCTCTTCGGGGCAGGAAAGAGCCCCCTCTTTCCTTCCCAGAGCGCTACCCTGCATGCATCCTTCCTGTTGCTGATCTCAGCGCCGATTCAAAATGGCCACTGAAAGTTGAGGTCCCTTCAACTCTCGGCGGCCATTTTGAATCGGCACCGAGATCAGCAACAGGAAGGATGCATGCAGGGCAGTGCTCCAGGCAGGAAAGAGGTGGCTCTTTCCTGCCCCAAAGGTGGAAGAGGTCACTAGACCACCAGGGCAGTAGTAAGTAAGGGGAGGGGAGGCTAGCAATCTGCCCGTTTGTCCAGATTTCTGGACAAACAGGCAGATTTGTAAAGCCCGCCCAGTTGCCCGGACATGTCCTCAAAAAGAGGACATGTCCGGGTAAATCCGGACATATGGTAACCCTAGGTGGTGGTAAGGGCTCCTGTGATAACATTTATTTAGCCAGTTAGCAGACTGAAAATCACCGCTAACTCCTGGATTCTATAGTGCAACTTGAGTTGCGAGCACAAATCAGGTCGTATTCTGATATCTTAACAAGCCAATCAGGCCCGATTTTTGCCACTTACTACTACTACTACTACTTATCATTTCTATAGCACTACTAGACATACGCAGCGCTGTACACTTGAACATGAAGAGACAGTCCCTGCTCGACAGAGTTTACAATCTAATTAACAAGCAATTATTGACACCAATTGGTATTAATTAGAATTTATATGCACAACTGTCTAAACACTCTGCAAAGTAATGCATGTAAATTCTAAGGCGCATATTTGAAAAAGGGGCATGGAATGAGTGGGTCATGGGTGTTTCTATAAACTATATGCGATGTTAAAGAATACATCTGGTCTGCACCTAACATAAGTGTAGGCATTTACACCAGGTTTTCTTTGGTGTAAACACCTGCGACTACATTTAGTCAAGTGGACGGGCGCTAGGTGTATTCTATAAACCACGCCTATCTTTAGCTGTAGGTCATAGTATACGCCTAGGTATATTTTTTTTCAGCACTGATTTTTTATTTTATTTTATTTTTATCAGTTCACAAATTAATTCAAGAATGATCTTGATACAGAAAAGATAGGTAATATTGAAACTTCATATTATATAAGTATATAATAAGCAATATATATATTCTTATCCAATCTCTAGTCCACAATTAAAGGAAGAGAACAAGGTACAATTCCATGAAATATTTGTATCACTACTTAAAGTTAAACTTAGGGAGAGAACTACTCAGACAAATTGATATTAAATTACAGAGTTGATGAAGATATTACTATTGGCTGCGAAATTGGAGTTACAACAGTCTTCGAGTCTAAAAAGGAAATTAAGTGCATGAGATCATAAAAAACGTTATTTCACTGAGTTTAATTTCAATACATCGGCACTGATTTTTAAGGCGACATATATAGAATCTAGCCCTAACCAGCCAAGTTGCAGATCTACTCTAACTCTGCCCCACCTAGCCAGTTAGGAGATGACTGGTTAGCGGTGATATTCAGCAGCATTACCTGGTTAAACGACATTGAATGTCAGATCCTGTCTCACTTAGCAGGGTTTAATTGGGCAGGATAAACCTTTTTGAATATTGACCCCTACATTTGTATTATTTAACCTTCAAAACTTTGAACACCATTATTCCATCAAATTCCTAACCATGACCAAGTTTAAGCAAAATATTTACAGCAATCTGGTTCTCCCATAGTGCTGAATCCTCAGGAAGTTTTCAAGTGAAGTCTTTAACTTCAAAACAGAGAACTGATGCCAAGGTTATTTTTTCTGTTATTAAAAGGACTGCATCTGGAGGAGTCATTATGCTATTCTACTTCCATGATAAAACCTATTAATAAGCAGCTTTGAATAAATATTAAGGTTAGTGATTTTTAATGTTCTGCAACTGATGAAAGGAGTGTCTTTTATAAATAAAACATAGTTTATGGATCTACCACTTGACATCTTTTAGGCCTTTCTCAGAAATGCTTTAGTTATAAATATGCCATAGGGAGCAATTTTATAACCTACTTGAGTGCAAAGAACAACATTTTGGGCGTACGCCTATAAGGAGCTGCTTGGTTTTAACAGCAGGAAGGCACATAAATAGTGGTATTCTAGCCTTTATGTGTGTAACTGGCCAGTTACGCACATAAAGGACATCTTATAGCAAAGGTTTTCAACCCAGTCCTTGATACACACCCAGCCAATCGGATATCATCATTGAACCCAAGGTTGAAAACACCTGCAGACGCTTTCACGGATAAGTGTACACCTTACATATGAAACTGCTAGAATTTGATACATCTACTCATGCAAGGAGATGTCTCCAAAATCCTGAGTGGTGTAGAAGGAGTAGAAGTAAATCGATTTTTTACTCGTTCCAAAAGTACAAAGACTAGGGCACACTCGAGGTAGTTACACGGAAATACTCCACCAACTAGTGGAAAAGTACATGGCACATTTTAACAGTGCATTCTTTGCCAGTGAGAATTTTATAAAATATGCACATATGCTAATTCTTAATGGCACATGCAGTATATGCACAAAGTTGTTCCTGTCTCAGATCAAGACTAAGTTTGTTTGAGTGTTTTTGGTTTCACTGTTTTATAAAGGCATATAGGCTAGGGCTGCACATTTAACACGTTATTAACATGATTAATGCATTAACAATTTAACTTGCATTAAAAAATTGCACAAGATTAATGCATTAAGGTCTCTGCTACTTTTCCTGCATCTCTCTCTCTCTCTCTCTCTCTCTCTCTCTGTCTCTCTCTCTCCATTTTCTCCCCCTCCCATAGTCCAGCATCTGATTCTTCCTCCTTCCGGCATTTCCCTAAACTCCAGCATCCTTCTCCCCCCCCCCCCCCCAACGTGGCCGCATCTCTCTTTCTTTTCCTCTTTTTCCCACTAGCTCTTCTTACCTCTCCCCACACTCTGGCAGTCCCCCAGTCCCCTCTCCTCTGTGTACTCCCTCTCCCTCTCCCTGCCCCTCTCAGCCTTAAGAAATTACCTTGAACACTGCAGTGAAATCATGCTGCTTCTCACCCAGCCTGAAGAGATATGTGGACTGCGGGGGGGGGGGGGGGGCAGAAGAAAGAGGAAAAGTAGAAAGATGCGGGGGGGAGGGAGTGTTCGAGGGACAGATGCTGGAAATAGGGGATGGACGAATCAAAGAAGGGAGATAGTGTCCATAGAAGGGAGGGGAGGAAAGAGAGAAGGGGAAAAATAATGATCATGGATGGAGGAAAAGGAGGAGATGCTGCCCATGGAGAGGAGGAGAAGGGATGGGAAGGGAAGATGATTATAAAAATAAAATCACCAGAAAACAAAGGTTAAGAAATATATATTTTCAGTTTAGTAATTGAAACATGTCGGTTCTGAGAACTTACTTCTGCTGGCTATATTTTGTACTGTACAGAAGGAAATGGGAGGGGGGCCGCTTCACACAATTAACATTTTAATCGCGATTAAGTGTTCAATTAAAACTTTTAATCAATGTGCAGCCCTAATATTTATGAAATAGCTGCAGCATGTGTGCCTATGTGCCTTCCCTGCCTAGCAGGGCCAGATTAAGGCACAGCCCAACAAGGGTGCCCCTCGGCCCTGCCAATGCTTAACTGACAAGACATTAAGGGGTCTGTTTACGAAGCAACACTACTGGCTGTCCATGCGCTGGTGCCGACACAGCCCATTCAAAGTGCTGCTTAGTTAACCGGAACATAAAACTCAATAAGTACTAAGAAATGTCATTATTGTAAATATATATATTAGAAAAACACTGAAATTCATGTTGGATAGTAGTGTGCAGACAGCAGTGAAAGAGTTAAGGGCATGATAGCTAAGGGGGAAAAAACTCTGTGGTGACATCCCCCCTCCCCCAACATGCACTTCCCTTGGTTCCTTAAGCACGGTGCATATTTTGCTTAATGGTTAATCCAGGGCTGCTGCCTAGGCACCATGTTATAAAATTACCCTCTCGACTAAGAATATTTTAATAGCAGTCACCAGCAAGGTGGCCATTTCACTGAATCAGGAGTAGAGCACTCTTCTGAAATTGCTTAACAGCTCTGACAATTTCCAAATGACCCAGTGATCAGAGAAAATGCCCCTTCTTTTTTCTGAAGCTTTTGCTGACATGAGATAGATGTTAGAATATATTCCTCTGCAGAACTGGTGCAGAGAAAGCAGAATGATGCAGCAGCAGGGCCATTTCTAATCTATTTAGTGCATTACAGATCAAGCTGTTTTAGAAAAACATTAAAAATGACAGACAAACTTGAAAATAGCCTGGAAAAGAACAGTGTGTCACAATTGTATTTTAAGACCTGAAGGCAGAGTTGACAGTGCATTATTCATTATGCAACAGCACGGAATCTTATTTGAAAAGCATGCTCTAAGCTATAGCTACCACAGCAGGAGATGTGGCTTCCAACTCCTTCTGGTGCCATCAAATTGAAATCACTATGCCTCATATTTATAAGTGTACTGAACAGGACTTGACCTGTCTCTTCAGAGGCTGAAAGAGTTCTCTAGATGTATCCTCTTTAAAATAAGTAAAAAAAAAAAAAAAATACCTGCAGCTCAGTAATTCACAGAAAAGGTTCTAAGCCTGAACGATTTAAGAATGATGTCCACAACCCATGAGCTTCTGCTTACAAATAGTTTAAACAGCTCCCCAATCACCTTGACCCAGAATATGCACCAGTGATACCAAAAAAAATTACTTTTAAATTCATTCCACCCTGCTACTTAAGATGAATGTCCACGTTACATGCAGGGAAATAAAGATCTGCTACATCATTGAGAAATTATTGACATCATCTGCAGAATGCAATTTGTCCAGGCATGATCTACCCTCAATCAATAACATGAGCGCCTAAATGTAAGCGCCATTTGCGCACTCAAATTATAGAATACCAGCACTTAAGACATAAGCATCGCCACACTGGGACAGACCAAAGGTCCACCTAGCCCTGCACCCTGTCTCCAACAGTGGCCAATCCAGGTCACAATCACCCGACAAGATCCACAGAGCAAAGCATTTTGTACTGCTTGTCCCAGGAGTGTTGTGGATTTGTACATGTGCTAGTTGAGCACTAAGCAATATTTTCTATAATCGTAGCACACAAATGGAAGGGAGTGTTCACATGGGCAGGGTACGGGCATCTACCAGTCACCTAAATTATCTTGTTTAATGTATACTGTTTCTTATGGTCTAGCTCCAATTTATTTAATTCAATGTTTTGTTTTGACAAACCTTGTTCGTGCTTCCAGGTCTATAAATTTATTTTCCTTTCCATCAATGAAGGGTAAAGTTAGAAAGACACGTATAAGTTCTCTGCTTTCTTATCAGGCAGCTAAATTAGGAAGAGAAATTTCCATTTTGATTATTCAGTAGTCGAATTATGTATATTTTCGACGATTGCTTAAGACTTATTTATTTAGGAACTATGGAAGGATATGAATGTATTAGACATTTGATTAATTATTTTTGATATTGTATTTCCTGGGATGTCCAGCCTCTTTGTGAGTAATTAAGAATACGATGTTATGTTACGTTATTTTAGTAGTGTCATGTATGCACTAATAGGTCTTTCTACCAATCTACGGGAAAAAAGGCCCTGCGCTACTAGCAGGGGCCATTTTCCCATATGCCAGGGCCCTGTTTACTGCAGCAGGTAAAAAGCCCCAAAACCTACGCTCTTACCACGTGGCCATGTGGCGGGGAGCCCTTACCGCCACCCATTGAGGTGGCGATAAGGGCTCCCACATAACCTGTCACGGTCCCAGGCTTTAAACAAACAATCACGAACTCTGGAACAACGTGAGCCCTTGGCCTACTGTCATCGAGCAGCAGCAGGAGGCAACCCCCCCCCCCCCCCCCCCCAAGCAGGACTGGACTAACAAGCTTGGCTGGAACCAAATGATGGGATGGACTTGACTTGACAGGAACCGGATGCAGGATATTCAAACAAGCTTGGTAGGAACAGGATTCAGGATACTCAAGCAGGATTCAGGATTTTCAAACAAGCTGGGCAGGAACAGGATTCAGGATACTCAAACAAGCTTGGCAGGAACAGAAGCTGAAAGGAAACAAGGCAGAGACAAGCAGGAAAGGGACTAGAGCTGATGACAAACAGGGCAGACACCAGCAGGATACAAAGCTGACCCACACAGACAAACAACAGAACTAAGGCTGAAGCTAAGGTAGAGGGGACTAGAACAAGCAAGGCAAACTAGGCAGGACACAAAGCAGACCCACACAGACAAACAACAGAGCTATGGCTGAAGGCTGAACCTAGCACACAAACAAACTAAGAAGAACAGAAGCAGAAGTGCACACAGGCACCCTAAACAAGAAATCAAGGCAGAAGTGCCCACAGGCACACAGACAAGGCAGAAGTGCTACACTGCACAAGGACTAACCTGGAGACCTTTGGCATTGCAAAGGCACTGAATGAAAGTGCACCACTTCCTTATAAACAGGACAGAGGCAGGAAATACACACTGAACACCAAAGTGAGGCTTGAAACACAGAGGAAGTGGAAACCCTACAGGACAGAGGCAGGAAATACACAGAACCCAAAATGAGGCTTGAAACACACAGAAAAGAAACCCTACAGACAGTAGCTAGCACAGCAGCTGACCATCGGGACATAAGGTGAGTCAGAGAGGGATCACGACCACAGTCGTGACATAACCTGGATTACCGCTGCGCAATCCATTTCCAGGGATTTTCTTTTTCCCCCGGAAATGGCGCATGCTAGGGGCAGGACTACTGCCGGAGGCCACATTGGGCCAGTGATAGTCCTGGAAGAGCTCTTTAAAACCCCTAAGGACGAGATTCTATATATAGCGCCTAAAAAATCAGAGCTTAAAAAAAGAAGTTAGGCACAGTTTATAGAATACACATAGCGCCCATTCCGGCAACTAAATTTAGTTACGGCCATTTACGCGAACTAAAACCTGGTATAAAGGCACACAACTAATTTAGGCATGGATTGGGCATATTCTACAACACTGTGTGTAAATTATAGAAACACCCATAACCCACCCATGCCCCTCCTGTGGACACACCCCCTTTTGAGATCCAAGCAGTCCGATTTACATACATCACATTCTAGAATATGTTTATGCATGTAAATCCTAATTAGTGCCAACTAGTAATGATAATTGCTTGTTAACAATCAATTATCGGTGCTGATTGGCTTGTTACCCAATTAAGTTCCACACACAAATCGACTATGCGTGGTGATTTGCACACTGAACTTTAGTTGTCATTTATAGAATCTGGGGGTAAAGGGCTGCATTTAGGCATACATTTATGCCCAAGGAATATGATGGAATGACAGCAGTATTGGCTATGATGCTGCAGGAGGCCAGGAGCAGCAGCATGAAGGACAAGGTAGGCCTCTGCTGGTTGCATTCTTTCTTTGCCTGTAATTTCAGGCACAAATATTTGATGTATGCTACTCTTAATTCTTTCAGGCCTCTCCAAATCCCAGGACTCCTCTTCCTCTCTGTCTTTCTCTTGTGCACCTTCAGAGCTGGTTTAAACACAGGTGTGATCACTGCTGTTGTTTTCTTCACGTCTTAGCTCATCTCTTATAGATCCCAGGGAGGTCTTACTGTGTCCCCTCCTTTTCTCAGGACCAGCATCCCCTGTTGTTCTTGTTCTTCTTCAAGTGCTTAGCTCATCTCCTTCTCCTTAGAAACAGTGGTATGCTGGCTCCCCAATTCCAGATCACATCTTCAAGCAGGTACAGAAGAAGAGTGGAGGAGTAGTCTAGTGCTTAGAGTACCAGTCTTGACATCCAGAGGTGGCCAGTTTAAATCCCACTGCTGTTCCTTGTGATCTTGGGCAAGTCACTTAACCCTCCATTGCCTCAGGTACAAACTTAGATTGTGAGCCCTCCAGGAACAGGGAAATACTCAGTATACCTAAATGTAACTCACTTTGAGCTACTACTGAAAAAGGTGTGAGCAAAATCCAGGGCTGTTTTTGAGGGGGTACTTGGGGGTACTGAGTACCGGCACCTAAAATTGACCCATGGACCCCAAGTTTTAATGAAAGAGCTCAGGCTCTACACACCAATTCTGCCTTGTCATAGATTCTGTGACTGGTTGCAGGGGACCTGGCTATTGTGAGGTGAGTCCCTCAGTGATCACCCCACCCCTGAAGGGTGGCCTAGCATTGGAGTACCAGCACCTTTTTTGCTAGAAAAAATGCAAATAATAATAAGCAACTTCTCACTACTTATTTACTCCTTATGGCTAGGCTAGCCAGTTATTGATTTTCTCACAGAATCGGTGCAGTGGTCAGAGAATCAAAGCCCAAGAATTCATACAGGGCTGGGATTTTATACCAATCTCAATTTCCTTCCAAAACCGGTGTCTTCCTACCACTACTTCATTGGTCAAGAGAGCCCTCACTTTTTTCTGGAAATTGCAGAGGGATTCGCTAGTCCAAGAACAATCCACCCAATATTCAAACTAGCCAGGAACGGCTCCTGACCAGTTATTAGCACTTAACCGGCTATCTGCAAATATTCAGCAGGGGAGAGCCAGCTATCTCCCGCTGAATATTTGCGATCAGTGCATAGTGGCTAACCAGCTATATCGTGCAATATAGCCAGCTAGCCACAAATATTCAGCATATCGCCGGCTAAGTTTGGCAGCCAAACTGGGCCACCCAAATACCAGGCCTATCTTTGCCACTATAAACTTAAAGGGCCAGCGCTGAATATTACATAGCTGGTTAAGTTTAAGCTGGCCAAAAAAAACCTGTATATGTAATGGCGGTCACCAGAAACGGTCCAGCATTGAATATCCAGGTTTAGTGCTGGCAACGGGTGGACAGTGCTTTGCCCAGCACTGGCTGAATATCAGCTGGAATATCTCAGTAGACCCACTAGTGCTCTCTACATATAAAATAAAAATTTACAGGCAGAGTGATGCATTACATGCAGTAATTTAAAACTTTCTAATTCCAAATTGAAGGATAGGATATAATAAAAGTTCAGGGCTCAATCTGCAATAAATTCCAGTGCATTATGAAAATGTGACTAGTTTAGGCTGCTGTATTTTTCTTACGCTGCAAAACAATTAATTCAAGAGAGCATATATTATGCTTTTCATGCTAAGATTTACTCCTGTCATACTGGGGGAGAACCTATAAAAGAAATTCTGTATATGGTTATTTTCCCCTCTCCTTTCTAAAATGCTGTCTCTTCTATTTACCTTTATGTCCTGCACACCTCTTCCTTCTCTTTGTTGTGTCTTCCCTTATCTTATTAGCAACAAAAGAGAGGGTGGAACCGCAACCAAAGAAAAAAAGCACAACTGGGCCTTCAAGACTGTGACAGCAAGAGTCCTTTATTTCTAAGAGACCTGACACGGGCCGTGTTTCGGCATAAAGACGCCTGCCTCGGGGGTCCAAGTATTCTTAAGAACATAAAAAGGAAAAAACACTGTGAAGACAGGTTCCTTGTTGTACTAATGTCTCCCCAGTAAGGTGCACACTTTCGTGGTGAACGCTATCGGTAAAAAAACAACAAAAATCCACACTTTTGTGGTGAATGCCATCAGTAAGAAACCACCAAGTCAACCGCCCATGTCGGGTCTCCTAGAAATAAAGGACTCTTGCTGTCACAGTCTTGAAGGCCCAGTTGTGTTGTTCCCTTATCTTATTGCCATGTAGAAAACTCTTTGAGAAATATGTGTTAACTAGAAGGAAAAAGTCATATAAGAATCTCATAACATGTACAACTCAGATGGGAGCTATCATATAATACGGTCAGGACCATTTTTAGAAGTCAGACCAGTCCTGTGGCTTCACAACAGCATATATATATACATGACATTTCTGCTCAACGGCACTTAATCATTTCCTCCACTGCACATGCCCTCTGGTGCAGTATCATTGGGAGGGTGTCATAAAAAGTATTTCATGCAAAGATGCTGGTTGTACACCATGTTCATTATGGCTGACAATCTTTGTTGCCACAATTAATAAGGCCAAAGGTTAATGTATACTCAAACTGCATGTAATCTGATGGCATACAGGTAGAAACAACACAATGCACAGACTGATGAACAAGTGGCTATTAGAAAACCTGTTTGTTTAATTATAGATTCGCAATAGCTTTACTAAATAAAGGTTTAAAGACTATATAGGACACAGTTTCATAGTTATCAGGGTATATGGTTTACAGACTGTCCATTTAACAGCGAGCAGATGAGGATAATAGCCACACAATTGCTGATTGTATGGAGCCTCTTGTATTGACTGCACGAAAATTTCAAATATTTGCCTGAGGTTCAGATCCATAATCTGTGTGAGAATTCCATGTACAGTCACGACTAAAGCAATGTGTAAATGACATGGGGACATCCCTCCTATCAAAGAGGGGGAAGGGGATAAAATGTGATAATTGGTTGGCACTCTGTATTAGCTTAACAAAAAAGTTTCTTTATGAACATTTGCACCTGTGAGGCTGTATATACAGTATATGGTCAAGAATGTATTTTATTGAAGTGTCACTAATAAAAATGTTGTAAAAAAAAAAACATATTAACCAAAAAAAAAAAAAAAAAAGTATTTCATGCAATCCAAGGTGTGCTCCAATATGACATGCTAAATGGCGTCTGGTAACATTGAAGCCTGCAAAAGTCAAATGGACATCAAGTCAGCACAATGTTCAAAGCCATTTAAAACTGAAAATCAAACACTTATCTCATGCCACGTTCTATGTGGCTAAAGATGTAACTACTGTAACTTCCAGCACTCCCGGTTCAACAAGGATATTGTTTTGTTACCTTTCTCAAGAACCGGTGTTGTTTGATGTGTCCTCATATGACAGCTGCTGGCTATGTGCTCATACAGCAGTGGATCTACTTCCAGGTTATGCAACGCTGCAATGAAACATTGTTTTTATGTCATTTCATATGAAATGTAGTAACTTTATTGTTCTCAGCAAGCAGTGAGAACAGGTGCAATCATACAAGCACACACAGTAAGCTCCTTGAATGCCACACCATCCACAAATGAAATACAAACCAGAGTACTAATTTGAAGAGAATTGAGAGAAGACTGACCTCAAAGAATATACACAAAATATAGAAAAGATATAGAAAAAGTTTTTGAGAAAAGGAGAAGTTCTCAGAGTGTTAACTCACCCAAGTGAAGCAGTATTCAAAGGTAAACTCTGCTTCTAAGGGTGTTACCAGAGAGATAGCTGGGAATTATATTAAGTTGTTTGGTTTAACACCATCCACAAAGAGGGGCATTTTCGAAAGGGGCATCCAAGTTGTGATTTGGACGTCCTTGCAAAACATCCCAATCCAGGGGCGGGGAAACCTGTATTTTCGAAACAAGATGGATGTCCATCTTTTGTTTCGAAAATACCATCAGGGACGTCCAAATCCATAAATTTCGCCATCCCTAGACATAGACATTTCTGATTTTCGGCAATTTTCAAAACCAAGGACGTCCATCTCAGAAACGACCAAATGCAAGCCATTTGGTCATGGGAGGAGCCAGCATTTGTAGTGCACTGGTCCCCCTGACATGCCAGGACACCAACTGGGCACCCTAGAGGGCACTGCAGTGCTCCCAGGAACATAGCTCCCTTACCTTGTGTGATGAGCCCCCCCCAAAAAAAACCCACTACCCCCAACTGTACACCACTACCATAGCCCTTACAGGGGGGGCACCTAGATGTGGGTACAGTGGGTTTGTGGTGGGTTTTGGAGGGCTCACTGTTTCCTCCACAAATGTAACAGGTGGGGGGGGGATGGTGCTGGTTCCGCCTGTCTGAAGTGCACTCACCCACTAAAACTGCTCCAGGGACCTGCATACTGCTGTCATGGACCTGAGGCTGGCATAGAGGCTGGCACGACATATTTTTACAGATTTTTTTGAGGGTGGGAGGGAGTTAGTGACCACTGGGGGAGTAACAGGAGGTAATCCCCGATTCTCTCCGGTGGTCATCTGGTCATTTTTGGGCACCTTTTTGTGCCTTAGTCGTAAGAAAAACAGGTCCGGGTGAAAACATCTAAGTGCTCGTCAGGGATGTCCTTCTTTTTTTTTCGATTATTGGTCAAGAATGTCCAAGTGTTAGGCACGCCCAAGTCCCGCCTTTGCTATACCTCTGACAAGCTCCCTTGAACTTTGGCCGTCCCTGCAATGGAGTGCAGTTGGGGACATCAAAAATCGGCTTTCGATTATACCGATTTGGACGTTTCTGTGAGAAGGATGTCCATCTTCCGATTTATGTCGAAAGATGGGCATCCTTCTCTTTCGAAAATAAGCCCAAAAGTCATTCAACTTGAGTTTAATAGCTTGCAACTCAAAAATCTAAACACACCACATCTAGCGCTCTCACGTGATCCTGCTTTCTAGTCACCTAGTCAAAGAAATTAATCAAATTTGTCTGACAAGACCTGCCTCTAGTGAAACCATGTTGCTTTGGGTCCTGTAATCCATTGGATTCCAAAAACTTTAGTATTCTCTGTTTTAAAAGCATTTCTATTAATTTACTTACCACAGAAGTCAGACTTACTGGCCTGTAGTTCCCCAATCTCTTCCTCACTTCTATTTTTGTGGAACGGGACCACATCTGCTCTTCTGCAGTCCTCAATGGCCACTCCCAACTATAGAGAAGCATTGAAAAGGTCAGCCAGTGGAGACACCAGAACTTCCCTAGGTTCCTTCAGCACCCTTAGATGTATGCTATCTGGCTCCATCGCTTTGTCCACCTTTAGGTTAGCCAGCGCCTCATGAATCCAGTCCTCTGAATATCATTCAGGGACTATGACCCCTCCATTCCTATCTGTGCTTGTTTTCTGTGGTCCTGCTCCTGGCCCTTCAGCTGTGAACACAGAACAGAAATATTTGTTAAGCAATTCCGCCTTATCTTTATCTGCTTCTACATATTCCTCCCCTCCATCTTTGAGTCTCACAATGCCACTTTTGCACTTCCTCCTATCATTAACATATCTAAAAGAATGTCTTGTCCCCCCCATTTTACTGTATTGGCTATTTTGTTTTCTTCCATTTGCATCTTTGCTTTCCTGATTACTCTACCAGCTTTTCTTAGCTTTTCCAGATATTGTTGCCTGTCTTCCTCTTTTTGTGATCTCTTGTAGTTTATGAAGTATAACCTCTTTCCCTTACTTTTTCAGCTACTACTTTTGAGAACCAGCAGCCTTCTTTTCCTCTTACTTTTATTTACTTTCCTTACAAAAAGGTTTGTTGCTCTTACAATAGTTCCTTTCAGTTTTGCCCACTGCTTTCCAACTTCTTCCAGATGTTCCCATCTAGACAACAATTCCTTGAGGTAATCCAACATCTGAACTAAGTTAGTTTTTTTTTTTAAGTCTAGAACCTTCACTTTTGAATGAACCCTCTCCACACCTATCTTAATATTAAACTGTACCATCCGGTGATCATTGGATGCCAAATGATCACTCACTACAACATCAGAAACAGTTTCCCTATTTGTAAGCACCAAGTCTAGTATGGCCCCATCCCTTGTGGGTTCTGTTACTAATGGCTGGAATAGTTCCTCCTGTAGAGAATCCAGAATCTCCCTGCTTCTAAAAGACCTCGCAATAGGGATACCTCAATCAACAGCTGCCCTATTAAAATGACCTATTAGTAGTACCTCCCCTTTCACAGCTACATTTTGATTGTCTTCATTTAAATCTCTGTCCATTTCTTCTATCTATGAAGGAGGCCTCTATATCACACTGATCTTTGGTCCATGGTGCTCCTTCCTTACCCTGTAGGTCCTGCAATTGTGTGGCTATTTTAACATATAATGCATCTCCCCCTCCCTTTCTTCCTACCAGTGGCGTTCCTAGGGGGGCTGACACCCGGGGCAGATCCTCCCCCCCCTGGCGAAAGGATACCCCCCCCCCGGTGAAAGAACTCCCCCCGGGTGCATGCCACTGGGGGGGGGTGCCGCGTGCCTGTCCGCTTCGTTCGTTTCCATGCTCCCTCTGCCCCGGAACAGGAAGTAACCTGTTCCGGGGCAGAGGGAGCACAGAACGAATGTAGCAAACAGGCTCACGACACCCCCCCCCCCAGCGGCGTGCACCCGGGGCGGACCGCCCCCACCGCCCCCCCCCCCCCCCTTGGTATACCACTGCTTCCTACCCTATCTTTCCTGAACACATTATATCACTGTCATGGTTCTATGTGATCACAAAAGTCTTGTCAGACTGACAAATTGGGGCTGCATACTGACACATGTTTCGCTGAGAAAGCTTTTTCAAGGTATGCCCCTTTATGTCTCTGTACAGAGTATCAAATGCTGAGACCCCATCAGCCGTTTGATACTCTGTACAAAGACATAAAGGGACATAACCTTGAAAAAGCTTTCTCAGCATAACACATGTTGGTATGCAGCCCCAATTCTCAGTCTGACAAGACATTTAGACTCTAAAGCTAAGTAAAAGGATTTTTGCTTTCTTAGTAATAATATAGTAAAAATTCAAAAAATATACATATAAACATGTATAGAATGTTTGTACTTTTGGGAAGCTTGCCAGGTGCCCTTGGCCTGGATTGGCCGCTGTTGTGGACAGGATGTTGGGCTCAATGGACCCTTGGACTTTTCCCAGTGTGGCATTACTTATGTACTTATGTACTAAACATTAAAGACCAATGACAAGAAAGGTATGAATTCAGTCACCATAAGTAAAATGCTATATGGTGTACCGCCAGTGAATGAAGTTCTACCTCTGATGATCTGAAGAAAGAAAAAATACTTTAAAAAAACATCTCTATATATTTAAACAGTGATCACAAATATAGTTCTATATAACATATAATATCTTGATTACTGATTTTAGTCTATATTAAGTGGGCATTTATTGATACTTATAGTTCTATGTGAACCAGGTCTCCATGACTGCCACTAAATCCAAATCAGCCATCACAGCCTCTAGATCCAAAACCTTTATTTTCCATACTATGGGCATTAGCATATACTGCTTTCCAGAAGTTGCTCCTTTTTCATTTGTGTAGAAGTATTTAATGTTTCTCTTAACTGAAGGCTTATACTTACCTGCAGAATTGGATCACTCAGCCCCAATGATTTTAGTTTACAGCCCTCTTCAATAGGTGAGTCAGTCTGCTGCTGAAGACACTTCTTCCCTCCTTTGATAGATGGACACCGTCTCTGCTCAGCAGCCCTTCCCATGGTCCAGGAAGCTAAAACGGTTTTGATGACAACATCAGCTCAACCACATATCTATCTCCAGGATGTGAACTTCTCTGCCTTTTCCTTTACCCTCGACAAATTTCCAGATATGTTCGTGATGTTGGGGAGGGGATGCAGGCCCAGCACGTTTTGTTTTTATTTTTTAAACTTTTCTTTTCTGTCAATGCATGAGTCAATCACTTCTCATGCACTGATAGGAAGGGTGGCATTTTAGCAATGAGCTACAGATTACTGCCGTGGTGTGCACTGTGTTTTCTGACAATGCACACATTTATTTGTCATGTTCATTGATTACTTCATTGCTGTGAAATGTTTTCAAGTTAATTTCACAGTAGAATCCACACGCTCAGCCACTAGTGCGCAGCTCTATTGCATGGTTTTCTATATTGACCCTGAGAGCCTTTTCGAAAATGAAGTCTTGCCATGCAGCCTCATAGTCATCTGTAGATGATCTATTTACACATGTAAGTGGCACCTTGTAAAGCTGGTTTTATTATTTGCAAATTATACGTGCTAAAAATAAAGAAAATGGAAAAAAGAGAATTTTTATTATTTTCAGTTCATTTTGAAACAAAACAAAACTGTTTTGCTGTCCTTTCATTTTATTTTAGAACATACCCATCTTTCTCTTTGCAGTATTCCTTACTACCCAACATTCTTTCCATACCATTATCTCCAGTCCAACAATCACCCCAACTTTTCATCTTTTCTATTCCCAGACCTTATTCCGCATTTGTCATTCTTCCCTTCTCCTACTCGTGTTCTTTGTTCTCTCTCTCTCTGTTATACACCTTTGTCTTCCTTCTTTCATATACCTCTATATATCTGCCAAGCATAACCCATACACTAGGCAGAAGAATTGAAAGCTGAGTTCTCCTCCTTCTGTTTGGCAGCACCATAGAAGGAGTAGAGTAGTGGCCTAATGGTTAGTACTGAAGGGTTTGATCCCAGCATCCTGGGCTTGAATCCGTCTGCAGCTCCTTGTGACCCTGGGCAAGTCACCTAACCTTCCATTGCCTCAGATACATAAACCAAGATTGTGAGCCCTCTAACGACAGAGAAAGTACCTGCTTATAAGTGCAATTGTTCTCTGCTTTAAACTTGATAGTTAAGCCAGATTAAATTAAATTTTGCATCAGATGATGTTAGAAAGGGTATTTGTGATTCCGTATCTTGAGTGCATCAATGTTTTCCAAATTATCTTTATTCCCTCTTATTAAAGACTAAGGAGCCCTTTTACTAAAGGGCAGTAGGGTTACCGCCAGTGCTTTTTTTGTAGAAAAAAAGGTGCCAGTACTCATTGTGGGTGAGGTCACCACATATGGCTCCACCCCTATTATAGCCACACCCACATTAGCCACACCCCTTATACCAGCCATGGCGCATATAAACAGACATCATTGAAAATATTATACTAGTATAGGAGAAAAAAAAATAATGTGATTTGTTTTCATTATAAATAATTTCTTTAAGCTGTTACAGCTCCAGTATACCCAGTGCAAAATAAGACAGCAGATGTAAATTCTCAAATTGGACATATTCCAAACACTAAAATGAAAATAAAATGATTTTTTTCTACCTTTGTTGTCTGGTGACTTTGTTTTTCTATCCATATTGGTCCCAGTCTCTGATTCTGCTGCTCTCTATCTGTTCTCTTAACACTGTTTTCAGGGCTTCCTTTCCATTTATTTCTTTACTTTCCTCCTTTCTTCTTCATTTCGTGCCCTACATCCATAAGTAAAAGCTCTGTCCTCCTCCGTGGAATTGACTGGAAGACGTATAACGTGGATCCAGCTTTTGCCTATTTTCTCCATCCATGTGCAGTTTTTCTCCTCTCTTCCCTTTCCCTCATATCCATCCATGTGCATCTTCTTCTTTTTCTTTTCTCCCCTCCATCCATGTCCAGCATTTCTCCTCTCTCTTCCCTCCCCTGTACCCCTATAAAGCAATAATTCTCTCTCCCCTCGCCTCCATCCAAGTCCAGCATTTCTCCTCTCCCCGCCAACTCCTCCATCTATCCATCCATGTCCAGCAATTCTCCTCTATCTCCTGCTCTCCTATCCATTTCCAGCATTTCTCCTCTCTCCCCTGCCCTCCCCTCCCATCCATGTGCATCTTCTTCCTGTCTTCCCTCCCCTCCATCCATGTCCAGCATGCCTCCTTTCTCCCCTGCCCTCCCCTCCCATGTCCAGCAATTCTCCTCTATCCCCTGTCCTCCCCTGCCATCCATGTCCAGCGATTCTCCTCTCTCTCTCCCCTTCCATCCCCTCTCATCCATGTCCAACAATTCTCCTCTCTCCCCTGCCCTCTCCTTCCATCCATGTCCAACGAACCTCTCTTCACTGACCTTCCTTCCCATCCATGTCCAGTATGTCTCCTCTCTCCCCTGCCCTTCCCTGTCATCCATGTGCAGCGAATCTCCTCTGCCCCCTGTCCTCCCCTGCCATCCATGTCCAATGATTCTCCTCTCCCCTACCCTCCCTCCCATCCATGTCCAGCATGTCTCCTCTCTCCCCTGCCCTCCCCTCTCATCCATGTCCAGTGAGTCTCCTCTGCCCCCTGTCCTCCCCTGCCATCCATGTCCAGTGATTCTCTTCTCCCCTGCCCTCCCCTCCAATCCATGTCCAGCGATTCTCCTCTCTCCCCTGCCCTTCCCTCCCATCCATGTCCAGCAATTCTTTCTTCCCTGCACTCCCCTCCCATCCATGTCCAGAATGTCTCCTCTCTCCTCTGGCCTCCCCTCCCATTCATGTCCAGCGATTCTCCTCTCTCCCCTGCCCTCCCCTCCTATCCATATCCAGCAATTCTCTCTTCCCTGCCGTCACTTCCCATCCATGTCCAGTGATTTTCTCTTCCCTCCCCTCCCATCCATGTCCAGCATGTCTCCTCTCTCCTCTGCCCTCCCCTCCCATCAATGTCCAGCATGTCTCCTCTCTCCTCTGCCCTCCCCTCCCATCCATGTCCAGTGATTTTCCTCTCTCCCCTGATCTCCCCTCCTATCCATGTCCAGCAATTCTCTCTTCCCTGCCTTCCCCTCAAATCCATGTCCAGTGATTTGTTCAAACCCCAGTCCCCCCCCCCCGACTTTCCATTCATGCACCTGTGCGCCCTGCTTTGAAATCGTTTGTTTACCCAAAGTCGCGGCGAACCAGCAGTAAAAGCAGCAGGTAGGCAGACACTGGCAGACAGGCTTGCCTCCTCATCACTTCCCTTCCCTCTCAGCATGTCCCGCCCTTGCGGAAAAGAAATTACATCAGAGGAAAGCAGGATGCGCTGAGAGGGAAGGGAAGGGAAGCGACGAGGAGGCAAGCCTGCCTGCTGCTTTTACTACTACTACTACTATTTAACATTTCTAAAGCGCTACCAGGGTTACGCAGCGCTGTACAATTTTAACACAGAAGGACAATCCCTGCTCAAAGAGCTTACAGTTCGCCGCGACTTCGGGTAAACAAACAATTTCAAAGCAGGGAGCATGGGTGCACGAACGGAAGGGAGCAGGCAAGTGAGCCGGACCTCAAAAAAAGGTGCCATCACAAAAAAAAGCACTGGTTACCGCCATGTTGGCGCACAGGAAATTAGGCTTATCACTGCCCGGCAGTAGTCCTGGCCTCTGCCACGTGCCAACTCCGGTGCTAGAAAATGCATTTTTATTTTCCACCACCGGGTGAGCGTGGGAGCTCTTACCACCTCCTCAATGGGTGTTGGTAAGGGATTCCCTGGGAAATGGCCACACGGCAAGTGGTTCACTTACCGCAGGGCCATTTTCTTTTAAAAAAAAAAACCTTTTATCTGCTGCGGTAAAAAGGGGCTTCAGCGTGTGTCGAATCCATGCACTGACGCTACTACAGGGCTCCTTTTACTGCAGCTTGGTAAAAGGGGCCCCTAAGAGAAATAGTTATCGGAAAGGCTAATGTACAAACCCACTACATTTCCAGTTATTTTACAAGCTTTTCACAGAAAAGTTTGCTATCCATGTAAAGCACTGTTATTTGTAAATTTGTTACAGGCCCAGAAAAATTTTAAAAAACAAACAAAAAATAAAAAAGATAACTACCCTCATCATCCTGCTAGATGAGTAGGGTTATTGTTCCTCAACCAGAATATGGAGTCAGAGAACACTGACAACTCAGTGACATCATCACATATAAGGAGTGGTGCAGCCCTGGAATTTGCCAATATTTCTCTGCCTCCAGCAGATAGTGCAGCTGGATTGGTATAGCAGATGCTCCTGGCCAGGAAAAAATAACTCCAGCTTTTTCCTGCAATAAAATAGCAACATAAAGCATGTTATTGCTGTTTAATGATGCAGCTTAATAACTAATGTCCTTAGTTGCTTAGGGGAGTGTAATTTTTAGCCATAGGTATTTACTACTGCTGTTATCTCTTCTGTAGTGCTACTCAGCGAACGCAGGTCTTTGCAAGTGCACATAAGAGATATTCCTTTTCCATACAGATTACAAATTATATAAGACAAACATGCAGGACAAAAGACAGTTTGAGAAATTATTAAAGCCTTTGGGGGTTATTTTAGAAGCCCTATTCAGTGTGGAAATACTGTCATTTATAGGGTTATATTACATACACATTCAAAACCCAATTTCAGAAAGCCACTATCTCACTATGTAGAGATTTCAAGGGGGAATGGGTTGGGCAGGGCTTGGGTTGGTCAAAAATCTACATGTGCATTTTCCCATTTCGCAAAGGGAATACATCAACTTTTACACCTGCTCAACAACAGGTATAGGTTTTTTGTAAAAAAAATGCTCATTTCGGTCAGTGCTTTACAACAGAGATTAAGGGAGTCATTCTCTTTGATCCCATGTCAGCCTCCAAAATGAAACCACATTAAAACTCCATATTCATTAGGGCCTTTAAAGAGTGCATGAATGACGGCCTTATTTTTCTTTTTTAATATGTTGGATTGGGGGGGGGGTTGTTTGTTTGTTTGTTTGTTTGCTCAATATCTTCCTCCTATTATTTCTGCTTCCTCCTCTGGTGTGGGCTAAGAGAGCACTAAGTTAAAATTTCTTAATTTTGTTTAATAATTTCTCTTCAAGTGATGAGAAATTGATTCCTTTTGTTAATATGCTGTTTATTTCTGTACCAAGTCTCTACTTGATGAGATCATCTATATAAATAAAAAATGTTTGGTTTTTTTAATTGCAGCCTCAACAGTTAATTGGAAGTCCTTACATGTGTAGGTTTGTAAAATGGGGCAGCTGTTGGCACTTACTTGTGAGATTTTTGAAATATCTACTTCCATGTCTAAGTGCCAACACCTCCATGTGGAAGCTGCCAGGTCCAGGCCATTCATTTTTTCAATGTGTATCCTTGTAAAATGGCTGCTCCACTACATATATCAGCAAATACATATGCATTCCTGCATGTATTTTAGGAAAGGCTCTACATCTCAATTACAGTCTCTACAATCTAGGTCAGAGCACCCCAACCTGTGGGTCGGGACCCCAAATGGGGTCACAACCTAGGTGAGCTCTGGCAGGAGCAAAATACCTCTTACACTCTTATATGAGCCCCAAAATCAGCTCAGCTGAATCTCCTCAACGTGCCTTTCCACGAGAACAGTAGGCATATCATGTTCTTTGTCCAAGGCCTGGTACTATGGAACTCCCTGTCTTCACACCACAAACAACTTATCTCTTTGAGCAATTTAAAACTGAGCTCAAAACTTTCCTATTCAGGGATACTTACTCCTAAGACTTGGCAGTGTTGGTTGTAGAAACCTGAGATTCAGGTTTATTACCTTTTTGTACTCCCGTCCACCCGTTTCTTATCTACAATTGTAGTTCCGCTCCTTTTTGCCTTTTCACGTGCTGTATAGTCTAGTCGAATTCTGTTTCTCCCGTTTTTTAGACTGTAAGCCGCCTAGGTGGTTTGTAATGTTGGGCGAGATAGAAAATCTTTATTAAACTTGATAGGTGTATCATTATTCTGCATCTCCAGGTGGTCACATAATTTTATTTGGTCGTAATCATGGGGTCACACCACAAAAAGATCAGGAAGCACTGTTCTAGGTAAAGTCAGACTTTTTGTTAGCAAAGAGAATCCCTTTCAAAACTGTCCTCCCAAGGTTTTTGAAGTAGTTTGTGTCTGCTTAAGTCAATCCACCAAGAACGCACCTGCAGCACACATCTCTAACACTTAATATTCACAGCACTGTTACTGCTTACTTACTCCTGGATATATATTCAATTATATCTGTCCAATCTAATATTTGTGTGTGTGTTTGTTTCTGTTGAGAACCATTGTGTAAGTCCCATTAGAGTGTATATAGCTTGAAATCAATGAGTCCCTTCTGATTTTCTAATGACAGCACAATCAGGCCTTGTTACAATACTGCAGGATTGTGAAGTCAACACAGGCATAATGTGTAGCTTTATTAGTTTTGGCTGAGAGTCCTGTAAACTAATGGTAACCCTGATTGATTACTGCTCATGTGTGTTACGGTGCCTGAATATATAATTACTGTTTTCGGGATGCTTTGATTCCTTCTAAATAGCTTCTCTACCTTTCTTTAGGTTAAGTGCTCAAAGGGTCTGGTTCACTGAATTTTATTTCCCATAGACACAAAATAGTAAACAAAACAGAATGAATCAGACTCAAACAGAGATTCTTACTGAGCACAGAATTTGTTGCTGCACATTTAAAGCTTTTGTGAAACTAGTGTATAGTCACGCTGCAGATGTTGATGTGGTTTCCTAACATGTTTCTTCGAAAGCTAATCAAAAACTATATTACGTTAGTCCAATAAAAAAGGTTTCATCTTATCTTGTTTTGATTTATTCCTATTTATTACCTTTAAAAGTGGACTAACACACTACCCTACCGCTTTACTCATGTTTCTTAATGCAGTGGCGTACCTACCTTATGTGGTACCTGGGGCGGAGCACATCTCCCTGGTGGAGCATGCACCCTCCCCAGGCAGCATGTATCCCCACCCCCATAAGTGCACACACCCCTACTCCAAGCAAGGGGGTGCATGGAGCAGGCACATGGCTGTCGGCTCTGCCGGTTCCCTGCCCCCTTTGACGTCAACTTCCTGTTCTGGGGCAGGGGACCGGCAGAACTGACAGCCGCATGCCTGTTTGTGTACCTCAAATCCATTCTATAGACCCTTTCCTCCTGTTCCCTGTTGGTTGCCTGGAGGGGACAGGCTCTAGCAAGCCCCAAGTGCTCTCAGCTGATAATGCCCCTGATGACATCAACTTCCTGTTCTGGAGCAGGGGACCGGCAGAACCGACAGCCACATGCCTGTTCGCGTACCTCCTTACTGCCAGCACCCGAGGCGAACCGCCTCCACTGCCCCGTCCTAGGTACGCTAGAGTCTTAATGAAACAACATCACTACAAAACGTCACTTTTCACCAGGAGCTTGACTAGCCGAGAGCACTTGGGGCTTGCTAGAACTCTGCATCTCAAGAAACAGCTATTCTGTTTCCTGTTCCAGCCTGTCCCCTCCAGGCAACCAACAGGGAACAGAAGGAGAGGGCCTAAAGATTGGATTTCAGCAATTATTTTCTTCTGTGCAGTATGTGCTTCCTTCCCTTCCTTCCATCTCTACAAGAAGGCAGAGATGCTGAAGTTACCCAGTTCCAGGCTGGAAATTTTGAGACAGTCCAGATTGCTGTCTACACCATCCTGGTGCATTATGGGACCTGCAGCACTGATTTCAATGGGAGGATCAGGCACTACAAATCCCACACTGCTTAGGGATGTAAGTTCAAGACCAGGCCTGACCAAAAAGTCTCCAGCCCAACACATTGAGTAAAAAATAGGTGCCGGCAACTGGCGGAAGTCCCTTTGGGGGAGCGGCCGCTCTTCTGCCCCCCTCCCCCCCCCCCCCCCCCCCCCCCCCCCCAGTTATGCCACTGCTTGGCATTTCTGGGAAGGAAGGGGTGAGAACTGAGCAGACACTGTAGGCAGTGTGTAGGGAGAAACAGAAAATAAGAGATTGAAGAAGGGAGTAGAGCAATTATTTTCGGTTCTGCTGTGTCACTCCCAGGGTAGGATTAGCCAATCGGTGGGCCCTATGCAAAAAGTGTGCCAAGTCCCCTGTTTTGGGCCTATTAATTGTGGTATCCAGGAGCATAGCAAGCTGTAAATGCACCCTGTGCAGCACGCTCCCAAATGCTGTTGGCAAACTCCCGCACTGCTCACTTTTGTCACACTGGGAAGGGAAGCCAATGGATAGGGTGCAGTTTTGGTGTTCCAGTTTCCCTTGTGTCCTGTATGGCTGCACGGCCGCATATACTAGCTACTGCTCTGCTGCAGATGTGCGCCTAATGTAGGCGTATACATTTATACCATGTTTCAGTTGGTGCAAATGGCCGCACCTAAAGTTAGGCATGATTCCCAGGTGTAAGCACTATTCTATAAATTGTGCCTAACTTTAAGTGCAGCTTATAGAATAGTACTTTTTTTGGCACAATGTATAGAATCTAGCCCGCTTAGCATGTATTTGCAAGGGGATGTAACATGGGCAGAGGCATGTCCAGATCCCACATTTATGTGGATATCTTATAAATTACTAAACTGCAACATTTAGGCCTGAGCTTATACACCGGTCATAAACCAGGCATAAGTACTCACACCTGAATGTTAGTGTGCAATGCCAACTAACACTCTATTTTATAATGCCATCTGAGCAACCAGTTACCATTATAGAATAGTGCTTACCCCCAGATACTATATATGACGCCTAGATTTCTGCATGGAAATC
Source organism: Microcaecilia unicolor (assembly GCF_901765095.1). Taxonomy (NCBI): domain Eukaryota; kingdom Metazoa; phylum Chordata; class Amphibia; order Gymnophiona; family Siphonopidae; genus Microcaecilia; species Microcaecilia unicolor. Next base: position 161,472,641 of record NC_044039.1, read on the forward strand.
CTAAGCATATTCCATAACAATGTGCATAACCTAATTGGTTAACAATCCAATTAGTGCTGTTAATTGGATGCTAACAAGCAATTATCAGCACTAATTAGCATTACTTAGAACTTACGTACAGAACGCGCTAAGCGCATTGTATAAAGTGATCCATGTAAATTCTAATGCATGTTGTCAAAAAAGGGGCATGGCTATGGGTGGATCATGGGCACTCCAAATATTTACATGCAAGGTTATGAATATATGTGCTCCACTCCTAATTTAGCCGCCGGTATTTATACCAGGTTTTACGTGGCGTAATTGCTCACGACTAAATATAGTCGCATGGATGGCTGAAAAGCATATTCTATAAACCGTGCAGAAATGTTATACAATGCACTTTGGCTGAAATATTTTCTGCACGGTTTTTCCAGTCACCATGTATAGAATCTAGCCCTTAGTGCCCATCATGTCTCATGCATTTTGGCATCTGTCTTTTGGCACTATGTACTGAACTGCTGCCCTGGTGGGTTACTTTAGTAGGGAGGTCAGAGCCAGGACTAGCACTTACTAAGAGACCATTGTAGGGTTACCAGTTTTTTGAAAGAGAAAAACATACCTGCCTTCAGACCTTGTCCACTCCCCTCCTCAGAGATCGTGCTGTCCAAACTATGATTATTTCACAAACATTACAAAGCAGAAATTGGCTAATTTATATTGACATTAGGGTTGTCAACTTTTCCACAGACCATATCTGGACATCTAAGGACTTGGAAGGGGTGCCTTTGCTGTGACCCGGCGCCCCCTTGTCGTTCTTTAAACGTACCACAGATGGGATTGTTGAACTGAATTCTTATGTACAAACTGAAACATATTGTGAATTCTAAAGGTAGCATAAAGTTTTTAAACATTGTTTCTCCAGCCTACGTGATCAAAGAAAAAAGAAAACATTTTTATGGGGCCCAGCAGTGTTCAGACATTCTATAAGAAATGCATTCCCAGGAAATGTCAATGAATTCGCTTTTCTCATAGAACAGCTGCATGCACCTGGGTTACCAGAAAAATAATAGGGACTACAGTGGCAGACCCAGTTCTAGGGCAAATGGCGACTTCATGACCTGCATGTGCATGTCTTGTAATTCTAGTGGGCAACATCCTGTTTTAAAGTATCCTTTCTACTGAAAAATATGTTTTTCCTCTGCCTTGATACCTTTAGGGTATTTGAATGTTGCTCACATATCTTACGTACTGTGTGAAACACAAAACCATACAGAAATAACAATGGGAATGGTACACAAATGTCAGACCTAACCAAAAAATAACCACTTTCAAACACAAAAATCTAGTGATTTGACAAAACATTCTCCAATACCATATACATGAAAGACGAGAACTTCTTATTAAAGGAAAAAAGACCTCAGAAACATTCAAATAGCCATTATTTCATGCCAGTTATATCCTCTCAATCACTGGTCTAACAAAACTTAAATCAGCTTTTAAATTAAATAACCTACTTTTTTCTTCCTATAAATTCTTGAGACAAACCACGTCTCTAAAAGCTGGACAAGTGTTCTAACAATTTTGCCTCTGATACACTACAAATGTAATTACAGCTCTTCTGAATCTCTAACGTCTATGCACTGCTCTTATAAGGCTTAAGATGAAGCCGTACATTCTTGAAGCACAAACTTACTCATATATAGTCTTCACACTTTAAATAATTAACAAAAAGAGTTCTTATCTTATTGTATGCAGAGAGCTGATATGCAAATCTTATATTACCCCCTGCACAGAGTTCTTCTAAAATTTGAAATCATGCTGCTCTGTAAAACACTCTCCAGCTGATATTCAACACTATTTAACTGGCCAGAAACGGCCGCTGACCTGTTAAATACCATTTCAGCACCTAAGCGCTAATATTCAGCACTGAGGGACCCTTTTACTAAGCTTTGTAGGTGCCTACGCGAGCCCAACATGTGCCAATTTGGAACTACCGCCCAGCTACCATGTGACCCGGGCGGTAACTTAATTTTTTCTGCACGTTCAGGATGCAGGCCGGAAAATATATTTTATTTTCTGGTGTGCGGCGATTACCATCCGGTTAGTAGACCTTACCGCTAAGTGAATTGGTGGCGGTAAGGCCTCAGGCCCCAAATGGACGTGCGCCAATTTTCATTTTACCACATGTCCATTTTCAGCCCAAAAATAAAAGGCCTTTTTTGCAGGCACACTGAAAAATGGACCTGTGCATGTCGAACACACGCATCTACAACAGCGCAGGCCATTTTTCAGCGCACCTTAGTAAAAGGACCCCTAAATAACCAGTTATCTCCACTGAATATTGCCGGTTAGTGCCAAATAGATAACTGTCTATATTGCACAATAACTGGCAATATTCAGTGCTGACAGACTAAGTTTAGCAGCCAAATGGGATCTCCTAAATAGCAGTCCTATCTTTGGCCACTATGGGGCCTTATTCTATACAGGTTATACTCCTAAATTTGCGCTCCTAACATTTATGCTCCTAATTTATGAGCATAATTTACATTCCTAAATTTATGCTCCTAAATTATGAGCATAATCTATTTTGGAGCATAGACTAGGTTCGTAATTTAGGAGCATAAATTTAGGAACATAAGCTTTATAGAATAAGGCCCTCTAGACGTGGGGACAAGATGGCGTCCAGAGACGATGTTAGCTTCTGAGCTCCTGACTTCCACTCAAAGCTACCGAGGACTTAGACTCCCAATCCAAGGGCCAACATGGGGAAAACTCCAAACATCTCCAATGTCGGCTGCTGAGGAACAGGGTCCGCAAGGTTGGAGGAGGTTATTACCCCTGTTTTCCCCTTCCTTTTTTGCCTTCGCTCACTGCACCTCCACGACCTGGAAGTGGAATACTGGCGACAGGTTCACTGCAAGAACTGCAGACCGATGAGTCAAGCTTTTGAGCAGTGGGAGGTGTACCTACTGCTGTATCAACCCCAGTAATGACAACCAAACGGAACAAGACGGTGGATAAACCTGATCTGACCAGTAAACTGGGAGCCACTTCTTTGGGAATACGAGGAAACGTTAAACCAGCAGTGATAACCCTGGAGAGCCTGTGGGATGCTATACAGGGTTTGAACAATACCCTTATTCAGGTAACAGATACAATAAAAGAAGAAGTCTCTCTTGTAAAACAGTCTCAAGATCTTATGACTGGCAAAGTTTTAAAAAATGAAGAAAAATTTCAAGTGTTAGAAGGAGAAGTTAAAACTTTGCAAAATTTGACTGGGACAGTGATAAAGGACAGAGATATTTTGGTAAAGAAATGAGAGTATCTTGATAATCAAGGGAGAAGGAACAATTTAAGGTTCCTCAATTTTCCAAAAGCATCCTTGATTCCACCAACTGATATGCTTAAAAGATATTTTGGGGAAGTATTGGCTATTCCTGTGGAAGGTTTTCTACCTATTGTCAGAGTTCAATATATCCAAGGGGCTAAATCTCCAGTCGCAGAACCCCATCCTGAACTTAATATTACTGATTTCCTGGAAAGTTCTCTAGAAGTTATTACCCAACGTTTAACTATTTTAGTATCATTTGCTTTTGAACCAGACAGGAATAATATATTATATTTTCGATATATGAATGCTAAATTTCTTGGTGAAAAAGTTCAAATATTTCCTGATTTAAATAGAGATATGCAAAAAAGAAGGCGAGAGTTTACGGCTTTAAAACCAAAAATTCTAGCCTTAGGTGGTACATATGCCTTGAAATATCCATGTAGATGCTTAGTATCTATAAATAATGTGAAATATATATTTCTGGATCCAAGGAAAATGCAAGAATATATAATTGCTAAAGAAAAAGGGAATGTTCAACCTGAATAGCCTCACAGGAAATGCTGTTAAAGCCTACTAGCGAGCCGAGATTGCTCTCCTCTCTGTTTGATTATATATTTTTCTGCAATTTTTATATTATTTTCTTATATCTTGTACCCCACAATAATTGAGGTCAATATATTTTAAGTAATTTCTTGCTGTCTTTTCCCTATAGAGGAAGGAAGAATTTAATAGAATAAGGCCCTCTAAACTTAACCAGCCAGTACTGAATATTGACATAGCTGGTTTAAAAAAGCAGATATTCAATGTCACCAGAAATGGCCCAGCATTGACTATCCAGGGTCAGCACCGATCGTGGCACTTAGGCGGGCTGCCTCCTGCAAGCTGAATATCAGCCTTTCTAGAAACAAAATCTGTGAGGCTCAGAACAGAGGTAATAAGCTGGAGCAAATCCAATATTCAATAATCCTCTACTTTTTTTCTTTGTATAAATTTTGGAAAACAAATCACATCTTAAAGGTAGGACAAGTGTTCCAAAGATTTCTCCTTCGATATTCTATTCTTATAAGGCTTAGAGTGAAACTAACTTATTTCAAAAACAAAGGGGTCAGTTGGCAGTGCTCAGTGTTTTGCTGACTATCACTGGTGTTATTTCCAGATATTCAATGCAGGGCCCTGTCCAGGGTTCGCCATTTAATATCCGGTTTTGCAGTGTCAGCTAACGTATAGCTGGTTAAGTGCGATATTCAGTACTTAACAGGCTACGGGGTTACCACATAAAAGGGCCCTTTTACCAAACTGTGGTAAAAAGGCCATTTTTGCTATAGGAGTAAAATGTACAATTTTTCTATGTCCGCTATGAATGGCCATGCGCTAATTTTCCTAATCAGTTATCATGTGGCAATGTAGCTGCGATAACCAATTAGTGCAGAACACGCCCACTCTCTGCGCCCCAGACCCTCCCCAGTGTGGGTAGCGCTAGCCGATCCCAAAACTACTGCAGGACGCCTGAGCTCACCCTGTGGTAAGCCATTTTTTTAGCTGCAGTATCCATGCATTAGTGCTTACTGCAACATAGTAAAAGGACCCCAAAGGTAGGACTGACTTTTAAGCGGTCCCATTGTTGTTTGCTAGTTAAATCACATTGAATATCAACCCCAACCAGGGGCGTAGCCAGACACTCAATTTTGGATGGGCCTGGGCCCAAGATGGGTGGGCAGAAGAACCCCACCCCATCGCACAGGTGATTTGGTCTCTCCTTCTCTCGCCTGCATGCCATATGGTCTCTCAAATATCCCCCCTCTCCTGCACACCTTTTAAATGGCAGATTTTCACCGGCAGTAAGCAGCAACTAATACACAGTATTCATGTTGGCCCCACATCCTTCCCACTGATGCAGCTTCCTCTTTCTGCATAGGCGGGAATACATCAGAGGGGAAGGCTTTGGGGTCGGTGTGAGCAGTATGTATCAGTCGCTGCTTCCTGCAGGCGAAGATCTGCTATTTGTAAGGTATGCAGGAAGGACAGTTGTTGGGAGTTTTCAGCTTGGGAATCTCTGCCAGCCACATCATAAGTGGAGGGAGCACTTGCCACCCATTGAGGTGGCATTAAGGGATTCTGTGCTAACCTGGCAGTAACCAGATAGCATGTAGTGCTGCCCAATTACCGCCAGGTTAGCGCTGCACTAAAAAATACAGCACTATTTTCCCCAGCACGGGAAATGGCGCACGCTGGGATTGGAACTACAGCCGGTGCCCACGTTAGGTCAGTGGTAACATCAGAGTAGCGTGTATAAGCCCACATTGGTCTTAACGCCGCTTTATAAAAGGGCCCCTAAGTTATTTCATCCTTTCTTCTCCTCTGAAGGATGTGGTGGTTGGCTGGTTCCCCATGCCAGTTAACACCTAAAGTTAGTTGCGTAGCCTAAACTGCTCTGGAACTGCTTCCCTCTCCTTCTTTCTCCACATACACTGGCTAGCTTAGCCAGAGACCTTCTTCCCTTTGCTGTGTGGTGCAATAGCCAGGGAAGCAGGAGCCAAAGACAAAGAATTTCAAACAGGGCTAGGGTTATATACCAGCCACAGTTTCCCTTCAAGAAGGATCACCTCCCATCATGTCAGTCACCAGTCAAGAGAGCCCTCCCCTTGTTCCAGAAATCAACGTTTTAGTAGAGTCACTAGATGTCCCATTCCGGGTCCTTATCTGCGCTCCAGTGGGGGGGAGCAATGGTCGGCGGGGCTCGCGGGGTACAGGGCGGCGGAAACGAGCCGTCGACGGGGCCGGCATTGCCGCGGGTCGGCCCGAGGCCGGCGACCCGCTGGAGCGAACGCCGGCCTCGGAGAAGGGAACACGCCGGCCAAGATGGCGGCGCCGGCGTCATCGTCTCCCTGGGCCGGAGCGGACCAGCGAGCAAGCCCCGCCTACTCGCGCCGGATTGGCGCACTGAAGTAGAGTCTCCGCCTGATAGGCAGGCTGGCCAATCTAGGCGCTCCTTGCCTGCCAGGACCGGGGGGATTGGCTCCTCTTCCAGGGAGAGGACGGACTGGCGGGAAATTTAAACAACGGAACGGGAAGGGTCTAGTGCTTCTGTTTCAGAAGCCGACACAGTGGATCTCGGAGTGTTGCTCTTTAGAGGCTGTGTTCCTTTGCAGTGCTAGCCGTCCTTGCTAGTCACCTCCAGAGACTGGGTCCATCTTCAGTGCTAGCCGTCCTTGCTAGCCACCTCCAGAGACTGGGTCCATCTTCAATGCTAGCCGTCCTTGCTAGCCACCTCCAGAGACTGGGTCCATCTTCAGTGCTAGCCGTCCTTGCTAGCCACCTCCAGAGACTGGGTCCATCTTCAGTGCTAGCCGTCCTTGCTAGCCACCCTCAGAGACTGTGTTCCTATTCAGTGCTAGCCGTCCTTGCTAGCTTTTTTCAGAGACTGTGTTCCTCTTCAGTGCTAGCCGTCCTGGCTAGCTGCCCTTCAGAGACTGAGTTGCTGACTACCAGCCAGGCCGGCCGTCACCCCGCGGTTCCAGCAGTCCTGCTGGCCGCCTGCAGCTGGGGGCTCAACCCTTGGTGAACGGCGGTCGCCGCGGGTGAAGATTCGGGGTGCGCGGCTGTCCTCTGAGGTCTTGCGGGGCCTCAGGGAACATAAGGGCTCACCTATAACAGAAACAGGACAGGAAACGGAAGCCATGAGCTCGCCTACGCAGCCTGATCTACGGGACCTAGCCAAGGTACTTCAGCAACAGCAGGAGCAGTTGAACGCCCTATCAGGGGCGCTCCAAAATGTGTGCTCTCAACTTTCCACGCTTCAGGTACAGAACCAGGCCGCTGCGGCCCCCTGCGGGACCTCGGTTCCCTGAGCCGGCCCGATATGATGGGGCCCCCGGAGGGTGTCGGGGGTTCCTCAATCAATGCAACCTGGCCTTCCGGATGCAACCGGAGGCATTCGCTTCAGACCAAAGCAAGGTGGGATTCATCATGGGCCTGTGCGAGGGGAAGGCCCTAGCATGGGTGTCGCCGTTAAACGAACAACAGGACCCCATCTTGGACGATTACGGCGAATTCCAGCGCCGCTTCCGCATGGCGTTCGACCTCCCGGGCAGACCATCTTCTGTGGCGTCGGAACTGCTGCGGATTCAACAGGGGGAGGGGACGGTGGCGGACTATGCCATTCGTTTTCGGACCCTAGCCACGGAACTGCGCTGGAATCAGGAGTCCTTGGTGGCCATATTTATGGAAGGCCTGCAAGAGCGAATCAAGGATGAATTGGCAGGACGGGAGGTCCCGGGGCAGTTGGATGCCCTGATTTCGCTCTGTATTCGAGTAGACACCCAGTTCCAGGAGCGAGCTAGAGCCCGGGCGGAACGGCAAAAGTGGGCGCAGGGCGCCTCCCGGACCGGTAAAGGCCCGTCCCCCTGCTGTGGGACCCGGGACTCCAAGGGGAATGGGGAGGAACCGATGGTGATTGGCCGTCAACGGCTGGCTCCCTCAGATCGGAAGAAGCGCTTGTGGGACGGACTGTGCCTCTATTGCGGTGAGGCAGGGCATTTTGTCCGTACTTGTCCCGCTCGGGCGGGAAACGCTTCCCCCAAGGCACCTTGAGGGGAGGGGTCTTGGGGCATTCCGCTCCCCTACCGGCTTCCCTGATAATACTGCCAGTAACTCTACGTTGGCACGAGACCATGATCCAGACCCAGGCCCTGGTGGATTCTGGGTCAGGGGGCAACTTCATTGGGCACGAACTACTACTACAGATGGGCTGGCCCATGCTTCCTCGGCGACCGGCGTTGCAAGTCACCTCTATTCAGGGGACTACTTTACCGCAGCCGGTCACGGACGTCACCCCCTTTTTGGGACTTCAGGTAGGGGAGGATCACCAGGAGGAGGTTCAATTCCTGGTGCTGTCCCGGACCATTCACCCGGTGGTCCTAGGGTTGCCCTGGCTACGGTGTCACAACCCCGTGATTGACTGGATCGGGGGAAGGATCCGGTCTTGGGGTGACACCTGTCGGGAGACCTGCTGCAGAGGCCGGACCGGCGGCTGCCCTGCATTAACTATGGCGCCCGAGGGGGCCCGGGCTGATCTAGGCTCCCTGCCGGTGGCCTATCGGGACTTCATAGATGTATTCAGCCCCGTGGAGGCGGAGAGTCTACCACCTCACCGCTCATTTGACTGTGCCATTAGATTGATGGCAGACACAATGCCACCCCGGGGCCGACTGTATACCTTGTCCCGGGGAGAGTCCAAGGTGATGCAGGAATACATCCGGGAGAATCTGCAGAAAGGGTTCATCCGCCCATCTACGTCCCCTGCCGGGGCCGGATTCTTTTGTGTTACCAAAAAGGATGGCTCCTTGAGGCCTGTATCGATTATCGAGGATTAAATGCCATCACTATAAAAGATCGGTTTCCTCTACCGCTCATTCCTGAACTCTTTGACAGGCTGCAAGGAGCCCAGATATTTACTAAGTTGGATCTGCGGGGGGCCTGCAATCTGGTTCGGATCCGGCAGGGGGACGAGTGGAAGACTGCACTTAATACTCACAAGGGACATTTTGAGTATCGGGTGATGCCGTTTGGACTATGCAACGCCCCCGCGGTGTTCCAGCGCTTCATCAATTTTGTGCTCGAGGAATTGTTGAACTCCACGGTGATAGTATACCTGGACGACATCCTGATCTACTCCAAGGATCCCGCTGAACATGTGGGGCATGTTCGTGCGGTGCTGCAACGGTTACGGCGGTTTCGCCTGTTCGCCAAGCTCAGTAAGTGCGCTTTTCATCAGCGGTCTCTGCCATTTTTGGGACATATTCTCTTACCCGAGGGGTTGCGGATGGAGCCTGACAAGCTCCGCGCTATTCGGGAGTGGCCTGACCCCAGATTGTTCCGGCCCTCCAGTTTCCCAGCTTGTTCCAGTCCGCCTGAGCCCATCCTGTTCCAGTTCGCCGATCCAGCGTCCCCCTTGTTTGTTCCAGTCCATCTACTCCAGCCTGCTTGTTCCAGTCCAAACGCTCTAGTGTGTTCCAGTCCGCCTGCTCCAAGCTCGTTCCAGTCTGCATGATCCCATCTTGTTCCAGTCCACCAATCCAGCTTCCCTGTTTGCTCCAGCGTTCCAGCTTCTCCCTTCTTGTTCCAGCCCATCTGCTTCAGCCTACTTGCTCCGATACACCTGCTCCAATCCCAGCTTGTTCCAGTCCACCGATCCAGCTTCCCTGTTTGCTCCAGCATTCCAGTCCGACTGTTCCAGCTTCTCTTTGCTTGCTTCAGCCTACTTGCTCCGGTACACCTGCTCCAGCATTCCAGTCCGACTGTTCCAGCTTCTCCTTGCTTGCTTCAGCCTACTTGCTCCGGTACACCTGCTCCAGCCTACCTACTCCAGCACATCTGCTCCAGCGTGTTCCAGTCCGCCTGAACCAGCTTCTCCCTACTTATTCCAGTACCTGCTCCAGCCTGCCTGCTCCAGCTCATCTGCTCCAGCGTGTTCCAATCCACCTGAACCAGCTTCTCCCTGCCTGTCTCAGTCCATCTGCTCCAGACTGCCTGCTCCAGCTTCTCCATGCTCGTTCCTATTCATCCGCACCAGCTGCTCCAGCCAACCTGCTAGCTTGTCAGCCATTGACTTACTTGCCTACTAGCTTACTAGCCCGCTAACTCACCAGCCATTGACATACCTGCTCTCCAGTTTCTCCCTGCTCACTCCTGTCCTCCTGCATCAGTATGCTCCAGCCCGCCTGCTAACTTGTCAGCCCTTAACTTACCTGCTCTCCAGCGTCTACCTGCTCATTCCTATCCATCGGCACCAGCATGCCCCAACCCGCCCGCTAACCTGTCTCCCACTGATTTACCTGCTGACCTGCTAACTTGTCAACCTACCTGCCTCACTGCTTGTTCCAGCCCACCTGCCTCTCCCTGCTCGTTCCTGTCCATCCGCACCAGCCTGCTTCACCCCGCCTACAAGCTTGCAGCCACTGCCACACTTGCCTGCCTCCTAACCTGCCAGCCACGCACTTACCCACTCTCCAGTACATCAATCCCACCAATTCCAAGCCTCCGGCTCTTCGCTCTGTCACTACACTTACACCTGTCACACTGTAACCACTACTTATGGCCCCTGTCCACATCTTCTTCCTTGCCCTGTCCCTTCCTAATCTTTTTCCCCTCCCCTTACCGCTGTCTACCGCTGGAACCCATTGCCCTCCTGTGTTCCCTCCCATCCTGCCCGCTACGGCATCCCTCACCACCTCACCATCTCTCCTGTCCCCCTCCTCCTTCCTAGCCCTTAATCTCCAACATCTCCTTCCTACCATTAACCCTTCACCATTCCTCCTATGTGCACCCCGTCTTCGTCGCCTTCGTCGCCCGACCTCCCCCACCCTCCTCCGCACTCTCTTGCTCCTCCTCCTGCTATCCGCGGGAGACATTAACCCTAATCCAGGCCCCCCCCACCTGTCCTCCTCCTTTCCATTCAAACGCTTCCGTGATGTCTCCAACCTCGTCCCTATTCCCCTCCTCCCCCCCTCTTCCCTCCCCTTCTCATGTGCCTTGTGGAATGCCCACTCGATCGGCAACAAACTGCCCTTCACCCACGATCTCTTCATCTCTCGTTCCCTCCAACTGCTCGCCCTAACTGAAACCTGGCTCTCCCCTGACGACTCTGCCTCAGTCGCGGCCCTCTGTCATGGAGGCTATCTCTTCTCCCACACTCCCCGCCCAGATGGCCGCGGTGGAGGCGTCGGGCTACTTCTCTCACCCTCCTGTAGTTTCCAACCCCTCCTCCTACCGCAGTCTCACTGCTTCTCGTCCTTCGAAGCTCACTCCATCCGGCTATTCCATCCATTACCACTCAGAGTTGCAGTCATCTACCGCCCCCCTGACAAACCCCTCTCTTCATTCCTTACTGACTTCGACGCTTGGCTCACCGTCTTTCTTGATCCCGCATCTCCTTCCCTCATTCTTGGTGATTTTAACATTCACGTTGACAACCCATCCAATGCCTACGCTTCTAAATTCCTTACTCTGATATCCTCCTTTAACCTCCGACTATGCTCTACCACCCCTACTCACCGTGATGGCCATTGTCTCGACCTCGTTCTCGTCTCTTCCTGCTCACCTTCCAATTTCTGCACCTCAGTCCTTCCTATCTCAGATCATCACCTAATTACCCTCACACTTCATCACCCTCCCCCTCAACCTCGCCCAACTATAACCACGCCTTTCAGGAATCTCCAAGCTGTCGACCCCCCTACCCTATCCTCCCACATCTCCAATCTCTTCCCTTCCATCTCGTCTTCTGAATCTGTCGACACGGCTGTCTCTACCTACAATGAAACTCTCTCCACCGCTCTGGATACCCTAGCACCATCTGTCTCTCGCCCCACTAAGCGCACTAATCCGCAGCCCTGGTTAACCCCCTGCATCCGTTACCTTCGCTCCTGCACCCGATCTGCTGAACGACTCTGGAGGAAATCTCGCACCCTATCAGACTTCACCCATTACAAATTCATGCTATCCTCCTTCCAATCCTCCCTATTCCTTGCCAAACAGGAATATTATTCTCAATTAACCAATTCTCTTGGCTCCAACCCTCGTCGCCTCTTTGCCACTCTCAACTCCCTACTTAAAGTACCCTCCGCTCCCACCCCTCCCTCACTCTCTCCTCAATCACTAGCTGACCACTTCCGCGATAAAGTGCAGAAGATCAACCTTGAATTCACTTCCAAGCCTTCTCCTCCCTGTGACTTCTTAACCCACTCCCTCAACCAACCTAACCCGGCCTCCTTTTCCTCCTTCCCTGAGATCACCGAAGAGGAAACTGCTCGCCTTCTTTCTTCCTCCAAGTGCACCACCTGTTCCTCGGATCCCATTCCCACCAATCTGCTTACCAACATCTCTCCTACAGTTATCCCCTCAATCTGTCACATGCTCAACCTCTCTCTCTCCACTGCTACTGTCCCTGACACCTTCAAGCACGCAGTAGTCACACCACTTCTCAAAAAACCATCACTTGACCCCACCTGTCCCTCCAACTACCGCCCCATTTCTCTTCTACCCTTCCTCTCCAAATTACTTGAGCGTGCTGTCCACAGCCGTTGCTTTGACTTCCTCTCCTCTCAGGCTGTCCTCGACCCGCTTCAATCTGGCTTTCGCCCACTACACTCGACAGAAACAGCACTCTCTAAAGTCTGCAATGACCTGTTCCTCGCCAAATCCAAAGGCCATTACTCCATCCTCATCCTCCTCGACCTATCCGCCGCCTTTGACACCGTCAATCATAATTTACTTCTTGACACACTGTCCTCATTTGGGTTCCAGGGCTCCGTCCTCTCCTGGTTCTCCTCGTATCTTTCCCAACGCACCTTCAGAGTATCTTCTAATGGCTCCTCTTCCACCCCCATCCCGCTCTCTGTTGGGGTTCCCCAAGGATCTGTCCTTGGACCGCTTCTCTTCTCGATATACACCTCTTCCCTTGGCTCGTTGATCTCATGTCATGGTTTCCAGTACCATCTCTATGCCGATGACACCCAGCTTTACCTCTCCACTCCCGACATCACAGTTGAAACCCAGGCCAAAGTTTCAGCCTGCCTTTCCGACATCGCTGCCTGGATGTCCAACCGGCATCTGAAACTGAACATGGCAAAGACTGAGCTCCTTATCTTTCCACCCAAACCCTCTTCTCCTCTTCCCCCACTTTCCGTCTCTGTTGACAACACCCTCATCCTCCCCGTCTCTTCAGCACGCAATCTCGGAGTCATCTTCGATTCCTCCCTCACCTTCTCTGCCCATATCCAACAGACAGCTAAGACCTGTCGCTTCTTCCTCTATAATATTAGCAAAATTCGCCCCTTCCTCTCTGAACAGACCACCCGCACCCTCGTCCACTCACTCGTTACCTCTCGTCTTGACTATTGCAACCTTCTCCTCGCTGGCCTCCCGCTTAGCCACCTATCCCCCCTTCAATCTGTCCAAAATTCCGCCGCACGTCTTATCTACCGCGTGAACCGATACTCTCATATCACCCCCCTCCTTAAGTCGCTTCACTGGCTCCCAATCCACTACCGTATACAGTTCAAGCTTCTTCTATTGACCTTCAAGTGCACTCAATCTGCTGCCCCCCATTACCTCTCTACCCTCCTCTCCCCGTATGTTCCCACCCGTAACCTCCGCTCTCAGGACAAATCACTCCTATCTGTACCCTTCTCCACCACCGCTAACTCCAGACTCCGCCCCTTCTGCCTCGCAGCACCTTATGCCTGGAACAGACTTCCTGAGCCCATACGCCATGCGCCCTCCCTGCCCATCTTCAAGTCCTTACTCAAGGCCCATCTCTTCTCCCTTGCTTTTGGCACCTAACCACCTTCCCCATTCCTGTTACCTACACTGACTGCGTAGTCTATTACCGTTAGATTGTAAGCTCTCTTGAGCAGGGACTGTCCCTCCCCGTGTTTAAACTTGTACAGCGCTGCGTAACCCTGGCAGCGCTATAGAAATGCTAAGTAGTAGTAGTAGTAGTAGTGGCCGCAACCGCTGGGATTGAAAGCACTACAGCGTTTTTTGGGATTCGCGAACTATTATCGCCAGTTTATTCCTCAGTATTCACAACTGACGGTGCCGTTGACGGCGCTCACTAGGAAAAACGCGAATGTCCGGGATTGGCCGCCAGAGGCACAAGTGGCTTTCCGCCAGGTAAAGGAGGCGTTCAACTCAGCGTCCATCTTGTCAGCCCCGGATCCAGAGAAACCCTTTATTGTGGAAGTGGACGCGTCCGCTTTGGGAGCCGGGGCGGTCCTCTCTCTGGTGAATCCCAAGGGCCGGCGCCAACCTTGCTCTTTCTTCTCTCGTAGATTCTCCCCGGCAGAACGTAACTATACAGTAGGGGATAGAGAACTCTTAGCATTAAAATTAGCCCTACAGGAATGGAGGCATCTACTGGAGGGAGCTGAACACCGGTTCACGGTGATCACTGACCACAAAAATCTGCTGTATCTTCAAGAGGCTCAACGGCTCAATCCCCGACAGGCCCGTTGGTCATTGTTTTTTGCCAGATTTCATTTTCAACTGGTCTTTCGGGCTGCTGCTCAGAATACCCCTGCGGACTCTCTCTCCAGAGCATTTGAGGTTCCAGAGGAGACAAGAGAGATCCAGTCCATGTTGGATCCGGCATGCCTCAACGCGGCCGTGGGGGAAGTCGCTCCTACGAAAGAGTTAGTGCCAGCCGCCGATCGAGCGAAGGTAATGGAATGGGGGCATTCGTCCAGATGGGCCGGGCATTTCGGGTATCAAAAGACTCTTCGTCTCATTGCCAGACAGTATCGATGGCCTCAGATGAGGCGAGACATTCTTCAATTCGTCACCACCTGTCCTGTGTGCGCCCGGACTAAACCAGTAATCGGGACCCCCATGGGGAAGTTACAACCGCTGTCCGTACCGACAGTCCCCTGGACAGAGCTATCTATGGATTTTATCACCGACCTCCCCAGCTCCCGGGGACACACGGTGATTTGGGTGGTAATTGACCGTTTCTCCAGGATGGCCCATTTTGTTCCCTTGCCGGGACTTCCTTCGGCGGTCTCCTTAGCCCAACTCTTCATTCAACACGTTTTTCGACTTCATGGGCTGCCTCTTCGGATTATTAGTGACCGAGGACCCCAATTCACCTCACGTTTCTGGAGGGCTTTGTGCACAGCATTGGGGGGTAAAGACCCACTTTTCATCAGCGTACCACCCTCAAACCAATGGCATGGTCGAGAGGACGAACCAAACATTAAAAGGGTTCTTGCGAGCATTTGTCAACAAGCGTCAAGATAACTGGGTCTCCCTGCTTCCTTGGGCCGAGTTTGCATATAACCACAGCGTCCACTCGGCCTCGGGAGACTCTCCATTCTTCTTGGTATATGGACGACATCCTCGGCTTCCAGCACCTTTCCCGTCTGGATCTCCGACCCCCATGGTTAATGTAACTCTGGCAGATCTGCAAAGGGTCTGGGAGATGGCCCGAGAACAATTGCAGAGAGCAGCTGCCAAATACAAGATCTTCGCAGATCGTCGCCGGCGAACCGCTCCGGTCTTGCAACCAGGGCAGAAGGTATGGTTAAGCACGAAATACCTCCGACTCCGGGTGCCCTCTCAGAGATTGGGACCTCGGTATATTGGACCATTCGCAATCCAATCGCGAATTGGAGCTGTGACATATCGGTTGCGATTACCTAGTACCCTGCGGGTGCATAACACCTTCCATATTTCCCTATTGAAAAGTTTTCGAGGATCTCGATGGCACCCCCAACGGCAGGAAACCGAAGCTCTAGAAGCAGATCCCGATCCGGAGTATGAGGTGGAGGATGTTCTGGTTTCAAAGAAGCGGCGGGGAAGGCTATATTACTTATTGTCCTGGAAGAATTTTGGTCCCGAAGACAACTCCTGGGAGCCCGCGGCGAATGTACATGTGCCAGAGTTGATCAAAGCCTTCCACGCCCAGTCTCCTTCCAAACCCGGGCCCGGGGAAAAGGGGGCATCCGGGGAGGATACTGTCCCGTTCCGGGCCCTTACCTGCGCTCCAGCAAGGGGGAGCAATGGTCGGCGGGGCTCGCGGGGTCCAGGGCGGCGGAAATGAGCCGCTGACAGGGCCGGTGTTGCCGCGGGTCGGCCCGAGGCCGGCGACCCACTGGAGCGAACGCCGGCCTCGGAGAAGGGAATACGCTGGCCAAGATGGCGGCGCCGGCGTCATCGTCTCCCTTGGCCGGAGCGGACCAGCGAGCAAGCCCCGCCTACTCGCGCCGGATTGGCGCACTGAAGTAGAGTCTCCGCCTGATAGGCAGGCTGGCCAATCCAGGCGCTCCTTGCCTGCCAGGACCGGGGGGATTGGCTCCTCTTCCAGGGAGGGGAGGGACTGGCGGGAAATTTAAACAACGGAACGGGAAGGGTCCAGTGCTTCCGTTTCAGATGTCAGAAGCCGACACAGTGGATCTCGGAGTGTTGCTCTTTAGAGACTGTGTTTCTTTGCAGTGCTAGCCGTCGTTGCTAGTTACCTCCAGAGACTGGGTCCATCTTCAGTGCTAGCCGTCCTTGCTAGTCACCTCCAGAGACTGGGTCCATCTTCAGTGCTAGCCGTCCTTGCTAGCCACCTCCAGAGACTGGGTCCATCTTCAGTGCTAGCCGTCCTTGCTAGCCACCTCCAGAGACTGGGTCCATCTTCAGTGCTAGCCGTCCTTGCTAGTCACCTCCAGAGACTGGGTCCATCTTCAGGGCTAGCCGTCCTTGCTAGCCACCTCCAGAGACTGGGTCCATCTTCAGTGCTAGCCGTCCTTGCTAGCCACCTCCAGAGACTGGGTCCATCTTCAGTGCTAGCCGTCCTTGCTAGCCACCCTCAGAGACTGTGTTCCTATTCAGTGCTAGCCGCCCTTGCTAGTTTTTTCAGAGACTGTGTTCCTATTCAGTGCTAGCCGTCCTTGCTAGCTTTTTTCAGAGACTGTGTTCCTATTCAGTGCTAGCCGTCCTTGCTAGCTTTTTTCAGAGACTGTGTTCCTCTTCAGTGCTAGCCGTCCTGGCTAGCTGCCCTTCAGAGACTGAGTTGCTGACTACCAGCCAGGCCGGCCGTCACCCCGCGGTTCCAGCAGTCCTGCTGGCCGCCTGCAGCTGGGGGCTCAACCCTTGGTGAACGGCGGTCGCCGCGGGTGAAGATTCGGGGTGCGCGGCTGTCCTCTGAGGTCTTGCGGGGCCTCAGGGAACATAAGGGCTCACCTATAACAGAAACAGGATACTAGAGATCTCTGTGATCCTAAAGGTCTCTACATCAGTACTATAAGGTAAAGGTATTCTACTTTTAATTCATGTGACTCCATAGACATAGCTGAAAGCTGAATAGTATACATGTTGCACGTCTTCCTCAGCTAAACAAGCTGAATCTCCATTTTTTTGGAAAACTGCCTTCAAATGTCCTGCTGAATTTCTGAAACACTCTTCAGTTTCCTAAAAATGAGCAATTCAGTGTGTGGGTAGAGATGCAGATGCATTTATCCATGTCACTAATCACAAAGATGAGAATTTTTCTTTTCTACAACATTAATTCTGTACACAATTAAGTTGAGAAATTAATTCTTAATGTATATGGGATCACTGCAGCATAGAAAATTGCCTGGATGCCAAAGCTAGGCAAATCCTAGGAATATTGTTCTTGCAATAAAATGGCAAATCTGGCATTAAACAAAATGAATTTTACTAGTTAAAATTATTCATGATGGTTGGGGACCAAGTTGGCATCAGGAGCAGGAAGGTGGTGCGAGCACTCTCCCTGCTTTGCTGTTGAGTTGTTGTTTCTGGCTCCATTTGCACAACTTTTATTTTCTTTTTGAAGGCTTGCGATCCCCTCCTAGCCCCCCAAAAAGTCCCCTGAAAAACCCCATCCTGCGCCATGTAAAAGACTCCCACACCCCTGGAATGTCATTCCACACTCCAAACCGTCCTCCCCCCCCACCATGTTCTAGGTAGGATCCCCCACCATGGGGCCTACCTTTGCTCCGTGGTGCTCCAGTGGGCATTGGAGACAGAAGTGAAGCCCACTCACTCTTACTTCTTGTGGCTGGCTTGAGAAAATGGCTGCCGTGACCTCTCTCAGCAGCGCGTGGTACTTGTATAGTTCTGCAAGGCTGCCCTGAGATGTTGCAGCAGCCATTTTCTCAAGCCAGCACAAGAGGCAGGAGTGATAGGGCTTCGCTCCTGCCCCCCATGCCCACTGAACCATCAGAGCGTAAAGGTAGGACCGGGGGGGGGGCTACCTAGACTGAGGGGAGATTGGGGGTGAAGAGGTGATGTTCCAGGGGGTGGGAGTCTTCTACCTGATATGGGCTGGGGGAGGGGAGAGAAGGAGGAGGGCTTTTGCAGGGAGCCAGGAGGGGGATCAAAGATCTTCAAAAAGAAAAAAAGGTTATGCAAGTGCTGACAGTATTCAGCACTGGCACCCGCATAGCTAAGTGGGCCAAATTAGGACAGCTTTTGAGTTGTCCTAATTCCACCCACTTAGCTCCGTGGGTGCCGACACTGAATATTGCCAGCACCCAGCACCCGCATAACTGCCAACTCTTCCCAGTGTTGCCCCTCATACTACCCCTGACCTGCCCATTTTTTTTCTATAGGCAGTCAATATTTAAAAAAACATATGCAGTTAACTGATAGTTAACTGCATAAATTCATTTTTCAAAATTTGGATCCAGCTAATGTATAACTTTTGGTTGGGCAATTCAGTGTCTAGCTAAAAGCTATGCTGTTAGGAGGAGAAAGGCTAGCAAGTATTCTAGGGTAGAACCAAAACTTATGCCAATATTATATTCAGCGCGATTCGAATAACTCTATCCTTTTAGGTAAGGACTGCCCAAGTAGCTGTCTTAACTTTAACAGATTACTTATTCATTTACATTTAGCATTGCATGTTTGGGGTCCGATGCAAAAAGCCACATAGACTATGTCTAGATGTCAGCTTTTAATGGCAGTGTAATACTGTGGCATGCAGAAAGCTAAGTCTATGCAAATTTTATGCATGTTGACAAAGAGAGGGAAGCCCAGCAGACACATGTACAAACAAACAAATGTTTCGCAGTATGTGCAGCTTCTTATGTGCATTATTATTATTATTATTAGCATTTGTATAGCGCTACCAGACGCACGCAGCACTGAACATCTGATACAAAGAGACAGTCCCTGCTCAAAAGAGCTTACAATCTAAATAATAATACAGACAAACAAGACAGTTAAGGGTGAGGGAAGTAATGGGTGAGAAGGAAGGAAGGGACAAGGAGAGGGCAATTGAGTAATGGCTAGGAGCTAAAAGCAGTAGTGAAAAGGTGGGTTTTCAGAACAAAATGGAAGTGTCTGTACACATTGGTGCCTGTTCTTCTATGTATAAGTATCAGTCTCGCAAAACTTTCTAGCACAAAAATTTGGGGAGACTGATATTTATGTGCAGAAGGATAGGCACTCTTCAGTGCTGATTCTTTCATTTTTGTTCCAATATGCATACAAGCTTCTACCTCCCATCAGTCTTTTAAACTTCCAGGCACCTCTGGCTGCAGAAGAAGGTAAAACTGTCACTTAAATCTTAAAATCTGGCATTGAATCCTCTCTGCTAACTTTTCTACACTGTTCTGGACCTGGTGAAAAATGTTTTTCCTTTTGTCCACGGCCACTTCTCCCGTCACTGCCTGTCACAGAAAACTTCATAGCCTGTAATACAATCTGCGACCATGTCTTCCATGCATATTAACACCCACGCTGAACCCCTCTGTGCATCACTTGCCCATTAACGTGCACACACAACCCCACGGCTAAGCTTGTTGCGACTTTCTGCATCGGCTCCTCAGGTAGTTCTAACTAAAACCCTTCTATCTACTTATCTTAGGTGGGGGCTGCCCTGCTGAACATTGCCGTCTGAGTTTTTTTCCCCATAAACACAGAGTAGGAGAAAAGGCTTAGGGCCCCTTTTCAAAGGTGCACTAGTGTTTTTAGTGCACACTAAATGCTAGAGATGACCCATAGGAATATATGGGCATCTCTAGCGTTTAGCGCATCTTTGTAAAGTGAATCAGTCCTCTTATAGGTAGCATTTAATTCCAGTCCTATGTTTTTACAGTGTTATTTTTATAGCAACAGGATTAATCTGCTTTCGAGCTGTAGACTTGTAGTTAAATTTCCTCTCTAGTGTGTCCTAGAGAGAGATTAGAAAGAGAGCTTCAAAAATCAGGTTTTTCACTTCCTACTATCGCTGCATGAACAGAAGTTTTATCTTAAGCAAAACGGATGCATTCCATTGGGAAGCCAGTAGGGAAATAATTCCAAAAGAAAATTTAGTTTTCATACTTATCTGTTCTAAAATGTATAGCTTGTCCAATCTAGCACACACTGTCATATTTTTGAATTGTGGAAGTTATACTATTTAGATCAGAATTCTTTCCACCTAATATACACATAGATGATCCCTGAAGTGTATGCCTTTGGGTTCCTTTTGTCAGATTAGTTTCTGCCCCACATAGTACTGATTTTTAGAGAAAGTTGGATACGAATCATATTCCCTTATCCTCATCCCTGTATATAATGAAAAACATGAGCGTCTCAGACAGATTTTTAACATCATAACTGAGGTCCAGCAGCAAAACCTAGCAATTCTTCCATGTGTTGCAGTTTCTTTAGCAATGACCACATTAACCTATGTGAAAAATGCTATCCCATTAAAGGGACAATATTGATTACATCTGGCCAGTTTTTTATTGATCTTTTCAGGCATATTTTGCATGAAAAGATTTATTCCTATTGTCAAGGCTTAATCCATCTGCCTGTCTGACTGTATGGTTTGTGTTTTAATCTTCATCCAAATGTACAGATATCTCCCACATATGCCACACACACAACATCCCACAAGCACACCACTGAAAGACATATCCCGAAACACACTTAAATACACACCACATAGTCAAAAAAATTCTACCACCCATCCCCTTACACCCTGAGACAGACTGCACTGCAAGTCTCTTCACCGAGTCCCTCATTCAGCCAATCTTGGCTTTTGTTTTCATTTTTTATAATTTTTTACAAATTAATCAAGCATCAGGTTGTACAGAAAAGAACTACTGGGATCATACAACACACCTGGCTGCCCTTTCTCAAACACCAGGCCCTTTTCTTCTGTCAGTGTTCTGCTCTACCCTTTTTAGAAACCTTTACTGCTCAGGCTAGAAGGAAGTAAAGGTGAGCTGGTTGATATTTCATATCTGGATTTTCAAAAGGCATTTGACAAAGTACCTCATGAAAGACTCCAGAGGAAATTGGAGAGTCATGGGATAGGATGTAGTGTTCTATTGTGGATTAAAAACTGGTTAAAAGAAAACAAAAAGTAGGTTTAAGTGGTCAGTATTCTCAATGGAGAAGGGTAGATAGTGGGGTTCCCCAGGGGTCTGTGCTGGGACCGTGCTTTTTAAAATATTTATAAATGACCTACAGATGGGAGTAACTAGTGAGGTAATTACATTTGCTGACGACACAAAGTTATTCAAAGATGTTAAATCACAAGAGGATCGTGAAAAATTACAAGAGGACCTTACGAGACTGGGCATCCAAATGACAGTTGACGTTTAATGGAGCAAAGTCCAAAGTGATGCATTTGGGAAAGAGGAACCTGAACTATTCCGTTGTCCACCTCTCCAATTCCCAAGCCCTTGGGTAGAGCTCAAATTGCCACTTGCATAAAACCAGTCAAGGCTGAGAAAAGCAACTCAAACTCTGATAAATATTGCATATATATATACGTGTGTGTGTGTGTGTGTGTGTGTGTGTGTGTGTGTGTGTGTGTGTGTGTGTGTGTGTGTGTGTGTAGAAAATGATGCAAGGTTCCACATTAGGAGTCACCGACCAGGAAGGGGATCTTGGTGTCATTGTTGATGATACGTTGAAATCCTCTGCTGTGTGTGACGGTGGATAAGCAAGTAAATAGAATGTCAGTTATTATTAGGAAAGGAATGAAAAACAAAAATGATGACGATATAATGCCTTTGTATCATACCATTGGTACGACCACACCATGAATACTGTGTGCAATTCTGGTCACCACATCTCAAAAAGATACAGCGGAATTACAAAAGGTACAGCGAAGGGCGACAAAAATGATAAAGGGATGGATGACCTTCCCTATGAGGAAAGGCTAAAGCATCTAGGCACTCTTCAGCTTGGAGAAAAGACGACTGAGAGAGATATGATAGAAGTATATAAAATAATGAGTGGAGTGAAATGGGTAGACATCATCGCTTGTTTACACTTTCAACTATAACTACGGAACACAAGGTTTCAAGGTTAGGAGTCACCGACGAAGAAAGGGATCTCAGCGTCATTGGTGTTGAAACCCTCTGTTTCAGTGTGCTGCGGTGGCTAAGAAAAGCAAATAGAATGTTAGGTATTATTAGGAAATGAATGGAAAACAAAGTGAGGACATTATAATGCCTTTGATCGCTCCATGGTGCCACCGCACCTTGAATATTGTGTTCAATTCTGGTTACCGCATCTCAAAAGAGAATTAGTGGAATTAGAAAAGGTACAGAGAAGGGTGATGAAAATGATAAAGGAGATGGACGACTTCCCTATGAGGAAAGGCTGAAGCATCTAGGCTCTTCAGCTTGGGGAAAAGACGACTGAGAGGAGATATGATAGAGGTATATAAAATAATGAGGTGGAGTGAAATGGGTAGACATCAATCGCTTGTTTACACTTTCCAACTATAACTACGGAACGCAAGGTTCAGGTTAGGAGTCACCGACGAAAGAAAGGGATCTCGCGTCATTGGTGTTGAAACCCTATGCTCAGTGTGCTGCGGTGGCTAAGAAAGCAAATAGAATGTTAGGTATTATTAGGAAATGAATGGAAAACAAAAGTGAGGACATTATAATGCCTTTGTATCGCTCCATGGTGCCACCGCACCTTGAATATTGTGTTCAATTCTGGTTACCGCATCTCAAAAGAGATATAGTGGAATTAGAAAAGGTACAGAGAAGGGTGATGAAAATGATAAAGGAGATGGGACGACTTCCCTATGAGGAAAGGCTGAAGCATCTAGGGCTCTCAGCTTGGAGAAAAGACAGCTGAGAGGAGATATGATAGAGGTATTTAAAATAATGAATGGAGTGGAACGAGTAGACGTGAATCGCTTGTTTACACTTTCCAAAAATACTAGTCTAGGGGGAATGCTATGAAGCTACAAAGTAGTATATTTAAAACAAATCGGGAGAAAATATTTCTTTGCTCAACATGTAATTAAACTCTGGAATTTGTTGCCAGAGAATGTAGTAAAAGCAGTTAGCTTAGTGGGGTTTAAAAAAAGATTTGAGTAGGTTCCTAAAGAAAAGTCCATAAGCCATTATTAAGATGGGACTTGGGAAAATCCACTGCTTATTTCTAGGACAAGCAGCATAAAATGTATTGTACTGTTTTGCAATTTTGCCAGGTACTTGTAACCTGGATTGGCTACTGTTGGAAACAGGATGCTGGGTTTTATGGACCTTTGGTCTGTCCCAGTATGGCAACACTTATGTTATTATGTACTTATGTAAGGTCTCACCCACATGGCTTCCTTTGACAAACCTCCCTGTCACCATTCCCAAACAGAAGTGCAGCCAAACTTCCAGAGCATTTGTTCTCAATGCAAAATTAAATACAGTTCATTCCAATTGTCTTTATCTTCTAAAATCCATCTTTTCTAGAAGAGGGTTCAACTGAAGCTCCTTATCAGCCATAAGAAATATGACCATTCAGCTTATAATCGAAACTTTTCGCCGGAGATCTTCCGACACAAATCGGGAGATCGCCGGCGATTTCACAAAGCGGCTAAAAGCGTATAATCGAAAGCTGGCTTTTTAACAGCCATCGCCGCTTTCCCGTCGCCTTGCCGGCGAAAGTTCAAAGGGGCGTGTCACCGGCGAAGCGAAGGCGGGGCATGGGCATGGCTACCAGATGGCCGGCTTCGGCGATATGGAAAAAAAGCAGCGTTAAGCGGTATTTGGCCGGGTTTACTTGGCCTTTATTTTCACCCACTAAGTCTCAAAAAAGGTGCCCCAACTGACCAGATGACCACCGGATGGAATGGGGGATGACCTCCCCTTACTCACCCAGTGGTCACCAACCCCCTCCCATAGTACAAAAGTTAAAATGAAAACCTTTTTTTGCCAGCCTGTATGCCAGCAGAATGTGTTGTATCGTCTGACAACCTTTCCGTGGTTGCGATGTGGCTCTCAGGTGAGTGTGACACCTTTTCTGTTAGGTGCCCTGCAGAGTCACATCAGCAATGCATTGTGGTGGGTGTAGGGTACTGGGCTATACTCCATGGTGCTTTTCCCCCCCTGCTAACTGGGTCAGAGTGTGCCCTGTTGTTTCCGGTAGTCCATGAGGTAGTGGCCATTTTTGTAAGCCAGTTTTAGATCTCTTTCATGTGTTACCCACGTTAAAGAACTTAGTTATTACCTTGAATGTTGCTGAAAGAGGGCATTGTACAGCATTCTGCCTGCTCGGACCTACTGCTAATCTCAGTATCAGGGAGACTCTTTGCCAGTGGGGCACAACCTCTGATCTGCGGTTAACTGTGAGTAAAGGTGCTTATTCAAATAAAGCACTTTTTCAAAGACATTAGTCTTCAGGTGTCAACTGCTGTGCCAAGGTTATACAGCAGCAACAAGTCCTAGAGGCCTGAGTGTGTACAGGTCCCTGGAGCACTTTTAGTGGGTGCACATTTGTGGGTAGGGGGTTTAGGGGGGCTCAGCACCCACAGTAAGGGAGCTATGCATGTGGGAGCTGTTTCTGAAGTCCACCACACTGACCCCTAGGGTGCCCAGTTGGTGTCCTGGCATGTAAGTGCACTACAAATGCTGGCTCCTCCCATGACCAAATGCCTTGAATGTCGCCGGGTTGGAGATGGCCGACATTTTTTTTCCATTATCACTGAAAAACAAAACCGGCCATCTCAAACCCAGCGACATCCAAGGCATTTGGGCCGGTCTAAACCGTATTATCAAAAAAAAAAAGATGGCCTGCCATCTTTTGATAATATGGTTCCGGCCAGCTGTTGCGCCACCGCCAAAATAGATCGCTGGCGACCTATTTGGTCGGTGACGTTCGATTATGCCCCTCTTTGTCACACCACTTCTGAAAGATGCCCTCTGGCTGCCTGTATGTCACCGTATTCTTTTCAAGCTCCTTTTTCTGGTATATAAAATCCATGTCACTGGTCATCCCTCGTTCCTCTCCTAGTATCTGATTCCTTATTGTCCGTCTTGCAACTTGTGTTCTCTTCAGCAGAACAAGCTCATTATTCCTTCCTTCTGTGACATTTCTCATGACTCCATTAGATGTTCTATCTATTCTGTCCAGGGTCCAGAATTCTGGAATACACTACCATTTCACCTTAAGCTTTAACCATCCTTCATACTTTTTAAAGCAGACCTGAAAACTTACTTAGTCACGAATGCTTACCCCTAACTGACAGCCCCATGTAAGGGGTTCTGGTCACCACAGTAGCCCTCATGTGTTTTCCGCTCCCCTTCTTTCCTATTTATATTGTAGTTCCTCCCCTGCCCTCCTTACTCTTGTCTTTGTGTTTTCTCTTTCATCCCCTCCTCCTCAATTCCAAGTGAGATTGTAAGCCACCCAGACATTTGTTTTGATGGGCGGGATAGTAACCTGCTTATAATCGAACGAGAAAAACGCCTAGTTCCTCCCTAAATCGGGAGATGGGCGTTTATCTCACAAAAACGAATAACGCGGTATAATCAAAAGCCGAATTTGGACGCTTTCAACTGCACTCCGTCGCAGGATGCGGACAAAGTTGACGGGGGCGTGTCGAAGGCGTGTCGAAGGCGGAAACTGGGGCGTGGTTATCGGGCGAACAGAGATGGGCGCCCTTTCGCCGATAATGGAAGAAAAATATGCGATTCAGCGAGAATTTAGGGCACTTTTCCTGGACCCTGTTTTTCCACGAATAAGGCCCAAAAAGTGCCCTAAATGACCAGATGACCACTGGAGGGAATCGGGGATGACCTCCCCTGACTTCCCCAGTGGTCACAAACCCCCTCCCAGCACAAAATATGACGTTTCACAACTTTTTATTTTCACCCTCAAATGTCATACCCACCTCCTGGCAGCAGTATGCAGGTTACTGGAGCACTTATTAGGGGGTTGCAGTGGACTTCAGGCAGGTGGACACAGGCCCATCCCCCCCCTACCTGTTACAATTGTGCTGCTTAATGCGTTAGTCGTCCAACCCCCCCAAACCCACTGTACCCACATGTAGGTGCCCCCCTTCACCCCTTAGGGCTATAGTAATGGTGTAGACTTGTGGGCAGTGGGTTTTGAGGGGGATTTGGGAGGCTCAACACACAAGGGAAGGGTGCTATGCACCTGGGAGCTCTTTTACCTTTTTTTTTTTGTTTTGTAAAAGTGCCCCCTAGGGTGCCCGGTTGGTGTTCTGGCATGTGAGGGGGACTAGTGCACTACGAATCATGGCCCTCCCACGAACAAATGCCTTGGATGTATTCATTTTTGAGCTGGGCGCTTTCATTTTCCATTATCACTGAATAACAAAAACGCCCAGCTCACAAATTAGCGAATAACATATGGGCGTCTATTTTTTTCAAAAATACGGTTGGGTCCGCCCCTTCACGGACCCGTTCTCGGAGATAAACGCCCATGGAGATAGGCGTTTTCGTTCAATTATGCCCCTCTAAGTCTCCCAATAAACTTCACACTTCTTGCTCAGAATTATTATTATTAGCATTTGTATAGCACTACCAGACACACACGCAGAACAAGACTTTACCTTTCTTCTCTGAATTCCCATGGGCAGGGTTTCCTCTCTGGGCTTCCAGGGCACACTCTTCAAAATCCTGAGTGGGGCTCTTTCTTTCCTCCCCCCCCCCCCCCCCCCCCATCTGCTTCCCTTTCTCTCAGCCTAGGGAAGTTTATATAGCCTCCAGGAGAACTAACATCTGTCCTCCCCCTCCTCTGTGATTGGAACATTAAACCAACTGGGTAGAGCCAGAGAGCCCTACTTGCTGGAATATCTTCCCTATGCTCTTCTCTCTCAGCCTTTAAAGGGACACACACATTGAGGCTCATTTTCAAAGCACATAGATTTACAAAATTACGTAGGTTACTAGCCAGCTTATAATCGAAATAGAAAAACGCCTATATTGTGACCCAAATCGGGAGATAGACGTTTATCTCACAAAACCGAATAAAGCGGTATAATCGAAAGCCGAATTTGGACGTTTCAACTGCACTCCGTCGCGGAAGCGGACAAAGTTGATGGGGGCGTTTCGACGGCGTGGTGAAGGCGGAACTGGGGCGTGGTTATCGGGCGATCAGAGATGGGCGCCTTTCGCCGATAATGGAAAAAAAAATATGCGTTTTAGCGAGAATTTAGGGCACTTTCCTGGACCCTGTTTTTGCATGAATAAGGCCCGAAAAAAGTGCCCTAAATGACCAGATGACCACTGGAGGGAATCGGGGATGACCTCCCGACTCCCCAGTGGTCACAAACCCCCTCCCACCACAAAATATGCCGTTTCACAACTTTTATTTTCACCCTCAAATGTCATACCCACCTCCCTGGCAGCAGTATGCAGCTCCCTGGAGCAGTTGTTAGGGGGTGCAGTGGACTTCAGGCAGGTGGACCCAGGCCCAACCCCCCCTACCTGTTACAATTGTGCTGCTTAATGCTTAGTCGTCCAACCCCCCCAAACCCACTGTACCCACATGTAGGTGCCCCCCTTCACCCCTTAGGGCTATAGTAATGTGTAGACTTGTGGGCAGTGGGTTTTGAGGGGGATTTGGGGGGCTCAACACACAAGGGAAGGGTGCTATGCACCTGGGAGCTCTTTTTACCTTTTTTTTTTTTGTTTTTGTAAAAGTGCCCCCTAGGGTGCCCGGTTGGTGTCCTGGCATGTGAGGGGGACCAGTGCCTACGAATCCTGGCCCCTCCCACGAACAGATGCCTTGGATTTATTCGTTTTTGAGCTGGGCGCTTTCATTTTCCATTATCACTGAAAAACAAAAACGCCCAGCTCACAATTGTCGAATAAAACATGGACGTCTATTTTTTTTCGAAAATACGGTTCGGTCCGCCCCTTCACGGACCCGTTCTCGGAGATAAACGCCCATGGAGATAGACGTTTTTGTTCAATTATGCCCCTCTAGGTCACTTCGTAAGTCTATGTGCTTTGAAAATGAGTACCGTAGTCTCTTCTATTATCCATCTTAAGGGCTGATATCTGATCTCCCTTTCCACTTTGCTCTGCAACCCAGTGGCATACCAAGGGCGGGGTGGTAGGTGCAGTCTGCCCCAGGTGCAGACAGTAAGGGGGTACACCGAGCAGCTGCACAGCTGTCGGCCCTGCCGGTCGGTCCCCTGCCCCCTCTGACGTCAACCTCCTGTTCTTGGGCAGGGGACCAGCAGAGCCAACAGCCACATGACTGCTCAGTGCACACGTTTACTGCTTGGATGGAGAGATGAAGGGAGAGCAGGGGTGAAGTGCCTGGAAGAGAGGGTGCTCTGCCTCGGGTGGCAACCAAGCTAGATAAGCCACTGATGCCACCCCAGGTTTTCTTCCATTCCTGAGCTCTAGCCCTCACCTCCCCTTCCCAAATCTCCCTTGTACGAGTCAAGCAGGAAGAGGACAGCTGGACCCTGGGGCAGCCTCTGAAACGCTACATCTGAAAACATTTTATTTTGCTAAGTACTATGTTAATGATAATTAAGTGCTGTTTTATCACCTTGATTCTTGTTTGAATGTTGTAGCTTCTGATGTATGCATCAGTCTCATTATGTGTATATTGCTTTGCGACTAACAAATGCAGAGAATAGAGTAGAATTTCTTTAGATAGACCTCTACAGACTTGGCTTCCCACCCTGCTGGACAGCCTGAAAATTGAATTAGAACCTTACCTTTTATAATCAGATTTATTTCATTTAAGGTAATCCATTGTCCCTGTGTAATTACTGTCTCTTTTGCTGAAATTCAGAGATGTGAGCAAAACATTACTTGTTATTTTATTTTTAAGTAATGAGAGAAGAATTAAAACTCCCCAGAGATGAACTTATAAATGTTTCTCAGCATGCTATTTTGTGCATATCCCAAGAATTGATATGAAATAAGAAGCTACTGGTATGACAAGCTTCCATAATTATTTATTATTACATCTGAGAAAGCAAAATCCAATATTATGCAAGTCATCTGGGAAATAAAAGAAAAATGCAATTAATTCCTCCAACAGGCATGAGGGTGAGAATCTTATTTTAATGGAAGGCAGTTTCTAGAAGGTTTACAGCAATGAATTCTGATCCTATATTTCCTGGTTTGTAATTTACATATTGCTGGTAGATGCTGGCATCAGCTGAAAATGCATAATATAGAATTGCTTCTAGAGAAATCTCCCTTTGCATCTTTTCATTATTTTCTGCTTATTGTGACAGATTCCAGCCCAGAGATTTTTAACACTGGATAAGTTCCTGCTTATTCACAGCTTTGATTAAAAAACTGTACTTTTTATCCTTTGCTTTCAACAGCCTTATTCCCTTACATACAAGAAAACTAATTTCCTTTTCAATCCCACTTCCTTCGAATGAAGCATTTTGGACTCATCATATTGCAGAAGAGAGACTGGTTGATGCTTTGTGATATTTCTTGTCATCAGGCATCTGCTCTTTCACTCATCTTCCTGTTCATTGTCCTGGAAAAAGATTTCAGTTGTATCTCTTCTTAAATAATGTTGTTCCCTTTCTTCAGGCTGCTGCAGGTTATCATGAAGGTTAATCACATGGCAGGTTATCATATCTGCCATGTGATTAACCACCTCTGTACAATTCCCCAAGATACTCGTATGCAGCTGTCTCTGATTTCTCTATTTCCCCTACTACTCATAGGCTCGATCTCTGTTGCAATGTTGTTAGTCAAGAAAGTTATTTGAAGTAAACCGCACTGAACCATGGAAAGGAGATTTTAACGGTATATAAGACCTAATTTGAATCGAATTGAATTTATGATTAAAGGGGAGTTGCTCTGAAGCAGGACAGATGTGAGAACCACAAGAGAAAATAAGTGTTTCTAGATCTACATGATAAATTGAAGTGATGTCAAAAAAAGTGGATATATCTAAGTAGTGGAGACTCATTTATTATTTTAAAAGCAAGCAGTCCCTTGTGTGTACATGTGTGTGTGTATGTGTGTGTGTGTGTGTGTGTGTGTGTGTATAGATAGATAGATAGATAGATAGATAGATAGATAGATAGATAGATAGATAGATAGATAGATAGATATACACACACAAACACAAATTTGCTTACGTGTGCAAATCCATAAATGTATTTATGGATATAGTTATTGATCCTGCAATAAGAAGAACAGTGCAGTTCAAATAGTAGACAGCAATAAATATTGTTTCATAATAAAAGCTGGGCACCAAGCAGGGCTGGGTGCTGCCATTTTGAGGTGGCGCCCTGAGGAGGAAGGAGTGCCTCTGAGCTGGCATTAGGTTCCCGATGTTCAGGACGCTCTTCGCTGAGCATCGAGGGGAATACCAAATTGTCTAATTTAAATGTGATCTGTATGTGATTTGCGGTATCCTTCGGCTGCTCACTGTTCCCAACACGAGGGCCGTCGGTGCATTCTGTGGTAGCAAATGCAGGTGCTAGTCCGACGCTAATGGCATCTAGTGCCACGCATTTGCTTTTGAGCATCGGGGCATAAATGATCCAGCATTAACTGAGCTGTTTTCCCATTAACAAGGGCGTGCTAACAGGATTATATTTCTACGCCCATGCCACTCCCGTATCACTCCTTCTCACAAACAAATTCCCTAATATGCACACTAACAGGTATATTACCGCAAAACACCTTAATGTGCTCATGTGGTAATCCTGTTAGTGCACATTAAGGGCTTCATGCCCTTTAGTAAACATACCCCATAGTTACATAGATGGTTACTGCTACTACTACTTTATTATTTCTATGGCGCTACTAGACGTATGCAGTGCTGTACACTGATGGCAGCACATAAGGACCAATGAGTCTATTAAGCCTGCCCAGATTAAGATTTTTTCCCTGTTTTTTTCTACTATGTAGACACAATTTCCCATTCCCTAAATTTCCCATTTCCTACCTGACCTCCTACCCTACCCTCCACACTGTCCTGAGTATGTCCCTCTCTTCCCTTCCTCAGCATGCTATCCCACCAAACCTTTACTATCCTGCTCCGGGTCTATCACAAAAGATTGAAATTTCCTCCCAGTTTTCATTTCACGTACCTATGTAAGAAAAAAAAATCAAAAGTCAGTACCAATTATAACTGAAGCCTTAGGAGCCTTACCAAATACATTCAACAAACACTTGGAACCACTCAGAATCGAAGGGATAATACCCAGTGAGTTAGAAAAGGCAGCTTTATTTGGAATTACATTCATACTTAGATGTTACCTCTACAATTCCTAAGCCCTTGGGTAGAGCTCAAATTGCTAGTGCATAAAACCAGTCGAGGCTGAGAAAAGAAACTCAAACTCTGATGAATATTGCACATATATATTGCACATATATATATGTGTGTGTGTGTGTGTGTGTGTGTGTGTGTGTGTGTGTGTGTGTGTGTGTGTGAACATTCAGCACCGGTACCCAGATACTGGCCTGCGCTGAATATGCAATTTCATCTGTACCCACACTTTTCCCGCTAAGCTGAGTGAGAGTCCTCCAACTGCACTGCTGTCAGTAGGAGGTGGTGCTCCAATATTGTGTTTTCAATTGCTAGGAACAGGCAGGTTCCTTGGAGTCCTGCAGAGCTTGCCTATCCGTCACTATTGAAAATGTGATAGTGAAACAGCACCCCCTAATGGCAGAACCATAGATGGACGGCTCCCGCTCAGCTTAGAGGGAACAGTGCGCGGAAGTACTATCCAGTTAATGGCAATGTTCAGACCACTAACCAGATATCTTACCTTCACCCATTGACTTAGCGGTAAGGTCTCGCGCGTTAGTGTGGAGGTAATCATCAGCGCACGTACACTGCTGATTACTGCCAGGTAAGCGCCACGCAGTAGAAAATAGAAAATATTTTCTATTTTGGATGCACATCAAAAATTGAATTACCGCCCGGGGCACGTGGTAGCTGGGCGGTGGTTCCAATTGACACATGTTGGACACGTGTAGGCACCTACGCGCCTTGGTAAAGGGGCTGCTAAGTAAACCCCCTGTTTACTAAGCCATGCTAGCGACTGCAGTATGCTAATGCTGACACAGTCTATTCACATTGAATGGGCTGCGTTGGGATTACCGCGCAGCAGCTGCTAGCGTGGCTTACTAAACAGGGAGGTAAATGTAGTTAGTTACTGTACTTTAGTAAAATTTTGTTACAGTACTTTTACTTGTAAAGAATCACAGGATAATATTTGATACTTTTACTAAAGTAATAATTTCACCACTTTTTACTACTTTTACTCAGTGAAAAGTAAAAAGTAAAAATGGAAGCAAGATGTAAATGGTGATTTCTCGGTAACCAAATGAAACACAAAACTTGGAACAGGATTTTGCTATTGCAAACCTTGCAAACTTTGAAGACCAACCCACCCACCTTAAACCTGATAGGCCATTCATCTGGCAATCAATGTACAGAATATAAAAGAAGTGATATCTGCTTGTTCTTTTTCTTCCCTGAGAAAAGCTGAGCAAGCTTAATAATGCAGGCAGGAAGGCCCTAGAAGATTGAATTGTAATAATCAATAGGAGCTGATCCTAACTGATGTAATATGATTCTGAAGTTGCTTAGGTCTGTATAGAAATTCGACCTTCAAAGTAGTCTTAACTTAAGACAGGATTTGCATACCAGCTGAGAGAGATCTATAGTTTAAATCTTAAGCCACAGTCAAGTAATATCCATAAATAAAAGATTTCAGAAGATATTGGCAATAAATAGTTTCTACCTTCAAGGCTCACTGAAACTTCTAGTTCAAGATTCTACCTTATTGCTAATAATTCTGTTTCATTTACATTTAAACTAAGATAATTAATTACGGAACAATGTAAGCCACATTGAGCCTGCAAATAGGTGGGAAAAATAGGTGGGAAAATGTGGGATATGCTTTCCATACCACTTTTCATAACAATAACAAAGTGGTTTACAATTTAGGTGTAATAGAAAAAATAAATAAAATAGAGTACAAAATAGCAATTAAATAACATTGGTTTAAAACAGAGGAATATGGGATTGTATAAGGATTATGGGAGGAAAATGTCAAGTGGGGAAACAGGAACAGCATATGATCAGTGCTTCTATCCAGTCCCCTCTCCAAGTGTCACGTAGAAAAAGAAGTTTTTTGAATCCAGATTTAAACCCGGTATAGCTGGACTCAGCCCTTAGTTTGAAAAGTTGCTTTTTCTGGCCGAGTTTACCAGAAACCTACTGACTACTCCTATAATTTTTCTAAGCAGGAGATGTTAGGTAATGTTTGGATTCTTCAGATATCATTTATTCAGGCATTCTGAAACTCATTAATGGTAGTGCTAATTTTTATTAATAAAATAGTAATGCAAGGGTCCTTTTACTAAGGTGTGCTAACAGATTTAGCATACACTTAGAGGTGTAGTAAGGGAGGATGATGCCCCCAACCTGCCAGCAGAAGCCCTCCTGCCCATGCACCATGCCATCCACTTCCCCCCCCCCCCCCCCCCCGTGCAGTGCTAAGTTTTTGCAGAACCAAACATCCATGAAAGAGGACTGCCCCCCCCCCCCCCCGCACATGCATGCATACTGTTCATATGCAGGGGTGGGCCTTCCTCACATATGCTCAGTTATACAAAAACCCAACATTACGCTGGGGGTGGGGGAGCAGACAGCATGGTGCGTGGGCAAGAGGGCTTCTACTGGTAGAGCTTGTGGACTCCTGTCAACCAAGTGCCTCAATTTGGGGGGGGGGGCTTGAGGGACCAGCTGCTCCTCTGCTAAGATGGCACCCGGGGCAGTCCAACTCCCTTACTACACTACTGCATGCGCTATCGATTAGTCCACAATAAATGCTAAGAGCCATAGATATAAATGGGCATCTTAGCATTCAGCGCATGTTAACAATTAGACTGCGCTTAATCCACTAGTGCATCTTAGTAAAATGTCCCCATAGTGATATAATAAATGTCAACAGATAAAGACATACATGGTCCATCCAGTCTGCCCAATAAGATGGCTACAGTTGAATCTGGCAATCTGCACAGGTTCTACTGCTTCATGATTTAGCGCTAGTATACTTAATCTTTGTCTCCCTGTGCCATCTTGGGGCACAGGCTGTAGAAGTCTGCCTGGCACTGGTCCTACTTCCCAACTACTGATGTGGCCATCAAAGCCCACTCCAGCCTTGATCCTGTGTAAAAGTTACCTATTTCTGTTGCAAAAACAGAGAATCTTTTTGATGTAAATATGTTGATGCTAGGTAGTTCAGCAAATTGGTGGGTGGGTGTACAGGGACTAATTGTCACACTATTCTCACATACAGATTGCTTTGAAACCAGGACCAGTGCAAGTGTATTAGATGTCCTAGGCAAATCTTCAGCCCCCCCCCCCTCCCAATTTTACTTTTAAGCACCCTACCCCCCCCCCCCCAACAATCATGATTACCCTAATACTACCCTTCCTTAATAATGTGAGTAATGAGCTATCAGAAAACTGAAGAACCACAAAAAGGAGAAGGTTCTCCAACAGATCGAAGAGTAACACACAAAAAAGTAACTAAAAGGTATATATTGAAAACAAAGAAGAGTCACCAAAGCACCAGCCTAGTCTTACCTCATGGTTTCTAGCCAGCCCTGTTTGGAACTTGCTTTGAGTAGAAAGTACCCATGGACATTTGCATCGGCTTTGTGTAAGTACTTTTTCACAGAAATTGCAAGCGTTGATTTGAAAAAGCAATTGACCACAATATTATTTTTCCTCCCTGACCTAAACACATCCCTTGGAATGTCTCCTAAATGCGACTAAACGTACATGCATTATGGAATAAGACATACTTTTAGCTGTATTGAGGGTGGACAATTTTCAGACAACCAATTTATGATTGCAAATTGTTCTTTACTCAGGTGAATGACTTTGCAAATTGTCCTGACAATGTAGTGTTCATGAGATTTTATTTTCCACAAACCATGACTGCCTATTTCTAATGCGTGCAGTCCTGGTAGCTGCTCCCTCTCAAAGTCAGAATAAAATTGCAGGAATATTCATCAGAGAAAACATAAAGGGTTGTTTTCCAAATCTGCCTCTAGATAGCAAAAGATCTGTAATATAGCACAATTATACAGCTGTTTGAAAGGAATAACTTACAGCAAAATGAGAATGCAAGTGAAATGTACCTATGATGTGTAGGACTGCATTTTCAGTGATCAGCAAAACAGCTAAATGTTAAGACCTTCTTAAGGATAATACAGTAAGATTCTGATTCTTACAATTAGCCACTAAATAAAACATCTTTATTGTAGGGCTCCACGTTAATTGCAGTTACGCCGTGATTAATGCGTTATTAGTCACTATTAAAAAAATTAATTGTGGCGAATAAAATTAATAAGCCCACCCTGCACTTCTGTCCTCACCAGCTCCCCTGTACCTCCCAAGTTGCTTAGAGAGCAGCGGCAGTGCAGCAACTTCTATATGGCACCTGCTCCGGAGGCTCACTCTGACCTGTCCCACTCCTGAGTAAACAGGAAATTGCATTTTGTCCAAAAGCTCAAGAAATCAGCCTCTGTTTCATTATTACATATAGGGATGTCTACTTTTTCTTTTTTAGATATTGGGCCCAAAGGATTTGCTTACTCAGTCGAAGCAAAGCAATAGATCCTGAGAACCATACAACCATCTGGATGGGCTGGAGTGGGCTTTGGCAACTGCAGTAGTTGGGGAGTATGTCCAGTGACAGGCAAACTTCTACAGTCTGTGCCTTGAAAATGGCAAGGACATATCAAGATCAATATTGCAACACATGCTATAAGTTTTATTTATTGAGCAGACTGGATGGATGGACCATGCAGGTATTTATCTGCCGTCATCTACTATGTTACTGTGATGCTCATTTTAAAAGAGAAAAATGTATCAAAAGCGGCATAAAGCAACAGGACGGTTTTCATAGGAAATGTCCAAGTCACGATTTTTTGAAACTCAGATTTGAGACCGCTTTCACTGCAGTTCAGCTAACTTGTAAGGGGGCATTGTTGGGGATGTGTTTGGCTGGGATTTGGGTGAGCCAGGAATTCAAACATTTTTCAGGGTAATGGAACAAAATGAAAATGGATAGGGCAAAAATTGGGATGTTTTATGTTTTTGGGAGGTAGTTTAATCACAACTTACTCACAAAAAGGTGCCCTGACCAGCTAACCACTAAAGGGATTAAGGCATGAATGACCCCCCCCCCCTTAATCCCACAGTGGTCACTGACCCCGTCACATCTCCCAAATATGTGACAGTACATACCAGGCTCTGTGACCATTATTATGACTATTATTCCTATTAGAGCTGCAAGCTGGTCCCAGGAGTCGTGGTCGGTGAGGTGGACTGGCCCATATCCCACTCTAACTAGTATCCTTGTGGTGGAAACTGTAAGCTTTCCAAACCTCACAAAATACCACTGTGACTATAGATAAGAGACACCTGCAGACCTGAGTTCTTTTGTAGTGATGTACAGTTAGGTACATGCTTTTAGGTGTTCCTGGAGGGCTCACAATAGAAAATAAGGTGTTAAGGTGGGATTTGTACCTTGGTACCTTTATGTGAAGTCCACTGCACTGACCACTAAGTTGCCCTTCTGCTGTGCTGAGATGTCTCTGTGGCCAGTTTGCTAGGAATGGTGCCAAACAGCAATCCCTATGGCTTGTTTTTGTGCATTTTTCTCTAGGAGTTTTTGTAAAAGGTACCTAAAGAACGTACTGAGCACAAAATGTCTGGAAAGTAGCGATTTTTCGAAAATAAAAAATAGATGTTTTCCTGGTTTGAAATTTGCTATGTCCAGGATGAAAATTTTAGACATTTTCAACAAAATGTCTACAATTGGACAGGATGTCATATCAAAAATGCCCCTCTATGTTACTATATAGTAAAACACTGTTTTGTTCCTTCTTTAAAAGATATCACAGTCTACTAAAATTCCAATTTTCTAGTTAGCCAAACAACAGTTTTGTTTCAAGAGATACTTCACAACGAAATTCTTTTTACCGTACTAGAGCTGGATAAAGGATGCCGCTTGAAGGTGCTGAACCATCATACAGTCCATGAGCCTCCTGGTGTTTTGCTGTAAGGCCCTTGAAGTTTGGGGCCACTCTCTTGGGAACCAGAACAAGGCTACATCTACTACAAATTGTGCCGTTTCAAACTTAATATATTTTACTTAGGGGTCCTTTTACCAAGCTGCAGTAAAAGGGGGCCTGCGCTGGCATCAGCGCGAGTTTTTTGACATGCACTAGACCCCTCCTCCCTTTTACCACAGCGGGTAAAAGGCTGTCTTTTTTAAAGAAATGGCCATGCAGCAAGTGAACCACTTGCACACAGCCATTTTGGGGGGAGCACTTAATGCCATCCATTGAGGTGGCGATAAGGGCTCCCGCACTATCCCAACGGTAACTGTGCACTGCCCAATTACCACAGGGTAAACACTGGCACTACAAAAATTAAAATATTTTTGTAGAGCCAGAAGTGGCACGTGCTGGGTGTGGAAACTACCACCAGGCTATCCAGCCATGCCAAATACTAAGCTCTTTAATTCCTTACTCTTTCTCTTCTCTATATAGGTTTTAAGTACCTTATTGTAGGGTTTTGTATTATTTTTCAAAGTGTCTGGCCTGTTTGAAAAATAAAAATGTTCAGGACTAGTGGGATCTCCAATTCTTGTAGAACAGTGATGGGCATACCCAGCCAGTTAGGTTTTTTGGGATATCCACAATGAAGATCCGTGAGAGAGATTTTCATACAATACCTCCTTGGTATACAGACCTATCCCATTACATCTTCATTGTAGATATCCAAAAACTCGACTGGCTGAGTGTGTCCCAAGGACTGGGTTGAGAAGCACTGCGGTACAGTCACCATACAAATAAAAACTCATGTATTCTGAACAAGGTATCTGGCAGTGGAGGGAACATGTGCTGTTCCTGAGTTGATTGTCATAAATTGAATATTTTTTATGTGGCTGGGGTAGCTTCATTGTTGGGGAATATGAGTTTATGATACAGAACTGGAGCATCAAGGTTATATTAAGATTCTGACCAATCCTGTAGAGAATCCAAACTTCATGCCTACACAGAATAATTTGTTGAATGATTCTATCAATTATATATTGATGGTTTTACCTGGTGGTTTAAACAGACTGGAGGAGGGAAGGTTTCTTTTATGTATAGAAGACTGTTAATTTAAAAGTGGAGGGGGGAAGGGGATTATGTGTGCAAATGTTGCTTTGACTTGGCCCCACACACACACACATACCTAGCTTGTAATCCTGTTGCCACCCCAATATTTAAATTTAGAGATGCCACAGCTAGATATGTCATATAGAGGGGCATTTTCAAAAGAAATGTCCAAGTTGCGATTTGGACGTCCTTGCAAAATGGCAAAATCCAGGGGTGGGGAAACCCGTGTTTTCAAAACAAGATGGATGTCCATCTTTCATTTTGAAAATACTGTCAGAGACATCCAAATCCTTAAATTTGGATGTCCCTAGATTTGGACGTCCCTAGACATGGACGTTTTTGACTTTCGGCGATTTTCGAAACCAAAGACATCCATGCAAGCCATTTGGGCGTGGGAGGAGCCAGCATTTGTAGTGCGCAGGTCCCCCTGACATGCCAGGACAACAACCGGGCACCCTTGGGGGCACTGCAGTGGACTTCATAAAATGCTCCCAGGAACATAGCTCCCTTACCATGTCTGCTGAGCCCC
The DNA here is from genome assembly GCF_901765095.1 of Microcaecilia unicolor. NCBI lineage: Eukaryota > Metazoa > Chordata > Amphibia > Gymnophiona > Siphonopidae > Microcaecilia > Microcaecilia unicolor. The sequence continues at coordinate 161,511,393 of NC_044039.1, forward strand.
CCAAAATCCACCACTACCATAGCCCTTATGGGTGAAGGGGGCACCTATATATGGGTACAGTGGGTTTGTGGTGGGTTTTGGAGAGCTTGCTGTTTTCTCCACAAATGTAACAGGTAGGGGGGGTATGGGCCTGGGTCCGCCTGTCTGAAGTGCACTGCAGTACCCACTAAACTGCTTCTGGGACCTGCATGCGTTGTCACAGACCTGAGTAAATGAGAGGAAGCCAGTAGGAATTGAATAGACTTCCTTTCATTTGCCACGCGGGAATCGCTAGCGTGACTAGTACCACACATTTCAACCAGCAGTGAGGGGGAGATACACTAGTGAGCTTCTGTTATAGATGCACTTCTGAGTTAAGTGATTTTATTTACAATTTTTTTAAAAATGGTGTTACAAGAGACAATGATTGACAAGAACCTTTAAAGAAATATAACAGTTTGTGTTAAACACATATATTTTCAGTACAAAAACAAACAGAAAAAATAAAATAAAACAAAGAGAAAAAATAAAAGCCCTTAAATGATCCTTCAACGTTTTGACATATATCGGAATGCTTCACATGTTGAAGGATTATTTCGAGGGATCTCTGCTTTGGGATTCCAGGGCTATGAGTGCCGTGATCTCAGGTGCCCAGGATAGAGGGTCCAGCCAAGGGATACCTAGGGCTGTTGGCCCATGGCTTAGGGTTCCTGGGATCAGAGAGCTTCCCAATTTAACCCACCCCTTTTACAAAGCCACACTTGCGGTTGCCATGTGGCAATGCCGACATGTTGGCACTAGCACAGCTTTTAAAGGGGGGCCTTAAAAGTTAGGTTAACAGAAGTTAACTTTACTTCCATTTTAATGCTGCAGTTAAAATGGAAATCAAGTTTACTTTGAAAGTTACTTCTGATTTAACACATTTCAGTTTATGGCTGAATTTTTACTGCCATTTTAGCACACATTTTACTTTGCTGCTTTTTGCACATTATTATCTTAACTAAGTTAAAAATAATAGCAAGTTTTTTAAAAACAGAGGTTTTTTTTGCACTGTCTTTATTGCTTGACGTCATACAAATGGAACTCTTTTTGTGTAAATATGATGTTATTGGAAATGGTAAATCAGTTTTCTATCCTGCTATTACCTCACTGTTCTAAGCGGGTTACAATTTTAAGAAGCCAGTTTCATTTAACTGGGAACAAGGGCCATAATATTAAACTCAATAGTTAAAATAATACATATTAACTGAAGTAAAAAAATAATTACTGATGTCAACAATTAGGATGATATACATATTTCTGAAACAAGAGTGGGTTTTCACATTTTTCCTAAAAATAATATAAGACTGAGAAGATTTGAAAATAGATTGTGATCTTAGTCCATAATCTTGCCGCTTGAAATGCCAACTCTAATTCAAAGAAATGTAATCTCTTTTTCCCTTTTGATGATGGGAAAGAATAACCTACAGTACCAGTGCGTCTTGTTCTCAAAGCATAAGTAAACATAAAATGTGGATATAAGTAATCTGGTGCCAAGCCGTGTAGACGTTTAAAGAGAAAACTTTATCTCTATGTCTTGAGCTTGTAAGCCCATTGGGTATATTATACCCCTATGGCTGTAAACCCATTGTAAAAGAAACTGTCTGTGGAATTTTCCTTTGTAATTGGTGCCAATGGGCAGATGTGATTACCTTGTACTCAAATGGTTTGTAACTGCTTTGACATGCACATGAGGAAATATACGTGGAGATTTCAAAATGAAATCTGCACACCTAATTTCCCTCTTGTGACATAATTCTGCCCCTCCCCCAAAGAAGAAAATACACATGCCACTCTGAGGGGCTAGGAAGGAGGGGAAATCTTCAACATGCTTTTTACATGGGTAAACATAAGTTTACCCACATAAAATATTCTGAAAATACCTCCGCTCCAAAATGGGGGTAATTTTTTAACTGTGCACATGGGTAAAAGTGTGCAGGTTCTGTTCATTCTGTGGACTTTACAAGATTTCCAAAGTAGAAATGTGTGTATACTTCCATTTATGAAAATTACCCCAGGAAAACTATGCACACACTGCCATTTGGGAAGCACAATTTTTCAGTGTTAAAACTCATGCAGACGTTTGAATTTTCAAACATATATGTAACTGCAAACTCCTCTCCAACTCCACACTTGGGTACACTTCCTAAAGCAGCCGATGAGCCTGTGCATGTACAGACTGTAATTACATATGTTTACCTGCATATTTGGGGTGGGGAGAGGCACAGTTTTGAAACAGGCCACTTTTTAGGTTAAATTTCTGCTTTAGCCCTGGAAAGGACTTTGAAAATTGTCCTTCCAATGTGTTTTTCAAGATGATATATCCCCCAAGTATCTTGATGAAGTACAGTCAGCCACTCTCTGAATGCAATCCAACACTTTTAAGAAGCTGGCTTTGTTTGCAACTAGATTTAAATAGTACTTTAAAATAGATTCATGATAGTAGCATTGTATCTTTTTTATGGTGATTTATGGGAACTGGAGCACAAAGTCATGGGGAAAAAAGCAATTAATGAATAAGGAATGCAGCAGAAATACTGGAGGGCAAAAAAAAATCTTCTGAAAGCTTTAAAAAGGAAAATAATTGATGGTTTCATTTTAGCTTAATGTTATTTCTGGATCTCTTTTATAATGTGTTATTTACTGCATAGTTTATAGTTGACAGAAAATAAACAACATTTGCAAAATAACGTCTTTAGCGACACCATGCACTTGCTCATCCCACTTGGCTGTCAAGTTAGAACTCCAACCAACATCAGTCAACGTCATCTGTGCTGGAGACTGTTTTTAATGAGCACAGCACTATAATTACCTTATTGCAAAGTTAAAGCCAAATGGCACTTATGATGTAGGTTTCATGGCTAAACAGTAAAGCCAATGAAGCATATGCACACCAACTGTTAGACAGAGAATAGCTGTTCAAGGATTTGCTTCCAGTACTTGTCCAGGGTCATTTCATCTGTATGTGGAATCTTTGCCACAGTTGCAACAGGTGGTCCAAAAAAGAGGGAAAATAGACACTTTACAACATAGTTAAATTTCTTTTATGTATTTCACATCAGTAGCCGACTTGAAAGCTCCATGTAACTTTCATTAAATTCATTTCCCACCCCCCTATGTCCGTAAATTATTCCAATAAATTATTGTGGGGCCCTTTTACTAAGCCGCGTAAGCGTCTACGCGCGCTAAAAAGGAGTTACCGCCCCGAATACCGCATGGCTCTTGCGGTAGTTTCATTTTTGGCATGCATCCGATACACATGTCTGAAAAATATTTTTTATTTTCAGGTGCATGTAACGGACGCGCGCCAAGTGGCATTTGATGCTCGTAGGTCATTACCGCCCAGATTCTTTACTGCTAGATCAATGGCTGGTGGTAAGGTCTCGGACCCAAAATGGACACGCAGCAATTTTGATTTTGCCACACGTCCATTTTCAGCAAAAGAAAAGGCCCTTTTTACAGGCATGCTAAAAAATGGATCGGCACATGCCCAAACCCCGCGCCTACACTACCGCAAGCCATTTTTCAGCGCACCTTTGTAAAAGGACCCTGACTTCTTTACAACAGTGGGGAGATTCTTGGACAAAGAATGAACCTCTAGTAGCAGCCCATAAACTGGGTGTAAGAGAGGGTAATGTATCCCATGCTGTAGGTCATGTACCACATCGTAATGTGAGTTATTCGCCTTTACATTCTCTAAGAATATAGCATGTACTGTACAAGATAAAGCCAGGCACTATAGCTATAGAAGTGAACAGTACACTATTTGATTTTGGTATTGTACTGGTAAGCCATGCATATCCCTTCTAGGGGTGAAGGAGGGGAACGGAGGAAGATAAGGTATTAGGGAACCCAAAAAGTAGGCCATTGTGGGCCAAATTATATAAAGCGCTGAAAAATTGGTGCCAAAAAATAACATGCTAAGTGCTATTCTGAATCCAAAATATAGAACAGGAAAAGTTCTCTACGATGACGAATCCCAGAAGGCAAAAGTAGAGACTAATAGACGATTCACCACTGGAGACGTGAGTCCAACAGTCTTTATCATATCAGAGATAACGACCCGACACAGGCCGTGTTTCGATGCTAAAAAGCGTCTGCATCAGGGGTCAATAAATACACCAAGTAATGAATGCAAAACGAAGAGTCCTACTTGTATAAGTGTTGTCAACTCACTGATCACGTAGCACCAAACAGAATATGCTGGATACAAACTATCAGAGCAAAACTGATAGTTTGTATCCAGCATATTCTGTTTGGTGCTACTTGATCAGTGAGTTGACAACACATATACAAGTAGGACTCTTCGTTTTGCATTCATTACTTGGTGTATTTATTGACCCCTGATGCAGACGCTTTTTAGCGTCGAAACACGGCCTGTGTCGGGTCGTTATCTCTGATATAATAAAGACTGTTGGACTCACGTCTCCAGTGGTGAATCGTCTATTAGTCTCTACTTTTGCCTTCTGTGAAGTGCTATTCTGAAAACAGCATTGAAAATTAGATGCTGTTTGTAGAATACATTTAGGACTAGATTCCACAGATGGCGCCTTAAAAATCAGCACGGAATAAATTTCCACCTAAGCGTATTCTGCAAGCGACACTTATATTTAGGTGCAGTATATAGAATACACTTGGTTGATATCATAGCACTTAAAACTATGCACATCCGTTTACACCAAGGGAAATGTGGCGTAAATACCAGCGCATAGATTTAGGTGCAGAGGGGCATATTCTATAACAATGCACATAAATTTTGGAACGCCCACAAAATGACCATTTCCCCTCCCATAGCCATGCCCCTTTTTAGCTCTGTGCATTAGAATTTAGGCACTGTGCATTACAGAATATGCTTAGTGAGTTATGAGTGTAAATTGCCAATTAGTGTTCATTATTGCTTGTTAAGTGCTGTTAAAATCGCTGATTGACTTGTTAAACCAATTAAGTTACGCACGTTGTTGTAGAATATGCTTAGATTTCAGCATAAAATGCTAGGTGCGATATATAGAATCCGACAGTTAGTGCCAAGTAAACCCTGGAGCTAAGCATAAAATTTATACATAAAATTTCAACTAAAACTCAACACAGAAAAAACACACTGCCTCATTCTCTCATCCCAATACAACGTGAACAACCCCATAAATATAAACACCCCAGACTACACCCTCCCCATCTCAAACAGCCTGAAACTCCTTGGCGTTACAATCGACCGCAACCTTACACTAGAGAGCCACATGAAATCCACAACTAAGAAAATGTTCCACCCAATGTGGAAACTCAAACGCGTGAAACCATTCTTCCCGAGGGAAACATTACGGAACCTGATACAATCAATGGTACTAAGCCACCTAGATTACTGCAATGGAATTTATGCAGGATGCAAGGAACAACTCATAAAGAAACTTCAGACCGCTCAAAACACGGCAGCCAGACTTATATTTGGAAAAACATGATTCGAAAGCGCCAAACCCCTCCGAGAAAAATTGCACTGGCTCCCAATCAAAGAACGTGTTGCTTTCAAAATCTGCACCATGATTCATAAGATTATCTTCGGTGAGGCCCCAGGATACATGACAGACCTCATCGACCTCCCAATAAGAAATACATCCGGATCAACATGAACATATCTAAACCTCCACTACCCAAGCTGCAAAGGACTCAAATACAAATCAACTTATGCATCCAGCTTCTCCTACATAAGCACACAACTATGGAATGCACTACCAAAAGCCGTGAAAACAACGTATAACCACCTAAACTTCTGGAAATCACTAAAAACATACCTGTTCAAAAAGGCATACCCTACCAACCCTACTTAAATACCTGAACCCTGCAACACTACGAAACCAAAGCACGTAATGGACACAACGTAACTCTTCCTCTATACGATTCCTAATATGTTGTTATACTTGAAACTGATTCTACCATAGCATCACCGTGTAACTGTTTACACCGGAATTGGTGAACACCTATGTAAGCCACACTGAGCCTGCAAATAGGTGGGAAAATGTGGAATACAAATGTAACATATAAATAAATAAATATACACAAATCTCCATGACTAAAAATGCGTGCGTAAATTTCAATTAATGCCGATTAGTGCTGAGAATTGATTATTGGCACCTAATTATCACAACTAATTAGCTCGTTATTCAATTAAATTGCACGCCCCCAAGTTTGCATGCAAAATTTTAAGTGCCATTTATAGAATTCAGGGTGTATGGATTAGTAGAATTAGCTTGAATGTGATCTTGCCAAGCAAAGAAGAAATGAGCCTAGATGTGGATATGTGCTTAGAAAGGAGATAGTGCAGCTTTCAAATTAGAACCTGTGAGAAAATATAGTAACATACATGGAGGGGCATTTTCGAAAGAAACGTCTATGTTTGGATTTGGACGTCTTTGTAAAACATCCAAATCCCGGGACGAAAAAAAACGTATTTTCGATAAAAGATGGAGGTCCATCTTTTGTTTCGTAAATACCAAGGACGTCCTTGAATTTGGACATCCTTAGACTTGGACGTCCTTAGACATGGACGAATTTGACTTTCAACGATTTTTGAAACCAAAGACATCCATGTCAAAAACGTCCAAATGCAAGCCGTTTGGACATGGGAGGAGCCAGCATTTCTAGTGCACTGCTCCCCCTGACATGCCAGGACAACAACCGGGCACCCTAGGGGGGCACTGCAATGGACTTCATAAAATGCTCCCAAGGTACATAGCTCCCTTACCTTGTGTGCTGAGCCCCCTAAAACCCACTACCCACAACTGTACACCACCACCATAGCCCTTACGAGTGAAGGGGCACCTATATGTGGGTACAGTGGGTTTCTGGTGGGTTTTGGAGGGCTCGCTGTTTTCTCCACAAATGTAACAGGTGTGGGGGGGTAAGGGCCTCGGTCCACCTGTCTGAAGTGCACTGCACCCACTAAAACTGCTCCAGGGACCTGCATGCGCTGTCATGTACCTGAGTATGACATCTGAGGCTGGCACGAAATATTTTTAAAGATGTTTTTTGAGGGTGGGAGGGGGTTAGTGACCACTGGGGAGTAACGGGAGGTCATCCCCGATTCCCTCCGGTGGTCATCTGGTCATTTCAGGCACCTTTTTGTGCCTTATTCGTAATAAAAACACATCCCGCCTTCACCACGCCTCTAACACGGGTTTTGATTATACTGATTTGGACATCCCTGGGAGATGGATGTCCATGTTCTGATTTATGTCGAAAGATGGACGTCCATCTCTTTCAAAAATGATCCTGATGGTAACATAGTAGATGACAGCAGATAAAGTCCTGTATGGTCCATCCAATCTGCTCATCAAGATAAACTCATTGTATGTGATACTTTATATGTATACCTGTCCTTGATTTGTTCTTGCCATTTTCAGGGCACAAACCATAGAAGTCTGCCCAGCACTAGCTTTGCTTCCCAATTACCAGTGTTGCCACTCAATCTCCACTAAGCTTCTGTGGATCCAATCCTTCTAAACAGGATTTCTTTTTATTTTTCCCATGCATTTTTGAATTCTGTTACGGTTTTCATCTCCACCACCCTCAGCGGGAGAGCATTCCAAGTATCTACTACCCTCTCCGTGGAAAAAATACTTTCTGACATTATTCCTGAGTCCCCCTTCAACTTCAATTCATGTCCTCTAGTTCTACAGCCTTCCTGTCTCCAGAAAAGGTTTGTTTGCAGATTAATACCTTTCAAATATTTGAACATCTGTATCATATCACCCCTCTTTCTCCTTTCCTCCAGGGTATACATATTCAGGTCAGTAAGTCTCTCCTTGTAGGTCTTGCAATGCAAATCCCATACCATTTTTGTAGCTTTTCTTTGCACCGCTTCAAAGTTTTTTTACATCCTTAGCAAGATACGTCTCTAAGACTGAACACAATTACCAATATAAACAAAACATACTTTGAAATGTCTCTATAAAAATGCTAGATGCTTAAAAAATAAGATGAGAAAGTTAGAATTTATAGCACAGAATGAAGAGGTAGATATAATAGGCATCTCAGAGACCTAGTAGAAGGAGGACAGCCAATGGGACACTGTGATACCAGGGTACAGACTATATCACAGTCATAGGGTAGATCAAGATGGTGCTTATTTTAGAAGCACTATTCATATTTTAGATGTCCATAAATCAGAATTTAGACATTCATTTTGCATGAACATCAAAATTCTGATTTTACAAAGCCTGGATATAAACGTCTAAAACTGAAGAATGTCTACATGGCATTGGGTGAGCTTAAAAAATAGACATTCATTCCTCATTTCAGAAGGGGAATGAATGTCCATGTCCTAATAGATGGAAGTAAAGAGTTAGACCTGCTATCTAGGATGTCCAGGGGGCCTTTTTAGAAAAGAGCAGTAATTGTTTTCACTTCCCCTGTGCTAAATGCAAAACCTAATACAGGGTAAATACAAAATCTGTGCAGTAAATGCAAGAGAGTGCCTAGCATCAGCCCTGTATGTACCGCACCTACCCCATCTACAAAATAACTAGAGAAACAAACCACAGTGTCACACTCCCCAAATACGTCTCCCCCTAAGAGCTCCTCTTCCCAACCCCCTTCCCCACAAGAAATGCGATCTCCCTCCACAATTTCCCTCAAGCAGTCCAATCTCTTCCTGCACCCCGAGGTCCAATCCCCCTATTTCAAAACCTCACCATGAATTCAAAAGTGTCATTGATCCTACGTGCTAATGATGGTTTAAATGAATGATCAATGATCCTCAAGACAGGGCATTTATCAGGATTAAGCGAAAGATGATTATTACTGAGCCACTTGGACAAGACATGAGCTACAGTAAGAGATTGGAGATCGAAGGGAGTTGGGTCAAATAAAGTGTGGCAAGAGGACTCATAAAAGATTAAACAGGACTGGAGCTAATACTGAACCCTGATGAATAGTAGTCTTAAATTGCTCTGTTACAAAAAATAAGAAATTAACAATTACACAAAATGTACTATCAGCATAAAAGGAAGAATAACAATGGTGCCCCCCATGTACAAGACCAGACAATCTTGCAAGAAGTAAAGGGTAACTTATCAAATCAATCACAGCTGAAAGATCAAGAGAAACTATGATGGCAGAGTCTTCTTTATCAAGAAACCGTTTTTCCCATTCATAAGATCTGTCAGATAGGTTTCAGTGCTGTGATGCTCATGGAATCCAAACTGATGGGGCTGAAGCTCATTAGTCTTCTTAAGAAAAGCCCTGAGTTGAAAAAGGACTACTCTTTCAAGAAATTTAGAGACAAATAGAGTGTTTGAATTGGGACAAAAAGGACTAGTAACTTAAAGATCTAAGGTGGGTTTTTCAAGAGTGACCTGACAAATGCATCCTTCCAACACTTTGGGAAATAACCCTCATTTAAATTGCAGTTAACAAGGTCAATGTGTTATAATGCAATATCCTATATTTATTATTATTATTATTTAATTGACATCCAGTTTGGAACGTTCAAATATAGAAGCTTTGATGCATTAGAACTTACAGTTATTGCTAAAACAGCACTTATATGGTTATCCAGTGATATTCAGTGCCGTATAGCCAGGTATCCATGCTAAATATCGCTGGATAGCGGCTTAAAGATAACTGGTTACATCACATGATATAACCGGCTGTCCCTCGATTTTTAAAACCCGACCAACCAAGTTTAGCGGCCGTATTTGGCCGGCACAATAGCTAGAATAACTTTGGCCGGTCTCACTTTAAGTGGCCAGCGCTGAATATCAGCGTGGCCAGTTAAGATTGGTCCGGCCAAAGTTAAACCAGCTATTCAGTGCTAGTCACCGGAAACGGACCAGCATTGAGTATCTGGTTTTAGCACCGACTGTGGGAGACAGCCCAGCAATCTCCCCCAGTCTGAATATCGGGGCCAATATACTTACCACACATTAACTGCATTGCATATATTACAGTTGCACTTAAAGCTATCAACTGAAGTAGTGTCGTGACCTGGCTTATGTGCTACAGTAGTAGTTAATATGCAGTAAGTTACCATATGTTAACTGCAAGGCATAGTCCATCTGCCATTCCCCTACATTCCTTGTCTCTTTTCATTCGCTGCAGTTCGTGTATGAATTCATGCATGCTGAGTGTCACGTGACCATGCATTAACAGCACAAAGTAATTTGTATATTAGAAAAAGGGCCTCTATGTGTTAAACCTTTATCCAAGTTTTCTGTATCGCAAGCTGCCACGCGAGGTCACGGCAGTCATTTTCTACAGGCAGCCGCAAGGAGTAGGAGCGAGTGGGCTTCGTTCCTGCCCCTTCACCCCCACTGGGTCACCAGAATACTAAGGTAGGCCCGAGGGGGCCTATGTTATGTTATGCTAATGAGGACTTGTTACTCACCAACTCTCTTAACCATGATTCAAGGCGAGTTACAAATTTCTGAACAGAATAAACACTGATAAACTATCAGAAAGTTAACAAAAAAAGCAAGTGTAAATTTAACAAAGAATAGCTAAAAATCTCATAACCTAGTAAACAAATACATTTTCAAAGCATTACGGAATAAGAGATAATTTGTCACTGAACGAAGTTCATAAGGAAGATTGTTGCTATAAAGCATTGGAGAAAGAAATAAAGATTTGGAGAAAACAGTTTTAAGCCATACACTGAGTGAGAAAATCCAAACCCAAATCACCCCTCCCCCCCCCTCTGGGGTGGGGTAGCATAGAGGTTTCATCAGAGTCCCAGGGATCCTCTACTGGAGACTCCAAGAGGAGAGGGGCTCTGTTCTCTGGTTTTCTGCAGGCCAGATGCAAATGCTTCCTTTTGGCCAACAGGACCTCGTAGTCTCTGAGAGCTCAGAACCACTGTCCCAGACACTGCAAGGGCAAGCAACCTCTGCATAAGAGTTTACTATCAAGACTGGGAGGGGTTGGGGGTCCGTTCTGGAAGGAGGGAGGTTTTGACTATCAGCAGCTGGAGAGAGAGGGCAGCAGGGGGGGGTCTGTTTTGGGAGCCTGGATGGGGCTCCCAAGAATCCATAGATCTTTTCAATTGTTATGCGGGTCCTGACCAATATTCAGCCTTGGCCTGCAAAACTGATTTATGCGAGCCTCAGTTGAATATCGGCCAGGACCTCCCTTGCTTAAATTAACCTCAGATATTCAGCACTGGTCACCCGCACATGGCCCAGCACTGGATACCTGGGGCTAATTCTGCCGCAGCTGTCAGCACACTATCTTACTGAGTCAAACTTTATAAAGATAGGGGTATAATCCCTACCAGCAGAGAAGAAAAACAATCATTTCCTCAAGCTCCCCATGCAATATATAAGAATGCACTTCAAAATGTTATATTACATAACAATGGTAATTTGCATAGAACATTCAATAAACCAGCAAAAGAATTAATGAGTTTCCATGCTAAAACAGTTGTCAATGACTTCAGCACACCCCTCATTCTAACATGGCACAGTTGTTAGTGAGACAAACATAGCAAGATAATGGATTATGAGTCAATAGAAAACAGAACAACGTGAAAAAAACATTAATTTGTGTATTATCACTATTATCCTCTTCTGTCTGTTCCATTTTCCGATTAGGTGTTTGCACTATAAAAGAAGTACTTTCATAATGAAAAAAGCACTCTTGAGTCTCTTTGTCCATTGCCTCTTCATGTATAATAAAGGGGCTTCACAAAAAAAAATACTTTATTGTTAATTCTTTTCTACAGTTCTTAATGGAAACAATATGACCCTCATATATCAAAGCATCATGGTTCAAAGCATCATCATCACGTTTTCTGTGTTGTGCCAGATACAGCACAAGTTGTTTTGAGCTGAGATAAAGGGCTGGATTCAGTAAATCATGCTCAAAATTCAGCACCAGAAAAAAATCGGCACTAAGCGAGATTCTCTAAGGGGCACATGCCTTTTATAGAATTGCGCTCTGCACCGATTCCCACACCTAATTTTAGGTGCCAGACTTACACCTGCTGAAATCTGGCATAAATGCTGGCGCCCAGGTTAGGCGCACTGAGGCTGTATTCTATGATTCCACGCACGGCTTTTTGGAACGCCCCTGACATGCCATGACTACACCCACTATTGAGTTAGACGCTAGTAGATTTAGGCGCCATGCGTTATAGAATTGCGCACAACCAGATGCATGCACAGATTTTAATGAATGCCAATTAACATCAAAAATTGGTTGTTACCCAATTATTGATGTTAACTGGCTTGTTACTCAATTAATTTGTACACAGAAATTTGGGCACGCAGTTCTGGACTCCATATATAGAATCTGCCACGAAAGGTCATGACAGCCATATCCTACTGGCAGCCACAAGGAACAGGAGCGAATGGGCTTCGTTCCAGCCCCCCCCCCCCCCCCCCCGGGCTACCAGAATACTAAAGTAGGCCCCGGGGGGGTCTATCAAATCTGGGGAGGTTGGGGGTTTGGGGGTCAACTGGGAAAAGGGGGTTCTGGCTATCAGAAGCTGGAGGGAGAGGGAAGCGGGGGGGGGGGGTCTGTTGCAAATTATAGTTGAACAAACCTTTACCTATGCAATGGGCAAATAAGTGTTAGTGCCAAGTTTACAGAATTGCCTTTTAAGGGCCCTTTTTACCAAGCTGTGGTAAATGGGGGCCAGCGTTAGCATCAGCATGTGTTTTACACACGCACCGGGGCCCCCTTTTACCACAGCTGGTAAAGGGGAAGTCTCGCCTTCCTGCAGGAAATGGCCATGCCCTAAGAATTCAATATTTAAAAGCATTTGCCTCATTTTTCTACTATGCCTATTCGATGGTGCTCTGACATGACTAACTAGCTGGGTATCCAGTTTTGTCCTTTATGGGAACAAGCTATTCAATTAAAACAGAGGCAAGCTTTTGAGCTATCCTTAAGTCAACCGCCTAGCTATGTGGGTGTCAGCAATGAATATCAGCATAACTGCTGGCTCCTCTCCAATGCCACTCCTGTACTGCCTCTGACCTGCCCTGCCCACTTTTTTGATAGCCAGTGGAGCCGATATTCCACAGCACTGCCCAGTTACGTGCCACTGAATATCGATGGTTGGGTGGCTAGGAGTGATTTAAGTGGGCCGGAGCCTCTCCTACCCACTTAAATCGCTTTGAATATTGGGCGGTAGATGTTCATTTCTCTGCATGATGCAACTGTAGTTTTGCTACATTGTTTTTGGTTAAGTTTGAACTTTTTTTGTTTGTTTGTTTGTTTTTTTAAATCTAATAAAGATGATTGAACTAAAAAAAAAGCACATACAGCAGCTGCTATAATACAACTACTACTACTTAACATTTCTAGAGCGCTACTAGGGTTACGCAGCGCTGTACAGTTTAACAAAGAAGGACAGTCCATGCTCAATGGAGCTTACAATCTAATACTGATGTGTCCTATCTGTGAATATTTACTGGTACTATATAGGAAGTAATTCTATAGCAGAGCACCTTTATATAGGTGCTTATTCTGTAAAGGAATGTAATCACCTACTTTTCTTTATAAAATACCAGCAAAAAGGTGAAATGCACATCTATAATTGAGGCTCGAGCACTTATGCCAGCTATAAACTTGGTGTAAGTGCTTACACCTAACTGCTGGAGATAAGCGCATAACTTATAGCCTATAGGTTACACACATAAGTCTTGCTCACACTCTGCTCAGATTCCATCTATGCGTACACCCATAATATACACAGAGGCCGATATTCAGAAGAATATGGCCGCTAAAAAGGCACTTAGGCGGCTATCTGGCAATATTCCGAGCCGAACAGCCAGCTATCTGGTGCTGAATATCGCCGGTTAGTGGCTTAAAGATAGCCCACCTCTGAATGTGGCAAAACAGGAGTTATGTTCACTCACTTCAGCACCACCATTGTCCAAAGCATGATGCCTGACCCCTAGCAGAGCAACACGACTAAGGGTTAGGCTACCAAATATGGCAATCATTTGACAGTCAGTATAAAAGCAAACATTTAGGGGTCCTTTTACTAAGCCATGGCACAAAGTGGCCTGTGGTAGTGTGGGTGCATGTTTTCGGCATGCGCCAGGCCAGTTTTTACTGCGTCTGGGAAAAAGGGCTTTTTTTTCAATGAGCCAGGAAAAGGGCTTGCGGTAAAATTGAAATCAGTGTACGCCTATTTACGGCCTAAGCCCTTAATACCACCATTGATCTAGTGGTAAGGGCTCACACACTACATGCGCAGTGACCGGTCGGCACACACCAACTGCTGATTAGCGCTAGAAACACCGCATGCAGTAGGAAATTTTAAAAAATAATTTGTCCCAGGGGTATGGGCACGTCTCATTTTGCCACATGCTGCAGGCGTGTAGAGCCTACTGCACCTTTGCAAAAGGGCCCCTTAGTACCCAATATTAAGCCAAAAGCTCTCAGCATTTTGCTGACTGTTGCTGGCATTGTGCCCAAAAGTTCAATACTGGGCCATGTCCAGACTTGCTCTGGATTTCTGAGTTTGTGGAGCTGGCTAATGCAGAGCCACTTAAGGGGTCCTTTTACTAAGGTGCGCCAAAAAATGTCCTGCGCTAGAGTGTTTGGGATGCATGCAGGTCCATTTTTCAGCACGTCTGCAAAAAAGGGCTTTTTTAGCCAAAATGGAGGTGCAGCAAAATTAAAATTGGCGCGCGTCCATTTTGGGTCTAAGACCTTACCGCCACCCATTGACTTAGCAGTAAGGTCGCATGCATTAACCGGGCGGTAATTGTCAGCATGCATACACTGCCAATTACCGCCCGGTTACTGCTGCGCAGCAGAAAATAAAAATTATTTTCCGGCGCATATATCAGGCACGCATAAAAATTAGAATTACCGCCCAGGGCACATGGTAGACGGGCGATAGTTCTAATTTGATGCACATTGTACACGCATAGACAGCTACATGCCTTAGTAAAAAGGCCCCTAAGTGTGATATTCAGCATTTAACTGGTTATGGGACACTGCTTAAAGAAGGACTGACATTTATGTGGTTATCTTGGAATATTAGCACTTAACCTGCCAAGTGCCAACTTCACCCCTGCAACACCCCCAAAATAGCCGGGTTTGACATAGGCACCAACCAGACATTTTCAGTGATTAAGCAGTTAAATGCCACTGAAAATAATTGGTTAGCCCCAAACATCGATTTAACCAGCCATTATTATGCACTTTCTACTTAATGGATATCTGAAATTCATACCTCTGCTCCTACTGAAAAATATAAGGTATTTTTCACAATCTGCACACTCTCATTTTTGTAAAAGAAATAGGGAGCAATGGGTATATAAAAATTGCTTAAAACAGAGAAAAGCCAGAGAGAGAAAGTGTTTAATACCCTGAAATGCTCCTTTCTCTCACAAACTGAGATTTCTCCTGAAATGTTCTAAGAGAATTAACATCAACCCTTAAGCGTGTCTCAGGAGTTGAATGATTTCAGCCTTTCAGATGAAGAATTTTTTTACCCAAAGTGTTTCCTTCGTCTCTGTGTCCTTGAGGTATTGCAGCAGATTCTTCTTTTTGTTGACTCCCACAGGGTACCTGCTTTAATAAATAATTTCATTGGCCCAGACTCTCACATGAAGGAGAATGGATACAACTGGAACTGTGTAAGTGCTCTGCTGGAACTCAGAGTAGGCAGTATTGTATGCTTTAGATTTCATATGGCTAAACTTTGGCACTCAGTATTTAAAAAAAAAATTTCAGGCAAATGACAAATTAACAAGTTTAATTTATTATTAATCTGATCAATTTGGAACTGAAGCATATTTAGTTAACACAATAGTTTCATGGCTGGATTGTTACAGTTCAGTCAAGTTGTAGATAAATCACACACACACATGTGCAGTTATATATACTGATTGTCTTTGTTTGTTTGTGTGTGTGCGTGTTTGTGTGTACTCACAAATAAGAGAACCGTATATGGTGTGTGCGTGTATTATATAGATAGATAGATAGATAGATAGATAGATAGATAGATAGATAGATAGATAGATAGATAGATAGATAGATATCTATATCTATCTATCTATCTATCTATCTATCTATCTATCTATCTATCTATATATATATAAAGTATAGAGAGACAAAGAAAATTAAATATAGAGACAGACAGAAAAACAGAGAAAATGATGGCAGATAAAGACTATTCAAAACCATTTACCCATCCAGGAATGGCACCTGGCCGGTTAAATGGTACTTAGTTGGCTATCCGTTGATATTCTGCGGATGATAGCTGGCTGTCTCCCACTGAATATCACCAGTCAGCACCTAGCAGATAGCCAGTTATATCACACAATATAACCGTCTATCTGCTGATTTTTAGCACATCGCTGGCTAAATTTGGCTGCATCAATAGCAGGCCTATCTTTCGCTTGGTCCAACTTAACTGGCTAGCGTTGAATATCAGCTTTGCCAGGTAAGTTGGAACCATCTAAAATTAAACTGGATATTCAATGCTGGTCACCGG
Source organism: Microcaecilia unicolor (assembly GCF_901765095.1). NCBI lineage: Eukaryota > Metazoa > Chordata > Amphibia > Gymnophiona > Siphonopidae > Microcaecilia > Microcaecilia unicolor. The sequence continues at coordinate 161,527,858 of NC_044039.1, forward strand.
AAACAGCCCAGCATTGAATATCCGGGCTCAGCACCAGGGGCGTAGCCAGACTTCAGCGAGAGGGGGGTCCAGAGCCCGAGGTGAGGGGGCACATTTTAGGCCCCCCCCTGGCAATGCCGACACCCCCCCTACCATTGCTGACCCCTCCTCCCCTCCCCACCGCCGCCGCCACAACCACCACCACCACCAACTTTCACGACCCCTGCAACGACCCTCTCAACCCCCCTCCTGCCGACGACCCTCTCGACCCCCTGCCGCCACCGTCGCCGTGGGCTACCTTTGCTGGCGGGGGACCCCAATCCCCGCCAGCCGAGGTCCTCTTCTTCCTGCGAAGGCTTCGTTCTGTTTCTGATGTCCTGCACGTTGTATGTGCGGGACGTCAGACTCACAGAAACAGAATGAAGCCTTGCAAGATGGCTTGCAAAAAGCCTATGGACTTTTCTTTTAGGAAGCCGTCTAAATCTTTTTTAAACTCTGCTAAGCTAACTACATTTACCACATTTTCTGGCAAAGAATTCCAGAGTTGAATTACACACTGAGTGAAGAAAATTTTCTCCATTTCGTTTTAAATTTACTACTTTGTAGCTTCATTGCATGCCCCCTAGTCCTAATATTTTTGGAAAAAGTAAACAAACAATTCATGTCTACCCATTCCACTCCACTCATTATTTTATAGACCTCTATCATATCTCCCCTCGGCCGTCTTTTCTCCAAGCTGAAGAGCCCCAGCCGCTTTAGCCTTTCCTCATAGGGAAGTCGGCCCATCCCCTTTATCATTTTCGTCACCCTTCTCTGCACCTTTTCTAATTCCACTGCATCTTTTTTGAGATGCGGCAACCAGAATTGAACACAATATTCGAAGTGCAGTCGCACCATGGAGCAATACAAAGGCATTATAACGTCCTCATTTTTGTTTTCCATTTCTTTCCTAATAATACCTAACATTCTATTTGTTTGAGCAGAAGGTTTCAACATATCATCAACGACAACACCTAGGTCCCTTTCTTGGTTGGTGGCTCCTAAAGTGGAACTTTGCATTACGTAGCTATAGTTCGGGTTCCTCTTTCCCACATGCATCACTTTGCACTTGCTCACATTAAACGTCATCTGCCATTTAGACGCCCAGTCTCCCAGTCTTGTAAAGTCCTCTTGTAATTTTTCACATTTCTCCCTCGATTTAACTACTTTGAATAACTTTGTGTTGTCAGCAAATTTAATTACCTCACTAGTTACTCCCATCTCTAGGTCATTTATAAATATGTTAAAAAGCAGCGGTCCCAGCACAGACCCCTGGGGAACTCCACTAACTACTCTTCTCCATTAAGAATACTGACCATTTAACCCTATTCTCTGTTTTCTATCTTTTAACCAGTTTTTAATCCACAACAGGACACTACCTCCTATCCTACAAAGTACACACAAAGTACAATTTTGTTGCATAGAAAATAAGGTTAGAAATCCAAATCCTTTATTTTTCAAGTAATTATATTACTAATATTATATTGCAAATTACCACAAATGTAAACTTCTGTCTCCAAAGACATATTGCTGTTCACTACACAAGTAAAAAATGCCAGTCAGGAAAAATCCATCTGCGTAGTGCAATGTATTTAATGAAACAGTGAGGGAATTTGAGATAATTTAGCATTCTCTTGCTTACAAAGGTTTACAAAATTAGTTCATGTTGTCATGGCTTCAAGTCAAAATATGCAGTAAGGAAGAACAAATAATGAGGCATGTTGTAGTCAGACACTGAAGGACCTACATAACCAAGGCTAACTAATGGGAAATGCAGAACAATGCTGCCAAATGTGAAGTTATATGCTTTCAAGCAAAAAAAACAAACAACACACGTATGCTTGATATGTATGTGAAATGAAGAAGATCCCTAAAGCCATCAACCAAATATGCAGTTGCAGTCTAGAAAGTAAATTGTGTGCCTAAATGGATTTCCAGTAGGACATGGCATACATCAAATGCCATATGCTTTCAACGTAAGATTACCGGACATCCCTCATTTTTCAGAGATTGGTCTCAAATTACCCCCGCGATCAATACCTTCTCTCTATCTTTGGATCCAGCCTCTTATACCTTCATGTGTGGATCTCATCCTACATGAAAAATGTCTTTCCAGAATATTTAAAAACTGAGGGGGGAAATTATTAATGTGGGCTGCCATTGAGATAGGTTATTTTATTATTAACCTCAACTATAGTAACAAGGGGGCCCTTTTGCTATGCTGTGCTAAGAACTAAAGTATTCATTTATTTATTTGGATTTATTTACCGCCTTTTTGAAAGAATTCATTCAAGGGGGTGTACAGTAAGAGTAAATCAAACATAAGCAATAGACAATTACAGCAGTAAAAATATTCAAATAACAATACAAAAAGTATGGCATGGTATACTACTTACAATGTCAACACAATAGAACATTTAATACACAGAGTAGGCTATAAGCAAAGATGGAATATATAGATAGGTAAGAGAGTAAGAGGAGTTAGAAAATAAGGTGACTAATTTAAAGAAAGTTGCACATAAAGTTAGAGAGATGATTAAATGTTATCTCAGCTAGGGTAGGAGTGGATAAACATGTCCTGCTGCAGTATGTGCAACCTGTGTGTGTATGTGTGTGTGTGTGTGTGTGTGTGTGTGTGTGTGTGTGTGTGTGTGTGTGTGTGTGTGTGTGTGTGTGTGTGTGTGTGTGTGTGTGTGTGTGTGTGTGCGTGCGTGCGTGTATGTGAGAAAGAGAGAGACTAAGAAGTTAGTTACTTCTTCTATTAAAGGCCTGGTTGAAGAGCCAAGCTTTCACCTGCTTCCTGAAGTACAGATAGTACACAAGTACAAATAGTCTTGTGTTAAGCGGAGCCTTTCATGTAGAGCACTCCAGAATGTGGAGGCTACTCCGGAAAAGGCTTGCAGGTATCACATCGTGTAATGTCTTTTGGAGAGGGTGCGGTTAGGGAAACCCCTTGGGAGGACTTTAGTGTCCTTGGAGGTGTGTAGAGGGTCATCCTGTTCTTCAAGTACTAATGCGTGCTTACCACAGCAAAAAAGAACTCAGTGTTCTCCAAGTTCATCCTGGATATCCACAATGAATACGCATGATATCGATTTGCATACACTGCCTCCACTGTATGCAAATCGATGCACATTCATTGTGGATATCCTGAAAACCTGATTGGCAAGGGGGTGCTCCAGAACTGGCTTGGGAAACATTGAAATAGCTCACCTCGGGGACATGCTGAGGCATCCCACTGTAATTTTTGGATATACGTGTGCTACACACATGCTAAAAATATAATTTATTTTTTAGTGCTGCGGGTAGGTCTGGGGGCAGAGAATGGGTGTGTCCTGCTCTAATTGGTTAGCACAGCTACATTACCACATGCTAACTGATCAGCACGTGCTTTGCATGTGAGCCCTTACCACCTACATAATGGGTGACAATAGGGGCTCACACACTACTGGTCATGCAATAATGGGTTTAGCATGTGGCCATTAATAGGAAAATTACAAAATTGGCCCAGCGGTAAAAATGGCCTTAGTACACAAGAATGGCCCACGTAAGGACAATTTAAGGTCACTTTTACCACAGTTTGGTAAAAGGGCTCCCTAGGTCTCATTGCATTACATGGCACCTGTGGTAGCATAGCATGATTTAACGGTAGCCCTTAAAGTTTCTGTTTTGCATAGGAGATCTATGTGGGAAATGGGGCATTCGCATTTCCCTGAACATTTTTACTAAAGACTGTACTGAATCTGGAACTTTGAGTAAACTGCGCATAAGGTCTGTTTTTGCTGGCACAATACAGCAGGAGCACCAATTTCATGAGCCTACATGTACGGAAATGGAGTGGATTCTTGCCACCATTTACATGTACGTGGCAGCAAATACTCATGTCTTCTTTCTCTATCCTATCTGATTATGGCCTTATGTGGTGACTCCAAAGTATAGCAAGTTCACAGTAAACAATAGCTGGAACAATTATATGAACAGATGTCATATTTTAGACAATTATAAGTGCAGCCAATCAAAGAACAGAGCCTTGACATGCAAATTTTAATACTTTAAAGATAATAGGACTAAGCGCAATTGCCTCCTCGATTACTCATTTCAAACTTATCTAAAATGAGCTCTTTACCAAAACTTAAGCAAGCCTAGGAGAAAATACTAAAGCTGATAGGCAAACTTTTTTTTATAATATATGGATTGTGGCAGACCTAGCGTATTTGAAACCTGGGATGTATCATTTTTAACACCCCCTATTAATAATTTTGGCAGATTGCCAAATGGTCACCAGGCTTCAGATTTGGCGCACACCCATAACGCCTGGATTAATTATTTATTAATTTCCTCCTATGCACGCCGGTTCCGGCAGTAATTTGCACTTGGCGTGCGCCAACCAGTCACCATGTGTGTAGCACGTGAGCCTTTACCGCTAGGTCAATGGGTGGCATTAAGGGCTCAGGACGGTTTTGGGCTCGTACTGGTTTCATTTTTACCGCAGGCCCCTTTCCCATTCCATTTTTTAAAAATGCCATTTTTTGTAGATTCGGTAAAAACTGGCTTGGCAAGCATCCAATACACGCGCCTACGCTACTGCGGGCCACTTTTTGCCACAACTTAGTAAAAGGATCCTTTAAATCGTAAGCCCTCCAGAGACAGGTAAATACTTACTGTAACTAAAAGCAACTTTCCTTGAGCTACTACTGAGAAAGCTGTCATCTAAATCCAAATCCAAAATCCAGTACTAGGCATACTGTGAAGTAATACAAAGTACAAAAGTGATTCAGGACCTACAGAGAAATTCTACCATATCATAATAGAAGTAATTTTCATGAGTCACACAACAAAGGCCTACCTAGGAAAAGGCAGCACCATACACATTGCAGGGACTACTAGAATGTTAGTACACCTATTGGAAAAATAAACAAGCCAGATTAGTACAGGGCCATCCCGCACTCAGTGCTAACAGAAAACCATGTCTCTTTCACACACACAGAACACAGATAGACTCTCACCCAGTATAGAATAAGCCAAACCACAAACTAAAAATAGAAATATTCTCATCCAGTATAGAATAAGACTAACCACAAACTAAAAATGGAAATATATAGATAAAAACTAAACTGAACTCCTAAGAAAACAGACTGCATACAATGCAACATCAGAGAAAGAGGAACAGTGTGCATGTCTCCCTATACTGTGCAAAATATAAAGATAGAATATGTAAATTTCAAAAACTGACATATTCCAATCACTACATTACAAATATACAAATACCAATAAAACAATAAATGGAAAATAAGGTGATACCATTTTATTGGACTAATGCACTTTTCAATTAACTTTCAGAGGCCAAATCCTCCTTCCTCAGGTCAGCACAGTATACTGCTGTTATGGAATCCTGTCCTGACCTGAGAAAAGAGGTTTTGGTCTCCAAAAGTTAGTCAAAAATGTATTAAAACTAATTGCCAATAAAAAGATATAATCATGTCCATTTTCTATGTATATTTTTTAACATTTATTAACACAGCTACCACACTGCGTTATCTTAAACTAAAAATAAAATTCATTTTTCTACTTTTGCTGTCAGACCATTTATTTTTATTGTGTTCATCCCATTCTTTACTTTCTGCTTTCCTCATTTTCTCTTAAGTCTCTTACCAGGATTTCTTTCCATTTCTCTCTCCTTTTCTTTTATATTTTTTTCAATTTATTCTTCTGACTCTCTGTCCAGATTTATTTCTTACTATCCAGTTTTCAATATCCCTTTTTTTTTTTACTTTTTTCCATCTCTTTCCCTCACCCTAGCTCTTCTTATTCCCCATTCCCTCATTAACTCTATCCTCTATCTCCCCAATCCATCTAGCATCTGCCCTTTTTCTTCCCCCCTCCATCTAGCATCTGCCCTCTCTTTCTCTCTCTCACTTTCTCTTTCATCCAGCATCTGCTCTCTCTCTCTCTCTCTCTCTCTCTTGTGTTCAATCCAGCATCTGCCCTATCTCTTGCTCCCTCCCATCCAGCATCTGCCCTCTCTCTCTCCCCTTCTATCCAGCATCTACCTCACTCTTCCCCCCTTCCATCTAGAATCTGCTCTCTCCTCCTCCATCTGGTGTCTCCCCCTTCCATCCAGCATCTGCTCTCTCCATCTCCCACCTTCCATCCAGCATTAAGGTCTAACCCCTCTCCCCCGCCTTCTATCTGATGTCTGCCCTCTCTACTACTACTAAGCCTTATTTCTATAGTGCTACTAGATGTACACAGTGCAGTACATATTATATACAGATACTTTCTCTGTACCTAGAGTGCTCACAACCTGAGGTGTTTTTTGTACCTTCTATCCCCCATCTGCTCTCTCACTCTCTTCTTCCATCCAGCATCTGCCCTCCCTCTCTGTCCTCTGTCCCTCTCTCTCTCTCTCTCTCTCACACACACACACAGACATTCACACTCTCTCTCTCCCCTTCCATCCAGTGTCTGCCCTCTCTTTCCTCCCTACCATCCAGCATCTGCCCTCGCCCTCTCCCTCTCTCTCTCTCTCTCTCTCTCTCTCTCTCTCTCTCTCTCTCTCTCTCTCCCCCACCCCTTCCATTGATATCTCCCTCCCCTTTCTGTCTCCCCTCAACACCTCTGCCACATCTCCAGACTAGAAGCAGCAGTGGCAAACCAAGATAAACCCATCATGGCGATGTACTGTCCATGGCTGACAGCTCAACCCCATCTAATGTCATCTTCCAGTTCCAAGTGTATGTACAATGTAGTCCTGTGATGAGTTTAGATTGTTTTGCCATTGCTGCTTCTTGTCTGGAGAAGCAACAGCAGTAGCAGCAGCAGCAAGGGTTATAGCAGGAGAATGCTGGAGAAGGCGTGCCACTTGTACCTCCTAATTGCCAGCACCTGGGGCAGCCTGCCCCCACCACCCCATCCTTGGTACACCACTGTATACGGCTATTGTTGTAAAATGGGAAATAAGTGTTTTATTTTTCAGAGCACCAAACTCATGCCTCTCTTAAAAATGTACATTCTGAAGCACCAGGGGTGTTCCTTTAATTTGCAGGCATTGTTACAAAATAAAGGGGATCTGCACCTAATTTAAGTGCAGGAATTTTCACCAAGGTTTCGCTGGTGTAAATGGTGATACCTAAATGTAGTCACAGTTCCTGGCACTAAGCCCTATTCTATAAACAGCGCCTAACTTTAAATGCCATTCTAAACTCCAGTTTGTGGCACCAATCTTATAGGTGCTATTTATAGAATTTAGTCCTAAGTGCTTAATACTTTAGTAAATGGGCCCCTTTCTCTCTCTCTCTCTCTCTCTCTCTCTCTCTCTCTCTCTCTCTTAGAGACCATTATACAAACGAGGAGAATTTGGGAAAGCAAAGTGGATCATATCGTAAAGGCCATGAAATATTTTTATTTTTCAGCAGTTTACTGTGCTGTTATTTGTGACATCAAGGAAGCCTTGCTGAAAGCAAATACAATTTCCCTTATCTGTGAAGCCAACCAACATTGTCCACACAGATAGCTTCAAATTGAATTTGAAGAACTTATTCATTGCAGGAATGACAGGTACTGGAGATTTTCATTAATATGAAACCACAGCTCACAGTAATGCATACTGGCAGGACAGTTACAGTGTGCATTAAAGAGCTGAGCGGCAGGTGAACTGAGGAACACGGGATAATCCGAATTACTGTAGCAACTTTAACTACAGTCATATATCACCCAAACGTGCTCTGCCAGAAAAATGTCACAGCTCAAACATTAATGTGACTGAGAAGAAAATGTATCACTCGACCACATTAAAGGCTACAGAGCAGCCCATGAAGTAGATATTTGCGCACTGTATGAGAGACAGAAACAATTAGACACAGCTAATTGAGGAAAGATAATTATATTTTGTCGTTCTATTCTTTCTTCAAGGTTGCATTTGCTAATATATTTTAAGTTTTAGATATAGGAGCTTTACATAGGGGACTTTCATTTTTGGCAAGGTTTGTTGTCAGATTCTGTGATACAGGCACACAGGCCTCTCATTTTGAAGAAATGTTTGATCTTTATTCCTGATTATTGTATATATATATATATATATATATATATATATATATATATATATATATATATATATATATATATATATATATATATATATATATATATATATATATCGGACTGATAACATCAATAGTTGTGATGGACTCCTGATGCAGGCCTTTGTGCTGAAAAACAGCTGTGTCAAGTCCCATGTTATGATAGTATGATTATTAGTAAATTGGTGTGATTTTTACATCTTGAATTCTTTTTGCTGGACCTCACTCCTGGGCCAATGCTCAGAACCTATCACCAGCATTAGAGTCGATTAGCACTGGACTAGCGCCAGCGTTAATCAGCACAGAATGTTCAGAGGACTTTAGCGTGGAAACAATGTGCACGCCAAAGATTAGCACAAATCGTATTTAAATACAGTCAAATAGATGTTAAAGAGGTAATTTCCTGTTCCCTCCTAATGTTCAAAGAACATCGCACAAAAACCTAATGCCAGCTCAGAGATAGGATTTCCCATGATTTTTTTTATTTACAATCTGCCAGCTTTTATTTAATTTGGAAGCAGAAGGAAGCCTGTGCAAGCCCCTAAGAGCTGGTAGTGAGAGACGAATGTGTCCGACTCAGAGCAAAGTCGGAAGTAAAAGCACACATTAGTGCCTGTTTTCTGCGCTTAAAGTTAAGCTTTTTAGGCAAAAAAATTTTTTGAAAAGCATATATCTAAAGGCACAGAATGATAATGCTGATGAGTGCTGTACTTCCAGGTTTGGCGGGCACATGCGTGCAACAGCATTGCTTACCATGAAACTCTTATGTGCATGCATCAGGCATGTTCCTCCCCTTGCTTTCGGTCAAACAACACTGATATTATTTGCATCTTTTTATGGTTGAGCATTGGGGAGCTATTTTTCTGCGCTGCTTCCACGGTATTGGTGAGGCACTGTTGTTCCATATAGCGTCGGAGTTCCGAGCATCAGTCCATCCTTTTTGTTGCTGTATCTACTGGTGCGGTTTTTGCTATTCTTTGCTTTGTTCTCCTTAGAAGTTTACACATTGAGGTGGAAGTAAGGACTCCCATGCTAACCTGGCAGTAACCTATTACTGGAACTTTTACAGAAACCAAAGAGAAAATCAAGGCTAAATATATGGTTTATAAAAACCTTTTAGTGCAAAATTTTTATTACATTTATACCCCATGCTTTCCCACTCACGGCAGGCTCAATGTGGAGGGTTAAGTGACTTGCCCAGAGTCATAAGGAGCTGCCTGTGCCTGAAGTGGGAATTGAACTCAGCTCCTCAGGACCAAAGTCCACCACCCTAACCACTAGGCCACTCCTAGGCTCAGGTTTTTTTGGTGTTTCACAACGGCCCGAAGACTCGAGATATGTAAAAACACCATTATCACCATCATAGCACACCCTACCTCCACTCCACTGTGTAGTAGTATACCAGCTAAACCAGTCCACAAATACAGCTTTCAAAAAAACTTATATCCTGGTATCTACTTAGCTTGTGTTGACTTTAGCGGGTACGATGTTTCCCAATTATCAATAGGGTGCTGCTATGCAGGAACTGATGCGAGTCTCAAGGCAGAGTAAAACTTTTATACTTCAATTTTGTGATTTCATAGATACCACACAATATTTAGAATATGCTTAGGTGTGATTACCTAATGTTCATTAATTGTAGGTGCCATAGAGAAAATCGGGCCCATAGCACTCTGCATCTAGGTGCCTAACTCTGGCGCCCTAGCTAGTCAATGCTAGGACATGTGTGGCTACTACTACTACTACTACTACTACTACTATTTAACATTTCTAAAGCGCTACCAGGGTTATGCAGCGCTGTACAATCTAACAAAGAAGGACAGTCCCTGCTCAAAGGAGCTTACAATCTAAAGGACAAAAAAGTGCAGTCAATCAAATTGGGGGCAGTCTAGATTTCCTGGATAGAGGTACAATGGTTAGGTGCCGAAAGCGACATTGAAGAGGTGGGCTTTGAGCAAGGATTTGAAGATGGGCAGGGAGGGGGCTTGGCGTATGGGCTCAGGGAGTTTATTCCAAGCATAGGGTGAGGCGAGGCAGAAAGGGCGGAGCCTGGAGTTGGTGGTGGTGGAGAAGGGTACTGAGAGGAGGGATTTGTCCTGTGAGCGGAGGTTACGGGTAGGAGCTTAAGGGGAGATGAGGGTAGAGAGGTAATGAGGGGCTGCAGATTGAGTGCATTCGTAGGTTAGTAGGAGAAGCTTGAACTGTATGCGGTATCTGATCGGAAGCCAGTGAAGTGACTTGAGGAGAGGGGTGATATGAGCATATCGGTCTAGGCGGAAGATAAGACGGGCAGCAGAGTTCTGAACGGATTGAAGGGGGGATAGATGGTTAAGTGGGAGGCCAGTGAAGAGTAGGTTGCAGTAGTCAAGGCGAGAGGTGATGAGAGAGTGGATGAGAGTTCGGGTGGTGTGCTCGGAGAGGAAGGGGCGAATTTTGCTGATGTTATAGAGAAAGAAGCGACAGGTCTTGGCTGTCTGCTGGATATGGGCAGAGAAGGAGAGGGAGGAGTCGAAGATGACTCCGAGGTTGCGGGCAGATGAGACGGGGAGGATGAGGGTGTTGTCGACTGAAATATAGAGTGGAGGGAGAGGAGAAGTGGATTTGGGTTGAAAAACAATTAGCTCAGTCTTGGCCATGTTCAGTTTCAGGTGGCAGTTGGACATCCAGGCAGCAATGTCGGATAAGCAGGCTGATACTTTGGCCTGGGTTTCCGCAATGATTTCTGGTGTGGAGAGGTAAAGCTAGGTGTCATCAGCATAAAGATGGTATTGGAAACCATGAAATGAGATCAGCGAGCCCAGGGAAGAGGTGTAGATTGAAAAAGAAGGGGTCCAAGGACAGATCCCTGAGGAACTCCAACAGAGAGCGGGATGGGGGTGGAGGAAGATCCATGAGAATGTACTCTGAAGGTACGGTGGGAGAGATAAGAGGAGAACCAGGAGAGGACAGAGCCCTGGAACCCAAATGAGGATAGTGCAGCAAGAAGTAAATTATGATTGACAGTGTCAAAAGCGGCGGATAGGTCAAGGAGGATGAGGATGGAGTAGTGACCTTTGGATTTGGCAAGGAACAGGTCATTACAGACTTTAGTGAGTGCCGTTTCTGTCGAGTGTAGAGGGCGAAAACCGGATTGAAGCGGATCAAGGATGGCATGAGAGGAGAGAAAATCAAGGCAGCGGCTGTGAATGGCACGTTCAAGTATCTTGGAGAGGAAGGATAGGAGGGAGATGGGGCAGTGGTTGGAAGGACAGGTAGGGTCTAGTGATGGTTTTTTGAGAAGTGGTGTGACTACAGCATGCTTGAAGGTGTCAGGGACAGTTGCAGTGGAGAGAGAGAGGTTGAGGATATGACAGATGGGGGGTGACAGTAGGAGAGATGGTGTTAAGTAAGTTGATGGGGATGGGATCAGAGAAACAGGTGGTGCATTTCGAGGAGGAAAGAAGATGGGCGGTTTCCTCCTCGATGATATCAGGAAAAGAGGAGAAGGAGGCCTGGGTTGGTTGGTTGAGGGAGTGGGTTAAAGGGTGAAGAGGAGGAGGTGGCTTGGTAGTGAATTCGAGGTTGATCTTCTGCATCTTGTTGCAGAAGTAGTCAGCTAGTGATTGAGGAGAGAGTGGGGGGGTGGGAGCAGAGGGCACTTTGAGGAGGGAGTTAAGGGTGGCAAAGAGACGACGAGGGTTGGAGCCGAGAGAATTAGTCAATTGGGTGTAATAGTCCTGTTTGGCAATGAATAGGGAGGACTGGAAGGAAGATAGCATGAATTTGTAATGAATGAAGTCAGTATGGGTGCGAGATTTCCTACAGAGGCGTTCGGCAGATCAGGCGCAGGAGCGAAGGTATCGGATGCAAGGGGTCAGCCAGGGCTGGGGATTAGTACGCCTTGTGGGACGGGACATGGATAGTGCAAGTGTGTCCAGAGCAGTGGAGAGAGTGGCATTGTAAGCAGAGACAGCCTTGTCAACAGACTCGGAGGACATGATGGAAAGGAGGAGATTAGAGATACAAGAGGATAAGGTGGGAGGGTCGACGGCCTGGAGATTCCTGAAAGTAGTGGTTAGTGTTGGGCAGGACTGAGGGGGAGGGTGATGAAGTGTGAAGGTGATCAGGTGATGATCTGAGAGAGGAAGAGCAGAGGCGCAGAAATTGGAGGGTGAGCAGGTAGAGGAGAGGACGAGGTCAAGATAATGGCCAGTTTGGTGAGTAGGGGTGGTGGAGCTCAGCTGCAGGTTGAAAGAGGATGTCAGAGTGAGGAACTGAGAAGAGTAGGAGTCAGATGGGTCGTCAGCATGTATGTTAAAGTCTCCAAGAATGAGGGAAGGAGATGAGGGTTCAAGAAAAACAGAGAGCCAGGCATCAAAGTCGGTAAGGAAGGAAGGGAGGGACTTATCGGGGGGGGCGGTAAATGACTGCAACTCTGAGTGGCAGCGAGTAGAATAGATGGATGGAGTGAACTTCAAAGGATGAGAAGCAGTGAGACTGCGGTAGGAGGAGGGGTTGAAAACTACAGGAGGGCGAAAGTAGAAACCCGACTCCTCCTCCGCGGCCAACTGGGTGGGGAGTGTGGGAGAAAAGATAACCTCCATGGCACAGGGCCGCGACTGAGGCAGAGTCGTCGAGGGTGAGCCAGGTTTCAGTTAGGGCGAGCAGTTGGAGGGAACGGGAGATGAAGAGATCGTGGGTGAAGGAAAGTTTGCTGCAGACCGAGCGGGCACTCCACAGGGCACACGAGAAGGGGAGGGAAGAGGGGGGAGGAGGGGAATAGAGATGAGATTGGAGACATCCCGGAATCGTTTGCATGGATAGGACGAGGACAGGTGTGGGGGACCTGGATTGGGATTGATGTCTCCCGCAGATAGCAGGAGAAGGAGCAAGAGAGTGTGGAGGAGGGTGGGGGAGGTAGGGTGGCAAAGGCAACGAAGACGGGATGCGCTTAGCAGGAATGGGGGTGGGTTAATGGCAGGAAGAAAGTGATGAAGGTTGAGAGCTAGGAAGGAGGAGGGGATAGGAGAGATGGTGAGGTGGTGAGGGACGGGGGTGGGTAGGGTATTGTAGTAGTGAGCAGGACGGGAGAGGACATGGATGGGCAGTGAGTTCCTGCAGTAGACAGCAGTAGGGGAGGGGGAAAAGATTAGGAAGGGACAGGGCAAGGAAAAGAATGTGTGTAGGGGCCATGAGTAGTGACTGAGGTGTTAAGCAACAGATAGAGTAACTGGGAGAAAAATAGATGTAAAGAGAAAAATGCCCCACGCGCACCTAGAGCGGAGGCCCTGAGTGGATCAGAGCGGACCTGGGAGTCACCCCGGAGAAGGCTGAAAGGATATGTAGATGAGCTGCAAGTCCTCTACAGCACCTGAAAGGCAGCCGGTGGTAGAGCTGGGCACCTCTTAGCTGAGGAAAAGGCTTACCAGGGGTTAGGCCGAAGCCAGCATTCCTCCCCCTGAGGGTCGCCTAATCCTCCCAGCATTGAATATCCAGGTATCTCCACTGACCCTGAAGTTAACCAGGCACTGGCCAATAGTTAGACTGGTGCCCAGTTAACACAGCGCATAAATCAGCTGGTGCTAAACGCTGAGACACCCATAGGAATATAATAGGCATCTCTGTGTTTAGTGCCAGCTGATTTTTAGCACAAGCTAAAAACACTAGCACACCTTAATAAAAGGCCCCCTAGGTTGGCGCTCCATAACTCTGTCTCCTGTCAGTTAAGCCCTTTCGAATATTGACCCCCAAAGTTGTTTTTTTAAAGTGTCATTTCAGTCAACTTGTATATCTGTAAATAAGGGTTAACTTTATATATTATGGGGACAATTCTATGAAAGAGCATCACTTTTAGGTGCTCTGATGCCACACAGTGAGACCTATTCTATAATGGCATCTGGCAGCCCAGATTCCATTACAGAATACTATAACAATATAGTATTGGGGCACCTTTACATGCCTGCAGTTATACCATAAGAACATAAGTACTGCCATGCCGGGTCAGACCAAAGATCCATCAAGTCCACTATCCTGTTTCCAACAGTGGCCAATCCAGGTCACAAGTACCTGACAAGATCCCAAAAGAGTAAAATAGATTTTATGCTGCTTATCCTAGAAATTAGATATGGATTTTCCCTCCATCTTAATAATGGCTTCTGGACTTTACTTTTAGGAAATTATCTAAACCTTTTTTCAACCCTGCTAAGCTAACTGCTTTTCCCATTCTCTGGCAACAAAGTACAGAGTTTAATTACACATTGAATAAAGAAACATTATCTCCAATTTGTTTTTAAATTTACTACTTAGTAACTTCATTCCATGCCTGCCAGTCATTGTATTTTTGGAAAGAGTGATCAAATGTTTTAAAGCTAGTCTTTTTACCACCACCCCAAAACAATTATGTACCCGCCACAATATTTTGAAGTGATAAAAGACTAGGAAGGCTACGTATGAGAAAAGCAATCTTTTTTTTATTTACTTACCAAAGTACAGATATATAAAGGTATAGATATAATGAATAGTTTCTCATGGGAGAACAGCCGCCGCTACACATAAGTGTTCTCTGCCACTGTCTATCCAAAGTAATGTTCTGATTCAACTGCTTATATATCCTTTATTTTCACATAGGCTTAACAAATTACCCTCTTCAAAGATCATTCTGGTTTCTTTCAATACCATCTGCTTCCCTTCTTGTTGCTAGACCACATTCTTTTATTTATCCATAATTACTCACTTACCACGCCTGCTTACACGCAAAAATGTCTTATCAGATCATGAGTCTCCAGCTCACATAGCTTTTGCATTTTTGCCTTGTTTCAAAGTGCCCTTTTGCTCTGTTTCAAGGTGCACACCCGTGCTCATTATCTACACAAGCAACTCACATCTACCCATTCCACTCCACTCAGTATTTTATAGACCTCTATCATATCTCCCCTCAGCCATCTCTTCTCCAAGCTGAAGAGCCCTAGCCACTTTAGCCTTTCCTCATAGGGAAGTCATCCCATCCCCTTTGTCATTTTCGTCTCTCTTCTCGGTACCTTTTCTAATTCTGCTATAAGGGGCCTATATTCAGACCACAGGAGGGAACCCAGCTAACTCCTGCGGTCGGTGTTCAGCCCGGATATTCAATGCCAGGCCATTTCCGGTGACCAGCAGTGAATATCTGGTTTATTTTTAGCGGTTTAAAGTTAACCAGCTATATCTATATTTGAAGAAGGCCAGCTAATTTTAAATCAACTAAAGATATACCAGTTATTTAAGCAGCTTCATGTGGCCGCTTACAATAGCTGAATATGAATTGAATATCTGGGGATAACCGGCTATATCATGCAATATAACCGGGTATCTCCTAGGTGCTAACCGGGGATATTCAGCAGGAGATAACTGGCTATCCTCCACTGAATATTGCCGGATTGCCGGGTAAGTGCAATTTAACCGGCTAGGAGCTGTTCCTGAATGGTTAAATAGTTTTTAATATTGGGGGGTATCATTTTTTGAGATGTGGTGACCAAAACGGTACACAATATTCAAGGTGCGGTTGCACCATAGAACGATACAAAAGGCATTGTAATATTCTCAGTTTGTTCTCCTTTCCCTTCCTAATAATTCCTAATATTATGTTTGCTTTCTTAGCTGCCAGTGCACACTGAGCGGAGGGTTTCAACATATGATCAGCAATGACACCTAGATCCTTCTCCTGGGTGGTCACTCCCAATGTGGAATCTTGCATCACATAGCTACAATTTGTGCTCCTCTTTCCCACATGCATCACTTTGCACTTGCTCACATTAAACGTCATCTGCCATTGGGATGCCCAGTCTCCCAGTTTCGTAAGGTCAACTTCAAATAAAGTTGTGTCATCAGCAAATGTAATTACCTCACTAGGAGGTACTTTTACAAAGGCGCACTGAAAAATGGCTTGCGGTATTGTAGGTGCAGGTTTTGGATGCGTGACAATCCATTTTTTAGCGCACCTGTAAAAAAGGCCTTTTTTAATTTTTGCCAAAAATGGATGTGCAGCAAAACGAAAATTGCCACGCGTCCATTTTGGGTCTGAGACCTTACCGCCAGCCATTAACCTAGCAGTAAAGACTCACGCAATAACCAGGCAGTAATGACCTTCCACACCAAATGCCACTTGGTGCGCGTCCATTACGCACGCCCAAAAATAAAAATATTTTTTAGATGTGCGTATCCGACATGTGCCAAAAATGAAATTACTGCAAAAGCCACGTGGTAGTTGGGCAGTAACTCCATTTTGGCACACATTGGGCGCGCGTAGACGCTTATCGCAGCTTAGTAAAAGGACCCCTAGGTATTCCTATCTCTAGATCAATTATAAATGTATTAAAAAGCAGTGGTCCCAACACAGACCCCTGAGGAACTCACATTATCTACCCTCCTCTACTTAACCCTACTCTCTGTTTTCTGTCTTTTAACCATTTCTTAATCCACAATAGGACATTACCTCCTATCCAATGAATTTCTAATTTCCTCAGGAGCCATTCATGAGGTACTTTGTCAAAGTCTTCCAAAAATCCAACTACACAAAATCAACCCACTCACCTTCCTCCACATGTTTATTCACCCCTTCAATGAAATGTAGCAGACTGAAGAGGCAAGATTTCCCTTAGTTAAATCCATGTTGGCCATGTCCCATTAATCCATGCCTATGTGTATGTTCAATAATTTTGTTCCTTATAATAGTCTCAACCATCTTGCTTGGCACCGACCTGGTATAACTATGTGCACCTGAATGTGGCAAGAATATGCATACATACTATCCCCTGGTTTCTATAAATGGCGACTAAAGTTGCACATGCAAATCAGCAAGCACTGCCGATTTGTACGCGCAACTTAATTGGTTAACAAGCTAATCAGCGCTGATAATTGGCCACTAACAAGCAATTATTGGAACTAATTGGCATGTTCTGTAGTGATGCACATAAATTCTAATATGCAGATCTTCAAAGGGGGTGTGGCCATGGGTGGGGCATGGGCAGGTCATAGGCGTTCCTAAAAATTATGCGCACTGTTATACAATATGCCCGATCCATGCCTAAATTAGGTGAGGGTATTTACACAGGTTTTAGTTGGCATAAATGGCTGCACTTAAATTTTAGTTGCGGGGATGGCCGCTATGCGTATTCTATAAAC
This sequence comes from Microcaecilia unicolor, assembly GCF_901765095.1. NCBI lineage: Eukaryota > Metazoa > Chordata > Amphibia > Gymnophiona > Siphonopidae > Microcaecilia > Microcaecilia unicolor. The sequence continues at coordinate 161,545,089 of NC_044039.1, forward strand.
TGCACCTAACTTTAAGAGAGGTTTATAGAATAGCGCTAAGCATGTGTTTTTTCAGTGCTGATTTTTTTTTAGGCGCAATTTATAGAATCTAGTTCTATATGCTGTAAGTTATATGCATAACTGGGAGCCCTGCCCATGTCCACCCATATGTGCACACCCCCCTTGCAGTTACATGCTATAGCACTTACACAAGCCCCTACAGAATAACACGAAGGGCACATATGGGTGTGTTAATTTTTATCTGCATTTATGCACAGAAGGGATATATCATTGCAGGTACCTAGTTATAGAATTATCCGTTTATACCTTCTTACTGGACTGATTTAATATATCTTTCACAAGCTTTCAAGAGTTATCCTCTGTTCATCAGGTCAGTGAACAAACAATACAGTCACACAAGGTTAAAATAGTACAAACTGATTGAGGCCTTGGGCTGTCTGCATGTGTCATTATAGCTCAGTAAGAGGGAGTGGGAGGAAGACAGAGGTGATGAGACACTATTTTACAGTTGAAAGGTCCTATATCTAATAATGGGTGAGAAAGCCAAGTCTCTCTAGAGTCCTTTTGTGTTAGTTTCAAAATGTTTGATCATCCTGATTTCAAATATTTTCCCATTCTTGTGTACTCCTGACAATTCTCTTAAGTATCTTTATTGTGAAGTCATTAAAGTAGTGAATGTCTTTTCAGAACTGTTCATCTACTGAGCTGTTAGTTCGGGGGGAGGGGGGGTTTCTGTTGAAGTATATCTTTCATTTTGGGCTTGTTTCTCTGATGTAGCACCCCTCATCACATTTTTGCATTGAATAAGGGCCTGTTTTTCTGAATATCTTTCTGATGTAGGTAGCTATAGGGTCCTGAAATGTTTCTGGTTCTACAGCAATGAAATGAGCCTCCATACAATGTATTTTCAACAATAATAAAGGATTAATGAAGAAAAAAGGAAACATCAGAAATAGTCCATATCACAAAATATCACAACAGGAAAATTAACATGAGTAATTCACAGTTCCTTAGTCACTGAGGAGTCCTTTTACAAAGGCGTGCTAGCATTTTTAGCGCACGCTAAAAATAAGCATACGCTAAATACTAGAGATACCCATATTTTCCTACAGGCATCTCTAGCATTTAGCACACCCTAATCATTAGCGCACTGAAAACTCTACCACGCCTTTGTAAAAGGACCCCTCAGGTAGCACGTCTGTCTGATATGCAGCCTGGCAGGCCACTTCCCAGGTTCCTTCTTCTGGCTTAGGAGCAGGTTCCTCACTTCTTTGTTAGGGTCCCTAGGTGGTATTTGCCCTCCTCAGCCATCACTGAAAGACATTAAAAAACAACAACAACAAAAAAGATACTCCACAACAATATTCATGTCTCATTTTATAGTTGGCTTAAGTACCTTAGACTGTCAGTGCCAATGAACTTATGTTACAAAAATCCACAAAAGAATAATCACCTTCTCAAATACCTGTGCCTTGAGGCACAGGCACAGTGGAAACACAAAACATTTTCAGTCTTCCCTATCTGTATGAGAAGCAGCTTGTTTGGTATCACACCAGTTAGACTGGAACTTCCAAGATAGCTTAGCAAGATATATCTCTCTGTTCCTCCAACTCCTCAGAAGTATCTAAAACTCCAGGCTCGAAGCCACTGTGAATACCCAGGCTGGGTCCCTCTATACTCCCTGCGGCAAATCAATTTCTGAAGCCAGCTGTCAACTCTTCTTTTAAGGTTGAGCCGAATAACCTAGGATTCCTCTTCACTTAGTCCAAGCCTTGCTTCCTTCTGCTGCCTGGGAACAGCACCTGCCCTAAGCTCCCTCTCTTCCCTACCCCTCACCCAGGCTCTACCAACAATCTTGAATAACACCCCAGGTCTTTATTATACAGGGCCTTATATAGCTCCCTCCAAATGAAACAAAAAAGAACGAGAACACCCACTTACTGAGGCAAACACCTTAACCCATCCTCTATTACTCAGCTGAGTGGGAGTCCTCCACCTACAGTCCTGCCAGTAGAGGTGCCGTTTCTCAATTACATTTCCAATAGTGAGAGACAGGCAAGCTCTGCAGGACTCCAGAGAATGTGCCAAGGACGTAGCCAGACACCATATTTTGGGTGGGCCTGGGCCCAAGATGGGTGGGCAAAAGAACCCCGCCCCACAGGTGATTTGGTCTCTCCTTCTCTCACCTGTATGCCATATGGAGGAGCATAATCAAAAGGGGCGCCCAAGTTTTCCTGAGGACGTCCTGGCAAAAGGGCGGGGAAACCCGTATTATGGAAACAAGCTGGGCATCCATCTTTCGTTTCGATAATACGGTCGGGGATGCCCAAATTGCGAAATTTAGGTCAAACTTAGAGATGGTCGTACTTAAAGATGGTCATCCCCGATTTTCGGCAATAATGGAAACCGAGGACGCCCATCTCAGAAACTACCAAATTCAAGCCATTTGGTCATGGGAGGAGCCAGCATGCGTAGTGCACCGGTCCCCCTGACATGCCAAGACACCAGCCAGGCATCCTAGAGGGCACTGCAGTTGACTTCACAAATTGCTCCCAGGTGCATACCTCACTTACCTTGTGTGCTGAGACCCCCAAAACCCATTCCCCACAACTGTACACCACTACCATAGCCCTAAAGGGTGAAGGGGGGCACCTACATGTGGGTACAGTGGGTTTGTGGTGGGTGTTGAAGGGCTCACATTTACCAGCACAAGTGTAACAGGTGGGGGGATGGGCATTGCTCCGCCTTCCTGAAGTGCACTGCACCCACTAAAACTGCTCCAGGGACCTGCATACTGCTGTCATGGAGCTGGGTATAACATTTGAGGCTGGCATAGAGGCTGTCAAAAAATATTTTTAAAGTTTTTTTGAGCATGAAAGGGGGTTAGTGACCACTGGGGGAGTCAGGGGAGGTCATCCCCGATTCCCTCCGGTGGTCATCTGATCAGTTCGGGCACCTTTTTGAGGCTTGGTCATAACAAAAAATGGACCAAGTAAAGTCGCCCAAGTGCTCGTCGGGGACACCCTTCTTTTTTCCATTATCAGTCGAGGACGCCCATCTGTTAGGCATGCCCCAGTCCCGCCTTCGCTATGCTTCTGACATGCCCCCGTGAACTTTGGTCGTCTCTGCGACGGAAAGCAGTTGAGGACGCCCAAAATCGGCTTTCAATTATGCCAATTTGGGCGACCCTGGGAGAAGCACGTCCATCTCCCGATTTGTGTCGAAAGATGGGTGCCCTTCTCTTTCGAAAATAAGCCTGATAGTCTCTCAAACATCCCCCTTCTCCTGCTTACCTTTTAAATAGCAGATTTGCACCAGCAGCGAGCAGCAACTAATACATACTGCTCATGTTAGCCCCACAGACTTCCCACTGACGCAACTTCCTATTTCCTCAACGGCGGGAATATGTCAGAGGGAAGGCTATGGGGTCGGTGCAAGTAGTATGTATCAGTCGCTGCTTGCTGCAGGCGAAGATACGCTGTTTATAAGGTATGCAGTAGGGACAGTTGTTGGGAGTTTTCAGCTGGTGGGGCTTGGGAATCCTAACCAGCCAACATTACAATTTCTATGCACTTTACCCACATAAACATTTAATTTTTACATGCCACCCTGTTTAACTTCAGTTTTTATCACAATTTCTTGTATGTGGTGAATATGGTTCAATATACTTTTCTTTTACCACAAGCACAATAATTAATTACATGTTACCTCATGTTTGCACAGCCTCTAGCATAAACTGACAAGGTTGTTTCTGGGTAACCCCCAGTCCTTCCCTCAGGTTAGAGTCACCTCTCAGTCACAAAATGTCTCTTCTTTTTCCTCTTCTTGAAATCGTAGGTCTTTCTTTCCTTGCGTCTTCTTACATGCTTCTCCGCCTTGCACTCTCTGGCTGGATCTCTCTGACTGAAGTCCAATTCTCCATCTGTACCTTTTCGTCTTGCAGGCCAGGAAAACAGTTGCAGTTCTTGCCCCACAACAGACTCTAGCTGCATCTCTGTCCATTTATTCTGGCCCCTTACTTCTCTTTGCTTTATTTCTTTAGTGTCTTTCCTGATCACAATTTTCTTCAATTTGTTCTTGTATTTATTTCCAGATTCTGGTAACTTTTTCTTCAGTACCATTTCTTTTCTTACTGAACAGACTATCCATTCAATCTCTTCTGAATTTGCTGATTCACTTTTGCAGATAGCCATAGAATATGTGAATAAAGTTTGCACTAAAAGGCATTTATTCAAAGGTATATGATATTAGTGACAAAAAATTTTAATGTTGGATAGAATTCTTCAAAAATAAAAACTTGCATTTAGCCAGAAAACAGGTTTTTAGATTTTGGAACTCACTTCTTCAAATGCTAATGCAGTCCAACACTCACTTTGCTTATAAAGTTGAACCTCATCATTCTAAGCTCATTCTGTACTGACCTGAAGGAAAGAAAATAATCTTCAATAGCTTGTCACAAGTGTATTTTTTTATTCCCCCTTACCACCCCCACCCACCATAAGGGTTTTGCATACAACATATTTCTTGATTTTATTTCTACAGTTCTAAGTGGACTAATGCAGTAACAGCTTCCCTTTCTTCATATTGAACTAGAAATTTCTTATCTGTTAAATTCAGAAGGCAATTTTTAGATAATCCCTCTTCCTGGCAGGCAGCATCTACAACCAGATGAGAAAAAACTAGAAAGGGATATGCACCTGAGTTTTTGGATGGTTATTATACTGCCTACAAATGATATTTCAAGTAGATTAGAGCTTCAGCTTTTGATATTTTGGAGAGCAGTAAGACCCAGAATGGAGACAAAGGATTAGAAGTTGGCCTATTTGGTGGTATGTAATTTAGTTTATATATAGATTTCTTCACATTCATCATTGGTATCATATAAATGGTTTCACACACTGATGTACTGTATTTTTAACATCACTTGATTTCATCACCAGTTATTGCTTTTTATTGTTTTAATTGTTTTTCATATCACATTGTTTCTTATAACAAAATTTTATGCCTCATTGGCTATCTTTTGGTGTTTCCACTATACATTGCACCTCTTCTTTTGTATATCATTTCTATCTTTATGTTTTTTATTTTTTTATATTTTCATATTTTATATTTTCTGTTACATATTTTCTATTTTATTTATGGTTTCCATTTTGTTATTATTCATAGACCCCTGAGGAAGGCTTTGTGCCAAAACACGGCCTGTGTAGGGTCTAGTGTGTTGACATCTTTGGCGTACCCAGATTTTATATTGTCAGTGACTATTGAAACATTAAGATACTAGTGAAAATAAAGTATTTTTAGGAGCCTAGACTTCTTCTATGCCTGATTTATCCTGGAACAATCCTCTTCCACCTTTTCGTATTCTTACAAGTTGGGATTGCCAAGAGTACTCTAAGTACTCTGATTAAAACAAGGTGCCTGATAAGGCATGCGGGTTGATCTCCTTCACATACTTAGCACTGCATTGCCAATAGCTTTTTGTAAGATGCATCATTCATGTCTGCACAGTATTTTTAAAGACCAGTGAGCCATTTTCAACTCTGCTACACAATCTCTCTCTTGCATTATATCATCAGACTCCTAAGGCAGGCACATTTGTGTCGAAATGCAGTGCCATGTTGAGTCTTGAGTATTAGTTTTGTGCACTGTTTTTTACACATCGCAGCAATAAATTTTATCTGTTAATCCTGCTGTTTATCTAACCTTCCTTCACTTCCCACTTTCTGGTGTGTTGCTATTTTCCCATGGGATTTATGTGTTCAGTTACCATTTGGTTCCTTAAGTTTAGGGTCATATAATGTATATTTTAGGACTCTTTTACCAAACTGCGCTAGTAATTCCCACGTGGCAGTGCTGACGAAGCCCATTAGCACACAGCCATTAACAAAAATTAGAACATGAGCCCTTACCGCCACACATTGATTAGGCAGGTCACACGCTAATCCTGTGCTAATCAGCACACAGTAATATGGCTGTGCTGATTCATGCTGTCATGCCCACTCTCCAGCTCCCAGATATGCCCCCTCCAAGAAAAATTCTGAAAATTTTTTTTTTTGCATGTGGTTTGTTTGTGCACAGTGGGATTTTACTGCAGGACACCTCAACGCAGCCCACGGTCAGCCCTTTTAAGCTGCAGCATGCACACTCTTGTGCTTACCACAGCTTAGTAAAAAGATCTCTTAGGGGCCCATTTCCTAAAGCTTAGCATGCACTAACAGAATTAGTGTGCACTAAGAGACCCTTTTACTAAGCTGCTGTAAAAAAGGGCCCTGCGCTAGCGGCGGCGGCCATTTTTGCCACCCATTGAGGCCCTTTTTATCGCAGCAGGCGGTAGTTTCAGATTGCTGAGCAGTAAACCTGCCTTTGGCTTACCGTCACTTAGTAAAAGGGCCCCTGAATGCTAAAAATCTAATTTTATACCTATCGACTTCTTTGCATTTAGCACATGCTAGTTCTGATAGCATGTGCTAAGCTTTAGCAAAAAAGCTCCTTAGATGTCAGCCTAATAGGTAGAATATCAAATAAAGCTGAAACTTGAGTATGTAAATAGTTTTGCTGGAAAGGTTTGCACACAAATACATGTTAATGTCACAGGAATATTATGCAATGTAACAGAGCAATATGTAAATCCTTAATAGTAGAAATGGAATATCAGTGCTGAAAAATTCAGTTACTCTAATTTGATGATTACCTACCCTCTTTCTTTCATATTTTGAGATATCATACTCTACATTTGATCCGAGAGTGAATGTTCAACATGATTATGAATGATCATAATTTTTTTATGTAACAATACCTCTCTTTAGCGTATGATAAGGGGGTCACTATGGGTGTCTTTTACTAAGCGGCGCTACCGCAACAGCCTGGCGGTAGCTCCCACCCCCAGCACACAAAAATGGGTGGCAGTAAGTGCTCCCCCCTGAAATGACTGCTTTTGTGGAGGCTGCAGAATTGATTTATCTGCATTCATTTCTCTAGACTGAGGATGGAAGTTGCTTGTTTCAAAGGAATCCTCCCCTACCCAGTGGCGTTCCTAGGGGGGGCTGACACCCGGGGCGGATCGCCGATGCAACGCCCCCCCCCCCCGGAACGCCCCCCCCCCGGAACAGCGCGACGGCCCCCCCCCCGGCGAAAGAACCCCCGATCCCCCGGCGAAAGAACCCCCCCCCGGGTGCACGCTGCTGGGGGGGGTGCCGCGCGCCTGCCGGCTCTTCGTTTTCATGCTCCCTCTGCCCCGGAACAGGAAGTAACCTGTTCCGGGGCAAAGGGAGCATGAAAACGAAGAGCCGACAGGCGCACGGCACCCCCCCCCCAGCGGCGTGCACCTGGAGCGGACCACCCCCACCTTGGTACGCCACTGCCCCTACCCATACAGGGCTAGATTCTATATATAGCGCCTGAAAATTCCACTTGGGGAAAAAAATACACCTATGTGTATTTTGTAAAGTACGCCTACATTTTATAGAATAGGTTTAAATTTCCATGTTATGGGCAGACTAGATGGACCATGCAGGTCTTTTTCTGCCGTCATCTACTATGTTACTATCAGGCTTATTATTGAAAGTGATCGCCGGGCATCTTCCGACATAAATCGGGAGATGGCCGGCCATCTCTCAAAAGTGGCAAAATCTGTATAATCGAAAGCCGCTTTTTTGACAGCATCGCCGCTTTCCCGTCGCTGAGCCAGTTAAAGTTCAAGGGGGCGTGTCGGCGGAGTAGCAAAGGTGAGACATGGGCGTGCATAGGCGTGGCTATCACATGGCCGGCTTTCACGAATAATGGAAAAAAAGCGGCGTTAAGCAGTATTTCGCCGGGTTTACTTGGTCCTTTTATTTTCACGACCAAGCCTCAAAAAGGTGCCCCAACTCACCAGATGACCACCGGAGGAAATAGGGAATGACCTCCCCATACTCCCCCAATGGTCACCAACCCCCTCCCACACTAAAAAAATAAAAATAAAAACCTTTTTTGCCAGCCTGTATGCCAGCCTCAAATGTCATACCCAGCTCCCTGACAGCAGAATGCAAGTCCCTGGAGCAATTTTTAATGGGTGCAGTGCACGTCAGGCAGGCAGACCCAGGCCCATCCCCCCCCCTACCTGTTACACTTGTGGTGGTAAGTGTTGAACCCTCCAAACCCCCCCCCAAAACCCACTGTACCCACATGTAGGTGCCCCCCTTCACCCATAAGGACTATGGTAGTGGTGTAGAGTTATGGGGAGTGGGTTTTGGGGGGGATTTGGGGGGCTCAGCAGCCAAGGTAAGGGAGCTATGCACCTGGGAGGTATTTGTATATTTTTTGTTAAGTTTTTAGAAGTGCCCCCTAGGGTGCCCGGTTGCTGTCCTGGCATGTCAGGGGGACCAGTGCACTACATATGCTGGCTCCTCCCATGACTAAATGCCTTGGATTTCGCCGGGTTTGAGATCACTGGCATTTTTTCCATTATCGCTAAAAAACAAAACCGGCCATCTCAAACCCGGCGAACTCTGGCATTTGGCCGGGCTAAACCGTATTATCGAAAAAAAAGATGGCCGGCCATCTTTTTCGATAATACGGTTCCGGACAGCTGTTGCGCTGCTGCCAAAATAGATCGCCGGCGATCTATTTCGCCGGCGTCGTTCGATTATGCCCCTCCTTGTTACTATGTAACATTGAGCACCTCTCCATGCAACCAAATGTAGTCATAATCATTTACACCATGTTTTACTTGCCGTAAATCCCGATGCCTCAGGCACAGAGTGGGTGTATTCTATAACAACACACATAGATTTTAGAAATGCCCACACCCTGCCCGTGGCCATGCCCCCTTTTCAACTTTGCAACTTAGAATTTAAGTGCACGACGTTACAGAATACGCTTAGGGGCCCATTTACAAAGGTGCAGTATGCTCTACGCACATGCAGTGTGTGCAAAAACAAGACTACTGCCAGGCTAGTGCACCTCCTGGTGGTAATTTCGGACTTGGCACATGCCCATAAAGCCGTGTCAAATTATTTTTTATTTCCTACCATATGTGGCGTTTCCGGCATTATTCAGCAGTTGGCGCATGCTGACCAGTCACCGTGCGTGTAGCACATGAGCCCTTACTGCTAGGTCAAAGGGTGATGGTAAGGTCTCAGTCTGAAAATAGACAAGCGCTGGTTTCAATTTTAGCACACATCAATTTTTCAGCCCCTTAAAAAAGGCCCTTTTTCCTAGACGCGGTGCCACTGAGGTCTTTCCCTTTTAAAGGTGTATTTATTTAATATAATTACATGGTGAAGTTTGTGGGTCTTAGGGTGAGGCATATTTAGAGTGATTTTCAGCCTGCACTATCTTTATAGTGCTTTAAAAATTGATGGCTTGAGCAGTTATACATTTACGAGCCACCAGTAAATGCACACATTCCATTGAATCTGGTCCATATTGCATCGTTATCAATGACCACTGTTGCCAAGCAAATATTAATACATTTTTAAATTCTTGTGAAATGAAACATAGGAAGGTGTCTGCTTAATCATTATTGGTAGATTATTTCAGATTTCCACAACTTTGAATAAGTACAAAAGACATATATAAGCAGTGGTGTGCTGGAGCCGGTTGTTAACTTTTCTTCCGACTTGCAAGCCGGTTGTTAAAACCCGCGAGCCGGCTCTCCTCCCTCCCTCCAGATCTGTCCCTCACCGACCTGTCCTTCGAATTCTTTGGGGCAGGCAATCTTGCCTGCCAGCTGCCAGCGCTAGCTTTCCCCCGCTGCCGGTTCGCGCTTTAAAAATGGCCACCGAGACTTCCAGAGGTGGCCTCGCGAGACTTCTGCTGAAGTCTTGGAGGCCACCCTTGTAAGTCTTGGCGACCATTTTGAAGCATGAACCGGCAGGGGAGAGTCAGCGCTGGCAGCCGGCAGGCAAGACTGCCTGCCCCGAAGAATTCAAAGGACAGGTCGGTGAGGGACGGATCCGGAGGGAGGGAGGAGAAGTCGCCACTGAATAACTCGGGAGGGGTGGAAGGGGAGAAAAGGGAGTCGCTGGGCATGGGTGGATGGAGGGGAGAGAAGGGTTGCTGGGTATGGGTGCATACAGGGCAGGGGAGATGAGGGTCACTGCTGGACATGGGTGGATGGAGGGCAGGGGAAAGGAGGGTCACTGGGTATGGGTGCATGCAGGGCAGGGGAGAGGAGGGTCGCTGGGTATGGGTGGATGGAGGGCAGGGGGAGAGAAGGGTCGCTGGACAGGGGTTGATGGAGGGCAGGGGAGAGGAGGGGAGAGAGAAGAAATGCTGGACATGGATGGAGGGGAGAGAAGAGTGAGGAAGGAGATGAGATGAGGGGAAAGGAAGAGAGGAGAAAAACTGCACATGGATGAAGAAAATAGGCAGAAGCTGAGGACCAGAAATGAAGAAGAAAGGAGGAAAGGAAATAAATAAATGGAAAGGAAGCCCTGGAAACGGAGTTAAGAGGACAGATAGCAGCAGAATCAGATACTGGGCCAGCATGATCAGAAAAACAGTCACCAGACAACAAAGGTAGAAAAAAATCATTTTATTTTCATTATAGTGTTTGGAATATGTTCACTTTGAGAATCAGGTGCTCAACATTAAAAGTTTATATTTATTCACTTATTTATGGCATTTTATCGCACATTAAACATGAATTAGATTGGAACCTGGGATCATTTATTTTTTTTTTCCTGGAGTAATGCATTGCCACCCTCCCCCCACCCCAGGCCCCTCCCCTGCTATAGCCAGCTCTGCAATTTGGGGGGGGCACAGAGGGGGACCGGGGAGAGAGCCTGTTGTTAAACATTTACCAGCACACAACTGTATATAAGTGTTGCCATACTGGGACAGACCGAAGGTCCATCAAGCCCAGTATCCTGTTTCCAGCACTGGGCAATCCAGGTCACAAGTACCTGGCAAGATCCCAAAACAGTACAATACATTTTATGCTGCTTATCCTAGAAGTAAGCAGTGGATTTTCCCAAGTGCATTTTAAAAATGGCTTTTGGACTTTTCTTTTAAGAAGCTATCCAAACCTTTTTTAACCCCCACTAAGATAACTGCTTTTACCACATTCTCTGACAAAGAATTCCAGAGTTTTAGAGTATAATTAGTTTAAGAGTTTACTTAGATCAGGTCTTGATTTTGTTGATTATTCTTTCAAAAAGAATCTCAAATATCAGGGAAACAATTTTGAAAGATTGTTTCTTTCAGTAGTTTTCTGAAAGTAAGAATTTCTTACTGGGAATATTATATTGTTGGTGAATGTTGTGAATTTGTTCAGAAATAAGGGATTTTTTTAATGAGCTTGCAGTGTGGACAAATTTCAAAGGATAGAAAGAATAAAGTTATTAGAAGTAAATTAAACCAACCTTGTCAGGGCCAGTAATGAAAGGGAAAGTTAATCAGCATGGAATAATGAAAATCAAAGGGTCAAACCAAAGAATTACAATACACTTTCTTCTTTAATAAATTAAATATGCTGTTGAGCTAATAAAAGAATTTATGAACTGACCTTTATAAGTTATAATGAAAGGATGAACATTTTTTTTCTTGGATTTTCCGATTCTCAGGGTAAACTTAAAGCATAAAGGAGGAAATTGTATAAGGAATCACGTATATTTAGGTACATACATGTAAATAACAATATTCTGGCTACTCACTGTATTGCATATCTTTGATAGAGATGTGCTTTGCAGCAGGGGCGTAGCCAGACTTTGGCAGGAGGGGGGTCCAGAGCCCGAGGTGAGGGGGGGCACATTTTAGCCCCCCCCCCCCCCCCCGCCGCCGCCACCACCAACAACAACTTTGGCCCCTACCTGCCGACGACCCTCTCGACCCCCCCTCCCACCGCCAACCCTCCCCCGCTGCCACTGTCGGCTACCTTTGCTGGTGGGGGACCCCAACCCCCACCAACCGAGGTCCTCTTCTTCTGGCACAAGGCTCCGTTCTGTTTCTGTGAGTCTGACGTCCTGCACGTACAACACGTACAACAGAAACAGAAAAAAGCCTTGCAGATCAGCCAGCAACGCGGCCGCTGGCTGATCTGCAAGGCTTTGTTCTGTTTCTGTGAGTCTGATGTCCTGCACGTGCAGGACGTCAGACTCACAGAAACAGAACGAAGCCTTGTGCCGGAAGAAGAGGACCTCGGCTGGCGGGTGTTGGGGTCCCCCGCCAGCAAAGGTAGGCGATGACGGCGGCAACGGGGGAGGGTTGGTGGCAGGAGGGGGGGGTCGAGAGGGTCATCAGCAGAGGGGTCCAGTGCCAAATCTACGGGGGCCCAGGCCCCCGTGGCCCCACGTAGCTAAGCCACTGCTTTGCAGGTGGGCATTTACATGGGCAAAGTCTGGCTGGAGTATTGAAGGCACACACCTGCATGTAACTTATGGAATATTATTTACTACATTTGTATCTTCCCAATCTAGGTATCAGCATTTACACCAGCTCTATAGCTGCCATGAGTGCTTGCTGTTAAAAACATAGCTGCACTTATACCCAATTATGCCTATTTTCCATTATAGAATAGTGTAAATATATATATATTTTTAAAAACAGTTTACCTTGCACCCAGCTCTCTGGCAGGAGGAGGGGATAGTTGCCAGCATTGGAGAAGTCATTGGGGGAGGGATTATGGAGCAAGAAAAAGGGCGTGGAGCCTCGATATGGAGGCTGCCGGCTCTGGGAGGAGCCGGCAATGAAGAGAGGAAGGCAGCTGCAGGCAAGCCTGGGAGGAAGGCAGGCAAACTCAGGCAAAAAAAAAGCTGTAGGCAGCCTCCCAAAGAGAAGCAGGCAAGCCCGGGAGAGAAGAAAGCAGGAGGTGCAGGCTGGATTCCTTAGGAAGAGAGTGAGAGAGCCCTCCTGAGCCCTCCTGAGCCAAGGGGAAGTGAAACAGTGCAGAGAAGCCCTGGACAGCGCTGGAGGGGCTGATAGCAGAGATCAAGAGAAGAAAGCAGGAGAGACAGAAGTAAATCAGGGGCAGAAGAGGGAGGCTAGCAGCAGGTAAGCCTGGACAGGAAGAAGGTAAGACTGAGAAAAGAGAGTGAGAAAAAAGGCTTCAAGCAAGTCTCAGGCTAGGAAGAGAGGCAACAACAGCTGAGGCCTGCCTGGGCAGTGTGAGCAGGAAGAGGGACGAGGGCTGGTGTGTGCTGGGCTGAGAGAAGGACTGTGTTGGAAAGCCACACTGGGCTAGCCTAATGCAGATCTGTGCTGGGAGCAGTGCAGTACTTCCCCCCCCCCCCAAGAGCCAGCATCACTCCCCCTCTCCTCCCCATCCTAGGTCTAAACTATCCATGTCCCTCCCCCCCCCCCTACCAAAGCAGGCCCAGCATCTCTCCATCTCTCCCTCCCAGGTGAAGGTCCAGCATCACTCTCTAGCAACATCTCCCCCCACCCCCATGGTCCTTTCAACTTAGGGTGGGTGGCCAACAGAGGCAGCGATTCAAAGAGGCTGCTTCTGGCTGGACCTGCCAAGGCCTTTCATCTACTGCATCTCGCATCCTCTGATGTAACTTCCTATGGGAAAAATGCAGAGGAAGGGCCCTATGAGAGCCAGCTGGAGGCAGCCTGTTTTCATCACTGCCTCTATTGACCACCCACTGCAAGTTTGGAGGACTGCAGGAAGCGGGGGTGCTAGAGCATAATACTTGGCCTATGAGAGGGCTAAAGAATTATGGTCAACCCATGGCGGTGAGAAAAAGGGAGAGAGAGAGAGATACTGGATAGAGGGCACCTTAGTTAGACAGCAGGCAGTCCCTTCTATAGGGCAGCGCTGGGCTTTTTGCCGGGTTCATTCAAAGGTAGCTACATATTGGTGCTCAAATGACATGTTCATGCAGTAGCGTACCAAGGGCGGAGCGGTGGGGGTGGTTCGCCATGGGTGTCAACGGGTGGGGGGGTGCTCTGCTGGCGAGTCCCTACCAGCTCCATCCACCCGGCAGCTGTGTGGTGCAGCACCTCGCGTCTGCGCTGCTGTAAGAGAAGAAAATCGCCTCGTCGGCCCTTCCCTCACTCTGTCCTGCCCTCGAGGAAATAGGACGTTACATCAGAGGGTGGGACACAGTGAGGGAAGAGCCGACAAGGCGATTTTCTTCTTTTACAGCAGTGCAGAGGCGCGCGAGGCGCCGGGTGGATGGAGCTGGTAGACAGGTGGGGACTGGATGGGGGGGTGCCGTGTTGCCCTGCAGCCGGGGGGGGGGGGGGGGGTGCGCGCAGCAGCGATCCACCCCAGGTGGCAGTGAACCACAGAACGCCACTGTGTTCATGTGTAAGTTTACACTTGGGCACTTAAATGTCAGTGTTCTATATATTTAGATACACATTTGGTGCATAAACGTAATCAACTTGTTATAGAATTGCCCATCACCTGTTTTATTTGCATATCCTAATTCCTAACATCCAATTTGCCTTTAGGATGCAGGTTAATCTCAGTGTTTCAGAAAGCTACCAACAAGTCCAAAATGGCAGATCTGAGCTATAAATGTCTTTTTTTTGTTTGTGATTTAGTAAGCATTGATAATGGAGTGAGATTGAAGCCATGCTTCAAAGGATTATAGCAAATTGTCATCTGATGCTATTAGAACACTCACCCTACTCAATTTCCCCATACTACTAAAATGCTCCTCTTATAAACTGATGAATTATAGAAAACACCCACGTTAACTGCTTACATGCAGGAGACTTTCCCTCTAATACAAGTATTCCTGCACTATTGCCATCTCAAATGTATATGCTTTTGTTCCAAAGCGTTAAGCCTGGATAAATCTGAAACTACTTTCCAGCATGCACTCTGCATGGGCTGTAATTTCACTGTTCCATCTTGTGCAGTTGTGCATTAAAAACATCATTCACTGTGTTTTTTCATTACTATATCATCATCTTATTAATAACTGAGCCATGATGGAGTAACACTTGTCAGATTTCTGTTCTCCAAACATTTGAATTCATTGTCCTGCTATGCATGGAAGGACACAATTCAGACAAATTAAGCCACACAGCTTTGAAATTCAGCAACTTTTTCTTCTTACATTATGGTAAATAGCTGTAAGCTTGGTACATATTTTAATAGCTCAACATAGATTGGAGTCTATTTTGAATAGAACTGCTTTAAAAGTGCAGCTGGAAATCTTCTGGGTATCTCTCTCATGAAATACAAAAGGTTATTTAGCTCAATAAATGACTACAACTTCAATTAAACAGATTAACAATCACTGCCTTGTGACGAATGAAAGAATAAGCCTGGGAAAGCTGTTCTATTAGACTACATAGATTTTGACAATTGATATGTTTATTAATTATTTCGAAAGAGAATCAGGAACAACAAGGAAGCTATCCTTCAACAAGAGCCTTCATCACAGAGTTTTGGAACCAGCTTCCATTGTCTTTACATTCAGAAATGTCTTGCCCACATTTAAGAAATTGCTTAAAACTTATTTTTTTCTGGAAAGCTTTTTATGTTGCTCCCTGAACTGTTGGTTCATGGGCTCAGCCGGGTCAGCTGATGGGGGACTATGGGCCGGGGCCTGGATTCATGGTAAGTAGACAGTACTTTTTCTTCTCTATCTTGTCATGATATTGGAGTTCTTTTCTGCTCATGTGTATTTCTCTGAGGACATTTTTCTGGTAAGTGACATTATTTTGCTCTGTACTTGGTAACTTAAAGATTGAGTTTAAAATAGGAATTGTACGATATTGATGAGCACAGAATTAAAAAAAAAAAAAAGAAGAAGCAAACTTTATTAGTTAGTCTCCATACCCTTTCCCCCATAGTTTTAAAACTTGAATTTTCTGTCACAGCATTAACAGATAGACTCTAGAAGGAACAGCAGAACCTAGTTCAGTCCTTATTCCCAACCACCCTTGCCAGCTCCCACCCACCCCTAGCTCAACTCTTCATTTATAGTCAATTATTCTAATTAGGACAACAAGAGGAGAGTTTTTATTAGATTTTTAATTATATTTAATTAGTTTCTAGAAACAAACACTAATTAAATTATGTATTACACCATACAATCTTAAGGTACTAGGGATATCAGATTAATAATATAAAGAGCCTAAAGAAGTTTTAATTAAACAACTGTATAATACAGAAGTCCAGCAGCGAGAGGGGGTTGCTATCCAGTCTTTTGCATTGAGTGCCACATGCATGATTATCTCCCAGTTGGTGTGCTCGATGCAAAGAGCTCCTAGTCCGTTCTCTTGAGGCTTGAGTAGCAGACGGTGGAGCTGAGGGAGACAGGGATGTACGTAAAGGCGGTCTACTGAGACATTGTAGAGAAGTCTTACCTCCAGTCTGGCAGCCCTTGTGCTGCCTTGGAGGAGGGAGGTCTTCTAAAAGGACAGCATCACCCTGGTGCAACTGGAAGTAATCCTGTAGCTAGGACCAGCCCACCAAGGGATGTAATATCCTCTCACACCAAGGATATGTCTCTAGGAGCTACTTCCCAGGAGGGAAGGGTTAGGGCTGCTGTTGTAGTTGGTGATTTGATTATTAGGCATGTAGATAACTGGGTGGCCGGTGGACGTGAGAATCGCCTAGTCACTTGCCTGCCTGGTGCAAAGATGACAGACCTCATATGTCACCTAGATAGGATTTTAGATAGTGCTGGGAAGAAGCCAACTGTCTTGGTACATGTGGGTATCAATAACATAGGAAAATGTGGGAGAGAGGATCTGGAAGCTAAATTTAGGCTCTTAGGTAGAAAGCTCAAAACTAGAACCTCTAGGGTAGTATTTTCCGAAGTGCTCCCTTTTCCATGAACAGAGCCTAAGAGACAGGCAGAGCTCCGGAGTCTCAATGTGTGAATGAGGCAATGGTGCAGGGAGCAGGGTTTTAGATTTGTAAGGAACTGGGCAACATTCTGGGGAAAGGGGAGCCTAGTCCGGAATGAACGGCTTCTCCTTAACCAGGGTAGGACCTGGCTGCTGGAATCGGCATTTTAAAAGGAGATAGAGCAGCTTTTAAACTACAACCAGGGAAACGCCCGACAGTTGTTCAAAAGCACTGTCAACTGCTGAGCAAGAAGTACATAGGAACAACAAATGTAGTTTGAAATGCCTATATGTGAATGCCAGAAGCCTAAGAAATAAGATGGGACAGTTAGAATATATTGCACTAAATGAAGAAATAGATATAATAGGCATCTCTGAGAACTGGTGGAAGGAGGATAACCAGTGGGACACTGTCCTACCAGGGTACAAATTATATCATAGTGATAGGGTAGTTCGAATTGGTTGAGGGGCAGCCTTGTATGTTAAGGAGGGCCTTGAATCAAATAGATTGAAAATTCTGCAGGAAACAAAGCACATCTTGGAATCCCTATGGATTAAATTCCATGTGTAATGGGGAAAAGTATAATGATAGGAGTGTACTACTGTCCACCTGATCAGGATGAGCAGACAGATGTAGAAATGTTATCAAAAATTAGGGAGGCTAACAACCTGGGGAACACAATAATAATGGGTGATTTCAAATATCCCAATATTGACTGGGTAAATATAACATCCGGACATGGTAAGGAGGTAAAATTCCTTGACAAAATCAAGGACTGCTTTATGGAGCAGTTCTATAGGAGCAAACAAGAGGAAAAAATTCTAGACCTAGTCCTTAGTGGAGCACATGATCTGGTGCAGGAGGTAATGGTGATGGGGCCGCTTGATAACAGTGATCATAATATGATCAGATTTGATATCGGCTTTGGAGTGAATACACACAGGAAATCCAATACTTTAACTTTCAAAAAGGGGACTATTATAAAATGAGAAGAACGGTGAAAAAAAAAACTTAGGATCAGCTGCGAAGGTCAAAAATTTACTCCATGTGTGGTTACTGTTCAAAAATACCATCCTGGAAGCCCAGGCCAAATATAATATAATTTGTGTATTAAAAAAGGAGGAAGGAAAACCAAATGACAGCAGGCATGGTTAAAAAATGAGGTGAAGGAAGCTATTAGAGCTAAAAGAAAATCCTTCAGAATATGGATCTGACTGAAAATAATAAGAAATAGCAAGTCAAATGCAAAGCGCTGATAAGGAAGGTAAAGATTGAAAAAAAGATTGTGTTGGAGGCAAAAGCATATAGTAAAATATTTTGTAAGTATATTAAAAGCATGAATCTGGCAAAAGAATTGGTTGGACCATTAGATGACCGAAGGGTAAAAGGGGCACTCAGGGAAGACAAAGCCATAGCAGAGAGATTAAATGAATTCTTTGCTTTGGTCTTCACCAAGGAAGATTGGGAGAGATACTGGTGCCAGAAAAGATATTCAAAGCTGGCGAGTCAAAGAAACTGAATGAAATCTCAATAAACCTGGAAAATGTAATGGTGCAACTGACAAATTGAAGAGTAGCAAATTGCCTGGACCGGATGGTATTCATCCCAGAGTACTGACAAAATTGAAAAATTAACTAGCTGAACTATTGTTAGTAATATGTAATTTATCTTTAAAATCAAGTATGGCATCAGAAGATTGGAAGATGGCTGACATAACGCCAATTTTTTAAAAAGGTTCCAGAGGTGATCCAGGAAATTATAGACCAGAGTCTGATGTCGATGCCAGGCAAAATGGTAGAGACTATTATAAAGAACAAAATTGCAGAGCATATTCAAAAGCATGGATTAATGAGACAAAGCCAACATGGATTTAGTGAATGGAAATCTTACCTCTAATACATTTCTTTGAAGGGGTGATCAAACATGTGGATAAAGGTGAGCCGATCAATATTGTGTATCATATTTAACATATTTATAAATGATCTAGAGATGGGAGTAACTAGTGAGGTAATTAAATTTGCTGACAACACAAAGTTATTCAAAGTTGTTAAATCGCAAGAGGATTGTGAAAACTTACAAGAGGACATTACGAGACAGGGCATCCAAATGGCAGATGACATTTAATGTGAACAAGTGCAAAGTGATGCATGTGGGAAAGAGGAACCTGAATTATAGCTATGTAATGCAAAGTTCCACAATAGGAGTAACCGACCAGGAAAGGGATCTAGGTGTCATCATTGATGATACGTTGAAACCCTCTGCTCAGTGTGCGGCGGCGGCTAAGAAAGCAAATAGAATGTTAGGTATTATTAGAAAAGGAATGGAAAACAAAAATGAGGATGTTATAATCAGGGGCTCAGACCCACCCAGTCTTTTGTGACCCTTTACATCCACCCACCATGCAGCTCGAGATCCCTCCCATTGCACCTCGCCGGGTCCGTGCTAATAAACAACCTAGGCAGAGGCTCGGGACCGCGGCTCTCTGCCTGCTGCTACTGCTTCCTGTTCTGGCCAGGAAGTTTACCTATGTTTTCCTATGTTTCCTCAATCCAGGAGATTGAGCACCCAAGACGACAAGGGAGCACAGATGTACCATATCTCCACCCCGCTGTCATTACCCTGCCCATACTCCTGTGCCCCAAGAAACTGAGAAAAAAGATGTTAGAAGGGGGAAATGGAGAGGAATCTGGACAGAAGAGGCAGATGAGAGAGAAGAATCCAAAGGAAGGAGAGGATAATAAGAATTCAGGGCTGGAAGAATTAAAGAGGATCCTGACAGGGGAAGATTAAATGGATGGGAACCTTTGGACACATGAGGAGGAATTAGTAAAGGTAAAAGCCTTTCCACAAGTGGATTTCAGGAAGGAGTATTAAAAAGGATATTCTAAGAAGATCATAGCAGTTCATTCATTTAGGTATTTGTATACTGCTTAGACCTATGCGGTTTTCAGTTTTTATTTTACAGGTACTGGGTCTGTCCCTAGTGGGCTCACAGTCTAAGTAGTATGTTGTACTACTGTTGTACTTAGGGCAACAGAGAACCCTCTGCTAAGTGACTTGCCCAGGGTCACACAGAGCTGCAGAGGGAATTGAACCTGGTTCCCCAGGACCTCAACCCACTGCTGATTATCAGGTAGCAGCAGTGCTTTTTTTGTGCCGGTACGCAATGGTACGGCGTACCGGCACCTTTTTTTGCCCGTCCCGCCCCCCCCCCCCCCCCCCCCCCCGCGACACTCCGGGCGAGTCCTGCACTTAGTTTTTTTTTTTTAAGACTCAGAACGCGCGAATGATGCAGCCGGCAGGATTGAAAGAGGATGTCTGCTGGGCTGGCGTCTGCGTTGGAGCTTCCCTCACCCTCTGCGAGTCCCGCGAAACAGGAAGTTGTAACAACGAAGGCGGGACTCGCAGAGGGTGAGGGAAGCTCCGACGCAGACGCCAGCCTCTTTCAATCGCTGCCGGCTGCATCGTTCGCACGTTCTGAGTCTTAAAAAAAAAAACTAAGTGCAGGACTCGCCCGGAGTGTCGCGGGGGGGGGGGAAGGATTGGGGAGAGAGAGAAAGAGGGAAACCAACAGAGGGAAGGATTGGGGAGAGAGAGAAAGAGGGAAACCAACAGAGGGAAGGATTGGGGAGAGAGGGAAAGAGGGAAACCAACAGAGGGAAGGATTGGGGAAAGAGGGAAACCAACAGAGGGAAGGATTGGGGAGAGAGAGAAAGAGGGAAACCAACAGAGGGAAGGATTGGGGAGAGAGGGAAAGAGGGAAACCAACAGAGGGAAGGATTGGGGAGAGAGGGAAAGAGGGAAACCAACAGAGGGAAGGATTGGGGAGAGAGAGAAAGAGGGAAACCAACAGAGGGAAGGATTGGGGAGAGAGGAAAAGAGGGAAACAAACAGAGGGAAGGATTGGGGAAAGAGGGAAACCAACAGAGGGAAGGATTGGTGAGAGAGGGAAAGAGGGAAACCAACAGAGGGAAGGATTGGGGAAAGAGGGAAACCAACAGAGGGAAGGATTGGGGAGAGAGAGGGAAACCAACAGAGGGAAGGATGGGGAGAGAGAGGGAAAAACAGATGGAAGGATTGGGGAGAGAGGGGAAAAACAGATGGAAGGATTGGGGAGAGGGGAAAACAGATGGAAGGATGGGGAGAGAGGGGAAAAACAGATGGAAGGATGGGGAGAGAGAGGGAAAACAGATGGAAGGATGGGGAGAGAGGAGGAAAAACAGATGGAAGGATGGAGAGAGAGAGAGGGAAAACGGAAGGATGGGGAGAGAAAGAGGGAAGACGCTGGATGGAAGAATGCAGAAAGAAATAGGGGAGACACTGGAAGGATGGGGAGAGAAAGCAGAGCTGCTGGATGGAAAAGGGGAATAGAGAAAGACTGGAGAATAAGAGGAAGGGGCATGGGGAGAACAAGGGTGAGGAAAAGATGAAAAGCCACAGGTAGATGAAGGAAATTAAAGAATGGATAGTAAGAATGAATTAAATCTGGACAGAGAGAGAGCCTGAAAAATATTGAAGAAAGCAAAGAAAAAGGAGACAAAAATGACAAATGGCACAGAAGAGTTAAGCGAAAACAAAGGAAGGCAGAATCACAGACTGGGACCAATATGGAAAGAAAAACAGTCACCAGACAACAAAGGTAGAAAAAAATAATTTTATTTTCATTTTAGTGTTTGTAATATGTCCAATTTGAGAATTTACATTGGCTGTCTTATTTTGCACTGGGTATACTGGAGCTGTAAGAGCTTACAGAGATTATTTATCATGAAAAAAATCACGTTATTTTTTTCTCCTATAGTACTATAATATTTTCAATGATGTCTGTTTATATGCGCCATGGCTGGTATAGGGGGTGTGGTTAATGTGGGTGTGGCTATCATAGGGGTGGAGCCATATGTGGTGACCCCACCCATAATGAGTACCGGCACCTTTTTTTCTACAAAAAAAGCACTGGGTAGCAGTGAGAATCGAACCCAGTTCCCCAGGTCCACAACCCATGCAACATGTATAGCCATGCACCGCCAATATTTAAGAAGGTGGTAGAAAGGCAGGAGTGAGTAGGCATTGCTCCTACCTTCCATCTTACAGGTGTATTGAGGATGGGGGGAGTACAGGGGTTCGGCAGGAAGGGGTCCACCAAAAAACAGGGACTTGTTTTGGGGGGAGGGGAGGGTCTGAGAGAGTCTGCAGAAGAGGAAAGGGATCCACTTGTCACGATTGTGGTCGTGACCCCTCTCAGACTCACCTTATTTCTGGCGGTCAGCTTCTGGGCTGACTTCTGTCTGTTCTTCTTGAGTTAGTTCTGTCTCTGTCTCTGTGTGTTGGCTGCTTCCAGCATGGCTCTGATTATTCCACTATACTGCACCTGTGTGTGTTAAGCCTCTCTGTGCTTCAGTATGCTTTCTGCCTGTGTCTTGGTTTGTGTTCCTCTTGCCCTCTGGTGGCCAGAACCGGTGGCTGCCATAGACTATTCAGACTTTCTTTCTGGTCCGGTCTGGTCCAGATATTCTAGCCCTCCAGACTTGGTTTGAAGTTTGGCAGCTAGCCTCACCCGTAGCTGCCTCATGATTCCTGCAGCTGAGTTCAGCTGCTGATGGATTTAATATCACCTGGAAACCTTCTGAGTTTGCCTTTGCATCGTCTAAGGTCCCTGGTTTGTTGGTGCTTTGTTGCACTTCTGCCTAGTCTGGTTTCTTGTTTAGTTCCTTGCAGTGGCGTTCCTAGGGGGGGCGGTGGGTGCGGTCCGCCCTGGGTGCACACCGCTGGGGGGGGTGCCGCGCGCACCTGTCCTCCGTTGTTCCATGCTTCTTCTCTGCCCCGGAACAGGTTACTTCCTGTTCCGTGGCAGAGAAGAAGCATGGAACAACGGAGGAAAGGCGCGCGCGGCACCCCCCCCCCCCAGCGGCGTGCACACGGCAGGGGGGGGTCCTTCGCGGGGGGGTCCTTACGCCGGGGGGGAGTCCGCGCTGCATCGGGGGGGGGCACTGCACCCGGGGGGGCGGGGCGCATCGGCAATCCGCCCCAGGTGCCAGCCCCCCCAGGAACGCCACTGGTTCCTTGTCTGTTTCTAGTTATCTGTGTGTAGTTTAGCTTAGGTTTATTTGCTTACTTCCCTAGTCTTGTTTCTGGTCTGTATTCCTTGTCTAGTTTCGGTTTGTCTGTGTCTCTTGCTTAGTGACTGCTCTGCAGCTTTCAGTCCTGGCTCTTGTCTGTCAGTATTTGTACCCTGTTTTAGTGGCCGCTCTGCAGCTTTCAGTCCTGTCTCTTGTCTGTCAGTATTTGTACTGTTTTAGTGGCTGCTCTGCAGCTTTCAGTCTTGTCTCTTGTCTGTCAGTATTTGTACCCTGTTTCAGTGGCTGTGAGGCAGCTTTCAGTTCCTGTCCTTTAGCTTGTCCATTTTCTGCTTTGTGTAGTATTGTCTGCCTGTGAGTCCTAGCCCAGTTTCTTGCCTTGCTGCCCATGTATATTCCTTTCTCCTCTGACCCTCAGTTCCTGTTCAGCCTAGTTGGTATCCAGTGCCTGCCCTGTCCGGTAAGTCCTGCCGGCCGCCTGCACCCAGGGGCTCAACTCCTGGGGAACAGCGGTCATGCGCAGGTGAGGTCTAGCTGTTTCTGTCAGAGTTCTGCCTTGTCTCTGGTGTGGGGTGGTTTTGCCTGCCACTGCTGCTCCATGGCAGTGGCCCAAGGGCTCACGAACCTAGTTTCTGCTTTGAAAGCGTGACACCACTAGTCCACCAGTGATAATGTTGGGGTGATGGGGGTGAGAGGGAGATTTTCTACTCTTCCGCACAGCATATGGCTGCTTATTACTACATTAGCGTGTGTTTTTTTCTGACAGCAAACACTTTTTAACAGAATGGTAATTTGCATGCTATTTACTTATAGCATTGGGGAGCTAAAATTTAGTTAGGCTTGCATTAGAAAGCTATTTGCTAAGGACCCGATATTCAGCCTGTGATTGGAAGTGGCTGATAAGCTGTAGGCTGGAAGTGGGGGCTGAACTAACCCCCGATATTGAATTCCAGAGCATACGCACATCCCAACATTGAATATCTGGGTATGTCCACCGACCCGGAAATTAAGCAGGGACCAGTCAATATTCAGACTAGTGCCTGGTTAACTCGACGCATAAAAACATATGAATAGCCATACTGGATCAGACCAATGGTCTGTCTAGCCCAGTATCCTGCGTCCAACAGTAGCCAGTTCAGGTCACAAGTACCTGACAGAATCCCAAATAGTAGCAAGATTCATGCTACTGATCCCAGGGACAAGCAGTGACTTTCCCCATGTCTATCTTAATAGCAGACTATGGACTTTTCCTCCAGGAACTTGTCCAAACCTTTTTTAAACCCAAATACACTAAGGATGGAATTCTATATATGGCGACTAAAGTTGCACGTGCAAATTTGGTAGTTCAGCCAATTGGCGCTGATAGTCGGGCGATAAGCAATATCAGCACTAATTGGCACAAATTAGAATTTACATGCGCAACTATCTAAGCGTATTCTGTAAAGTGATTCATGTAAATTCTAAAGCGCGGATTTCAAAAGGGGGCATAGGCATGGGCGTTCCTAAAAATTACATGCAGTGTTATAAAATATGCCCAATCTGTGCCTAAGTTAGGCATGGGCATTTACACCATGTTTTAGTTGGTGGAAATAGGCATGCCTAAATTTTAGTCACGGGATGGGTGTACACGTATTCTATAAACTGTGCCTAACTGTTCCACCTGGGACCCCTTTTCCCTCCCTTCCCTGACCCAGTTGTCCAAAGTTTTGTCCTCTATGCACCTCACTACCTTTCCCCTCAATCCTATTCCATTTACCTGGCTTAAGCTCCCGCATCACGGTCTTTTACCTCTGATTCTCCATCTTGTGTCTCAGAGCCTCCAGTTAGGTCAGGTCCCTCAGGTTTGGAAAAAAGGCAATAGTTGTTCCATTCCTTTAAAAAATATATATTCTTTAGATTTTTCCTGCCCAAAAACGTTCCTTCCAGTTTCCAATTTACCTATGCTTTCTAAAATAGCTGAGAGGGTGGTCTTCGATCAGCTTTCCACTCATGTTACCAACCTGTCCATTCTTCATTCCTGGCAGATAGGCTTTAGGACCTCTCACAGTATTGAAACCATGGTCGCTGCTCTTCTTAACGAGCTTCATGCATTCCTGGATTCTGCCTCCATCACCCTGCTTGACTCCTAGGACCTCTCCTCTGCCTTTAATTTGGCTCATTCTTATTTTCTTGCCTTGCTTCTCTCAGGCTTTCTGGTACAGTGCTATCTTGGTTTTCTTCCTTCTTCACAGCATGCTTCTTTACAGTGTCCACCTCCCTATCCCAATCCAAGGATACTCCCCTTCACTATGGGGTTCCCCAAGGCTCCATTCTTTCACCACTACTCTTCAACATCTTTCTGAGCCCTCTTGCCACACTGATCCAAGACTTCAATATTAAGTTTTTCATATATGCAGATGACATCCTAATTTTTCCCACCTCCCCCTTTCAGCCTGATCTAAGTCACCTTCACACTTGCCTGGCAGCAGTGTCTGAATGGCTGTCCTCTCACAAACTCGTTTTGAACAGAGCTAAGACCACCACCTGCTGGATTACTGGTCCTTTTAATCAATCCTCCCTGGTTCTTTTTCTTTTCAATTCTCCCATTCCCCTTGTAGATTCATTCTGTTGCCTTGGAATTATCCAGGATTCCCATCTTTCATTTAACAGTCAAGTGTCACAGGTCCTCCATCGCACCTTTTTTTCCCTCCGTTGTCTCCAGTCCATCTCAAAGTTTCTGAGCTTCCCACTATTACACACCTTGGTACTTGCATTTGTCATTTCGCACTTAGATTATTGTAATAGTTTATTCAGAACTACCTGCCTACCAAATACCGTCTCCAAACTCTTCAGAACTCTGCTGCCCGCTTGCTGTACTGCACCCGAAAAATAAACTCTGCTTCCCTTCTACTTTCCAGATTGTACAGGCTCCCTGTCAAGTTCCGTATTCAGTTTAAAATTTTCTGTCTTGCCCATTCCTGCTCCCCCGTACCTTGGGGCTATGATTATCCCTTACACCCCTCAAGCTCCCTCTGTTCATTGGATTCTTACCAATTGGTTCTTCCTTCCCCCAAACAGGCTCACTACAAGTCTACAAGGCACTCTGCTTTTTTCTTTATTGCCCCTTAACTTTGGAATAATTTACTCCCATTTCTAAGATCTGAGCTCTCCAAACTCAAATTTAAATCCCAAATGAAAGCCATATTTTCAGCCTCACCTTTGAGGCTCTGCCCCAAGGGCCTTAATGTGGTGAGGGCCATGTACCTCCAGGGGATAATACTAGGACTGCTTGATTGGTTTGGTCTCCAGGGATGGTCATAGCAAGTGTGGGGCCCTGTACAAACCAATTTGGTGGGGCCCCACCGTAGCCCCACCCCACCTAGCTCCACCCCATTGACAATGCTATCATATAAACCTAATATTAAGCAATGAAAAAAAGACCCCCTCAGACTAATTATTGTAATGTGTGTACTGTGTTCTTCTGTTCCCCCACCCCCATTAAGGGGTGGGTGGGCCATGCGGCAGACAATGCTTGCCATGCCATCAATCATCATAGGAAGCAGAGAAGAGCCTGCATATGTGCAGCAGCGCAGTCAGCAGGCAGCCGCAGCGGCACAGCGGTCTGCAGACTCACACGCACCACCATGGTGGTCGGCGGGAGTGGGGAGGTTATGGGGTATCAAGTGGCTGGCATGTGTGGCGCCACACCAGCAGAACTTCATATGCTGCATGTGCAGCACAGTCAAGAGGCAGAAACTGTATGGCGCCAGCACCACGGTGGGAGAGGCCTGGGGACAGACACACAACATCGGCGATCACAATGCAACAGACACAACCAGCCATGTGTCGCAGGGCCCCTGTGAGCACAAGGCCCTGCGCGGTCGCACCAGTCGCCCCTGCCTAAGACCAGCCCTGCTAGTCTCCCTGGCAAAGTAACAAAAGGAAGTGGGAATGAAAACCAGGATTCCCAAGGACTGGACCACAGAAGTTGTGAAAATAAAGCAAAGTTTATTAACCAATAAAATGATTCAGGGGCCTTTGGATTTCCAAGACAGTCTCCCTGGTGAGACATGCAGCTATTATTTTGTGTGACTGTGATGTGATTGATTACCTTTCCTGTCTTGAGTTGGCATTCTTTTCTAGTTCTGTGTTTTATTATTATATTATTTTATTTGTTTTCATTTTTGTAACCGCTATGACCTAACCCTAGAAATGGCGGTATGTCGAGTATGTAATAAACATAAATAAACATAAGTATAGGCAAGGTTTTAGAATGGAGTTAAGTGTGGGTTTTTTGGCTCCATATATAGAATTTCCTCCTAACCACTCATACCACATCCTCTGGCAACGAGTTCCAGAGCTTAGCTATTCGTTGAGTGAAAAAATATTTCTTCCTGTTCATTTTAAAAGTAGTATCATGTAACTTCCTTGAGTGTCCCCTAGTCCTTGTACTTTTTGAAAGAGTAAAAAAATCGATTTACGTTTACCTGTTCTATACCACTCAGTATTTTGTAGACCTCCCTTAGTCATCTTTTCCAAGCGGAAGAATCCTAATCTCTTAAGCCTTTCCTCATATGAGAGAAGTTCCATCCCCTTAATCATTGTGGTCACCCTTCTTTGAACCTTTTCTAATTCTGCTATATCTTTTTTAAGATACAGTTGAGGAGGGATATGATTGAGGTCTACAAAATCCTGAGTGGTGTAGAATGAATAGAAGTGAATCGATTTTTTTACTCTTTCAAAAAGTACAAAGATTAGGAAACACTCAATGAAGTTACATGGAAACATGTTTAAAACAAATAGGAGGAAATATTTTTTCACTCAACGAATAGTTAAGCTCTGGAACTCTTTGTGACCTGGATTGGCCACTGTTGGAAACAGGATACTGGGCTGGATGGACCATTGGTCTGACTACTACTACTACTACTATTTAACATTTCTAAAGCGCTACTAGGGTTACGCAGCGCTGTACAATTTAAGACAGAAGGACAGTCCCTGCTCAAAGAGCTTACAATCTAATGGGCAAATGTACAGTCAGTCAAGTAGGGGCAGTCAAATTGGGGCAGTCTAGATTTCTTGAAAGGTATAAAGGTTAGGTGCCGAAAGCAACATTGAAGAGGTAGGTTTTGAGCAATGATTTGAAGATGGGTAGGGAGGGGGCTTGGTCTGACCCAATATGACTATTCTTACTGGGTCAGACCAATACACGAGGAGCGGTCACACACCATGGAACGATACAAAGGCATTATAATATTCTTTGATTTATATTCTATCCTTTTCCTAATAATTCCTAGCTTTCTGTTTGCTTTTTTTGCCGCTGCCACACACTGTTTTGCCGTCCTATCTTTATGTAGTTTACTGAGCTGGTTAGAGGATTAAAAATCACTGCTAACAGGCTAGGTTGACGCTCCACTCTAACTCCGCCCCCAGCAGTTTAAGCGATATGGAAGTTTGGAAAATAAATAAATAAAAAATAACCTATCCGGCTAGGGAATGGCCAGTTAGTGGACATATTCAATGGCATTAACCACTTAAGAGTTGCTGAATATCGGCTGCTGGTTCACTCAGCAGTATTTAATCATACAGGAGCCTCTCCTGCACGGTTAAATCCTTTTTAATACTGGGCCCTAAGTGTTAGAGCTCCACTTCAATCCAAGTTTACCGCATTAACCCCTCTGTGTAGAAATTTTACCGATTTAAGGCCCCTGACCATGGGGCTTAAAGACTCTGAACCTCTGGTTCTCAGTCTATGCCCCTCGCATTCTCTCAGCTTGAATCTCAAACAAGCAGAGGGAGAAAGCTGGCTGCCATTAGCAAGCAGAAACACAAAGGGTTTTCCTTTTCAGATACTGCAGATATC
Organism: Microcaecilia unicolor; assembly: GCF_901765095.1. Taxonomy (NCBI): domain Eukaryota; kingdom Metazoa; phylum Chordata; class Amphibia; order Gymnophiona; family Siphonopidae; genus Microcaecilia; species Microcaecilia unicolor. Next base: position 161,573,740 of record NC_044039.1, read on the forward strand.
AGTGTAGTAATTTCAACTGACTGTCCTTATCACTATCAGAGACTGAGCCCCAATTTACTTACTCAGAGGGAGGCCATTTGGAATCCACACTTTGCCTGCAGTAGAAATGATGTCAGGCCTGTGAAGACTTCACACTGCAATTTATCTGCGTTTCAGCTGATTGTTATTTCCCCTGCCTTAAGCAGAAAAAGACAGGCAAAAGTTCCAGATCTATTTCATAGTAGTCCTTCTCCAGTTGAAAAAGAAGAGCTTGTTCCTTACCTGATAATGACCTTTCTCCCCTCGTTTTCCGAACCCACACCTGACTGGCTCCCTGTGAATCATGGGGGTGAAGGGAAAAAGAATTGTAGTAAAAATTGCTAAGCAAAAGCTTAGAAAAGAACAGATAATCGCTGAACTCAGTAAACATTCTGCCGCAGGCAGAGTTCACACAGTATAGCAATCCTTTGTATTTGTGTCTAGGGGTTAGTACTACAGAAACCAAACAAGATTCGTTTTCCCACTGATATTGCCCAATGAAGCAATATGCCAAAGTGGAAAATATATATTTGTGTTAATTATATAATAACAATAATTAGCAAAATAGCAAGCAAGCACACAAATAAATACAACCAAAGATATAGCACTAAGAATTACACAATAGAAATCTGCATATATTCTGTTACAGTGCTAAGAGTTATACCTGAGAACCAAAAGCAAAATATATCTCAGCTAATAAACCATGCTCATGACCTAACACAGCCTTTGGCAGACTAAAATGGTAACTATCAGTTCCCCAAATTATAGGAATGAACCCCGGATTCTCATCAAGTCAGTTTTAGTAGGGTTACTGAAGAAAAAATGGTTAGAACATTACAGATGATGCAAAATGCATGATTCGGTTATTGGGGGGTTTGCGTAGGTTTGACTTGATTACCTTGCTGTACATCCAATATCATTGGTTGCCAGTGGATTTTCGAGTGAGATTTAAAAGTTTTGGTGCTAGTGCACAGAGCTTATTATAAAAAAAAATGCTTAGCATATTGAGAGCACAAATTTAACCCTTTGTGCCAGCAAGGAATTTGCATTTGATTGACACTGTAGATTGCAAATGCCTGGTGTACATGAGGCTCATTTGTCAAGAACAAGAAATCGGGCATTTTTTGTGAACTTCCAGGGTACTTGAGGGATAAATATCTTTGAGTAGGTTTAAACATCTTCTTAAGGCCTTTTTTCTTTTTACTATGGCCTTTGATGAGAATTGATAGTAGGTCTGGGGAATGCTGCAGTATGATTGTGTGACCTGTTATGAATGTGCTTTCCTATTCAATTTGTAGTTCTTTTATTTTTTTTGTGATTTTATTACATTTGTAAGCCACTTTGATGTATGTATTATGTAAGATGGTCAGTGGCATTCCTAGGGGCGCTGACACCCGGGGCGGATCACCAATGCGCCCCGCCCCCCGGGTGCAGCGCCCCCCCCCCCCCCCCCCGGAACAGCGCAACCCCCCCCCCAGCGAAATAACCCCCTGGGTGCAGCGCGACCCCCCCGGCGAAAGAACCCCCCCGGGTGCACGCCGCTGGGGGGGGTGCTGCGCGCCTGTCGGCTCTTCGTTTCCATGCTCCCTCTGCCCTGAAACAGGAAGTAACCTGTTCCGGGGCAGAGGGAGCATGAAAACAAAGAGCCGACAGGTGCGCGGCACCCCCCCAGCGGTGTGCACCCGGGGCGGACCACCCCTACCGCCCCCCCCCTTGGTACGCCACTGAAGATGGTATAGTACATTAATAAACTATAAACCATAACAAGACATTTGCTGCTTAATCCAATCTCTGGGTGAAAGGCAGGATTTCTTTCTACAGCTCAAACTGTGTATACTGTGAGCTTACCAGTAGAGAGAAATGACAGTAGAGCCCTCAGCCAGCACTTGTGGATAGTCAGTAGCAAGGCTAGCAGCCATAATTATTAGCTTTCTTCACTGTAAAAGTGAGGGTACAGGGAGGCTCTGGATTTAGGGACTAAGAGATTATCTCTCTCCAGAACTATCAGAGGTATCTACCCTGGTTCAGTGCCAAAACTCTTCTTTATTGTCTTCCAAGAGTTTAGCACAAGACCTCTGTCCACTGTCCTCAGGTAACTGTTTTGGCCTAATCAGATCATGCATTCCTCCTATCCAGCAGATGAAATGTAGGCCTGGAGAACAATTATGTCCATAGTTGATTCAAATACCATTCCCTATGAGTGCTGGCACTGACCAAGGGGCCTACAAGCCTTATCTCATGCTTGTGTCAGTGTAAATCTGTCTTGTTACCAGCTTCACCCCCAAAGATGAAATGCAGGTGTGCTCTGAAATGCCAATGTCCTTGGGTTGGCAGAGATGCAGGAAATGTTCAGGCAGCATGACAGTCTTGCTCAGAAAATATAGATTCTGGACTAGCCAGGCTTCTGATCATAGGCCACAGCTGCACAATTGGTGACACACAGACACTGCTACAGAATCACAGCTCCTCTAGCCACACAGTTAACCCTACAACTTCTAGATGGCAGCAGCAGAGAATCCAGGGTTAGGAGTCCAATCAGCAGCATTAAAATTAATACCTTCTAGTACACCCATGTTAATCAATAGGAAAGATTGTTTAATGCAGATGATAGATCCACTCTAATACATCTACCCCAGACAAACATCTACCCCAGACAAACAGCATAACAGAAAGACTGGGGAAAAGGTTGTCAACTTTTGTAGGCCAAAGACTAGGGTTACCATATGTCCTTTTTTAATAGGACATGTCCTCTTTTTGGACATCTTCAGATATGTCCTCCACGATTTTTAATTTTTAGAGAAATGTCCTCTTTTTCTTTTATGGGCCTATGACCAACAAACCTACCCACATAATGAGAGAAACCAACTCTAGCTTATTAATCAGTCTGGACATACGGGGGTGCTAAAGAGAGAGAAATGCAGTACTGATCCCCTCTCTGTACTCCTGCTGGTTGAATCTGTCAAAGGAATTTTGTTCATGCAGCACAACTTTAAACATATAACATGCAAAGATTTTCACACGTATTTCAGAAGCCAGCCAAAGTTGTTGAGGGATATGTGCTCTTCTGCGAAGTATGCTTAGGCTCCGACTCAGTCAGACTCAAATCCAGAAGTTTTTGAATGTAGATTGTCTATTGCTGTACTGTAAGTCATTGCTTGATGTGTGTTCATTAACTATGACTAAATATTTTCTTAGCAAAGGTAGCAACCATTTTTATTTTTTCTGCCCTCTCAAAGAAGATATAGTGGAATTAAAAAAGGTACAGAGAAGGGTGACGAAAATGATAAAGGGGATGAAACGATTTCTTTATGAGGAAAGGCTGAAACGGCTTGGGCTCTTCAGCTTGGAGAAAAGACGGCTGAGGGGAGATATGATAGAGGTCTATAAAATAATGAGTGGAGTGGAACGGGTAGATGTGAATCACTTGTTTACTCTTTCCAAAAACACTAGGACTAGGGGCACACAATGAAGCTACAAAGTAGTAAATTTAAAACAAATCAGAGAAAATATTTCTTCACTCAACATGTAATTAAACTCCGGAATTCGTTGTCAGAGAATGTGGTAAAAGCAGTTAGCTTAGTGGGGTTTAAAAAAGGTTTGGATGGCTTCCTAAAAGAAACATCCATAAACCATTATTAAAATGGGCTTGCAAAAATCCACTGCTTAATTCTGGGATAAGCAACATTAAATGTATTGTAGGGATCTTGCCAGGTACTTGTGACCTGGATTGGCCACTGTTGGAAACAGGATACTGGGCTTGATGGACCTTCAGTCTGTCCCAGTATGACAAAACTTCATGTACTTTTTTGTCTCCGCAGATATGGTAACCCTACCAAAGACTGACCTTTGTCAGCAGGATCACACAACAAAAACTGTACAAAGAAATGATTTTAGATTACTGAGGTTGCTTCCTCACTAGAGTGTCTTGTACAGTGCAATTTTTCTAGCAAAAAAGGTGCCGGTACTCAAATGCCAGGCCACCCTTCAGAGGTGGGGCGATCACTGAGGGACTCACCCCACAATAGCCAGGCCCCCTGCAACCAGTTACAGAATCTATGACAAGGCAGAATTTGTGTGTTGAGCCTGAGCTCTTTCATTAAAACTTGTGGTCCATGGGTCAATTTTAGCAGACACTGGAAAAGGTGCCGGTACTCAGTACCCCCGAGTACCCCCTCAAAAAAAGCCCTGATCTTGTAACCCCTCTAGTAGCCAGAAGTACAAGACTCAGCACCTGTCTCAGCACCTGACTCCCCTCCTGCTCAGCATCTGCACTTCCCAACTTCTGGCCAAAAAAGCAAACAGGATGCTAAGAATTATTAGGAAAGGAATGGTAAATAAGACTGAGATTACTATAAAGCCTCTGTATTGTTCCATGGTGCAACCTCACCTTGAGTATTGCGTTGTTCTGGTCACCATATCTCAAAAAAGATATAGCAGAATCAGAAAAGTTTCAAATAAGAGCGGGCAAAATGATAAAGGGGATGAAACTCTCATATGAGGAAAGGCTAAAGAGGTTAGGGCTCTTCAATTTGGAAAAGAGACGGCTGAGGGGAGATATGGTAGGGATTTACATGAACCAATAAATAAATACTTGAAGAAAACAAAAACAAAATTCACATCCTTGCATCTAGTGATCATCCATACTTTCCCACTACTTCCTTTAGGAGACTATTCAATTTATGCACCATCGTTTCTGTAAAGAAATATTTCTTTAAATTGCTCCATTAGAGGAGCAAGTCTTAAAGGAATTTCTATGCATAAATAGGAATTTACTCACAGAAAATACCTTTTAAAAATTTTGCCCTTGTCCACATGTGGAGAAAAGTACACCGGGAGTGAAGTTATGGAAGGTTATGTAGGTTTTGAAAATTAGTCATCCTCTCCGGTCCTACTTTCATACTTTTTGATTACTGATTAAAGTCGATAATCATACATTCAGATGCAAGACAAGGAAAACAGTGGACTAATGCTTAATTCATAGAGTAAATTTAATAATAGTTGCTAAATGTTAGATGACATCAGCTTAGGGGTTATTGAAAATTGCCTTGGGTCTTGGGCGATACTCTTGCTGTGGTCCTTCTTTTTCATATTCTTCTTCATCCTTACCCTGAACCCTCTATGACCCCTTTCTAAGCTTGGGGCCTTGACAACTGCCTCATCCACCTCCTATTAATCCATCACTATCAGCTACAGAAGTGAAAAGGAACAGCAGCTTTGTTTTCTATTTTCTCTACCCAAAACCAGAAATAATTTTAAGCAATACATTCAGCAGATAGAAGTTGAAAGTTGCTGAGCAGACAGACACAAATAAAAATGAGTCCTTCACATCTTAGTGACTTTGATCAGCAGAGGGCTGCTTTAAGACACAGATGAGAGAATCCCATTTGGTCTCTTATGAAGTGGTGGCAGCATAGAGTACAGCAAATTGCATTGCACTGCACACTTTCTCGGGCTTCTGTGCTTCATTACTTCCTGTAGTCGTTTGTCAAGTGCTTCTCATCGGAAATATGATTCTTGGGTTCAATTGACTATATGAAGTCAGCTTATACATCAACAAAAGTTCCTTTGAAGCCATGTCTATCATGCTACTGGACACTCTTTAATAATTCTCCTTATATCATTCCATGGTCACTCATATATCAGATATAAAGAAGGCACAACTATTTTTCAGGTCTGTGAATGCTTCATCTTTGTTTAGCCCAAAGGAAGAAAGTAATACAAACTCTTGTGCTTTTCTTTTTTCTTGCTACATCAGTAAGGGTTTATCTCGCTGTGCTTAAGGACAATCCCAGTAAGGGGGCAATTCCATAATAGGGCATCTACACTCAGAGGGTGCCTTAGTTATTTATCATACTTATATCCCACGTTATCTATATAATCTAAGGCTCCTTCTAGAAGTCTATTCTATAAAGAAACATAGATGCTTACATTTGTTTATAGAATACTAGCTTAATTGAGTATTATCACCCCTAACACTTTGGATCAGTCACTTGTGCCAACCATATAGCTAGTATTAAGCACTACAGGCACATACATGACGGAATAATTCTCTAGGAGACAGAATAGATAGTAAATTGAGTTGGGATGACCTCAGAGTATGTGTCTGGGTGTAAGGGGTGAGATATTTTAAAAGATAGAGAGGCTCAGAGACTGCTAAGGTTTTAAAGATCAAAAGGAGGGTTTTGTATGTAATCTGGTGAGAGATGGGCAACCAGTGAGAAGATATAAGGTAGGGGGTAATATGGTCATATTTTTAAGGTGACGGATAATTCAAATGGCTATATTTTGTATTAGCTGCAGACATTGACAATCCTTAATCCGAAGTCTTAGGTAGAGGGAATTGCAATAATCTAGTTGAACGAGATCTAGGGATTAGATTAGGATATTGTGAGTAGAAGAGTGCAAGAGTGGTTGAATAGATCTTATAAGCCAAAGTTTGTAAAAAGAGTGTTGAACCACCTTCAAAATTTGGTTATGAAAAGAGAGTAGAGTTAACGATAAAATCTAAAATACATGCAGAGTGTGTTAGTATGGCAGGGTAACCATTTAAAAGAACAGGGGATGTTGGGAGTACCTTAGTAGTTGGAGCAAATAAAGGCTAAGTTGATTTTTCAGGGTTGAGAAGTAGTTTGTCAGCCAGCCATGTAGTGATAAATCAGGTAATGAGTGATGAGTCGGGATTTAACAGAGGAGATATCATCAGCATTAGAAAAGTCAATAGGGCAAAGAATTTGTATGTCATCAGTGTAAACAAACATAGTCAAGTCCAGTGATTGTGCTAGGGTGAGAAGGGGAGCAAGAAAAAGACTGAAGAGTAAAGGAGAAAGTGTGGATCCTTGGGGTATGTCTGTAGTAAGGTGGAATGGTTTGGAACATGTATCAGCGGAGTGTACGGTATACTCTCTATCCTCTAGGTAGGATTGAAAACAGCAATAAACAGTGTTGTTAATACCAATAGAGTGTGAGAAAGTAGAATAGAGTGATCAATAAGGTTGAAAATAGCTGCTAGATCTAGGGAAAGAAGAAGAACAGAGTGAGATTTATTGAGGAAATAATGAAATCGAAATAAGGAGCACAAACAGTGAAGTTTCCATACTATGATTTTGGCAGAATCCAGTTTGATTAGGATGTGAGCCATTAGTTTTGGATATAAAAGTAGCAAGGTGAGAGTGAACAATGCTTTTGATGATCTTTGCCAAGAAAGGTAGGTTCGCAATAGGCCTATAATTAGAGGGGTCAGGAGTTTTGAGCTTTAGGTCTTTAATTTTAGGATAAATGATGGCAGTCTTCCATTCCTGCAGGGCAAATCCATTGATCAATGGCAGTTTGATCATGGATTGGAGAAAAGGAATCGCAGTGTTTTATCACTAGTCTAAAAAGATCCAAGGAGGTGAAACTAGGTTTCAGCTGAGAGATGGTGCTAGCAATTTCAGAAGAAGACGGAATCCGGAAATTAGATAGGGTACTGCACGGTAGACTCAAACATGAAGTGGGGGCAGAGAGAGAAGTAAGTGCTAGTAGAGAAGTTGGAGAAATCTTAGGGGTAGTGGTTAAATCAGCACGAAGAGTTATAATTTTCATTTGGAAAAAAATAGCCAGCAACTGTGCTGGTGGGTCAGAAATATCAACATGACTAATGGAGAATTTGAAACTTGTCAGAACTGTAAGAGTATGGTATAAGAACGCAGTATTTGGGGCATGTGTAATTTTATCAGAATAATAAGATTTGTTTCCAGCATAAATAGTTTTCTTGTAGGAATGTGCTAATAGTTTATAAGAAAGAAAAGTAGTATTAGTAGGGTACTGGACCCATTTCCTTATTGCTCAGCATAATTGTCGTTTGAGCTCTCTTATTTCAGATGAATAATATGGTTCGTGGCAGCTTACCGAGTGGGGAGAGAAAAAATATACTGGGGGGGGGGGGGGGGGCAAGCAGATTGTAGATTTTAGATAAATCAGAATTCCAAAGAGCTATTTGGTCATCAAGTGTCAGAGTGGAGAAGGAAGTGAGTTCCAAGGTCAGATTATCAGAGATATTTTCTAGTGTAATTATAGAACAATCCCTATGGGAAGATTTGAATTTAGGTAAGGTGGTAGGTGCGGGGGACAATAGTCTTCATGGTGTAGTGAATGAGAAGGTGATCCAACTAGGGAAGGTGATCAAGGGAGGTGAAAGAAAAGACACTAATATCAGACGTCAATGAGAGGATCTGGTCTAGAATATGACCATCTTGGTGGGTAGAATAAATACTGAGTTAGGCTAAGATCTGATATTAAGTCATTGAAGTCAGAAGCGAATGGGGCAGTAAGGTCATCTAAGTGGATGTTAAAGTCTCCTAAAATGATAGGATGTGCATGTCTCAGGGAGAAATTAATTAATCAATTAAAAGCATGCAAAGAGAGCTAAAAGAGACAGAAGTGAAGTGGTGGAAGGTAAATCAGCAAAATCTCAACTGGAGCAGTACCATCAAGACAAAAATGAAGAGCTTCCACGAGGGATAAGGGGATAATGTAACACCAATGGGGGATCACAGTAGGTGAAGAAACTATTGCTAAACTGCCCCTCCCCAGTGGTTAGAATGATTCTGATGTAAATAAGAGTAGCCAGATGGTAAAGCTTGATTAAGGACAGAAGCATTAGTGTCAGTGAGCTATGTTTCAGTCAGACAGAGGATATCAAAACGAGATTTGGTAAGAAGATCATGGCTAAGGAGAAATTTGTTCCGCAATGAGCAACAGTTAATGAGTCCTGAAAACAATGTTAGTTCAGATTGGTAGGAGGAAAGGTGAGGCGTGGTATTGGGAAGAATGGGAACTAGGTATCTAGTGGGCAGAGATGAAAGGTTTGGAGGGTCTAGAAGGCTGATGTCCCCAAAATGCTGGGATAGGAGAGCCTAGATACATGTGGGAGATATACCAAAGGTTGCATAAAATGCAGCAAAATGGTTTACAGAATTTTTTAAAAACCCAAGTGAGGGGAGAAGAGGCTGGTGCCGGTGGCAGGGCAGCCCATGGGAAACACTGCTGCTGCCACTGCCACCTTTTGGAAAAGAAAAAAATAAGGTAAACGTGGGGAAGAGGGTTGAGGAGGAAAGGGGAGAGTGCTATCTGAGGCCCTCGCCTCAGTTGGCCTAATGGTAAGGCCACCACTGCTGAGAAATGTTTCAAAATACTAGCGTGTAAATGGTGACTTACACTAGTATTCTATAACAGAATTTGGGCACCTAGATGCCGTTATAGAATTAGCACTTAGTTCACTACATTTTGGTGTTTAACTTTTAGAACCCTTTATAGAATTGTCCCCTTCCCCCCAAATTCTGTAAAAAGACACAAAAAATTGGGTGCACGCCCAATTAGCATGTGCAATTTAATTAACAAGCTAATTAGCACCAATAATTGGCTTTTAACAAGCAGATCTGCCTCAGATCTGGAAGCTGAGGGCAGCTCACCAGGCAAGCCCAAGTCTTGTTGACTGCTTTGTAGGTTCAACTGGCCATTCACACAGTTTTTTTTTTCTAGGCTTGATCATTGTAATATTCTTCTTGGCAGTGACACTTTAGAAATATGGCAAATATATTACTCCAGTTTTACTTAAGTTTCATTGCCTGCCAGTGGCCCGGTGGATAATTTTTTTAATTGCCTGTTTAGTTTTCAAGTGTGGGCATGGGCTGGCCCAGTTGATCTAAGTGAGAGAGTCCAGCAATATATGCCCCCTCACTCCAGGTCAGTCTGCCATTCTGAAGTGAAGTAGGTCCACCTGGCATGGAGCTGGCCACCACAGTGTTGCAGGTTTCCTGGAGTGGGGTTGGGCTTATGCCTTTAGTTGCCTGGGTACAACTGTTTGGAATTCACTTCTTCTGGAGGCATGATTTTGTGGAGAGTACTTGACCTTTAGAAAGTTAGGGAAAACCTAGCTGTTTATATTTGCTTTTGAGGTTTGATAAGTTTTTATTATGTTTTAATGTGTGTATTTTTCCCAGTCTAAAGGACTTTAACCATTTCCAGCCAGGTGTTATTTTTCTTGCCCAGAGGCATCGGGTCACTAATAGGTGTTCTAATGTACTATGCTGAAGTGAAGTGATATTTCTATAATTATTTATTTTTCATCCTTTCCAACCCAGTGCTTGAATAATGCAGTACAGTGCAATCCTCTTAAATGCAAGGGTCTGGGACCAAAGAAATGCATGCAGTTAACCTGATCGTGCACTTAACCGTTGTGACCCAAAGAAGCTTGACATCTGATAAACATATGTACAGTACTGTTTATTATTATACGTACAGTATACAGTCTCAGTTAACTGACATTAGGCTTGCTTGAAGTAATCAGTTATAGTCCTCTGTACACTCTTGGGTCTGTGAGTTCCATAGACTACGTCTGCCAGACGGTAAAAACTGTCATAGCACTGACATCCAGTGGCCTCCAGATAGGCCCGCACAGTGTTGAGATAAACGTTAAACACAGCATGCGCTTATCCGACGTGCACTTAAAATAAAGTGCGCTGTATTTCTATAATTATCCATTTTTAAAAATTCTTTCCAACCCAACAGAAGTCAAGAGCATCTACCTGTCTGTCTGTCTGAGGTCAAATAACTCTCTGAAAACGTAAAGGGATAAAACCTGACATTGGGGAAAAGCGGTAAAAACACATATTAAGTTTGAAAATGGGCTAGTTCTGTCCAGGAGTTCCAAAGAAATAAACCTCACCCCCCCCCCCCCCCCCAAAAAAAAAAAGGCCAAAGCATTTCTATGTGAGAAGTAGTTCCAGTTTCTGCATAGAAATTCATATACAGTGAAACACAGCACTTAAGGATTCCTCCTTTCAAATCGTCTCAATCCATTTCTCTACTCTCCCCATCCACTGAACTGCCCCACCTCGCAAAACAACCCCCACAACCGCCCCCACCTCCTGGAATTACCCCAAAACTACAGCCAGACGGTAAAAACTGTCATAGCACTGACATCCAGTGGCCTCCAGATAGGCCCGCACAGTGTTGAGACTCTCCAGCACTCTTGCAAAAGTGACAGGAGGAGGTTGTTGAATTTTGTCAGCATGTGCCTCGCTGCTCATTTCTTCATCTGTTCCATCATCAGCCGTTGTTACCTGCATGTAGGCGCATATCTCGACATCAGTGCTGTCTTCAGCTGTTTGTAGATCGTAATCAACAGCTACGTAGCGATGGAACTCCTCTTCAGTAACACTGGCTTGGATGTCAGTAACCTCTTCATCTGACGCGTTTGCAACAGCTGCATCTGTTTTGTCCCTCTCCACATCCTTAACAAAGCTTGCCAGCTTATAGCAGTTCACAATGGTTGCCTGTGTAACATGATTCCAGGCTTCTTTCTGCATATGTAAGGAATCCAACAGTGATAGATTATGAGCCAGTTCAACAGCACGTTTATCCTTGCCAGTCTGGTCATCCATAACGCTCATTAGACGACATAGCACAAGAGCCCGATAATGTTGTTTGAAATTGGCTATTATGCCCTGATCCATAGGTTGGATCAGAGAGGTAGTGTTTGGTGGCAGGAAGACCACCTTGACGTTAGACAGCCTGACATCATCCCTGTGTGCAGCACAATTATCACAAAGCAACAAACTCTGACACTTTTGTACCCACATTCTAATGTCTAACTTCTTTAGCCACTGCTTCCAAATTTCCCCAGTCATCCATGAATTTGCGTTAGCCTCGTATGACACAGGAAGTCGCTTAACTTTCTTGAAGCAACGGGGCTGTTTGCTCTTTCCAATGACGAGGGGTTCCAACTTCTCACTCCCATCCATATTACAGCAAAGGAGGATTGTCAGTTGGTCCTTCGATGTTTTACCTCAAGTAGTTTCGGCATGTTTGAATGCAAGTGTTCCATCAGGAATCGCTCGCCAGTAGAGACCATTTCTGTCAGCATTGAAAATGTCACGAGGTGCAAGCTCGTTCAAGATGGTAGGAAGAACTGAAACAACCCAATTTTCAGCACCAAAGTCATCAGAGTCTTGTTTCTCACCATGCTGTTTCTTGAATTTTATGCTGTTCCTCTCCTTCCATCTTTCCAACCATCCAACAGTGGCTTTGAATTCAGTTAGTCCAAGACTTTCAGCTAACTGGTTAGCTTTCTCCATAAGCAGTGGACCACTGACAGGAAACTGTCTGCTCCTGACTTGAGAAAACCACCGAAGAAGAGCATCTTCTACCTCCTCAGCTTTTCCCACCCGTTTTCGTTTCCATTGTGGATTTGTATTGTTTTGCCAGTCTTCCAGAAGCTGGTCTTTCTGCTTCAAGACACGTGAAATTTGACTGGGATTTACACCATATTCTTTAACAATAGATGCTTGACTTTGTTTGCTTTCTAATTTTTTAAGAACTTCTATTCATTCAGCCACTGTTAAAGTCTTACAGTTCCGCCACGACGACGACCCTGATGTACGCCCTAACAACATTCTTTCACTTATTCTGCCTGTGGCAGTTAAAGTGGCAGTAAATTTGAAATCTCGTTGGTTGTCACACACCAATCGGCTTCCATATTCCATGCTTGCGCTTATGTGGAGTCTTTCCTGCAGAGGAGCGGTCTTGAACCATGCATATAAGCGAATCTTGCACTTATCAGTGGTGCGCTAAACCGAAGTTTGTCCCCATAGAAATTGATGGTGCCAAAAACGGGACCAAAGTACGGCATGCAGTTAAACACAGCATGCGCTTATCCGACGTGCACTTAAAATAAAGTGCGCTGTATTTCTATAATTATCCATTTTTAAAAATTCTTTCCAACCCAACAGAAGTCAAGAGCATCTACCTGTCTGTCTGTCTGAGGTCAAATAACTCTCTGAAAACGTAAAGGGATAAAACCTGACATTGGGGAAAAGCGGTAAAAACACATATTAAGTTTGAAAATGGGCTAGTTCTGTCCAGGAGTTCCAAAGAAATAAACCTCACCCCCCCCCCCCCCCCAAAAAAAAAGGCCAAAGCATTTCTATGTGAGAAGTAGTTCCAGTTTCTGCATAGAAATTCATATACAGTGAAACACAGCACTTAAGGATTCCTCCTTTCAAATCGTCTCAATCCATTTCTCTACTCTCCCCATCCACTGAACTGCCCCACCTCGCAAAACAACCCCCACAACCGCCCCCACCTCCTGGAATTACCCCAAAACTACAGCCCCTAAAACTGTAGCCTCCAAACTAGCCTCCAAACTGCCCCACCACCTCAAACTGCCCATACCCCCCCCCCAAAACTACCACTTTACAACTGTTCCATCACCCACTTAAATACCCCACCCACAACCAAGCACAGAGATTAGAAATAATTCCATGAGCCATGCTCAGCATGCTTTTCCCAGCTGTTAAGATTTACAAAAGTTAAAAGCAATCGCTGTAGCCAAAGCAATATGGGTTAAAGGAAAAAGGTTACATAACATAAGAATAGCCAGACTGGATCAGATCGATGGACCATCTAGCCCAGTATCCTGCTTCCAACAGTGGCCAATCCAGGTCACAAGTACCTGGCAGAAAACCAATTAGTAGCAACATTCCATGCTACGAATCCCAGGGCAAGCAGTGGCTTCCACATGTCTATCTCAATAGCAGACTATGGACTTTTCCAAACCTTTTTAAAACCCTGATATGCTAACCGCTATAGCCACATCTTCCAGCAATGAGTTTCAGAGCTTAAGTATTCGTTGAGTGAAAAAAATATTTCCTCCTGTTTGTTTTAAAAGTATTTCTATGTAACTTCATTGAGTGTTCCCTGATCTTTGTACTTTTTAAAAGAGTATAAAAATCAATTCACTTTTACCCATTCTACACCACTCAGGATTTTGTAGACCTCTATCATATCCCCCCTCAGCCATCTCTTTTCCAAGCTGAAGAGCCCTAATGAATACTTCATGTGATGCTTCCTTTCATCTTGGAAAGGTTGTCTTTTCCAAATTAACAGATCCCCATGCTCTGACCCCATGGAAGCTTTTGGTTTTGCCCAGCTGTTTGTGGAAGGGAGTGCAGGTGAAAACCCTGCATCTTTTAATTAAATTTGAGCGCTGTAATGTTTGTTTCTTCCCAGAAATGACCCTGTGACTTCAAAATGCAGTAATCAACCATGCAGATTATTTAACCTTTCAAAATAAAACATCACACAGAGTCTAGTTTACTGAGGCTTTTTCCCATTCTGTATTGTAGGGAAGAAAAAAGCTTTTGTTAATAAAGTCCTTAACATGGTAAGCTGAGAATCTCCCAGGCACAGAGCTGTGCCACAGAACTGAATAAATACCACCAGGTAGATATTTAATATGTTCTTGTTAAAAATAAAGAGAGGCAGGTATCTCGCCCATCCTGCTGATCAGGATAATGTGATGTGCTACGCAGGTTTCTTTAACTGTGTTTCATTCTGGATCACTTTTTTTAAAAGAACTTATTACAGCAGACTTCAGTGGCTCTGACAGAGCTGATGTAATAAGCCTGTACACCATTACCATGTCTGAATAGTTTCTTGATGAGATTATCTTGTTAAAAGTTTTATGATTTTCAGTGTGAGTCACTGTAATTGAAGTCATGTATTTCCTAATTACATCTGTGCCAGCAACCCACTGAGTGAAAAATAAGCACGACAGATGACAAAAACAAAGCCTTTTATCTATGTGATCATAAGATGTGCTTTTTGGGGGAGGCACAAGGGACAGGGTGTGGAATCTTGATATACACTCCATTATTGCAGAATTGCTACTTATTAAAGAGCAGTTGTTTATGTTATTTTAATTTTAATTGGTTATGTGCACTTAGTGACCTATTTATTTAGCTGTATTGAATGTTTAACATGGGTTGTAATCTGAATTAAGCACTTAATGCCCATTTTAAAATCCATAATGCCCACATTAAGTGCTTAACACACATTAAATCCCGCATTAAGCACCTGCATGGAATTAGTAACGCAGGGAAGAGGATGGAGAAGGAATGGGGAAGAGACAGAGCGTTCACTACAGTTAACACATATTACCATAATGTATAATTCTCTAACAGGGCACCTATTAAAGGCACTGGTTATGGCACTATTTTAAACCTATTTTATAAAGACAAGTCGGTGTCTACTTTTCTTTACAGAATGCTAGTGCAAGTGACCAAAATGCTTTTACTTTTAAGATATGAGCACTTACGTCAGTGTAAATGGCTGTGCCTAGTTATGAGCTAGAATGCACGTAAATTATAATATTTGCCCACCAGCTAAATACATGCCATCAAATCATGGCACATTTTTTTCTGTTAGTTGGTATTCTATCCCTGGAGGGCTTACAATCTAAGAGGCCCTCTTATGAAGTTGCAGTAGCCGTACCACCGCGTCACCGTGTGCCAAATCGGTCCTACTGTCAGGCTTGCTCTAGAGCCCAGCGGTAGTTCCAGCTTCCAATACATGGTGATTACAGTGCTAGTAAATACTTTTGTATGTTCTAGTGGAGGGGGCATGGTTGGCAGTAATCAGGCAGCGCCATGTACTTCCTGTTTATCACCGGGCTACCACCAGAGCCCCTACCTAAAGAAGGCGGTATGGGCTCCCCCAGAAAACAGCCATGCACAATGAAAAAACACCTTTTACTTGTGGCAGTAAAAGGGGGCCTCGGCATGCAGCAAACCGTCGTTTGGTAAAAGGGACCCTAAGTTTGTCTAAGTTCACAAGGAGCCACAGTGGAATTCAAACTACGTTTCCTTGGTTTTCAGCCTGCTGCTCCAACCATTAGGCTACTCCTTTAACAACACTGTATGCAGGTCCAAGATGGCACCTGGAGCGGTAATGTGTCTTGCAGCGCTTGAACCTTTTTCTGGAGGAGTTCGACACTGAGAGTTTTCCCCTGTTTGAGGATGGAGAAAAGAAAGGGGAAAGCTAAGACACTCACCTCCTCGAGCCTTGCTGGAGTCCCCCCCGTTGCGCCAAACAACAATGGAAAATTTGGGGCTGAAGACGCCGGGGGAGCGTTGAGGGAGTGTCTTTGAGCACGGTACGGGTCAGCTCTCGTTTGTGGAGAGAGGAGGTCCTGCCTGCCCTTTACTCCCGGGGAGAATATCAGTAGAAGAAATGCAGATGGTTCAGCTTTCCTCTTCTCCCATTCAGGGCTCTGCATCCAGGAGGAACGAAGGTTTGATAAGACCAGCTGTGGTGACGATGGAATTGATCTGGGATGCAATCCAAGGTTTGAACTTAACTCTTTCTACATTATCTAGCTCCCTTAAGGGAGAAATTGCAGAACTTGAGCAATTGAATCAGAATCTGTCTGACAATGTTCATGATCAAGGAAAAAAAAACAAGGAAAGGGAAGTTGTACAATTGCAAAGTGTTGCCTCTACACTCATAAAAGAGAGAGATATTCAAACTCGTAAGATGGAATATCTGGAAAACCATGGATGGAGAAATAATTTGAGATTTCTGAATTTTCCAAAATCACCTTTAACACCTGCATTAGATATGCCTAAGAAGTACTTTGGAGAAATATTGCAGATTCCAGCTGAGGTCTATCCGCCCATAGTTAGGACCTAATCCTGCTTATTTTCGAAAGGAGAAAAACGCCCATGTTTGGGAGATGGGCATCCGTTTCCTGTGGGCGGCCAAATAGGTATAATCGAAAGCCAATTTTGGTCTTCAACTGCACTCCGTCAAGGGAACGAATAAAGTTGATGGGGGCGTGTCGGAGGCGTGGTGAAGGCGGGACTGGGGCGTGGTTATTGACCGAGCAGAGATGGGCGCGCTCGGCCGATAATGGAAAAAAGAAAGGCGTTTTTAGCGAGAATTTAGGACACTTTTTTTGGACCCTTTTTTCTCACGAACAGATCCCTAAAAAGTGCCCTAAATGACCAGATGACCACCAGAGGGAATTGGGAATCACCTCCCCTGACTCCCCCAGTGGTCACTAACCTCCTCCCACCAAAAAAAACCCACTTGCAAAAACCTTATTTCCCAGCCTCTATGCCATCCTCAAATTCCGTACCCACCTCCATGACAGCAGAATGTGTTTGATCCTCTCACAGCCTTTCCCTGGGTCAGATGTGGCTCTCGGGTGCACTGCAGGGTCACATCAGCATTGCATTGTGGTGGGTGTAGGGTATTGGGCTCCGTGATTTCACTAGCTTGTGTTACAGTCTCACGATGTTGGTAGGCTCTTCTCCCATGGTGCTTTTCCCTCTGCTTACTGGGTCAGAGTGTGCCCTGTTTTGTTTCTGGTAGTTCACGAGGTAGTGGCCATTTTTGTAAGTCCGTTTTAGATCCCTTTCTTGTGTTAGCCACGTTACAGAACTTAGTTCTTACCTTGAATGTTGCTGAAAGAGGGCATTGTACACCATTCTGCCAGCTCTGACCTACTGCTAACCTTAGTACCAGGGAGCCTCGTTGCCAGTGGGGCACAACCTCTGATCTGCAGTTAACTGTGAGTAAACGCGGTTATTGAAATAAAGGACGTTTTCAGCGAGATTAGTCTTACGGTGTGAACTGCTGTGCCAAGGTTATACAGCAGCAACAAGTCCTGTCCCTGGAGCAGTTTTAGTGGGTAATGCAGTGCACTTCAGGCAGGCAGACCCAGGCCCATCCCCCCTACCTGTACCACTTGTGGTGGTAAATGAGAGCCCTCTAACCCCCCCCCAAAACCCACTGTACCCACATGTAGGTGCCCCCTTTCACCATTAAATGCTGTGGTAATGGTGTTAAGTTGTGGGGAGTGGGTTTTGGGGGGAATTGGGGGTGTCAGTACCCAAGGTAAAGGAGCTATGCACCTGGGAGGTAATTTAATGTTTTTTCCTATTTTTTAAAAGTGCCCCTAAGGTGCCCGGTTGGTGTCCTGGCATGCGAGGGGGACCAGTGCGCTACGAATCCTGGCCCCTCCCATGACCCAAAGCATTGGATTTGGTCATTTTTGAGCTGGGACGCTTCGGTTTCAATTATCGCTGAAAAACGAAAACACCCAGCTCAAACAAACGACCAAATCTCAAAAACGCCCACATCCAATGCATTTGCCTGGCACAAACCGTATTTTCGAGACTAAAGATAAACATTTATCTATTTCGAGAATACGATTCGGCCCACCCCTTCACGACCCGTTCTCGGAGATGGACGTTCTTACACATGGGCGTTTGCGTTCGATTATGCCCCTCCATATATATCAGGGACTTCAAGATCTTTAAATGAACAACCACAGGTGGATATGAATTTAACTGATTTTCTGGAAAGTTCCTTAGAAGTTGTAACGGAAAGAACTACTCTCTTAGTGACTTTTGCCTTTGAGCTGGACAGAAATAGTATTTTGCGTTCTTATTTTCGTCATCTTAATGAGCTGTTTTTGAGGTCCAAAATTCGAATTTTTCCTGACCTAGCAAGGGATACACAAAAAAGAAGGAGAGAATTCCTGGAATATAAACCAGTTCTCAACTTAGGTGGCTTGTTTGAATTAAAATTTCTTTGCAGGTGTCTTGTGTCTCTTGAAATGATTAATTATGCTTTCTTTAATCCCCAAAATTTGCTAGAATTTATTACCTCTAAAGAAAGGGCAAAGGTTCCCTTAGAGTGGAGGAGTGGCCTAGTGGTTAGGGTGGTGGACTTTGGTCCTGAGGAACTGAGTTCAATTCCCAGCACAGGCAGCTCCTTGTGACTCTGGGGAAGTCACATAACCCTCCATTGCCCACCGCATAGAGCCTGCCATGAGTGGGAAAGTGTGGGGTACAAATGTAAACAAAACTAGTTAACTACGCTGTATGGCCGTGAGTTTTAGTCAGCTCCCAACCGCTCCAATGATAATAAAAATTCTCTTGTATTGTAAGATTTTTCTTTTCCTAGTACTTGGACCATATATTGAGGGGTATTTTCGAAAGGTCGTCCAAGTATGAATAAGGACCTCCTCATAAAGTCTGACAAAATCAGGAAGGTATAATCGAAAAATAGTATGGACGTCCTTAGACATTCCATTATCGCAGTGTGAAACGCCCAAATCAGGGACGCCCAAAGTATAGTAAAAAAAGAACGCCCATCTTCCAGAACCACCAAAGGACGCCCCCAACATTCACTCTTGCCAACATTTGTCATATGGTCCTTTGGCGGTTTTACGAGAAAGACGTCCTTATTACTATGGACTTCTATGATGTATCTGATTGTTCCACAAGTACAGTGCATATAGTTGCAGACATCCAGGTAAGAGAAATATAAAGAATATTAATGTGCAAAATACAATAACAAAGACATGTTTCTTGCAGCACTGCCGAAGGCCATCCATCTTATTATGTCATAATATAAATGTAAAAATTAATAAAAGAGATTAAATAAAAAAATAAAAAAAACAACACTGTATGCAAAAAAACAAACAAACAAAACACCACCAACTATAAAAGAAACCAGAAATAAAGCACAGTGGGACAATTCTATAACTGGGTGCCCCTCTGTGTTTGGAGAGCACCTATTTTATAACGACATCTAGGCACCTGGATTGCATATAGAAAACTAGCATAACTCAGCCTCAGTGCCTAAATGTATGCATACAAGGCATGCATAACCACATGCGCTCAGTTATAGAATTGCCTTTAATGTGTTCTCTCACCCCACAGTTCTCAGGCTATAAAGGACATAAGTCACAATATTTATACACTTCCTTGGTCCAAAGACTATCCTATTTTGATCGACCACAAACTTACTGCACAAGTGGGACAAGGGTGTCCATATAACATTGTTTCATTGGTACCCTGTTCTATATACCTTTTTGGGTGACACATGGAGGGGCATAATCGAACGCGAACGCCCATCTCCATGGGCGACTATCGCTGATGATGGGTACGCGAAGGGGCGGGACAGACCGTATTTTCAAAAAAGATGGGCGTCCATCTTTTGTTTCGATAATACGGTTGGTGCCGGGCAAATGCATTGGATTTGGGGGGATTTGAGCTGGGCGGTTTCAGTTTTCAGCGATAATGGAAACCGAAGGCGCCCAGCTCAAAAACGAATACATCCAAGGCATTTGGTCGTGGGAGGGGCCAGGATTCGTAATGCACTGGTCCCCCTCACATGCCAGGACACCAACCAGGCACCCTAGGGGGCACTTGTAAAAAGTAAAATAAAAAATTAAAATACCTCCCAAGTTCATAGCTCCCTTCCCTTGGATGCTGAGCCCCCCAAATCCCCCCCAAAACCCACTCCCCACAACTCTACACCATTACCGTAGCACTTATGGGTGAAGGGGGGCACCTAGATGTGGGTACAGTGGGTTTTGGGGGCGGTTTGGAGGGCTCCCATTTACCAGCACAAGTGTAACAGGTAGGGGGGGATGGGCTTGGGTCCACCTGCCTGAAGTCCACTGCACCCACTAACAACTGCTCCAGAGACCTGCATACTGCTATGATGGAGCTGGGTATGACATTTGAGGCTGGCATACAGGCTGGCAAAAAAATGGTTTTAAAGTTCTTTTTTTTTTGGTGGGAGGGGGTTAGTGACCAACGGGGGAGTCAGGGGAGGTCATCCCCGATTCCCTCGGGTGGTCATTGGGGCACTTTTTCTGGACTTGTTCGTGAAAAAAAAGTGGCCCAAATTCTCGCTTCTGCCGCCCTTCTTTTTTTCATTATCGGCCGAGCGCGCCCATCTCTCCTCGGCCGATAAACACGCCCCAGTCCCGCCTTCACCACACCGCCGACATGCCTCCATCAACTTTGTTCATTCCCATGACAGACTGCAGTTGGAGGCGCCCAAAATCGGCTTTCAATTACACCGATTTGGGCGCCCACGGGAAAAATGCGCCCATCTCCCGATTTGGGTCGAAATATGGGCGTCTTTCTCTTTCAAAAATAAGCCTGATTGTGATCTGTGTTGAGTTTCTTTTATGACTGATTTTTCCTGTATTTTTATTATTGGGTAGAAGGCACTTTGCAGAGAAATGGAGGTGTATTTTCAGCGCACTTAGACTTACATACCTCCCTGTTTACAAAGCCACGTTAGCAGCTGCCACGCTACAATGCCAACATAGCCCATTTGAAGTGAATGGGTTGTGTCGGCATTAACGCACCGGCAGCCACTAGCGCGGCTTTGTAAACAGGGGGGGGGGGGGTTAGTTACATATTAACCTATGTTTATAAGTCTAAGTACTTTGAAAATGATCCCCAGTGTCACATTGGGCTGTTTTTAATTAAGTTGTTTTTATGTACTTTTTTAATTATGTGTTTGCATTCATTTTATGGAAAGCTTTTTTGTTATAATAAATATGCCTGTTTGTTTTTCATACCTAAGAATAGTTCTGGAACAATATTATTTATCACATAAATGATTGAGCTACTTTATTCTTTGTTCCTGCTTTTTATTTTCCTACTTTGTTCCTGCTTTTCATTTTCATACAGTCATCATAACATTCTGCTATGTTAAAAGAATTAGCTAAAATGTAACTAATTTCCAAACTTTACATATAGGTGGAATAGTATTCTTTGTACAGGAATCTACTTTCAATAAACAGCTTACACGGCTGAATAAACACTCATGCTTCTCATCCATGTTTAATCAACTATACAAGACAGTTACCATTCCGTATACTCCTACACAGAGAACATTATTGCTTAAATCATAAAATAATATTCTTATAATTCCATGAACTTCTAACAAGTTCCTGGCAGAAATGCTCCATTAGCCTGACATGTTGCGATCCTTAGACCAGCAATGTACTAGCTAACTTAAATTTCCACTGCTTTTGATGCATTCTGTTTAAAACACTCATAAGTTATTTGTAATTGCATTTCCATGTCCTAGTATAATAAACAATCTCTTGACTCCCTATTTTCCCTCACACCTCTTCCAGTCTTAGGAATACTGTCCACTGATCATTGCCCCACCCACAAAAATTCACCAGGAAATTACTTGTCACACTTTTTTGCCTTCCTGGGTCTGTCTCTTGAATTGAGAACAGACACATCCTTTCTAAAACTCAAGTCTTTGTCCCATGTACACCCTATCTTTGCTATTTTTTTAAACTATAAATTATGTTATGTGGGCATTTGGGGTTGTTTTTTTTTACACTCACTACTGCTAGCCAAAATAGACCTGGATATTCAATGCCAGGCCATGTCCTGGCAACTACACTAAATATCCAGGTGAACAGCAATGCCCAGAAATTATGCAACTATGGCCAATCATTCAGTGCTGAACTCCCACATAGCTACATCAGGCAAAGTTAGGATTGCTATATAGGCTATTGCCAGCACCTGCATAACTTTCAGGTCTGCCACAACTCCGGTCCCCAACCGCCTTGGCATTGTCTGGATTGTGCCTTGCCAGTCAGAGGAGATATCCAGCAGCATTGCCCAGATCAGCCTCTCCTGTCCAGTTACATCCTTTTGAATATCGGGCCCAGAAAATCTAGAAAAAATGAATACCTTAAAGACATAGGAAGAGTAATTACAGTTGGAAGTTCTGTCCCTGATGGTTTGGAAAATGTGAAAAGGTGTTCCCAACTAGCTCAGCTCAAGATATCCACAATGTAAAACAAATCAGCAGAGATGATCAGACTATTAAAAATCTCACATATCGAAAAAAAGATTGTGATCCTTAATGAAATAGTCTGCTTGTAATTACAACCAATAGACTAGTACTTGAGCAAACTTTTATTAATATATTTATTTTTTTTGAGACAAGATATCTCATTCCTAGAAAATATCAGGCAGGAGGATTCTTTTTTTTCTGCAGAAGCGTATCCTGTTGTACATGATACTCAAAACTTTCATCGTTATGGAGATGTGTGTGTGTTTCATTCCAGATAAGGATCTTTGTTGCTGAAATGAAATACTTTCTGCAGATTTCCGCCTAAGTGAAATATCTGATCTTTGTTTCAGTGTCAATAAAGTTTGGTCATTCTGAATGGATTAGCCTCCATGACATTCTGAAGATACAACCTTGCAAAGCAGCAGAAATTTGAAATGTTTCTGTTGTGTTCTTAGCTGTAATGTTCTTATTTGCTGTAACAGAGGTTTGCTTTTTTTTTTTTTTCTTCTTTTTTTGCAAGTAGTGTTTTTGCACTTTTTCCAGTTAAGTAGCCCACTGGTTACAGCAGCAGGCTGAGAAACAGGGAAGCCAGGGCTCAAATTCCATGTGATCTTGGGCAAGTTACTTAGGGGGGCTTTTACTACGGTGCGCTCACGTTTTTAGCGCATGCTAAAACTGGGAGCGCGCTAAACATTAGAGATGCCCATAGGAATGCATTGTCATCTCTAATGTTTAGTGCATGCCTGTTTTTAGCGCGCGCTATAAATGTGAGCGCACCTTAGTAGAAGATCCCCTTCCCCCCAAAAAAGTATACACAATCACACACTTTTATTAATGTACAAACTTAAATTATAAGCCTTCCAAGAACAGAAAAGTAGAAAAATAATTGCTGTACCTGAATGTGACTCACCTTGAGCTACTATTGAAAAAGGTACGCGCTAAATCCATAACCCCTTCCCTTAAAAAGGCAGGTTGATAATTATGAAGTACTGCCCATAGAGCTTTCAAACGAAAACCGATTGCAAGTAAGATACAAATACAAGAAGATTTTCACCTCGTCCTTCCGCTATTGGAGTCCTAAACACTGGAATGCTCTCCCGCAACACCTTAAAACTCAAGTGGACCACACCCTCTTCAAGAAGTTGTTGAAGACCTATTTCTTTGCTAAGACTTACTCCCCACTTTACACCACTGAATGATGCACCCTCCCTGACCCTTACCCTGCTTAGTTTCACACTGTTAGATACTGTTCCCCCGTCTACTTCTTGGATAATTTTCTGAGTTTCCTACTTTGTAATTTTACTTAACTTTTGTAAGCCACATTGTGCCTGCATGAGTGGGAAAATGTGGGATATAAGCGAACCATAAATAAATAAATATTATAGTAGGAGTGGAGGGTGGAAGAAGGAACACTTTTCAGTTTCATACCATGACCTTTTTTGCTGTGTGCTCTGGTTCAAACTGCCCATAAATTCTGTAGATGCAAATGGATTTAAATGTATTTTTCCTTCATCTTCAAGATGGGCTGCTCTAATTTAATGCCTCTTTGTGCTCAGCCCAGATCTCCGCTTATAGTGATATTAAGTTCTCTTTTTCTACTTAAGGTCACCTGTCTTTAAACTTATACTTTGCTTTCCTTTACATTGGTGGAGTTCCTTTCCTGTTTTCTATGTTAGCCTTTACATTGCTCTGTTCTGTTTGTCAGCTAGAGCAGTATAGAAAGTTTTGTAAATAAACGTGCACACTACCTTACTTTTCACATACTACTCATACTACAATGAAGTGATATAAGTACTGTTATGGACTTTTGAAGCTGCCTCAAAGAGCCCGATAGAGTCCCTGATGGAGATGCAGAGATGCGAAACAGGGCACCTCATAGTAACATAGTAAGTGACAGCAGATAAAGACCTGAATGGTCCTTTCGGTCTACCCAACAGTCATATTCATTATCAAACTAAGATTAAATCAACAATGAACGTGTTATTATATATTTGATCATAGTCTTTCTTTGGTGTTCTGGGACATAGACCGTAAAAGTCTGCTCATCTCTGCCCATATGTTTCAACTACTGGAGTTTACATCAAAGCCCAATCCAGCGTATCTGAATCCTTCATCAGACCAGTTGGCGAATTAAGAGTGATTTGTTGAGTAGCAAGACTACAATTCTGAAAGTTATTTTCACAATGGCACTATTTTGGGGGGCTGTATAGGATTTGTGGACTGTGAGACATTTATTTTCAGTTTGATGGTTTCACATGTTTTGGAGGGTGGAGATTTCTAATGATGTAACCAAGTGCGTTGTTTAAGAATTATTTATAGCTCTACATACAGCTTTGCATGTTGAAGCAACGGAAGTTGCTATCTTTATGATATAGTTACTGAAACATCTGCCTCCATTTCACACATATTTTAAAGATATTAAGTATGATATGAAAAAGGATTTTTAGTCTCATAGTCTGAATACATGATTTTGAATGAAAAGATACAATTTTTTTAAATTACTTTTCACACAGTCATTAGCAGTAAATTTGAGAGTTTGATATCATATTCCCTGGCATAAGAGTGAGGTTCGTTATTGTCATGGTCTGCCTGGAATCTATATAGTGTGACTTAAGTTGTGCATGTAAATCCAGTCATTCTGGATTTGCACGCGCAACTTAATTAATTAACAAGCCAATGAGCACTGACAATTGCCACTTAACAAGCAATTGTTGACACTAATTGGTATTAATTAGAATTTACATTCAGAAATGCACGTAAATTCTAAGTTGCGTAGTTGAAAAGAGGGCATGGCCATGGAATGGGTGGATCATGAGCATTTCTAAAATCTATGTGCATGGTTGTAGAATACACCCAATCTGCACGTAATTTAGGCAACAGCATTTATATCAAGTTTTACTTGGTGTAACTGCCTGCAACTAAATTTGGCCACGTGGATGCTGCACCCCCCCCCCCCAGACCACCACGTAGCCAGACCACAAAAATTGGGGTGGGGCAGGAGCCCAAAGTGGGGTATGGCACATTTTGCCCCACCTCCTTGCTCCCCACCGCAACTCCACATACCTTGACTGGCAGGGATCCCCAAGCCTTGCTAGCAGAAGTCTTCCTCCAGTGCTGTTCTCCACTGCATTGCCTGCTCTGCAGCTGCTTTTCCCCTCGTGAGGGGAAAAGCAATATAATATTCATATCTTTACAGATTTATACCCTGGGCATATCATCTAAAAAAAATCTCACTGATTAGCCTTCAGTCTCGCTCACAAAGTATCTTTTCTCTTTCTTTAGATATTCCTCCTGGTCAGAATACATGAATACTCTCAATGTAACTCTGTCTGAAATAGTATTGCATTAATTTTGTATTTGTATGTTGCTGTATTTATCTATTACTCTAGTATTTCTCTCAGGCCTCAGATGATGTTCCAGGAGCTTAAGTGCAAATGTAAAAGGTCCTGGATGCCTAGCTGGAATACACAACAAGCTCTCTTACTCCTAAACAGTAAGAGTAGGAGCAGGTGGTTTCCTGCTTCTATTGACCCAAATACAGGACTAACACATGGGTGGGCTTGGATGGGCACAGACCCACTCATCTGGCAGCCAATGTCAAAAGAGTGAGTTACAAGATAAATATTTTTGATGTATTGCCCATTTTGGCATCTCTCCTCCATCTACCCCCCCCCCCAGTCTGCATTTCTTCTCCTCCCTCCCCTCCCAGCCCCAGATCTGGCATTTCCCCTTCTCCCTCCCCCCCTCCCCCCGAGACTGGCATCTCCCACTCCTCTTCTGTCCTTCAAGCATACATCTTTCATGGCAGCTATGAAGCCAGGCTGCCTCTGTCCAGCCTGAGGGCTTTCTTTCTACCATAACCTGCCTCTTCTGACACAACTTCCTGTTGCCACATGGATGAGACATGGCAGAAAAAAAGGCTCTCGAGCTGGCCAGAGGCATCCTGGCTTTATCATTGCCCGAAAGGCATGTACGTTTGGAAGGTGAAGGAGAGATGCCAACCATACGGGGTGGGGGGTGAGGGAAGAAGAGAGAGATACCAGACCCACGAGGGGAGGACGGAGAAAGATGATAAACTCTCAGAGGGGAGGGCGAGATATGCCAGACTCATGGGGGGGGGGGCAAGGAGGGAGATGCTGGACCTGCGAGGCAGGGCAAGGCAGAGGGAATGAAAGAGATGTTTAGTGGCCACCCAAGTTAACTCTGAGTCCATGCAAAATGCCAAGTCTGGCTACACTACTGCTAAAGCTGCTTCTAATTACTGTATCTGCTCCTAGACTTCTTATTCTTATAGACTGTCTTGGTTAGGGTAATAAGGTGTCTCTACCACTACAGCTGTATGGACTTAATTGGCTAGGGATTTAGGCTGGAGTGATCAGAGGCAGACCAAAGCCAAGGATTTGAATTCTGCACAGAGACTTATACTTCTGAGCAGTTCCCTCCAACACTAACCTCCTCTCCTGATTAGAATACAGGACACATGGAGGGGCATAATCGAACGAAAACGTCTATCTCCATGGGCGTTTATCTCCGAGAATGGGTCCGTGAAGGGGCGGACCGAACCGTATTTTCGCAAAAAATAGACGTCCATGTTTTATTCGACAATTTTGTGAGCTGGGCGTTTTTGTTTTTCAGCGATAATGGAAAATGAGTGCCCAGCTCAAAAACGAATAAATCCAAGGCATTTGTTCGTGGGAGGGGCCAGGATTCGTAGTGCACTGGTCCCCCTCACATGCCAGGACACCAACCGGGCACCCTAGGGGGCACTTTTACAAAAAAAAAAAAAAAGGTAAAAGAGCTCCCAGGTGCATAGCACCCTTCCCTTGTGTGTTGAGCCCCCCAAATCCCCCTCAAAACCCACTGCCCACAAGTCTACACCATTACTATAGCCCTAAGGGGTGAAGGGGGGCACCTACATATGGGTACAGTGGGTTTGGGGGGTTGGACGACTAATAAGCATTAAGCAGCACAATTGTAACAGGTAGGGGGGGATGGGTCTGGGTCCACCTGCCTGAAGTCCACTGCACCCCCTAACAACTGCTCCAGGGACCTGCATACTGCTGCCAGGGAGGTGGGTATGACATTTGATGGTGAAAATAAAAAGTTGTGAAATATCATTTTTTTGTGGTGGGAGGGGGTTAGTGACCACTGGGGGAGTCAGGGGAGGTCATCCCCGATTCCCTCTGGGGGTAATCTGGTCATTTAGGGCACTTTTTGGGGCCTTATTCGTGAAAAAACAGGGGCCAGGAAAAGTCCCCTAAATTCTAGCTACAAACGCATACTTTTTTTCCATTATCGGCGAAAGGCGCCCATCTCTGTTCGGGTGATAACCATGCCCCAGTCCCGCCTTCACCACGCCTCTGACACGCCCCCGTCAACTTTGTATGCTTCCACGATGGAGTGCAGTTGAAAACGTCCAAGTTCGGCTTTCGATTATACCGCGTTATTCATTTTTGTGAGATAAACTTCCATCTCCCGATTTAGGTCGGAACTTGGGCGTTTTTCTCGTTCGATTATACGCAGGAGAGTATACTCCTGCCCTCTAGATCTGTTCAGAGCTAGAAATGTTAAAAATATAATGCTCCTTCCCAGCAAATGGTAATGTTACTGTAAAATACAAATTATACCACAAGCACCCTACTGTAAGACTCCCAATAGCTTTATACTGATCAATTGCTTTGAATAAATAAATGCATATTAAGTTACATTACATTACATTACATTACATTAATACTGCATCATAAGCCTGAAGAGAGACAACGGACTAAGAATACAGCAATTTAATGTAGCACACACTATACCTAGCAAAGTTTACAGATAAAACCAGAGCCAACATGGTTTAGAATGCACTTAATACATCTTCTATGGTACATGACTAAAATGTGAATTTCCAATTATTCAAGAATCAGAAACAAAGATAATGCACTGGCTGAAGCCAACAACAGTCACTCAGGTGTCATCATTTGGGATTATTTTCAACATTTCATGGCTCATTTATTTAAATTAAATTAATGTTGTGGCACCCTAGGATAATTTCCCAGCTGTCTCTGATGAGGATAATTCAGACTTGAAGAGTTTAATAGATTAGACTTGACTAGCCTTCCAAACCCATGCACAATAATGTTAGGAATAAAACAGGTTATATGGTGATCCAATACAGTTATTTTAGTGTGCTACTATAACTGAACTACAAATTAATCTACGAAGTGCTTCCTTCCAAGTGCCTACTATAACTAATAAAATATTACACAGAGTATGCACTAAGAACATTAAAAATATAATAAATGCAAAACTCCCCTTTCCCAATCCCAGGTTTGGAGGATGGAGGAAAATATTATTCTTTAGCTGACATGAACTTCAAACACAAAAGGGCAGGATTTGCAAACTCCTGCAGTATAAAGTGAACCATCAGTACTGGTGATCAAACACCTGCTATGAATCCTGGGAAGGAATGCTGGTGAAGTTTTAGACTACAGGGATCTGCATCTGGGATGGAAAATGCAAACTCTTGACTTTTACCGCAGAGTTAAATCCCATATTACTATACAGATAAATAGCAACACAGTTCTAAAGCAGAGACATATAGAGGTACATTGGGGAGAATTAGGTAAGGCTGTCAAAAATGCATTCCTTAGGTATGTAGATTATCGCCTTAAACAGTAAATGTACAATTGAAACCCAGGACAGCTAACTAAAAAGATGAAAAGCTTGCATGTTTTCTTTCTATCATTCTGTTTGGTTCTTGGCTTGTGGTTGTGACAAAAAGGGTTCATGCAAGCTGAGAAAAGGTAAACTATAACTAGGGCTTCTAACTTTTTATTTTGTTACATTTGTACCCCGCGCTTTCCCACTCATGGCAGGCTCAATTCGGCTTACATGGGGCAATGGAGGGTTAAGTGACTTGGCCAGAGTCACAAGGAGCTGCCTGTGCCTGAAGTGGGAATCAAACTCAGTTCCTCAGGAGTCAGGACCAAAGTCCACCACCATAACCACTAGGCCACTCCTCCAGTTTTATCAGTTAAAACTTTAGGTTTTAACTGATAAACACCAATTAAACATTCCCAGTGCCAACAAAGTACAATAGGTGTTTACTAGATAAATACTGGGAGGGGGGGAAACCCTACTTCCCCCTAGTATTCATTCACTGCTCCCCTTGCCTGTATTGGATCCTCCACTGATGACTGTTTATCTGCATAAATCTGTGTACTTGATTCCACTGGAATAGCCACCGATCAATAGCATCAGTGCAACAACCAACAAGTCAATCCTCACTCAATTCTTATAGTTTAGTATTTAGCTGCATACTTCATAAATAACAATTGGCAAAACAAAATGGAGGAAAAAGCCTCAATAGACTCCGTTCTTTTGGGCACACAGTCCATGAATTCACGGAGCTCTTACTGTCATCATTAGCAAAACACCTCCAAACTCAATCTCATGCTTATGATCAAAAAAAAAAAATCAGCAAAACTTATCTTTTCAGGATGCCCAGCGTTTTCCCGCTAGCCACAGCCATTGAAGATATTATCCTCTTAAGTTCTGTGAGTATGTTGTAGAATTTTATCAGTGCAACAAAAACATTACTAAGCGCTGATTTTTGTATTCTCCAAAAAAAAATCCTAATTAGCTGGAAAATAAACACACATGAACATAAACCCTAACTATAAACCGTGGGTTTAGCTAGTTAAGGGGGTCTTTTACGTAGGCACGCTGGCGTTTTTAGCACGCATTAAAAATAGGCACATGTAAACACCAAAGACGCCCATAGGAATACATTGGCGTCTTTAGCATTTAGTGCGCACCTATTTTTAACGCGCGCTAAAAACGCCAACACGCCTATGTAAAAGACCCCCATGAATTACTGAGAGCTAGGTCCATGACCCAAGTAGAA
Source organism: Microcaecilia unicolor (assembly GCF_901765095.1). Classification (NCBI taxonomy): domain Eukaryota; kingdom Metazoa; phylum Chordata; class Amphibia; order Gymnophiona; family Siphonopidae; genus Microcaecilia; species Microcaecilia unicolor. The sequence goes on from NC_044039.1 coordinate 161,604,107, forward strand.
TTTCAACCCACGGCTTAGCCATGGGGCGGTAAGTGCCTTGTGGGTCTGGACCCCCCCCCCCCTACTTTAGTCTCAGGCACACTCCACAACTGCAGCAACCATTGAATGGCTGATACAGATGCCCAAGCCCTGCCAACCAAAGAGATCGACTCCCTAAACTTCCTCCTGGGCTGCCTTAGGAGCGTGAAAATCAGTGGCATACTTTAAAGCCACTGATGCTGGCACTCCCCACACAGGCTCAGGTCATGCATTGAGCCTGCAAAGAGGTGGGAAAATGTGGGATATAAATGCAACAAATAATAATAATAACCCCATCCCCACCTCATCCATCTCAAGTTGACAGGAGAGGAGTTTCTTACCTCTTAATGGCTTAGTTTCCAGCAACGATCCAATGACACCTATGTCAGAGCAGTGCTTCTTAATTCTCTTCTACAGGCACACCTGCTCAGTCAGGTTTTCAAAATTACTTCAATTAGTGCATGGGATAAATTTTATATTTTGAAGACCCACTGCATGCAGATCTCTCATGCATATTCATGTGGTAATCCTGAAAACCTGACTGGCTAAGTAGGTCTCCAGGAGAAGGCTGTGAAGCACTGGCTTAGACCCTAAGAATAATCTATTGTTCCCTAAAACTGATAAGGAATGAGCTATTTCATTAAAGACCCCAACAATTTTTTTTTGTTTTGGTCCATCTCAAGGAAAAAGAAATACATTGGTTTGCCCATCAGTTCACTGTTTTTTACAGTTACAAGGAACTAGTAGTAATAATATGCCTTTATGGTGGTTTTAAGAGGCTGTGGACAAATAAAATAAAAGCTGAGGCAGTAGTACATGTAGCTGCTCACTCTTGCTCCCTGTGGTCAAGGGAACATTAATATTTACACGCACTCCAAAAGTGGAAGTATAAGAGGTGTTCTATTAGTCAAACACCTGCCCTATAGTGACCCGAACTGAACTTAGTACCTTAAGATATCACATAGATATATAAATAGGTTGATGAATGGCTGAAAAACATCATATTTACTTGTCTGCATGGCCAAAAGTGAAAGGCCAACAACATAGAATAACCATAGCTAAGAGAAAATACCGATTCCTATTCAAATCACGTAAAGAAGCATAAAGGAAGGTTTAAGCATTATACTGGATACCTAACAAATGAGCTGAAACCAAAGGATAGTTGATATGATCTTGCTTGATGTCTTCCATTCTTGGAATAAAGTCAAATCAGTTGAAGGAATGCTATGTCTTCTTCAAAATGTCCTTGTGCAATAATGAGCCTGAATACAAAAGATAGTGTTTTGGGGTTTTGGTTTTAGTGGGGGGAGGGGGTTGGACCTAGCAATTTCCAACATGTTTTAGCTTAAGATGCTTAGTGATTGTTGTGTGTTCAAGACTATGTATGTGAATATTAAATAACCCATGCGCGTAACTGCCTGGCATGCCCCAGATCTGCCCATGCCCCTCCCAGGCCCACAGTCCCCTAAAGTTGCACACTCTGGAATTTAAAAAACATTATACTGCTTTGTCACCCTCTGATCACCCATCCATCTCTCGCTGTTTCTTCCCCCTCCCCCCCATTCTTATCTTCCCCACTCGATTGTCGTTTGATGCTTTTATGTTTCACAGATATATTCTATTTGTCATCATATGCTCATTTCTGATCTGAAGAAGGAATTGCCTTTGAAAACTAATCAAAAAACGTATTGTTAGTCTAATAAAAAGGTGTCACCTTATTTTATTGTTTTATTTTTTTTTTGTTCTGCGTTATTTCTATTTATTTCCTTTAAACGTGGACTAACACAGCTACCACACTATTTTACTCTAACAAGACAAAAAATAACATCAGAACTTGTTAAGTCTAATACTTAGTTTCTTTGTAAACTCAGTGGGGGAGGATGGAATTTAAGTTTAATGAGGCCCCTCACATTAGTAAATAGGCCTCACTGAGATTAACAGGACCTATTTACCAACAGTAAGCATTATTGCATTAGTATATTTTACTAAATACATTAATACATTGCCGCGTTACCTGTTATTCCGATAATGTTATCTACATATATGATGCTTTTATACACCACGTTTCACATGTTCTTATGAAATTAATAATTGTATATGCTATTCTGTCGTGGTGACACCATGGCGGAACAATGTAAGCCACATTGACCCTGCAAACATGTGGGAAAATGTGGGTTACAAATGCAATAAATAAATAAATAGGTCTGTTTTAATTATCAGTATGGAAGCATTTCCTTTCACTTACCTCTCTGATTAGCCTACACATATTCAGATTTGTGTGCTAGTACATTTTAAAATGTAGGGTAAAGTAAAAAAAAAAAGACAATGAAAACAGGCCATTAAAAAAATCTCAGAATGCTGTTCGACTTGCATAATCTGCTTATAAATAATGCAGTGAAATCCGCAGGCGAAAATACAAGACCTTGGTCCTAGAACTAAATGTTGGTCTGTGATGCCTGTCAATGTGCTGTAAAACAAACCCCCAGAATCAAATGCCAATTCAGCATGCACAAGTTATTTTACAGCCTCTAATTTAGCAGAACAGCTCTGAAATGAATCTGTTACTGTGAAGAAGCTGAAATTTTTCAAGCTAAAAATTCCTGCCTTTGTTTGTACGCCTGGGAAAGAGAAGTCCTTAATTACTCTAAAGCTTGTTCTCTTCTTTATGTTTATATAAACTCACAAAATGCTAACATACAAACCCCTAGGGCTCCATAAAAATATTTATCTGCTCTAATTGTTACAATGACTAACATTCCAGGCCTGTACATGGAGAATTGGTAACCCAAACTCCCATTCATTGCCGATAGACACCAACCCTCCTACTGGGCATAGAATAAGGACAGATGATATCTTCCAAGATAAGTACTGAATTTACACTGATTGGCAACATTTTTTTACTTTCTTTCTAAGGCTTATGCTATATTTTGTACCTTCAAAAAGATTTTTGTCATTTTGTTATATTTCTAAAGTGGAGTTTTTTTATGACTAATGATAATGAGGAACCTCCTACATTTGTGAAGGCTTTGCCTTACAAGTAGGTTTGTTTCCAGTTTACTCTGAAGTCTTTTTTTTTCTCCACTTTTTTGTTGTTTGCAAATTATATGACATCCTTTGAGATACAAAATAATATTGTAGATGTTACTTGAGGTATATGATTGTGAATTCTACAGATTCTTTATAGCGCGATTTCAATTACCCCAGTATTGACTGGATAAATGTTACATCAGGGAGTGCCAGGGAGATAAAATTTCTAGATGTAATAAATGACTGCTTCTTGGAGCAAATGGTCCAAGAACTGACAAGAGGGGTAGCCATTTTGGATCTGGTCCTTGGTGGCATGCAGGGCATAGTGCAAGAGATGGTGGTGTTGGTTCCCCTGGGAAACAGTGATCATAACATGCTCAAGTTTGAGCTATCTGGGATGAACCCACATAGGAAATATACTATAGCTGCATATTCTGCTCACAGAAGCTACTTGATTTTGATTGTGGACTATGGTCCCACCTGTACCATATATTTAGCTGGGATTTAACATCATAGCACATCATAAGACTCCTGAAGAAGGTGCTACGGTGCCGAAACACAGCTGTGTTGAGTCATATATTTGTTTGATGCCACCAATAAACTATTTTTAATCATACGTCTGTCTCTCTGGTTGAAAAGAACCTACCTTCCCTACTCCTTTTCTACTGGACCTTCTTCGTGGAGATCAAGTGCACCTCCACACTTTATGTGGTCTCCTCTTAGCATGGAATGTTGCCATGATTCGGGTTTCTCCAGGTACTTGTGACCTGGCTTGGCCACTGTTGGAAGCAGGATACTAGGCTAGTTGGCTACTCTTATGTTCTTATGTCATGCATGCAGTGTGATACATATGCAAGCATCATGTGTCTGGTGGATCTCAACTGAAAAAAAACAGTTAAGAACCACTGCTTAGAGCCTCAGCAGGATTTGGAAAGCAAAACATGCAGATCTTTCCAAATTTATACCAAAGAGGTACTGCTAGAAAACCTCACTCAGCTTTTAATCTCAGTTATTGTAGTGGTGAATCTTTGTAGTGCTGATGTTTAGCCGGTGGTAATCCGTGGGAGCCCCTATCACCACTTCAATGTGTGGCAGTAAGTGCTCGCCCCCTGAAATGACCACTCGGCAAGTGCTTCACTTACCTCATGGTCATAAGTACATAAGTAATGCCACACTGGGAAAAGACCAAGGGTCCATCGAGCCCAGCATCCTGTCCACGACAGCGGCCAATCCTGGCCAAGGGCACCTGGCGAACTTCCCAAATGTACAAACATTCTATACATGTTATTCCAGGTCCATTTAGTAGTGGTTTATGGACTTGTCCTTTAGGAAACCGTCTAACCCCTTTTTAAACTATGCTAAGCTAACCGCCTTCACCACTTTCTCCGGCAACAAATTCCAGAGTTTAATTATGCGTTGTTTTTTTTTTAATCCAGCCTTTTACCTGCTGCACTAAAAGGATGCATCAGCGCACGTCAAAAACATTTGCTGACACCAGCACAAGCCACCTTTTACAGCAGCTTAGTAAAAGGACCCTTCAGTTCTTCTACAGAGCAGCTATCAGGCTGTTCTAGAGGGGCCACCTGCCAGGCTATTCGGAGGGGAAATGCAGTTCGTAGATTTGGGGGGGATTTGTAGAAGTGCAGTGCATGCTAAGTAGGAAAATCCTATTTAAACCCATCAGCAAACATCCACCAAAAAAGAAATCATACAAGAGTTGGAACTTGGTTTATTGAAGAATCTTTTCTTTTTCTTTAAATAAATTCAACCTCAGCTTGGTTTTATCTTTAATTCACCTCCACATCCTCACAGGACCTCATTAACTAAAGAGAAAATGTTTAAGTAGCATTATTTTATACAGAATCACTAATTGCATTGCATTGCTCTCCAACACAATAATGAATGCAGTCAATGGGCATATTCACCTTAGCTCTGTTCCTATTGTTGCAGCCATCAGCAAAGGAAACTGCAGCACACCCAAACATACTGCAGGTCGGCGCTTTCTTAATTGAATGGGGAAATTATTATATACACTGAACAAACAACTGTGTCCCAAATTCCCAATGCACAATTTAAGTTCATTAACTTGTTGTTAGCCAGAAGTTTAGCGTCTGAGGGGGGAGGGAAGGGGGCTGCTGCCAGGGATAAGAGATCACAGGAGGCATGAATTTAACTGTTAATTTCAACCATAAAAGCATAGATAACACTTGCAAGACAAACTGACAATGTAAAAATAAGTCAAGAATGTGCAGGCTGATTGTGTTACTGCAGGCAACGCTTCCTGAGTGACACTGCTCAGAAATACAAGAATTTCCATCTCGCTCCTTTTCTGAATAATAACTTGTCTATTAGTGTTAGAGCTGCCAGTGTTGATGAAATGCTAAGATTCCAGCAGGAGTTCCTTGGAAATTGCTTTGAGCCTATAGATGATAAAGTTTCAGAATTTAGTGCCTAACACTCCATGATTCAGGATTTATAATGTACTGGAGGTTTGTATAATGGTCAACTTATTAAGGCTCATGCAGTCATTTTATTAGAATATCAGCATGAGTCACAAAGGCTCAGAGATAACAAAAGGATTGTTACCACAGCAATAAAAACAATTTTAGAAGCATACGAATATTGATCTTATTTATAACCATAGAGATAAAACATCTATAAAGAAGTTTTAATGTTTTGTACTTAAAACATGTTATAGGTCTTAACAAACTCTATCAAAAGTACTGAATAGTTGTAATGCAATTTGAAGGCAACATATTAAAATGTGCATATGTTTGCACAGAGGAGCTAGTGTGCCAGGCTTCTGTGCATTTGTAGACATAAGGCTCCTTTGCAAAAATGTGTGCATATTTTGGTTGTTCCTCATAGTAAACATTCTCATGCATTGGGGGAAATTCTTTATATGGCGCTGAACATTTAGGGGCCACTTCTGTACTGAATTTTCAGCAAGGAAAAGCATTCTAACGCATGCAAGGCACCAAAATGAGGCAAAAATGGCAGATCTGTGTGAAAACACACTTATACTCCCATTGGTAGACTAGCGCCTAAGTGTTTCTGTGTGGATCTGCAAAGGGGGTGTGGCCATGGGAGGAGCATGAGCAGGTCAGGGGAATCCACTTAAAATATGCACATAGTGTTATAGAATAGCGCAGATCCATGCCCAACTCGCATGCCGGGATTTACACCTTCATTTGGTATAACTCCTTGTGCCCAAAGTTGAGCATGGATCCCAGTGTTACGCACTATTCTATAAAGAGCGCCGATCCCAGAATGCCCCTTATAGAATACCATTCAGCTCTGACAGTCTCTCTAAAGGGTGAAAGAACTTCAAAGGTTCTTGGTGTTATTTTGGGCACTACTCTTTCTTTTGAGCCTCAGGTAAATGTTATTACTCACGTTGTTTCTTTAAACTTCGTCAATTACATCAAATTCGTCAGGGGGTGTATGAGATGTTGAATGAATTGTTCTGAGGAACTTTGAGAAGTTTTGGGACATTTTAAATGGTTAAACTTGAGAAAAAGGTGGGATGACCTCTGAAAATATATATTTTTTGAAATGTAAGAAGACTGCAGTGTTGGTATAGTAGTCCTACAATAGCATGGTGGGATATTGTATATATTTTCCCCATTATTTCTTATGGGAAAACTTGAAATCAAAATGGAGATTCTGTCAGTTCAAAAGGGTTCCATGTGAAGCAGAAAAAAAACTAAAGGTTCTAAGCTAGAACAAGGCAGGTGTCCAAGCAGAGTTAGCATTTCCCTGGAAACAGCTCTCTTGGCTGTTGCGGAAGAGCAGACGAAGCTATTGTGTTGTGCTGAGCTGTCTGCATAAAAGTGAAAGAAAGCCTAATTTATTTTGATTGAGTGTGAAAGGAATCTTTTCCAGATTAATTAGAGAAATTTTGAAAGTGTCTTATGTGTGAGTACCAGAAATTTTAGGGAAGTTTTAAACCTCATGTGAAAAGAGTGGTTTAAGATGGATGTGGAGTGAGTAGGTCTGAAAGGAAAGTAGATTTCTTTAAAGAAGTTAATGTCTGAATTTTGCTTGAAATGATTGTAAGAGAATTTGAGTGAATTGCATGGTTTCAGTACAGTTAAAAGAACAGAGTGAATGAGTGGCTGCAGTGAGGTACAGGGATCCTCAAAGCTCTTCATTATAATAGGGTAACAGTAAAAAAAGAATAGGGCCTGGAAGGTAGGGCATACAATTATCTGTTTTATTTGCCCTAGAAAGTGTGGCCACAGAGTATTTGGTAAATAACCCCAGATTGCAAACCCGTTGAATTTGGTTAGGGAGAAAGGGTTTTGCTTCCTGTTATTTTGGGATAAGCTAGGTTAAAATGACAGAAGAAGAACACCAGAGATCATCCCTGGAGATCACCTAAGGGCCCCCACACACAAGAGAGACCAAAGTGTTCAAGTCAGAAAAGAGTTCTACAGCTAAGTAAACCTGCACATAGCATCAAAAGGGGTCATTGTCAGGGGAAACATAATAGAAAACACTTACCTGAGTTGGGTCTTGAGCTGAGTTCTGATGCGATAAGGTTCCAGAAAAAGAGGGAAATAACAATTGCACAAAGAATCAGTTCTTATTTAAGTGAAAACTTATCTGTGGCATATGTTCATTCCAGTGTGTCACAGCACTTATATAAAATTTGTACAAAAATACTGTAAAACAAGTTTTAAAAAATGTTAGCTATAATTTCACATTAGACAAAGATTTTATGTGACTAATGTAATGTTATTTGACCATAAAAGTAAACTGTTACAACACCAACAAATTTCAGAAGGTAATAAAAATGAATTTCTATCTTATTGATTCTGGTCCCGCTTAACTTCTAATCTTTGAGTTTGGAAGATGTAGCTAGTTTGTCTTCACTTGTTGCAGAGATTCAGCTCAAGGTATTTTGCCTGACTACAAACATCAGGTACGGTAGAGCTGAACACACTCTGAAACAGAGTGGGTTTACAAATTTTTGACATAGCAGGATTTTTCTAAGTTTTGTGTTCCTAAATTGCTTAAATTTGGGATTAAATGTGGTAAATGTTTTCCTAGGGCTTTGGGGTAGATTGCTGAAAATTTAGGAAAGTTTTATTTTAGGTATTGTGTGACTGTTTAAGTTTTGGTGTGCTTTTCCCTTTTTTGGGTGGGGTGAGAGACTCTGTTTCCATATCAAGCCCACTTCTCTGTGTGTGATTGAGACTATGAGCAGAAGAAGAAGGAGGCTTGTAGGAATGGTGAAGAATGAAGAGAAATGTTGCCTCAGTTTGTGAACACTAAAGTAATCGCACAAGATCGTACCCTGCCAGATTTTTATGGATTTCCTTGAGCATCGGATGATTTGCAGACAGAAGATTGGATAGATAAAGCTGCTAAATCTATGCTGGGAACTCCTAGAGATCAAGAGAAGGTTGTACAACATCACCTCAAAAGATTAACTGCTGACACAGTAAAATATTCGCTACCACATGATTGTGCAGTGGAAGAAATTTTGGGCTGTCTTCATCAAGTATATGGTGGTAAGGTCGCTCAGAGATTTGAGATACAATAGTTTTATAATAAAAGGCAAGGTGAAAAAGAAACAGTGTATGGTTAAGTAGTTATAAGCTTCAAGAAAAACTGCAGGTCATAATGAAAAGAGACGGAGAACTGGAAATCCAGATGAAACTTTAAAAGAACAGTTCATTATGGGATTAAAATATGAAACTCCAAAAAGAGAGATTACAAAAAGACACGAAGACAATCCAGGAATAGGCTTCGCTGATTTGATGCAGGCTGCCATAAGATGGGCAGGTGGGGAATTGATGCCAACTAAATATAAAGAGTACCCAAAAATAGTTTTACCAAGACCGGGAAGAGAGCAAAGATTGTGCTACAGCTGATGAAACAATGATGGCGGCGATGTTAAATCAGCTAACCCACTTGATCACGCATGAATAAACGTCAAGAGGAAGAATGTGAAAGTGTCAACTAAATCAGAGAGAAAGACTAAGGGATACCTAAAATCATCCTAACACTAACCTTGCCAATTTCAGAGAGCCAAGAAGGTCCCAAAGAACTTCAACTGGTATTATAATTTGCTTCCAGTGTAGGGAGCCTGGTCATGTTGCTAGGGAGTGCCAGTTTTAAGGTTCTGCTGGCAGCTGGCCTGGCCATTGCCAAACCAGCCAGTTGGCAACCCTACTCCTCAGCAGCAGCAAACTTCATTTTCTCGATGGTAAGTGTGCCTAAATATCAGGAACCTGGCTGGGGCCTGAGATAGGAATGGGGAGGCCTGGGCCCCCGAGACCTCCCCTGTAGCTACGCCACTGGTTCAGCTCTCATGCTCCAGAGCACACTCTAGGTGACTGCCTAGGGTGACCCCAAAGGTCAGGACGTACATAATAAATAAACTCCACTCTTACATGCAGTATGTTTTTTCTAGCAAAAAAGGTGCTGGTACTCAAATGCTAGGCCATTCTTCAGGAGTGGGGAGATCACTGAGGGACCCACCCCATAATAGCAAGGCCCCCTGCAACCAGTCACAGAATCTACGACAAGACAGAATTGGTGTGTAGAGCCTGAGCTCTATCATTAAACTTGAGGTCCGTGGGTCAATTTTAGCAGACCACGGAAAAGGTGCTGGTACTCAGTACCCCCAAGTACCCCCTCAAAAAAAACCCAGCTTACATTACAACCTTTTATTGGAGGACGCCATGGCCCTTGCATTACAAGCTCTATAATGGTATTTACATATATATGGTGTACATTGTAAGTATTGATTTCAGAAAGCTGCTATTTACATGTGGAAATCCATACTATTGATATTAGGCAGGGCTTGTTTAGGACTAAAATCTATATATGTGCCCCCCCCCCCCCCCAAGTGAAAAGGTACCAAAAGTGGGGTTACAAATAACAGAAATAAAGGCTATAAACGTTTGGAGGGGCAACCTATTTTTTTGAAAATTTTGTTTACTATAGGGCCAGTAGAATGGGACTGTGCAATTGTTTTTACAATTTTTATGTGGGGTATGTGATTTCTGGGGTTAATTACTTTTTTAATGTAAATGTTTCTCATTTTTTTTAGAGACATAATTAGTCCATAGCTGAGGCTGAAATACAGCAGGATTATGCAGTTGATATCCTTTTATCATATGGTATAATAAGTCTCATACTCCACTTTTGGTACCTTTTCACTCAGTGGCTCACATATGTATTCCCAATTTCAGAAAGAGAATGCATGTGTATGGACCAATATTTTCAAGGCTAGGATTTATAGCTGCTACTTTGCAGGGACATGTTTCCCAAAAGTGCTTGATTTAGCCAGCTATTTCTAGGAGGGGTCAAGAATGGTATTCTTAATACCCCACTATGTATCTCCACCTCCAAATTAAAAAAAAATAAAGAATGAATGTGGTTTATGTATTTAATTAGCAGCATTCACGTTGATAACTACACCTCTAAGTGTCTGCACTTACATGTATAGGTTGCCCAGTTTTCTCCATGGGGAATATAATGGGGGGAGGAATTAGTAGGAAACAAGTCAGGTCAGGTCAGAAGGCAGTAGGGAGCAGAGAAGTATAGAATGGGGGAGTGAAGTAGGTACAGGGTGCAGGTATTAAGTACCAGTACCTTACCCCAAAACTATACATTGGAAGAAAGAAGTGAGGGAAAAAACTGAAGATGAGAGGAAGAAGACAACATTAAGGCAGGGAGGGACTGAGAAAGAAGTGGGGTTGATCTCAGAGAAGAGAAAGTGTATGTTGTGCACAGGTTAGGTAGGGAAAAGGGACTACCGAGGACTGGCTGGAAAGGGGAGAATATGGGTTGTTTAGATGGGCCAGAGTGGACTGGAAGGTATAGTGTGAGTGTGGTGTAGATGGGTTGGAAGTAGGATGGTAAACTGTGGCAATGAGTTGGGCTTGGGGAGGAAGAGAAACTGGTGAGACTTGCAATTCTTCCCCTTTTACCCTCGAGTCCTCCCTGTGTGTGCACCTCCAGCTGTGCTCTTCATTTAAAGACAGCCTGGCCAGTTATGTTCACAACCCACCATGCTTTAATTTCCTTTATATGTGCTTGGCAATTTGTGCCGAGTTGAGCATCCCAATCATTTTGAAAAGTTGGCTCTTACAGAGTGAGTTCTGGGATCTGTCACTGTGACAAGATCACAGGTGATAGTGATGTGAGAGGTTTTGTGGGAGCTGGGAGAGGCTGTCAGAGTGGACAGAGCTTAGTGATGAAAGAGAGCTGTGTGAAATTTAAGAAAGTTGAATTCACCGAGAGTTTGTACTAGCTCCTGAGAGAAAGGGAAGAGAAATCTACCCATTAATACCCTTTCTCCTTGGGTAGAGGCATCAGGGTGCCAGAGATATAAAAAGGGAGGGAACGATAGAGCTGGCCCCGATGGAGGCATCTGTCAAACAAGCCTCCCCTCCCAAATTCAGGGAAAATTTTGGAGGGGGAGGTACATCTAGAAAGGATTTTAAGCAAAAGAGTAGTCAGAGAAAAGAATCATTGCAACACATTGTGCAAAAAGTAATATGAATACCCTCATGTGACAGAAGGCCACTATAAAAGATCATTTGCTTATTGAAAATTGATGGCACAGATTCCCTTTCCCTCAAGAACTAGTACAAAATCTCAGTGAATTCAACTTTATTAAATTTCACACAGCTCTTTCTCATCACTAAGCTCTTGTATCTATGTCTGATCTTCAAGGCCCTTAAAGGAAATGGCCCCAAGTACTTGAAGAACAGGATGACCCGCTACACACCTCCAAGGACACCAAGGTCCTCCCAAGGAGTATCCCTAACCACACCCTCTCCAAAAGACATTACGAGATGTGAATGTGATACCCGCAAGCGAGCCTTCTCTGGAGTAGTCCCACACTCTAGAATGCACTCCCTGAAAGGCTCCGCTTAACACAAGACTATCTGTACTTCAGGAAACAGGTGAAAGGTTGGCTCTTCAACCAGGCCTTTAATGGAAGAAGTAACTAACTTGGTAGTTTCACTCACATACACAAGGAGTGACACGGGCTGCATATACTGCAGCAGGACATGTTTTTCCACTTCTACCCTCCACCCTAGCCAAGATAACATTTTATCTTCTCCGACCTCGTGTGCAACTTTATTTATTTATTTGTGACATTTATAGCCCACATTATCCCAAACGAGTCTGAGTTCAATGTGGCTTACAATAAACGATATAGGATACATAGCAAAGAGTTAAATTAGATTGTAAGCTCCTTGAGCAGGGACTGTCCTTCCATGTTAAATTGTACAGCGCTGCGTAACCCTAGTAGCGCTTTAGAAATGTTAAGTAGTAGTAGTAGTAAATTCAATTCTTTAAATTAGTTGCCTTATTTTTTTAACTCCTCTTACCTATCTATATGCTCTTTCTTTGCTTATACCCTACACTGTCTATTAAAGTGTTCTATTACGTACTGTGCTAACATTGTAAATAGTGTACTATGCCATACTTTGTACTGTTATTTGAATATTTTTACTGCTGTAATTGTCTATTGCTTATGTTTGATTTATTCTTACTGTACACCACCTTGAGTGAATTCTTTCAAAAAGGTGGTAAATAAATCCTAATAAATAAATAAGAGATAAAGGCTACATGAGAGCAGTTTCTTTCTCCAGAAAATGAGCGATGTATTCCTGTATCCCTGCTCAGCAGTGTCATTGCAGGGAATGCACAAGAAAATCTCAAAAGCACCCATTTCTTCATGGCAGTCATTCTCTGCCAATTTGTTACTGAGCATCTCAAAGCAATGTTCAGTGAAATGGCATAGCAGACACCTCTGTAATAAGGAGCACTTTCCTCCATTAACAGATGCACTCCAGAGCAGTTGGAAACCATTTCTACTGCATTTCGTCTTTCATGTCCTAGGCTTTGCCAAATTTCAGATGTTTCCCGTGAAACTGTGTTTTTCTATTGTTTGTTTTCTCCTGTCTGATCATGTATTCCCATTTCCTAAGCATCTTTACCTGGAATATATTGCCATGGAGAAAAATACAATGTAAATTTAGGTTTATTATTTCCTGCATCATATTATGTGGCCAAATTTGAGTCTTATATTACAAAAAAGACAAAACCAATGGATAACAAAATACACAAATATCAAAACTATCAGACGTGGAGCGTTTAGGTTTCAGCTAAGTGATTTTTTTTTTTGGATTTTTATTCCAAAGTGCACATATGTGGAATGTTTGACTTTTGTCTTTTTTTTTAATTAAAGCCACTGTTTCGGGACAGTCCATAAGTATTAGGCATATTGTATATATATTGGCTGATATGGTTGTAGAAATGGGTTTTTTTCTCCTATGGGAGTTTTTTCACTGCTCTTTTTCTGTTATCAGTGGGAGCCAGTGACAGAAGCCTTTTGGGGGTTTCCCTGGACTAAGGTTACCACATTTTGTCATCTGAAAAAGAGGACACGTCCTGCCCCCTGCCCTACCCCTTGCCCTGCCCATACACCCTGTCATATATTCCCCTCCCCCTGGGTCATATATTCCCCATCACCTCCACTCCCCTCCCCCTACTTACTATCTACTGCCCTGGTGGTCTAGTGACCTCTTCGGGCCAGGAAAGAGCCCCCTCCTTCCTGCCTGGAGCTCTGTCCTTGCTTCAAAATGGCCACCGAGAGTTGAAGTCTTGCAAGGCCGCTTCAACTCTCGACAGCCATTTTGAATCCCGAGACCGTCACAGCAACAGAATGCAGGGCAAGGCAGCACTCCGGGAAGGAAAGAGGGGGCTCTTTCCTGCACCGAAGAGGTCACTAGACCACCACGGCAGTAGATAGAAAGTAAAGTGAGGGGAGGTTAGGATAGAAATCTGGACAAACAGGCGGACTGGCAAAACCCGTCCGGACGCCCGGACATGTCCTCAAAAAGAGGACATGTCCGGGTAAATCCGGATGTATGGTAACCCTACCCTGGACAGTTGAGGCTTCATTTATTTCTATATAGTACTATTCAAGAGGCTCCTGCTTATGTTCTTTCCCACATAGAGGGGCATAATCGAATGAAAATGTCTATCTCCATGGGCGTTTATCTCCGAGAACGGGTCTGTGAAGGGGCGGACCGAACCGTATTTTCGGAAAAAATAGACGTCCATGTTTTATTTGACAATTTGTGAGCTGGGCGTTTTTGTTTTTCAGCGATAATGGAAAATGAAAGCGCCCAGCTCAAAAACGAATAAATCCAAGGCATTTGTTCATGGGAGGGGCCAGGAGTCGTAATGCACTGGTCCCCCTCACATGCCAGGACACCAACCGGGCACCCTAGGGGGCACTTTTACAAAAAAAAAAAAGGTAAAAGAGCTCCCAGGTGCATAGCACCCTTCCCTTGTGTGTTGAGCCCCCCAAATCCCCCTCAAAACCCACTGCCCACAAGTCTACACCATTACTATAGCCCTAAGGGGTGAAGGGGGGCACCTACATGTGGGTACAGTGGGTTTGGGGGGGGCGGTTTGGAGGGCTCCCATTTACCAGCACAAGTGTAACAGGTAGGGGGGATGGGCCTGGGTCCACCTGCCTGAAATCCACTGCACCCCCTAATAACTGCTCCAGTGATCTGCATACTGCTGCCAGGGAGGTGGGTATGACATTTGAGGGTGAAAATAAAAAGTTGTGAAACGGCATATTTTGTGGTGGGAGGGGGTCACTGGGGGAGTCAGGGGAGGTCATCCCCGATTCCCTCCAGTAGTCATCTGGTCATTTAGGGCACTTTTTGGGGCCTTATTCGTGGAAAAACAGGGTCCAGGAAAAGTGCCCTAAATTCTAGCTACAAACGCATATTTTTCTTCCATTATCGGCGAAAGGCGCCCATCTCTGATCGCCCGATAACCACGCCCCAGTTCCGCCTTCACCACGCCTTCAACACGCCCCCATCAACTTTGTCCGCATCCGCGACGGAGTGCAGTTGAAAACATCCAAATTCGGCTTTCGATTATACCGCTTTATTCGTTTTTGTGAGATAAACGTCTATCTCCCAATTTGGGTCGAAATCTAGGCGTTTTTCTTTTTCAATTATAAGCAGGATAGTGTTTTAGCAAAATAGTTTTGATATTTGAGTCTCATATCGCATAAAAGGCGGCTGTGTGGTGTTTGTCGCAATGGCATACACTTGAGAATAATACCATGCACTAACTGCAGACAGTATATACTAATGCCAGATAGCATGCACTAATTATGCATAGCATGCACCAATTGTATGTAGCGCATGTTAGATGCTTTTTGGGGGCAAATCTATAAATTGCACCAAAAATTAGGTGCCAAAATGATGGGCATGAAAGACAAATTCTATAAGGGGATCTAGGCACCCAGATTGTGTTATAGAACACAAATATAAGTGAGCATTTACATGCCAACATTTAGGTGTGTTCACTTGTGCTATGTCCATGGCAGGAGTAAAAACGAATGCCTAAATGTTCCACCTTGGTATGTAAAAGACACTGTTCTAGAACTGACTTTTATGCGATCCTATTTATGCAGTTATCCTGGCCAGTTAAGTGCTGAATATTGGTGCTTACACCAGCCAAGTGCCGGCTTCACCTTGGAACATCCCCCAAAATAGCCGGTTTTCAGTTCGACGCTAACCTGTTATTTTCAGTGGCACTAACCGGTTAAGTGTCACTGAAAATTAGCAGTTAGCAGGGCTGGTGCTAGACATGATGGGACCCAGGGCAAATGCTGGGGAGGGGGCCCCAAAGCTTGCTTGCAGATTGTCCCTCTTTCAACTTCAGGCAGGTTTGGGGCCCCCAGTTTCATGAGGGACCAGGGCAATTGTCCTGTTTGCCCACCCTTAACACTGGCCCTGGCAGTTAGCCCTGAACAGGTCTTGCCAGGAGCTGTTTCTGACCAATTAAATTGCTTTGAATATCGACCACTAAGATTATAGAATACCGCTTAGCACACGACTAGCATTTAAGCACAAATCTGTAATATTTACATGTGTAAGTGCTAGTATACTGTAATCTGAGTGTGCAAATCAGTGCCTACCTTTAGGTAGCTTGTTATAGAATGAGGAGATTTGTGTACAATGCCTGACAGTATGATCGGCTGGAGGTGACAAACAGAATCAAGATGGAAGAACATAACTGTTAAGCATTTATAGGAGCTAAAACTGGTCCAAGTTCCATAGTGGAAAGAAAGAGAAAGTGAAGAGATGTGTTGTGATAGCTCCATCAGGTCCTCGGATGTGAATCCTTCTCTACTTGGGTTTCAAACTCAGGGTTTATTGAAGTTGCAGAGCCACTAGGGTCACTTAAGGCAGTTGAAGTCTGCCATTGCTGTTGTCATGAGGTTTTAGGATTCATCTAAGCTGGGATTCACACACTTTGACGAAGAAGTGGGTTGAAAGTTCACATGCAGAAGTGTCTAGTCTTGCTTGGAGACCTACTGTCAGCACTGACAGAGCAACGGTTTGCAGGAAGTCCCCAGTCTGACTTATTTTGAAGTGTTATTATACTCTTAGGCATATTACTCATCAAAGTGGGACAGAAAGTAGGCTGTACTTGGTGAAGACTCCCAAGAGCCTTGCTCTGACCCAGGTTTTGGAGGCTTCTCAGGATGACATTGCCAAGAGACATTCTCCTCTCCTTTCTCTCAGCATATGATAAATTGCTTATTCTTAGAACTTACTTTTAAAGAACACATTTATTGTTCTGTGGACAGCTACACAATAGCATAGAAAATCTTTTTTGCAGATGAAATCTAAGGTACTGTCTATTCAGAATACTTTTGATTTGCACTTTCCTTGTATGTATTTAGCAGGTTTCCAGGGAAACCATTATTACTATTATTGTTTTTGATTCAATGCAGTTAGGAAAGTTTCTTCGGGATAAAACATGGCTGATGTATTAGGTGTACTATGGGAGGGTTCTTTGTTTTCTTTTCTTTTTGAGGGTGCTTATGTGGCGTTTAGACATCCAAATTTCCTTTTTGTTGTTTTTATCTTTTAATTCTTTACAACCTGACAGAAGTTAGAAAGAATTATACAAGAGGGGTCAAGAATGTTTGGGAGTAAAATAAGTGTCCAAAAATATAATGGACTGGGATGAAAATTAGCCCAAGAGAAAAAAAAACAATAAAAAGACACAAGTTGAAAATGGAGCAAATCTGACTTGGGGTTCTAGAAAATTACTCCCCCCCCCCCCCCGCCCCCCACCAAATAATGGTCCAATGCATTTTAATGGAAGGAGTTCCAGATGCTGTAGTATAGAAACTTATATAAAGTGAAATATTGCAGTTAGGGAATTCTAGTATTCAAACTGCCTGTCCCTGTTCTCTACTCTCCATACCCCCTAAACTACCCCAACCCAAAAAATACTCTCCTGTACAAACTGCCCCACCCTTCAAAACTACCCACACAACTGCCCCGCCATCCCACAAGCTGCTACTACCACTATAACTGCCCCACTAGCCTGAAAGCTGCTCCACCTCCCTAAATTACCTCCTCATAACTGGATCAATCCCTTGAAAATTGCTCCACCCCAAGAATTACCCCTTTCAAATGTCCCACCCCGAAAAAATAACCTCTGCAACTGTCCCACCCCCTGAAACTACCCCTTGAAACTTGCCCAAAACCCCATAAACTGCTCCCTAAAATCTTTACTGCTATCATGCAACCTGCCCCCACTAATGCCACATCAACCCTTGTCTCATCTCCAAAATCTATACTCTGCAACTCTCCCACACCCAAAACATATCACCCCACACCCAAAAACTACCCTCATAAATCTCTCACTAGCACCATTCAAACTAAACCACATCAAAAATTACCCCCTACAATACCCCACATACTGCCCCACCCAAACAAGCCTCTCCCAAATATTACCCTCACTCAATTACACCACAACCCCACAAACTGCCCCAGCCCCCTGCAAACTGACCTATCCCTACAAACTAGTCCACCCCAAGATCTAACCCACCCTTGAAAACTACCCCCATAACTGGTCCACCACCCTAACTGCCCCACGGCCAAAAAATACTCCATTGCTAACTGCTCCATCCCCAAAAACTACCCCCACACAACTGTCTTAGCCCTACCATTGTGCCACCATCCTGCAAACTGCCCCCCCCCCAAAACAAAATAGCCCCTACAAATCTCAATATACCACAAACTGTCCCACCCAAACAAGGCTCTCACAACTGATCCACCACCCTTCTAACTGCCCCACCCCCAAATATTATCCTCACTCAATTATACCACAGCTACACAAACTGCCCCAGCCCCATATCTATCCCACCCCTGAAAACTATCCCCATAACTGGTCCGCCACCCTGCTAACTTCCCCATGACCAAAAAAAAATACTCCTATCCCTAAAACTACCCCCACACAACTACCACTGAACCACCATCCTGCAAACTGCCCCCCCCAAAAGATAGCCCCAGCAACTCTCAATATACCACAAACTGTCCCACCCTTCAAATTCTAAGCCCTGCAACTGCCTCACCACCTCACAAACTGCCCCAACTCTCAAAAATATCCTCTGCAAACTGCACCACCACGCCTAGCCACTTTCCACAGATACAACAAATGCTGTGCATACACAGACCACATAATAGAGACACACAGGAGTAGGAAATAATATCATGAACCATGCACTGCATGCTTATCCCACTTGTTTTTGTTAACTGAGTTCTTCATGTGGGCTTAATAACAGATTGTTTTCTTTGGAATTCATGTGTATTTTGTATGGGTACTTATATTCTTGTTATTTTTTGAATGCGTTTTTGAAAATTATAATAAAAGGTTAGAAGAAAAAGAACAAGCACAATCCAAAGGCAAAGGAACTATCAAGGGGTGAACATCAATTTTAAAGGACATGACTAACACATAAACAATAGCATGAAACTGCAAGTGAAAAAAAACTGTTCATATAACTTGTGATGCTCTCCATTTTCAACAGAAAGTGTAGTCTTGAGTTCCTCCTAACACTTAAGTGTAGTCTTGAGTTTCTCCTAACACTTACCCCATCCAGGGAAAGTATGGTGGAAATTCCAATAGGATCCTCTTTCCTTTTAACAAGGGATAACCATGTAGCATTTCCTCCTTCTCAACAGGAAGCACAAGGGAGCCTGAACTCCTCTACAAGAAAAGAATCCATAGAAAAGTTCTTTTTCAAGCGCTTCATTTCTCTTTCAAATAAAATCTGCACATCTCCCCATTAACTCAGGGTGAATAATCATAAGACATCTGTTATTTCGTTCACCATTCCCTCCTCTGAAGTTTTCCCCAGTAACATGTCACAGCTCTGTTGCCCTCCTTGAACCGCCTGGCACTTGTCTGGAAATACCATTTGAAAAACAGGTTTCACAGTATATGCAAATTAACCACTCAGAAGGCAAACCTTCTCTCACAGGCTATACTTTTAATTACTCTGAAGGGGTAGTCTTCTTGTACCAAACACTTTAGCAAGCACTCTTGAACTGAGCCCTCCAATGGGAAACATGTGGGTCAGTTATTCAATACATGGTTTGCCGGCTTCCCAGGATATACAAATTAACCATTCTAAATGCAAATCCACTCCAATTAGTTTCTGCTAACCACTCTGGAGGGGTTACTCTTCTTTCGACAAACAATTCATTACACTCTCTTCAATTGAGCCCTCCACTGGGAGATGAGGGTCTCAGATAAAAACACCACCCCTTGGACCGGACTTTACTTCATCTCAACACAGCTGTGGAATGCATTACCTACAGCCCTGAAAACCATTGACGAAATAACTAACTTTCGCAAATCCTTGAAGACACATCTATTCGACAAGGCCTACAAAGAAAACCCATAGACGTACAAAACTACCTCACCAACCCACCCAATTATTAAAGTCCACTTTCTACACTATCCTACCTAACATCCTCCTTCCCTCTTCCCTTACTTAATGTCTGTACATTACCAATTATATCTGATATCCTGGAATGACTATGTCTTACCAAAACTATGTAAGCCACATTAATCTTTGTACATTAATCTTTGTATCTGACATCCTGGAATGACTATGGAGTGGAGGAGTGGCCTAGTGGTTAGGGTGGTGGACTTTGGTCCTGAGGAACTGAGTTCAATTCCCGGCACAGGCAGCGCCTTGTGACTCTGGGCAAGTCACTTAACCCTCCATTGTCTGCCGCATTGAGCCTGCCATGAGTGGGAATGCGCGGGGTACAAATGTAACAAAAAATAAAATAAAATGTCTTACCAAAACTATGTAAGCCACATTGAGCCTGCAAATAGGTGGGAAAATGTGGGATACAAATGCAATAAATAAATAAATAAACTTTACAATCCTGTCCTCCACCCCCGGCTGTTGATAATAGAGTCTTATTTCAAGGTTCACAGTGTTATCTCCACACTGTGGCCAAATCAAAGTTCCTTATCCTCCCCATTATTCTGGACTTCAGGTAAGTATCAAGGCTCACAGTGTTCCCTCCACACTACTACTACTACTTATCATTTCTATAGCGCTACAAGGCATACGCAGCGCTGTACACCATACACTAAAAGACAGTCCCTGCTCAAAGAGTTTACAATCTAGATAAGACAGGTAAACAGACAGAACAATAAGGGTAAGGGAATAAAGAGGTGAGGATAAAGGACAGGGCAAGTGAGTAGTGATTAGGAGTCAAAAGCAGTGGTGAAGAGGTGGGCTTTAAGTTTGGACAGCCAAAGACGGGACTAGACGTACAGACTCGGGTAGTCTATTCCAGGTGTGAGGTGCAGCAAGATAAAAGGAACGGAGTCTGGAATTAGCAGTAGAGGAGAAGGGGACAGATAAGAGAGATTTATGTACAGAACGGAGTAACCAAGGGGAGGCGTAGGGAGAGACAAGAGTGGAGAGATACTGGGGAGCGGCAGAGTGAATGCATTTATAGGTTAATAAGAGAAGTTTGAACTGAATGCGGAAACGGATAGGGAGCCAGTGAAATAATTAGACACTGTGGTCAAATCAAAGTTTCTTATCCTTCCCATTAATCTGGACTTCAGGTAAGTACCTTGTCTTTCTCTAGAGATCCTCCTTTGGTGTCCAAGCCATGGGATTTCCAGCCCGAATCCTTTCCTTTAGCGTCCAGTCACTTGGCATTATTCTTGGAGGGCTCCTTCTGCTCTGTTCTTTAGAAAAGGTGTTTTTAAAGGGTTGCTTCCTACCAACCCCACCCTTCCTAGGCTCTTTCTGTATTCTAGAAAAGGTACAGAACCTTATCCAATGGGCTTGCCTCCTGAAGGGAACTATTCCTACTTTCTAACACTGCCCTCCCCTTTCGACTTAGCACAAGAGAAACCTCCACCCCTCCCCCTCTCCAGCTATCTGTGTCAGGGTTTTATCATTGAGGCAGGGCTCCCCTTAGTGGCCTCTACAAAATAACACAAGGACCTCCACCATTAGAATGCCCTCTAGTGGTCACTACCTATCTATGCAGGCGTCTTCTACTCCTGAGCGCCCTCTAGTGGCTCCCTTCAGGTCATTACAGCATTCTTCCACCATAAGAGCCCCCTCTGGTAGCTAGGTCCTGACAAGGCATGTCCTACATTTATCACATTATGTAGTCAAGGTCCTCTGAGATAGTGGTTTTAGGCTGTTTTCCCAAGGATGTACACAAAAATACTTTGTTTACCCTCAGCTATCGGGTCCTGATGGTCAAGGGGATGCAAAGTGCACCAAGCCCTTTACTGGTACCTTGGTAGACTAACTTCAACTGCACTCCACTCAAATACAAATGTGTACTCTGTAGTGCATTTTTAAATAAATAGTTCACCTTTATTGTGGTGAAACCCCCAATTTAAAACTGCACACAAATTTTTTAAAAAACTTAACAGTCATTGCAAATCAAGTTGCGCTAACTCAATGTTCTCCTTCAAAGTCTTTTCAAAAAAGCAGTTCCATCCTTGCATGGTTGGAAAAAGTATGCATATCTCTGCATATCTCTAGATCACTTTCTCACTGCTGGGTCCTTTTTCTTCTTTTCGTTGCAGTGGGTTCCTAGCTGGAAACCATGGCCAATCTTAGGCAGGGGCGGCAGGGACAGCTGAACAGGGCCACATGATCCTAGGAGCCCCCTGGCCTTGGCATGTCCCCCTGTGATGGAACCCCTTCTCCCCATACCTTAACATGCACCCACATTTCTGCATAGAGAGCAGCAGGCAGCAGCAATGATTTGCACAGCCCGTTGGCCATCAAACCTGGAGCCTGCTCTCTGCTGCATCCCGCCCTTGTGGAAGCAGAAAGTCACATCAAAAGAGGGTGGGATGCAATTTGAATTGACGAGTAATATATAGCTTTTTATGTGGCACAATGAGATATTTGGGGTACTTTTAGTTTTTTTGTTTGGTAAAGTCACCTTTGACCTGTGCACTTAGGACCTCTCCCATAATGCCTTTTTATACTATCCAATTCACCACAGCTGCAAGTTGTGCTGCAGAGTGTGCTGGAGAGAGATAGTAAGTGAGCCTTTTACTACTTATGTGCTGCTGTTTTAAATGCTGATTTTAGAGTTCTTATCTATTTATTTATTTATTCATTTATTGATATTTACATTCCACATTTGCCAAAAAGTAGTATCAGTTCAATGTGGCTTTCATATATTAGTAGGAAGTTACATTACAAATAAACATAGAATCAAGAAAAAAATGAACAGTTATTTAAATTCATTTAGAGCATTTTTTAACAAATACATTATTATAAGATCTATATTTCATTTTTAGAGAGTTGATTGGCATCCTGTGATAGGAACTTTTTCAATAAAAAGGCTTTTAAAGATTTCCAGAATAGTAGGTAATTATTTATATGGCTTATTCCCTTTGGCAGTGTATTCCACCATTTTATAGCTAGGTAAGGGAAACCGCTAGTGAGAGTTGATTTGTATCTGATATACTTACAACTGGGGAAATAGAGAATGAGAAAGTCTCTAGTGCCTGGTATGGCATTTCTTGTAGGAAGCTCTAACAAATTAAACATGTAGTCCGGTGCCATCCCATATCAGAAGCCAATGCAATCTTATCAATAGTGGAGGTACCCATTCAAATTTAGCAACTTTATAAATCAGCCATGCAGCTGTGTTTTGAGTTATTTGCAGTTTCTTGGTGCAGTATAGCTCCTATTTATATATTTTTTTCTGTTTGTTTGCTAAGCTCACTTTTGAC
Organism: Microcaecilia unicolor; assembly: GCF_901765095.1. Classification (NCBI taxonomy): domain Eukaryota; kingdom Metazoa; phylum Chordata; class Amphibia; order Gymnophiona; family Siphonopidae; genus Microcaecilia; species Microcaecilia unicolor. The sequence continues at coordinate 161,627,276 of NC_044039.1, forward strand.
CAGTGCTTTAAATATATAGAATGCTATGGGGAGCTGCTTGTCAAACTCGCTATGGCTGATTAGAGGGATAAAAGATTGCACTGTCATCTTATGAACTGCAAGAGATTTCCAAATGGCTTCTGTTTCTTATTTGTTCCCAGCTACTTTATCACATACGTGATACCTATATTTTACACCTAGTGGGTATGTACTCATCTCATCTCCATGTTTTTAATTAATAATTTACTTTATTTATGTTTATATATATTTAACTACCCATAATACTGTATTTTTGTTCGTTATTAGTGGTTTTGCTTTTAATATTGCTGTTCCTTTATTTGCAAGGTTTTATTATGTTTGTGGTATCATGTAATCATTTATGCATTTATTTACTTTTATGCATTTGTATTTTATGATTTGATACTTACAGTGATTTTATATGTTCATTAACAGTTTTTTTGCCACTGACGCAGCCCTGTAAAGGGTGAAACATGGCCTGTGTCGGGCATCTGGTTCTTTTATCTATTGTAGTGAATAAAATTCTTTTAAATATAAGATTTTCTTTAAATCTGCTTCTTTGATTTTACCACATTGGATCTTGCAGAACATCTGCCCTACTGTTTTTGGGGTGCATCCTGAGGACTGGGTTGAGAAGCACAGGTCTATGCTATATACTTTAAGAACATAAGAATAGCCACACTGGGTGAGACCAATGGTCCATCTAGCTCAGTATCCTGTTTCCAACAGTGGCCAATCCAGTACATAACTACCTGGCAGAAACCCAAATAGTAGAAACATTCCATGCTACCAATCCTGGGTCAAGCAGTGGCTTCTCTCATGTCCATCTCAATAACAAACTATGGACTTTTCCTCCAGGAACTTGTCCAAACTTTTTTAAAACCCAGATACGCTAACCGCTGTTACCACATCCTCCGACAGCAAGTTCCAGAGCTTAACTATTCTTTGAGTGAAAAAATATTTCCTCCTATTTGTTTTAAAAGTATTTCCACGTAATTTCATTGAGTGTCCCCTGGTCTTTGTATTTTTTGAAAGAGTGAAAAATCGATTCACTTCTACCCATTCTACACTACTCAGGATTTTGTATACCTCAATCATATCCCCCCTCAGCCATCTCTTGTCCAAGCTGAAGAGGCCTAACCTCTTTAGCCTTTACTAAGATAGAAGGAGTTCCATCTCCTTTATCATTCTGGTTGCTCATCTTTTAACCTTTTCTAATTCTGTGATATCTTTTTTTGAAATACAGTGACCAGAAATGAATGCAATCCTCAAAATGAGGTTGCACCATAGAGTGAATCAGAGGCATTATAATATTCTTGGTCTTATTTTGCATCCCTTTCCTAATAAGTCCTAGCATCTTATTTGCTATTTTTTTGACCGCCGCCGCCGCACACTGGGTAGAAGATTTCAATGTATTGTCTACAATGACACCTAGATCTTTTCCTTGAGTGCTGACTCCTAAGGTGGACCCCAGCATCAGGTAACTTCTCAACCCAGTCCTCAGAACACACCCAAAAAACAATAGGGCAGACGATCTGCAAGATCCAATGTGGTAAAGCAAAGAAGCAGATTTGAAGAAAATCTTGTATTTAAAATAATTTTATTCAGTACAATAGATTTATATACAAAACCAAATTTGTGCCAATTAACTTCAATAATTGTTAAGGTCAATTAATTGATAGTTAATGGCTCATTGACCAGTTTGTTTGCACATGCATCTTGGATCTGTGCTGATATTTCGGTGTCATATAAAGAATTTGGAGGTTAATTTCTCCAGTTTCACAAGAACAAAGAGTTTATATTGTGATTGCCTGCATATACAATTGTTGATGTAGCTACCTTCTTATTCTATGAAACTGCTGAATATTTTTCACATCTGCTTTTCACTTGTGAATTTCCAACTAAACCATACAGATAGAATGAATTACAGCATAAAATCATAATATTGCTCCATGGCTCTCACATAATTAAAGGCCCACAAACATTAATGAAGAGCTCCATCTATTGGGTAGAATTTTCCAAAATCTATTAGAAAAAGCATAGCACCACTACATTTTTTCGAGCACAAGTTAAATATGAAGAAGAAAAATGTCTTGTGCTTTGGGTTTTATTCTTCAGTCTTCCTGCCTACTTCTCATGCTGCCTTCTCTTCCATTAAGGATACTCTTGTCTTACAAATTCCCTCATGTTTTATACTTTCATTGGTTACAGTGCTGTAGTCCCTAGGTTCAAGAGGGAAATTGTCAAAGGCAGTGGCGTACCAAGGGCGGGGCGGTGGAGGCGGTCCACCCCGGGTGTCAGCAGGTGGGGGGGTGGTCCGCCGGCACCGCAGTCCCCACCTGCCTACCAGCTCTGTCCACAGATGACCCTCTTCTCCTGCCATCGGGCACCCCAGCCTTTTAAAAAAATCTGTGAAGCGGCAACGCGGTGCAGCACAGCGCCTCACGTCTGCTCTGCGTGTAAAAGAAGCAAGTCGCGTCGGCCCTTCCCTCACTGTGTCCCACCCTCGCGGCAGAGGGCGGGACACAGTGAGGGAAGGGCCGACGCGATTTGCTTCTTTTACACGCAGAGCAGACGCAAGGCACTGCGCTGTGCCATCGCTTCACAGATTTTTTTTAAAGGCTGGGGTGCCGGGTGGCAGGAGAAGAGGGTCGTCTGTGGATGGAGCTGGTAGGCAGATGGAGACTGGGTCGGGGAGGGGGGGCTCAGATGGGAGAAGGGGACTGGGACTGCATCGGGGGTCTCAGATGGGAGAAGGGGACTGGATCTGGGAGGGGGAGCTCAGATGGGAGAAGGGGCCTGGAGCTAGAACTGGGGTCTGAGAAGGGGGCAGGATGGAGAATGGGGCCATGCCTGGGGCAGGTGGGAGAATGGGTCTGGGGCTGAAAAGGGGGCCCCTAATGCAGGAATGTGGATGAAGGGGACTGGAACTGGGGGCTAAAAAGGAGGGTAGGTGGGATAAGGGGGCTAGTACTGGAACTGGGTGCTGAAAAGGGGCAGGGGCTGAAATTGTGGGGGCTGAAAAGGGGACAGGGAGAAGTGGCTGGGGCTGAAGCTCGGGACTGGTGGGAGAAAAGGGCTGGGGTTGAAACTGGAGACTGGGGGCTGAAAAGGGGACATGGAGAAGTGGCTGGGGGCTGAAGCTCGGGACTGGTGGGAGAAAAGGGCTGGGGCTGAAACTGAGGACTGGTGGGCTAGTGGGACTGAAACTGGGGGCTGAAAAGGGGGGGCAGGTGGGAGATATGGGCTGGAGCTGGAACTAGTGGCAAGTGGGACAATGGGGCTGCAACTGGGGGCCAGAAAGAGGGGGCAGAGAGAGAGTGGACAGATCCTGGATGGAAGGGGAGCGAGAAGGAAGGCAGACCCTGGATGGAAGGGAGGGCAAATGGTGGATTGAAGGGGCAGAGAGAAAGGGCAGACAGTGGAGCAGACAATGGATGGAAGGGATAGCAGAGAGGGCAGACACTGGATGTCAGAGAGAGAGCGAAGACAGATGCTGGATGGAAGGAAGACAGTGAAAAGAAGATGAGGAAAGCAGAAACCAGAGATAACAAACTGTAAATAAAATATATTTTTTTATTTTTTTGCTTTAGGATAAAGTAGTATTGTAGATGTGTTAATAAATGTTTATAAACAGAACATGTAAATAAGGTAATCTTTTTATTGGACTAATTTTAATACATTTTGACTAACTTTCCGAGAACAAAACCCCCTTCCTCAGGTCAGGTCAGGATAGGATACTGTAACAGCACTATACTGTTTTGACCTGAGGAAGGAGGTTTTGGCCTCTGAAAGCTGAATGTATTAGTCCAATATAATGGTATTATTTTATTTTCTATATTTGTTTTATTTCTATTTGTTAATTTGTAAAGTGGTGATTTTTGTCTAAATAGAAGGTTTATGATTACTTATTCTATAGTGGATTAGAGTGTATCTGTGTTTGTGAAAAAGACATGGCTTTCAGTTGGCATTGACCGTGCAGGATTGACGATCTGTATTATTCTGTCTGGTTTCATTTTACAATAGGTGAATTGATGTTCTATTGCTCACTGTAGTGTTTAAGATGCTTTCCTTTTCCTTGTGTGACTCATAGAAACGACTTCTTATGGTATGGTAGAATTGCTCTATAGGTCCTGAGTGTTTTGTATTCTCGGTATGCCTTGTACTGGATTTTGGAGGGGGGTGTTAAAAAATGACTAGCCCCGGTTGTCAACTACCCTAGGTATGCCACTGGTCTAAGGTTAAATATTAAAGTCGTAGTATGAACATATGGGTCATTTGCTCATCCCAGTAACACTTGATACCACCCTGACAAATGGGTGATCTGTCAAAGGGAAAGCAAAAGTTCTGACTGATATCATTCTGTAAATAGATCACTAACAGACCATCATGAAACCTCTACCAAATTCTCTATCCAACCATTTGTGTTCATGCTTCTGAAGAAGTGGTTCCCAAACTGTGAACCTGGACCCCAAATAGGGTCACATCATCAGTGAATGCTCCCTCCCTCTGGAACTATACCCAGTAGTGGCAGTCGGCATGAGGCCTGGGAAACAATGAATGTTTACAGACCCTGTGCCCTCCTCCTATGTCCCATAAATGGCAAAAGACAAATGAAGATCAAGTCTGCATATTGTAAATTACTCTATTATCATAGGCTACAACTGAGAGTGCTGTGTATCTTAAGGGGGAGGGGAAGACATCTTAATGTTGAAATTAGCAAGTTAATACTTTTGGTTTTAACCTATATTGTTCCAAGACTGCATCATATTTAACTGCGCATAGGAGGTGGGTATGATGGCAAATTGCCAACCAGTGTAAAATCATGAATAACTATAACCTGCACAGAGTGACAGCTGCAGCTCTGGCTGCCTTGTTGAGAGACTGAATGGACTGTGAAGGTCTTTATCTTCCGTCATTTACCCCAAAATTCTATAAATGATGCTTAAAATTACATGCACAATTTAATTGATTAATGAGCAAATTAGCACCAATAATTGGGTGCTAATCAATTATCGACACTAATTGGCATTAATTAAAAATTATATGCTCGTTTTTAGTCATGGAGACCCATGCATAAACTTTACACGTGCCCCCCTAAAGGGGGCGTGGCCATGGGAGGGGCGGATCAGGGCATTCCTACAATTTATGCACGCTGTTATAGAATAAGGGGGATCCACGCTTAATTTAGATGCGAGGATTTATACCATGGTTTACTTGGTGTATTACAGCGCATAGAGCTAGATTCTATATAAATGGTGCCTGAAAGCTTCACACAGAAAAAAATATGCCTAAGCATATTCTATAAAGTAGAGTTTAGGCATACTTTATAGAATAAGCCTAAATTTCCATGTGGATTATAGAATATGCTGAGTGCCCATCCGTGTGACCAGATTTAGTCAAGGGCAGTTATAGCAAGTAAAACTTGGTGTAAATCCTGACACCTAAATTAGTTGCAGACCAGGTGTATTCTATAACAACGTGCATAGTTTTTAGAAACTCCCATGACCCGCCCACTCCACGCCTATGGCCATGCCCCCTTTTCAGCTACGCAACTTAGAATTTACATGCATTACGTTACAGAATATGCTTAGACAGTTGTGCATGTAAATTCTAATTAATGCCAATTAGTGTCTATAATTGCTTGTTAATTGGCAATTATCAGCGCTGACGGGCTTGTTAACTAATGCAACTGTATTTGCATGCGCAATAAAGTCGTGCTATATAGAATCTGGGGGTTAGCATATTCTATAAATGGTGCCTAACTTTCAGTGCCGTTTATAGAATAGCACTTAGCGCATTGTTTTTGGGCACTGATTTTTCAACGCTATTTATAGAGTTTGGTCCTTATTGTGTAACTGTGTTAATGTATTTAGAAGCTAATTTGAGTTTGGCAGCACGAGTACAATTTATAATATCAATAAAGTTCCTTGAATTTGAATTTTGAAGGGAAAGAAAACAATTCACCTAAACTTTTCACAGACTGCATTTGCTTTCTGAGGAGGTGTTTGCTTTGTGTTTGTTGTAACGATGGAAAAACATCGCCACTTGTCAAATGACAGTATTATAGCTGTGCTTTCCTTCAGGGTAGGTGTAAATAGTCACGGTAGTTGGAGGTTGAAACAAACAAGTTCACATATCAAAAGCATGGGACACTGATGAAACATTTTATTTCATTGAAAAAAATATGTTCGAATGTATAAAGTTGCAAAATTTGTGTGTGAGAAAAATAATTTACTGCTGACATCTGGCGACTGAGAGAATGTAGCTGTATTCAGTACAGTGGGAGAAAACACCAGGTGTCTGCTGATTCACTGCCAGTGGAGCGCTGAGCTTTCCTTGAAGGCCTATGAAAATAAACATTACAGTGAGATAACAATACTTATTTTACCTTTCTGTCATTATTCTACCTTATAATTTCCCTCTATATTTCTATGATCCATCCATGACCATAAATATATAGCTGTATGATAAATTAACATTATTTTAAGGGGCCTTATTAGTTTACACTCATATTAATTCATAGTCTGTATAGGGAGAGACACCAACATTTGATGATGCCTAAAACTATATAAATTGTCCCTCCCTGGACCCAATTAAGGAGCTTGCTCAATAGTGGGGGTGCTCAGCAACCACTGGCACTTACAGAGGCAGCTTTTATAACTACAGGTGCAAATCTACTTGGCAAAAGCTACCAGGGAGAAGAAAATGCTTCTTCTTCTCAAGGCTAGCTGAGTATGCAGACCTGGGCCCTTGTAAAAAAAAAAAATGTAGTAATCCACTTTCAAACCAGTAAGGAGAAGTTACGTGGCGGGAGGAAGAGTTACATACAGAAGAGTTACATACAAGGTTAATTATGTATTTGATTTAAGTGGATGGAATTTTATTTTTCTTAACATTCTTCCTGCTTCAATTCTTTCCTTTAGAATAGTGTTTCCCAAACTATGACACCGTTATATCACTTAAAAATTCATGTGAGCCCAGATGGTGAAAACAAAATGGCAGACTTCTGTTTCTCTCCCTTTTCTATTTCATTTCTGCATGGGTTTCCATTCACAGAGCCGTACCCACCACTCTGTGCAGATTGTAGTCATTCATGATTAAACGCTGGTTGGCAATTTGTCATCATGCCAACCACCTACAGACAGTTAAATATGATGCAGTCTTGGAACAATATAGGTTAAAACCAAAAGTATTGCTAACTGTAGTTACCTTGCTCATTTCAACATTAAGATGTCTTCCCCTCCCCCTTAAGATACACAGCACTCTCAGTTGTAGCCTATGATAATAGAGTGATTTACAATATATAGACTTGATCTTCATCTATCTTTTGCCATTTACAGGACACAGACTGTAGAAGTCTGCCCGGCATTGGCCTTAGTTCTGTTACTAAAGTTGCTGGATCTTCATCTGTTTATTAAAGGACACTAACAGTACAAACAAGAAAAATGCACATCAAGACAAGCAACAAGTATCGTAAACCTCAAACAGCAAAACTGGTCCCCCAAAATAACACTAACACAGTGTGAAACCTTGATTTGTACTTTTATACAAAGCCCCTATCTATAAATCCTGCCTCTCCCACCCACTCCAAATTCCTTTCCCCCAAAAAACAAGTGTAATCCCCTCCTGTTGTAGGGGGTTACTGAGAGGATAGAGCCTTGGTAGAAGGTCACTGGGGTGGGGAGTAAGCCCAGCCTTAGGGAATGGGTTAGAGAATAACATGCAGCAAGATGGTGCGGCAAAGGGGATAAGTGACATATTGGGAGGAGTTAGGAGGTAATAAACGTATTACCACAGGCTTGCACATGGTCTTTTGGTGGTCCAAGTGTCCCCTGCCATTAGATCAGTGGATAGAGAAAAGGGAGTCCCTGATTAAGAAATGACAACCTGTGGATTTAGGAAAAGGAGATTAGTCATAGTCAAGACGGACAGAGACTGTCAGGAGCTCTGGAGCATAGGTCAAGGGAGTCACATCCAGGAGCAGGATATAGGAACTAGGGAGAGTTCCATCTCGTAGGGGAGCTGGGACACCTGAGTCCAGAACCTGTACACAGGAGCCACACAGCCCATGTGGAGTGGATTGTCAATGGGAAGGGGTGGACAAGGAGAGGCATCCACAAAGTGTATATATTCCTAATCTGCATTCTTATAAATACTCTGCTAAAATCAAGCCAAGTTTATATTGGACTGTGATCCATTTCTCTGATATGAACCATCAGTGCTGACAGTTAATCAAAGTTCCAGTTGTTTTCATATAACTCACCGGACTGTGAAGTGAATTAATTTTGGAAAGTGCCGTGGGAACTAAGGGCTCTCAGGGGCCGTTCTAACTGCCAACTTACATCCCACAGGGAAGCTATAACAGAGACTGAGTTCCTGGGAGGAGAAGAGGGTCTCTGAACCCACTAACCACTTCTTTTCCCCAGGTGGAGGCCCAACCCGGGAGCAGGGGACCAGAGCTAGGGAGAACTCATCCCAGGACCAGGGTGGATCAAAAGAGTGGAGGGTCAGATCGAGGAGGGGTCTGAAACTTCACAGGCGGTTCAATACAGAGGAGAGGAGTACAACCTTTGGGAATAAACTATACAGGATAGGGATGGACAGGAGCCTTGTATATATGTACATAGCCCCAAGCCCAAGTTTGCCTAGTAAATAACCCGAGACGGAGAGTGGTAAGGAAGCTCTCAAGCACAGCAACAGAAGAAATTGAATTAGACTGCTTTGATACTAAGTGGATGTTTTCCGTTTAAGTTGGATCTGCAATTGCTGCCTGTTGCAGTATTTTTTCAATAAAAGTTTCTATAAAGCCCTCGGAGAAGTGTGTGGTTCCTGGACTGAAGGGCTGAGTAGAAACTGAGAACAGAGTAAGATTCTCTCCCAATCCCTGGATCACTATTCTGGACCATTGACACACCCCCAAGCTCAACTGGATATGTGCAGGAACAGATGAGTGGAGATGAAGCTGAAACTGGTTGCAGTTCTTGGTGAAAGACATATGTTTCTATCACAACAGACTGTTGGACATCCCATGGAAAATTTTACATTGGCGGGACAGTCCATTGGATTGATAGTCTGCTTGTCTGGCCTTAAGACTGAAGTGTTTCCATATATATGACATTCTTGCATCAGTTCTTGAAGATATTCAAAGGTTGCCATCAGACGAAAAATAGTTTAGACAACAACAGACAATAATTTAAACTTTATGAAAGCTGTCACGGTCTCAGGCTTTAAGCAAACTGTCACGGACTCAGGAACAACGTGAGCTCTTGGGCTGCTGTCGACGAGAGGCAGCAGCAGGCAAGACCCTCCAACCAGGACTGGATTAAACAAGCAAGACTGGAACAGCAGGATTGGAACTGAAACTGAAGGCAGGCAGGACTGGAACAACAGGACTGGAGCTGAAGCTGAAGGCAGGCAGGAATGGAACAACAGGACTGGGGTTGAAACTGAAGCTGAAGGCAGGCAGGATTGGAACAACAGGACTGGAGCTGAAGCTGTAGGCAGACAGGACTGGAAGAACAGGACTGGAACAACCTCTAGGCAAGGCAGACTAGGCAGCGTTCAAGGTAAGACAGACTAGGCTTAGCTCAAAGCTGGGCCACATGGCCACACAAACATACAAGAGAACAAATAGGCAAACCAAGACAGAAGTACTAACACCAACACACAGACAAGCTGAAGAACTAAGGCAGAAGTGCTAAGCCTTGCACACAGACAAACAGAACTAAAACAAAAGTACTAACCCTAGCACACAGACAGACAGAAGAACTAAGCAGAAGTGCTAACCCTAGCACACAGAGACAGAAGAACTAAGCAGAAGGGCTATCCCTAGCACAGAGACAAACAGAAGAACTAAAGCTGAAGTTCCACACAGGCACACTAACTAGGAAGCTGGAGACCTTTGGCTTTGCAAAGGCCCTAAATGAATGTCCTGAACTTCCTTATAAAGGCCCTCACTGATAATGTCACAACTACAGGACAAAGGCAGGAAACACACTGAACACCAGAGCAAGGCTTAGAACATACAGGAAATGGAAGCACTAAAGGACGGAGGCTTGAAACACACTGAACACCAGAATGAGGCTTGGAACACACAGGAAGTGGCAGCAAGGGCAACAATGCAAAGAAAAAGAACAGACTGGAGCCACCTCTGAAGCTGACCACCGGAAGACAAGGTGAGACTGAAAGTGGAGTCATGACCACAGTCCTGACAAAAGCCTTCTGTACTTGGACAGCATGACAATGATAATAGCAAAGATGAAGATGCAGTACCACTAATGCAGATGATAATGACAACGATGATGATAAAGCATTCTTTGCTATAAGGAAGTTACCTGCAGATCCAGTTAAAAGGTATCAGTAATATTGCAGCCTGGCCTGATTTGAAGGAACTTTTTATCAGACTGAACAATCCATTTTCTGATAGTGCAGTTGTTGAACACCTTTTTAGCTGTGGTGGATTAAAGGCTCACATGCACACTCACATAATGACTGCCATTTTCAAAATTTAGGGCCCTCTGTACTAAGGTGTGCTAGTGTTTTTATCGAGTGCTAAACACTAGGAGGCAGATGCATCAAGCAAACGTTAAAAAATCTAAATCGTTAAAGTCCCTAACGATTTTTAAAAAACGAAGAATGCACCAAAACAACAAGTCACACATGCTCGGATTGGTACTGAAAAGTACAATGTATCAAAGAATCACAATACACATCGGTAATCGGCCCCTAAAGCATGCGCAGAGTAGCCAATCGTTATGTTAGCTGCTCTGCGCATGCCACAAACAGCCAAAACACAAGCACATGGCTCCCAAATCAAAACAAAAATAAAAAAAGGGTGGGGGGGGGGGCAAAGGCGCTCATGAGGAGCGTCCTGTATGGCCGTCCTTGCCCCCCCCTGCCCGAGGTCGCCGTCCCCCCCCCCCCCCCCCCGCACGAAAAAACTCAAATTTTGGCAGCCCCAGCCCCGGGCCGGCCCTCCTCCCTTCCTGTGTCTTCTCCCACACTAGCTCCACCTCCCGCCATGCTCTGGTCCCGTGCCCCCCCCCCCGCCGCCCCCCCCCTTTGGTCGTGGCTGCCACTCCCCCCCTCCAACGACCCCTCCCCTTTGCCTTACGGGCCCGTGCAGCGCCTCTCACCTCTGCTGCACGGGCAAGAACAGCTGATCGGCGAGTCAGAAGGCCTCCTCAGACGTCCCTTCTTTCTTCCTGGGCCCGCCCTCCTCTGACGTAGGTAAACCTCTTAAATGAAGGGCATTGCAGTAGCCTGACATGGACCATTGACTTAAGACCCGTGTTGGATTGGGAAGGTTGTAATGTACACAGAAACTGGGTTCTGTTAATTTTTAAAACAATATAGTTTTAAATAAGAATTAATAAGGAGAACTTGTTATCTGTAAGCCTGGGATGCAGGAGAATTTCTGCCAAGTATTTTATCAGTCACCTGTCTTCCTCTAAATGGCAGCTGATGGATATCTAATGCTAATTGATATATTATGTGAGCATTTACCATAATCACAGTGATATTGCCAAGCATTAAGTAACTAAGGTCTTAAACAGTTTTTACAAAAAGCTAATTAAATACAAACACCTTTCATGCATTATTTTTATACATGTTATTTAAAGTTACATATCTTTTGGTATATTTCCAAGACACCTACCAGTAATATTCCCTGGAACTGCAGAGCCTTGATAAGATCCATATCGTACCAAGAGAAATATGTTGATGAAGAAATAGAAAAAGCTGACCTTTTCCTTCTAACCAAAGCTGAATTTGACTAGCAAGATGTAAGTTTGACTGCTCATTACAACAGTCATTTTGCATTAGTAATGAACCTCTTTATTAGCAAGGTGAAAAATGGATGATAACCCCCTTAAACTGCCAAGTAAAAATATAGTCACCCTTCACTAACCTTATTTCACTCTCTTTGTACACTAACATTTACTAAATTAATTCCATCATGCACAGCAGTGAAAAGCATTTTAACCATGATGCTTTGCATTATAGAACTTTCTAAGGTTTATAATATAGTAATACAATAAATGATGGCAGATAAAGACCCACACGGTCTATCTATTCTGTCTAACAAGGTGGTCAGAGCTGCACCTGCCACCCATTCTTAAACATTGGTTGTCAAGCTTCCACCATGTCAACCATATAGGCAGCCAAACATGATGGGAGTCTTGGTTATAATCATATATCATCCCCAAGTATTGCTGACAGTGTCCAACTTACCATTCAAGATGTCTTCCTCTCCCCCCTGCGATGTACAGCACCCTCATTTGCGGGACACAGCATAGAAGTTTGCCCGACTTTGGCTTTAGTTCCCACTACTCTTGCTCAACTCAACATAACACCTCAAAAGCATGTTAACTCAAAAAATATATACATATATACCACAGGAAAACCATAGGTATAAAGTCCACATCATGGGGAAACAGCTACTTCAAAATTTCAAAACAAAAAATAGCTAAGTTAGAGGCAATTTTTCTTTCTTTTTTTAATTATATCCCTATTTACTCTCCCAATCCTGAGAAAACAATCCAAGTAACATAATCCTGTTCAACCAATTTCTTACTCATAAAAAAGCTTCCAGTTGCACTGCATCAAAAAATATGTTTTTTTTCAATTTAGCCTTTCAGAAAACTAAGAATTCTATTTGAACATTATCCATTCATACAGTTAATTTCACTTCTTCTTTCCTCTCTAATCCTATCTAGCCCTAATTGAACCCATATTTATTCATCTACACTTCTTTGTTTACAAACTTAATTATGATTTAATCTTCTTCTCTATCCATCTACCCTTAAGAGCAGTTGCATCCAGGTTAATTCACTATATATGTTATATTTGTTTTACAAAGCCAATGTTATAGCATTATTTATTGTACTTTATAATCTGTTTATGTAATTTTTTAATATGTATCATTCATTTAATTGTTCATTATGTAAACCACATTGAACCTGAGTCACTCTCAAGCTAATGTGGGGTAAAAAATGTCATAAATAATAAATAATAATAATATACTGACTATTTTGATAGGAGACTAAACATTTGCAAGGATACTTAAGGAAAAAACCTTTTCCGGAGATGGGAAGGTGGTAGAACTAGAGGACATGAAATGAGATTGAAGGGGGGCAGACAATAGAAAAATGTCAGGAAGTATTTTTTCACGGAGAGAGTGGTGAATGCTTGGAATGCCCTCCCGCGGGAAGGCGGTGGAGAGGAAAACGGTAATGGAATTCAAACATGCATGGGATAAACATAAAGGAATCCTGCTCAGAAGGAAGGGATCCCCAGAAGCTTAACCGGTGGTGGGAGGCAGGGCTGGTGGTTGGGAGGTGGGGATTAGTGCTGGGCAAACATATACGGTCTGTGCCAGAGCCGGTGGTAGGAGGCGGGGCTGGTGGTTGGGAGACGGGGATAGTGCTGGGCAGACTTATACGGTCTGTGTCAGAGCCGGTGGTGGGAGGTGGGGCTGGCAGTTGGGAGGCGGGGATAGTGCTGGGCAGACTTATACAGTCTGTGCCAGAGCCGGTGGTGGGAGGCGGGGCGAGTGGTTGGGGGCGGGGATAGTGCTGGGCAGACTTATGCGGTCTGTGCCCTGAAAAAGACAGGTACAAATCAAGGTAAGGTATACACAAAAAATGGCACGTGTAAGTTTATCTTGTTGGGCAGACTGGATGGACCGTGAAGGTCTTTTTCTGCCATCATCTACTATGTTACTATGTATATGTTACTATGAAAAAGGTAGCACCTATAGCTAGTACCTTAGAGGTCCTTGTACTAAGCTGCACTAAAAGGTGGCCCTGCACTATGATTAGCGTGTGGGTTTCCCCGCATGCTGAGGCCACTTTTAGCATGGCTGTAAAATGGCCACATTTCCATTTTTCCCATTAATGGCCAGTCACTAAATTCAAGTCAAACAGAGAGGGTAACCAGCATACATAAAAAGTACACAAACAAAAAAGCAACACTGGGCCTTCAAGACTGAGACAACAGGAGTGTTTTATTAGTGAATGACCCAACACGGGCCATGTTTCAGCGTAAAACAACGCCTGCCTCAGGGGTCTAGCAACAAAACATATAGAAAACATACAGATCATGTTTTTAAAAATAAAATAATTAAGAATCATAAATGTAATCAAACAGTGCAATGACAATAAAAAATAAAAAATAATAATATTAATTCTGTACTATATTAAAAAGGTAATAAACATTGTGGTTAGAAAACATCATTGTGATTTGATTATGTATATGTGGTATCATTACGACTTTGTCTGAACAATCAACAATAGAGAGAATACTTCTATTTATGAAATTAAATAATTATAAACAATAAAAGTATATAAAATTGTATACAAAAATTAATTACATATATAGCAAAACTTGTTCAATACTAAACATGCTATTGGTAATAAATTTGCGATGTCTTGTCTCAGTCTTGAAGGCCCAGTGTTGCTTTTCAGTCGCTAATTTCCAAATTAGTGCGTAACCATTAGCGTGTGACAGAGGTGCAGATAGGTGGGGCACTGGCGCCTATTTTTCAGCAGTCCATCACGCCTACATTGTGTGCTCATGTGCCTACGTAGTCCACTCTCCATTCCCCTTGGCATCATAACCTGGCTACGCTTCTGGCGTATTAGCCCTTAGCGACACCTATTTAGTAGGCAGAAAGGGCTCACGCACTAAACAAGCGTTAATTGGTTGGTGTGCAGCAATGTAGCTGTGTTAACCGATTAGTGCTGGGCATACATACTCTCTGCCCCCCCCCCCCAAACACACCCCCAGGGAAGCGTGCACAGATGCCTGAACTACCACAGGGCGCCTGAGTGCATTTTGGTGTGCAGGAAGCTTGTGTTAGTGCTTACCACCGCTTAGTAAAAGGACCCCTTAGTTTTTAATTGTAGAAAAGTCCTTCTTTTAAGCTGAATTGCTGTAGCAACATCTAGAAATATTCTAATAATCTGGCTACAGAAGGGCACCTGTTTCTTAGGAAAATAAACCGACCTTGTATTATGTACAGCCCCTTCCCCTCATCAAAATCCCTCACATAATTTGTACTTTTATAAGTGACAATCCACTGCAGAAAACTAACAGCTTCAAAAACAGTTTGATTGCATTTTTACAATCAGATTATGATATATAGAAAATATCTTTAGTTTCCATGGTTACATGATCTGAATGAGACTAGTACATTTCTGGACAGCTGGGGTTTGCAACATGTATACAGCATATCGAGTTTAAAATTCAAGTCATTAATGAACAAGATGCTGCTGCAGATGAAGCTTAAGTATATAGCTCCAGGAGGACACTGAACTGTTTGGTTACGGTAGTCCCTAGCATGTTCCAAGATCAGTAATTTATCATACTCCTGGAAAAGTCTGAGTGATATGATACATTGGTAATTTATTTGATTATTGTTTTATTGATTACTAAAGGAGGTACCTGGTGTTACATGTACAGCCTGTTCTAAAATACATGAGACATGGACGTCCATGTACTGGTGATGTCCAGCTTGAAACCCAACAGTTGCCCAGGAGCTCATGGTTCGGTGTGGAGTATACTCAAAGGACACTATTGAAACAGGATCTATAAGGAATCCCAATAGAGAGGTTTCTATAATGGTGAAAGAAAGCCAGAAGTGTTTAATGGGAGAACAGAGTAAAGGATGCAAATTATCCCCATCAACTTCAAAGCACCTTGTAGATGCAAGAAAATAAAAACACAACTTGAAGTGTCTATATACAAATGCTAAAAGCCTAGAAAATAAGATGGGACAGTTGGAATATATAGCACTAAATGAAGGGGTTGATATAATAGGCATCTCAGAGACCTGATAGAAAAAAAGGACAATCAATGGGACACTGTGTTATCAAGGTACAAATTATATTGAAATGATAGAGTGGATCAAATTGGAGGGGCGATTGCACTATCACGCTTATTTTCGAAAGAGAAGGACGCCCATCTTTCGACACAAATCGGGAGATGGGCGTCCTTCTCGCAAGGTCGTCCAAATCGACATAATCGAAAGCCGATTTTTGGACACCCTTGACTGCTTTCCGTCGTGGGGACGACCAAAGTTCACGGCAGGGTAGCGAAGGCGGGATTGGGGCTTGATTAGGAGATGGTCAACCTCGGCCAATAATAGAAAAAAGAAGGGCATCCTGATGAGCACTTGGCCAACTTTACTTGGTCCATTTTTTTTCATGACTAAGCCTCAAAAAGGTGCCCGAACTGACCAGATGACCACCGGAGGGAATCTGGGATGACCTCCTCTTACTCTCCAGTGGTCACTAACCCCATCCCACCATAAAAAAAAGTTTAAAAATACTTTTTTGCCAGCCTCTTTGCCAGCCTCAAATGCCATACTCAGGTCCATCGCAGCAGTATACAGGTACCTGGAGCAGTTGTAGTGGGTGCAGTGTACTTCAGGCAGGCAGACCTGGGGGCGGTTTGGGGGGCTCAGCACCCAAGGTAAGGGAGCTATGCACCTGGGAGCAATTTGTAAAGTCCACTGCAGTGCCCCCTAGGGTGCCCGGTTGGTGTCCTGGCACATGAGGGGGAGCAGTGCACTACAAATTCTGGCTCCTTCTACGACCAAAGGGCTTGGATTTGGATGTTTTTTGAGATAGACGTCTTTGGTTTCCATTATCGCCGAAAACCGAGGACAACCATCTCAAAAACGACCTAAGGCCGACCATCTCTAAGGTCGACCTAAATGTCAAGATTTGGGCGTCCCCGACTGTATTATCAAAACGAAAGATGGACGTCCATCTTGTTTCGATAATACGGGTTGCCCCGCCCCTTCGCGGCACCATCCGTAGAGATGGGCACCCTTAGAGATGGTCGTCCCCATTCGAAAATGCCCCGCCACATGTTAAAGAGGGAATTGAGTCAAACAAAATAAATATTCTACATGAAATAGCGGCGTGGAATCCTTGTGGATAGAAATTCCATGTGTGAAGGGAAAGAGTATACTTGTGGGGCTGTACTACCCATCCACCAGGACAGAATGAACAGACAGATAAACAGATGTTTACAGACTTTAGGAAAGCTGGCAAATTGGGCAACATTATTATAATGGGTGATTTCAAGCTTCCACCATGGTCATTGCTCTGTTTGTGCTGTAATGACTGAAGCATCAGCTTTTACAGATACTAATACTGGCATTACTGTTACTTTGAGATTAGTGATGTCTTGCACTTCAAGCTATGTGATCTATTTGCTTACATGCCCTTGCAATCTGCATTATCTTGGCTAGACTTCTCATCAACTTAAAACCAGGCTGACTGAGCACAGACAAGTTACAGGCAAGTTACTTGAACCTTGAATAACTGCCTTTGAGTGATCGTAGGGGTGATGCTCATCATAAATTGAGGCAGAGAGAACAGCAGTGGATATTTAAATTTAACACAGTGTCCCCAGGAGGCTTAAATTCTGCAATTGAGTGGGCAGCATTTTTTTTTAATTGGTGGGTATGCTGTGATTGGTCCTTGCACTGACATCATTATGTTTGATCTCTCCTCCAGCCATTTTGAGTCTGTTCAGTTGCCAGTTTCTCCTGAGGATGCCATGTTGGTGAAACAGGGTTCCTGTTGGGAATTTCTATTGTTTTTTCAGCCTTCAGAGAGTATTTTGAGAGTTGCTTTTTATGGGTGCATTATTGCCATTACTGTTGATACACTGAACTGTATTGCTGAAAACTTTAATTGACTTGCCCTTTTATGGCCTGTTCATTTCCTTGCTCTGTCTATTGTTTGCAATCATTTGTAATTATTATGATTGTGGAGTTTTTCTGACCAGTGATTGAAGGGGAGCTTTTCACTACTATCAGCTGTGGCTGTTTGTTTTAAAGCCCCGTTGTTTCTGAGGTCTTTTTTCTCCACATTCTTTTGGGATTGCAAGACAGTAAGAGGTACCTTGAATAGAAGAGAGGTGATTTTGTCTTTGAGTTCTGATTTCAATTACCCCAATATTGACTGGATAAATGCTACATCAGGGAGATAGGGTGGTAAAATTCTTAGATGTAATAAATGACTGCTTCTTGGAGCAACTGGTACAAGAACCGACAAGAGGGGGAGCTATTTTGGATCTAGTACTTGGTAGAATGCAGGGCATGGTACAAGAGGTAACGGTGTTGGATACACTGAGAAACAGTGATCGTAACATGATCAAATTTGATCTGATATCTGGATTGGAGTCACTAAAGAAATTTACTGTAGCAATTATGATGTTCTGTAGCCTATTGAAAACTCATCTATTCAGCCTGACTTCAGTGCTGGGCAAAATAATGGAAACTATTATAAAGAGTCAGCATGGGTTCAACCAAGGAAAGTCTTCTCTCAACAATTTGCTTCATTTCTTTGAAAGCATAAATAAACATGTAGATAAAGGTGAGCCGGTTGATGTAGTATATCTAGATTTTCAGAAAAATTTGACAAAGTTCCTCATGAGAGACTCCTGACAAAATTAAAAAGTCATGGAATAGGAGGCAATGTCCTTCTATGGATTAGGAATTGGTTATTGGTCAGAAAACAGAGGGTATTGTTAAATGGTCATTTTTCTCAATGGAGGAGGGTGAGTAGTGGAGTGCCACAGGGATCTGTATTGGGACCAGTGCTATTTAACATATTTATAAATGATCTGAAAAACAGAGTAATGAGGGAGGTGATTAAATCTGCAGATGACACAAAACTATTCAAAGTTGTCAAAGCACATGCGGATTGTGAAAAATTGCAGGAAGACCTTAGGAAACTGGACGACTGGGCATTCAAATGGCAAATGAAATTTAATATGGACAAATGCAAAGTGATGCACATTGGGAAGAATAATCCACATCATAGTTACCTGATGCTAGGATCCACCTTAGGAGCCAGCACTCAAGAAAAAGATCTAGGTGTCATTGTAGGCAATACTCTGAAATCTTCTGCCCAGTGTGTGGTGGTAGCCAAAAAATTAAACAGGATGCTAGGAATTATTAGGAAAGGGATGAAAATAAGACCAAGAATATTATAATGCCTCTGTATTGCTCCATGGTTCAACCTCACCTTGAATACTGCATTCAATTCTGGTCGCCGTATCTCAAAACATTTGAATTCTCCAGTTTGATATGTCCAGTGCCTTTGATACTGATGATCATAAGATCCTGTTAAATCTCTTGCATCATTATGGCATCTGTGGAGCTGTTCTAAAGTGGTTCTTTGGCTTCTTAAAATCCAGATCTTATAGGGTAAAACAGTCAGGCATAATTTCCTGTCCTTGGTCCTCTTGCTGTGGAGTGCCACAGGGTTCTCCCTTATCAACAATCTTATTTAATTTAATGATGGCTCCAGTAGGCTACATACTAGAAGCAAATGGATTCTACACACACACACACACACACATATATATATATATATCGTCTGTATATACTGTATATATACTAGCCGTTAAGCCCGTTAAAATGGGCTACTATTGGAATGGGGGTTTTCCAAGGCCCCCCCCCGAGGTCGCCGCTGCCCCCTCCCCCCCCCCCCCCCCCGAGGTCGCTGCTACCAGTGCCCCCACCCCCGGAGTCGCCACCACCCCTCCACCCGGCCCGGGCCCTCTGTTCGCTATTAATTCAACTTACATCGCCGCAGCACACAGATCAGCTGAGCTCCCGTCGGCCTGGCCTTCCTTCTCCGCCTGTGTCCCACCCTCGTGTGACATACCATCAGCGAGGGTGGGACACAGGCAGGGAAGGAAGGCCGACCGGAGGTCAGCTGATCTGCGTGCTGCTGAGATGTAAGTTGAATTAATTGCGATCAGAGGGCCTGGGCCTGGTAGAGGGGTGGCGGCGGCGACTCGGGGGGGGGTTACCGGTGGCGGCGACCTCGGGGGGGAGTGCAGTTTCCCTCTCTGTCCTGCCCCCGCGTCAATACGTGATGACGGGGGCAGGACAGAGAGGGAAGTCTCTACTGCGCATTTGCGAGTGAGTTCGGTCACTCGCCATTTATATATTTTATATATATATAGATAAATATATATATATATACATATAGATGATTTCACAGTTTACATTCATTTTGCAAAGGAACTAAACAAAACTACAACTAAGATCAGTCAAGGTTAAACTCTAATGGAATCCTAGGCATCCAACTTCAAACTAAAATGCAATAAAGAAAAAACAAAGTTCATAATAATAACCAATCCTCAACATCCCATTCCTCTTAAACATTTCACAACTGATGGCATAACTTATGCCCTAGAAGCCACCTTGAAAAATTCAGGGGATAGCAATTGATCAATTCTTATCTTTTGAAACACAGATCTCTAAAGTAGTTTCTAGCATCTTCAATACGCTTTGGTAAGTAAAAAGACTAGGACACTTCTTTACCAGACCAGTTTTTTACTCCTTAGTACAATCATTAGTCCTAACAAAATTTGATTACTGCAATTCCATCTATGTAGGAACTAAAAGTTATCTCCTTAAAAAGTTATAGACTGCGCAAAACATGGATGCTCATCTTATCTGCAGATCACCACACTACACTAAAGCAACACCTCTTCATTTCAGTTTACACTGACTCCCAATAAAAGAAAGAATATAGTTTAAACTAAGTGTATTCATCTACCAGATTCTATATGGTATGTCACCATCCTATATGAATAATCTTATCGACTTACCATCACGTATGCTTCCAAAATTTCCAGAGATTATCCAACTCTACATTTTCCTTGTTGCAAGAACTTAATTTAAAAGAGAATTCCAACTTTTCCTATCAAAGCACCAAAATTTGGAATTCCTTACCCAAACAGATCGGATCCATACACAATTATGTGATGTTCTGTTGCCTATTGAAAACTATCTATTCAGATCAACTTTCAAAGAGGAAAAGAATAAATTTGTACCAGTTAAATGAATTTTCCGATTCAACACTTCCTAACTTGCAATAATCTTCTATTGTACAGCTAAAGGGCCCTTAACGGAATTGAACTCAGTTAACTGTTTATGCTTCTTACATTATATCACTCTGAGTTATACACACATATTCTTTACTAAGTCCTACATAGCATGAGATCTAATACTGTTAGATGTGTTTCACGAATGTTAACATATGTTCCATTGTAATTTTCAATGTACTATGGTTATGTAAGCCACATTGAACCTGAGCACATTTTGGGATAATGTGGGATAAAAATGTCAACAAATAAATAAAATAGATAAAAAGGATATGGCAGAATTAGAAAAGGTTCAAAGAAGAGCAACCAAAATGATAAAGGGAATGGAACTCCTCCTATATAAGGAAAGGCTAAAGAGGTTAGGGTTCTTCAGCTTGGAAAAGAGACAACTGAGGGGAGGATATGATTGAGATCTATAAAATCCTGAGTGGTGTAGAACGGGTAGAAGTGAATCAATTTTTCACTCTTTCAAAAAGTACCAAGACCAGGGACCACTCAATGAAATTACATGGAAGTACTTTTAAAACAAATAGGAGGAAATATTTTTTTCACTCAAAGAATAATTAAGCTCTGGAACTCGTTGTTGGAGGATGTGGTAACAGCGGTTAACGTATCTGGGTTTTTAAAAAGTTTGGAAAAGTTCCTGGAGGAAACATCCATAGTCTGCTATTGAGACAGACCTGGGGAAGTCGCTGCTTGTCCTGGGACTGATAGCATGGAATGTTGCTACTATTTGGATTTCTGTCAGGTACTTGTGACCAGGATTGGCCACTGTTGGAAGCAGGATACTGGGCTAGATGAACCATTGATCTGACCCAGTATGGATATTCTTCATAGGCGCCTGGTATAAGAGGCTTGGGGAGGCTAAGCCTCCCCAGCCGCAAGCCGACCCGATAAGCCTCCTCTGCCTCTCCAAGATATCCGGAGCACGATGCACCACAGCATCAGCACAACACAAGGAAAGAGCTGCAACTCGGCGAACCCATAGAAAGTAGAGCAGCACAGTTGCAGCCTGACCTTCCGTTGTTTCTGCACATCCGCTAGCACAGTAAAAGCCACTCCCTCTCCCCTGACTCACATTACTGCCCAAACTACCTTGCTACTTGCCAGTAGTGGTCTCCACTAGCGAGTACAGCAGGCCTGCCTCAAGGACTCTGCCTTCCCCCAATGGCGCGTCCTGCCTCCTCTGATGCAATTTCGTGCTTCCGTGAAGGTGGAACGAGTAACAAGGAGAAAGCTGAGTCTCCGAGGCAGGCCTGCTGTGATCTCTATGGTGCAGACCGCTACCTGCAGCACTGCACGCCGCAGCAGAAAGACTGATCCCCTTATTCTAAGGCACGTGTCCGACTGCTTCTGAGAGGGAGGGGAACCAAGAGAGAATGGAACCAGGGGGGAGGGAAGGAGCAGGACAGAGGGAGAGACTGGCATGGGGGAGGGGAAGAACTAAGAAGAAAGAGACTGGAATGGGGGGGCAGAAGAGAGCTTGCTTGCTGAACCTTTGGGGGAGAGAGCTGAAGGTGCTGCTGATGGTCCTGTGTGGTGTGGTGGGGTGGGGAAGGAGGGCAGGCAGGCAGGAGAAAGAAAATATGTAGGACCCTGGAGGAGGAGACAAGTTATAAATGTGGACTGGAGGGGCAGAGGGGGAAAGAGAGCCGATATTCAGCCATGGTGGTAATGTTTGATTTAAACACCAGTTGCCATGGTCAAATAATACCTGGATATTCAGTGCCAATATGTGGGTATTTGATGGCTCGGAACTGAATATCTGGGTATATCGGGCAGTGCTGGGACCTAAACAGATAATGCAATACATACTCAAATAGTGCCACTCAAAATCAACTATTTACTTACCTTTTTTTTCTGTGTTGTTAGACAATTGTGGATATAGGCCCCACCCTTCCCCTTTAGCCTCCCCAAACAGCTAGGCCACCGACCGCCTATGCTATTCTTATGTTCTTATGGACATCCATTTTACAAACTGAAATGACCAAGCTATGAACAGGGCAAAACAAGAGACATGGACGACATTGTGGCAACCTTGAAATGTTCATGTTATTCAGTGTAATGGCCACATACATATCCATGTAGCGTGAAGGAGTAGCCTAATGGTTAGAGCAGTGGGTGAAACCCAGGGGATCCCATTCAAATCCCACTGCAGCTTTCTGAATTATTTTTAATTGTAAGCCTTCCAGGGACAGAAAAATACCTAC